>NW_024468253.1:0-673452 GCF_002104995.1 Linderina pennispora | reverse complement strand
CCCAGCCCCGCCAGCTGCGACAGCTCCAGGAACGCCGATCCCGGGTCCAGCAGCTTGCCCACCCGGTCGCGCGGCAGCAGCTTGTTGCGTGCCAGGTGCTTGGCCCGCGCCTTCTCAGGCCCGCCCTGCGAGATCCGCGTCACCTGTGCTTCCAGGTCGCGCACCGCCTGGGCCATGTTGCTGGCGTTCTCCTGGAACTGTGCCGACTTGGACTCGGTCGTGTTGGGAATCACCGTCATCGCCTGGTGCGACGCAAACCCACGCATGGCCGGAGCGCGCCGGAGCGATGCTGCGATGGTCGGAGAGCGGAACAGACGAAGCATTGATGTGTGTGTGGTAAAGAACAAGAAAAAGTACTGCTAAAAATAACTACAAGCAAGGGGAGAGAAGAGGGGGAGCGTCTAGTCTACGGTGCGCCAGCCCCCTCTCCGCTGCCCAGCCCGGGCCTTTAAGTGCTGCCTGAAAGGCGCCTGCCTCCCTCGGAACGATACGCAAACGCCAGCAGGCGATTATTTGGTTCCCACGAGTACAACACGCCTGGTTATCAGTCCGCTCCCGTTTGGAATTTTTTCCCACCGTCTCCCGACCCACACAGCACGGCCCTTCTATTTGAACATCCGGAGGTACGCCAGGATCAAGGCGCCTGTACCGGTGATGGTACCAATCATGTACTGCAAGATGCTAAACTTTATGCTCTCCATCTGCGTTCGCAGCCCCGATATCTCCTGCTCGATCTTGGTGTCCGTCTCCTTGATCTTGATCTCATGCTGCGCCTGCTCGTCCCGCGCCCGGCCCTTCTCCAGGCTCATGTCCAGCCGCACCCCCGCCTGCGTGCGCGTGATCTCCTCGCGCAGCTTCTGCTTCAGCTTGTTCACCTCCCCCTGCAGTCGCTCGTTCTCTGCCTTCATGATCGAGTAGTCCGTCTTTTCCATCATCTGGATCTCGGACTTTAGCTGCGCGAAATCCACCTTGTACATGTACAGCGTCTTGTCTTGCTCCGCCTTGGTCACTATGTTGCCTAGGATGTTGCCTGTGCTCTCTTGCATCACGTCTGCCAGCGCCGTCACCATGGTGCGAGACTGCTCTGCCGAAAACCCCTCGCGCTCGAGCCGGGCTGCCAGCCGGTGCGTGTCAAAGAAATGCTTTTGTGTAGCGTACCCCCGTGCACGCTGTGCCAGCAAATGCGGCCGGACTGGCTGTTGGGCGATGCGTAGCAGCGGTCTCATTCTGTGCATACGGCGAGCAATAGGAGGAAAAAAAAAAATAAGGATTGCAAAAGCGTCGCTGAGCGAAATGAGAAAACAGCAAACTCCAGACCGCCCACCACAACCTGCCCTGTCCCGTGACCAAAACAACAGGCTAAACTGGGGTTTTGTTGTTGGAAGAGAGGGAAAAGAAAACTAATGAAAATTCTCGGAAGAAGCTTTTGTTCTAGCCAGCCACCACAGCAGGCAGCACAGCCTAGAACCCACCAAAGAGCTTCTTCTTGTCCTTGCGCGGCTGCGTCTGGTACATGGGCTCGGCAGTCCCCGGGACCGGCATCGCCGCCTGCGCCCGCCTCTTCTGCTCCTCGAGCGCCGTGCGCTGGGCCTCCATCGCCGCCTTCATCTCCTTGTGGCGCGAGTGCAGCTCCTCTTCGGACTGCTTCAGCTTGGCCTCCTTCTCCTGCACCTTCTGCTGGAACACCGCCGACATCTCGGCCTCCAGCTTCTGCATCTTGGCGTAGTGGGCGCGCGCCTCCTCCTCCTGCTGCACGCGCGGGTTGAACTCACGGAACACTGCTGCGTCCTGCACATGGCCCATGGCCAGCAGCTTCTGCGTGCGGTACGACTCGTACAGCGCCACGTCGGTCGTGTCGCGCAGCTCCTCCATGTGCGTACGCAGCAGCATCTGCCGCAGCCGCACAAAGTCGTTGTGCTGCTCGTTCTCCACCTCAATGATGCCCCACGGGTACTGCCGCCCGCGCACCTTGGTGCCGTCTGCACGCTCCACAAAGCTCTCGCTGCCGATCACCGCAAAAGGAATCTTGCCCGCAATATCCTTGTTG
This sequence comes from Linderina pennispora, assembly GCF_002104995.1. Classification (NCBI taxonomy): domain Eukaryota; kingdom Fungi; phylum Kickxellomycota; class Kickxellomycetes; order Kickxellales; family Kickxellaceae; genus Linderina; species Linderina pennispora. Next base: position 671,405 of record NW_024468253.1, on the reverse strand, counting down.
TCGGCAATCGTCTCCGGGTCGTCGTACTCGTCCGACACCGGCTTGAAGATCTGGATCCCGTGGTAGTTGATGTCTGCCAGCACATTCGCCTTGAACTGCTCCACCTCGCGCGGCGTCAGCGTGTCCGACTTGGCAATCACCGGAATCAGGTTGACCCGCGTGTGCAGGTTCTTCATGAACTCAATGTCAATCGCCCGCAGCCGGTGCCCCGTGGGCTTGATGAAGTACAGCAGCGCATTCACGCGGTTGTCCACGATCTTGCTGCGGTTCACCCGGTTCTCCTGCGCCAGGTACGCGTCGAACCGCGACTCGACGTTCTCCACAATCGGCTTCCACGACTCCTCGTTGTTGATCGAGTCGCCGAACCCAGGCGTGTCCACCACCGACAGCTTCAGCTTGATGCCGTTCTCCTGGATGTCTGCCGTCACCGACGAGATCTCCACGCCGTTCGGGTGCTCCACCGCCCCCACCGCTGCGCTGTCGTCGCGTCCGGGGTACACCTTGCTCTCAAACAGCGTGTTGATCAGCGTCGACTTGCCCAGCCCGGACTCGCCCACCACCATCAGCGTAAAGTTGAACCCGCGCTTAATCGACCGCCGGTGCACCTGGTTCGGGTAGTTCGAGAACCCAACGTACCCGTTCATCTTCTTCTTGATGGCTCCGCTGTCGGCAACGTTGTTCTGGCGCATCCTACATGGGGAGGTGGAAGGCAGTAATCATTAGTTCCAGCAGTTTGGCACAGCGGGAAAACGCCAGACTCTATCTGCTACACTTTGCTGCTTACTTGATGTTTGTACTCGTTAATAAAGGCAATTACTCGGATTAGAAGGGAAATGAAGGGATGTGGTTTAACAAAAAAGCTGCAAACAACTTTTAAGCTACTAAAAGTGTGTCGAGGGTTCTTGTTATGAAATGAAAAAGAGGGGAAGGGTGAAGTTGAAATGTTAGGAAAGCAAGAGATGAGAACAACAACAAAAAAATTAGAAGCGACCACTGCCAAACTGTTGACACTCCCATTGTGTTGTGGTGAGCCAGGGATCTGCTCCTAAAAATCCGCCACGTGACTCACGCATATCGTAACATGGCCTTCTGGATCTTGTCCTCGTTTGTCATCGCACGGCCGTCCTGGTACTGGTAATAGCTGCCCTGCGCCGGCTGCTGCTGGTACGCCTGCTGCTGTGGCTGGTGGATCGGCGGCTCCTGTGGCCGGTATGCATATCCGGGCGCCGTCTGCTGCTGGTAGTAAGCGCTGCTGTCCTGTGGGTACTCGTGCCTCTCCCGGTAGGCCTGTCCCCCATATCTGCCTACGTGCGGCTTAGGTGCCATGTATGCCTCGTACGAAAACACGCGCGGGGCATTGAACATGGCCCAGACAAGCAATACAAGGCCGAGCGGCAGCGGGTTGAGGAGGTACCACAAGACCTCGCTTGTATTAGCCGAGTTGCTCAGCGGCAGCTTGGTCTGAGCCATGGCGAACGACGCCCACAGCGCCAGCATCGTAAAGGGCACTGCCAGGTTGATCATCTCGATTATTTTCTCGCGGCCTGTGTCCGTCACCGCCTTCCAGATAGTCACCAGGAGCCCGAGGGCGCTGATTGCCAGGGTCGCTGCCACTGTCGTGATATGGAGAATATGGCCAACGTGCCGCAGCCATGCGTTGTCTTTAAACACAAAGACGATCCCAATGGACTCCAGAACCACCGCGCCCAGGATGTATAGCCCGCCTAGCGCCAGCAGAAGTGCGCCTGTGGCTCCGCGGCTGTCTTCCAGGTACGTCACCCACTTGCTGGCCATCAGCAGTGCCATGAGCGTCAGCAGGAATGCTCCGCACGAGTCCAAGATGTAGGCTGCTATGTACATGCTGACATTGTGTGTGGTTATTTCTCCAGCCAGTGTGGCCCGCAGGAAGAACGAGATCATCAGGACACGCAGAGGCTAGAGTTCCGGTCAGGAAAACGTGCGCACGCGCCATGAACGCGGTTGCTAAGGATGCAATCAGCAGCACGCCAAACGCTCCACCCACGCCATATGCGACGTTCCTGCTCGGCATGAACTGCAGAAATGGCGTGGTTGACTCAAAGTCTCCAAGAACCACAAAGTAGAATGTGGATGTATCGAAACTTGGCGTATAAAATACAGGAATAGACATAGCTGGAAAAACACAATAACTATTTAACAAGGAGGTACTGAGGTAGCTTTGAGAGGAAAGCGCAGTGACCGGGCGAGGAAGAGCAAATACGGACATGAACAACAGGCAGGGTGTCCATTGCTGTCAGCCCAACAAGGGACTGCCCCTTGCTGTGCGCGTGTCCTCTACTGCATCGACACTCGACCCTTACTGTGTAGGAACCAATCACAACAATGGCCTGAGGAAAGGCACAATGAACCACCAGCGCCCACAGCACGTCAATGAGCACACACGCATGTCCCAAAGACTCCTCCTCATGCATACCAGCAATGTAGAGTACTTCGGCACTCATGTCTAGTGTTGCTGTGTCACATTGGTGATTTAGGGTTAGTTGCAGATCGTCTACAAATAGTGCTACACCATGATTTGCGTCAGTGTCAAAGCGAAAAGGCAAATGGCAATTGCATTTTGCAGAGGAAAAAAAAAAAAAAAAAGAAAGGTCTATGGCGACAGGAATAAAAATAAGGTAACGATAAGCGAAAGATGTGTCAAGGAGTCTGGCGTCAACACCCGTATAAAGTTTACATGTAGAACTTCTGGACATTGTCCTCCATGTTGCCCTGGTGGTGATGGTGGTGGTGGTGGACTTGGCCAGCATGCGGACTCGGCTGGACGGGCATCTGCGCATTATACGCCAGATGCGGGTCGCGGGCCGGGCACGGTGTGACCTCGCAGTAATAGAACGTGAACATCTTCGGTGCATTGAGCGCCAACAGCACGATCGCAATCAGCAGCAGCGGCACAATGTTGAAGATGTACCACAGCACCTCGCTATGGCGCGCAGCGCTGTGGAGTCCCAGGAAGGCACGGGCCGTCATGAAGCAGCCCCAGAGAACCAGGAAGAACGCAGACAGACCGACGATCAGAATGTGCGTCATGTGGTGGCCATTCACGTCCAGAGTTCGTCGCCCAGCCAGTAGTTGCCAGCAGGATGACGCTCAGGATCAGAACGATTATGACAAACGCCTGCAAGCAGTGGATTCCGTGCGACAACTTGTCAGACGAGTGCAGGTCGAACATGAGAACGACTGCAGCCACCAGAAGCGCAAACAGAGCCAAAGCGCAGACGTAGAAGAACATAACTACCGAGCGGATGGTGCCGCACAGTGTGTTGTCCAAGTGCACAATGAGCCGGAAGATCAGGTGCACCACCAGCAGCGCCAATAACGCGGCTGCAAAGTAGTTGAACCAGATCGAGACCTTGTACATGGCAAACCTGTCCATGGACGTGTGCTTTAGCGCAGCACGCAGGAACAGGCATATCGCTACCAGAACCATCGCCAAAAACCCAAAGAAGAACTCGAGCAGGCCGCACATAAACGTCAGAGCGAGAAGTCCGAGACCAAGCAGCAGCGCGATTGAGCCGATGACCCAGCCAGCGACCACGCTCGGGATGAACGTCAGCCACTCGCGGTCCGGCGTGCAGTTGCGCGACGGGCACAGAATGTACATCCACAGGTTATAGATCTCGCCGATGATTGTGACCCCGCTGACTGTGCCGGTGCCGCCCTCAATGACTGTGGGCTCAGGCACCGTTCCAGTCGGCATGGGCAGTGTCGGCGTCGGTCCAGTAGCCGTGAATGTGGTCGTGATGGGCGCAAGCGTCGTGTACGTGGTCGGCGAGGGCCCGCCGACAGTCACTGTCGCCGTCGACATCTTCGTCACCGTGCTGATGATATAGCTTGTGAACGCAGTCGATACCAGCGTCGCCACTGCCGAGGTGTCGGTCCATTGTCAGCGTGCCGATAACCTGTGATATCGGTCGTTGATGATGAGAGAGTCATGTCTGTAATCGCCTATGTAACGTTCTTTAGAGCTAAACTAGGTGGGTATTTGGGGAAGCTTGGTGTGGGCAAAGTAAGTAGAGAAAGACGTATGTAGAGCGTTAAAAAGAGAAAAGAGAAAACGGAGACGAGGGACGCCGTGTGTCGCCCACCCCTTATATAGCTACCTGCTGGCCAGAGTGTCCATCCCAGCAGCAGTAGTGGCCCGAGAAAGGGAAGTGCGAACTCGCGCCTACTGCCCTTCATCCCCGCGCCCTTGCCCGCGCGCACCAGCGCTTCCTTTCTGGCTCTGTCTGCTTTTGCTCGTTCACAAGCTACTTCCCAAAGTCGTGCGGATTGCCCGCCCTGTTCACAACCCACGCTCGCAGCAACAGCGGGTATAGTATCTGACATGCCCATTTGCGCATTGAGCTGGCGGTCCAAAAAAAGCTGCGCACTATATCACCAGAGTCCAAGTTCCTGGAAAATCAGAAATGGTTGGTTGATCGCGGGTTGGAAAAGAGAAGAAATTAAGATATCTAGTGATTTAGGGTTTGGGCGGGACGAGCACGTCCGGCGCATGGCCGCCGCCTAGTTTGCCTTCTTCGCCTCAGGCAGCCTTGGCCTGGCGCGCCTTGTGGGCATGGTACCTGCTGTCGGTCCCAAAGATCGTGTCCCACCAGCGGAACGACGACGAGAAATTGTTGACGAATGCCATGTGGTGGTAGTCGTGGTGGTCGGCGCCTGCCCAGAATGGCATAAAGTTGTGCAGCGACCACGGGAAGTCGTAGCCCGAGTGCGCGTCAATGGCCTGGAACAGCCGCAGCGCAATCCACGCAAACATAGTAACCGAATGCACGCTGCCGACAAAGTTGCAGTAGAGAACTGGGCTGCCGATCGTGCCCTGGCCAAAGATGATAGGTCTCGAGCGGGTGGGCGTACTCGGCAGCCATGCCGAACGGCGCACTGAATTCGTGGTGCACCTTGTGTACGCCGCGGTACAGCGGGCCCCAGTGGAACAGCCGGTGGATCCAGTAATGCCAAAAGTCCTCCATCACGAAAAACACCGCGATCTGGATCGCCATCTCCTGCCAGCCCGGCAGCGGCACCTCAGTGGTCCGGATTCCTGCCAGCTTGGCTACCGGCAGGAACGCCAGCATGAGCGGCCCCTCGATCACAAAGTGCGAGAACAGCAGGCTCTTGATGCACTTGAGCTTCATCGCCGATGTCACCTCCTTGTTATCCTGGATCTTGTATTTGCGCATTGTCGGGATGTAGTCGCACAGCAGGAACGGCAGGTACCGTCCAAAGTAGACGAGCTCGTGCATCGTGAATGCAATCAGCGTGAACGTAAGCAGCTCGTTGCGGCCGTCAAACAGCGAGAGCCACCAGCTCTCAAACCAGTTCAGCTTGTAGCCCTCGGGCACCTTTGTTGCGATGTCAACTGTCGTGTTGAGCATGCCTCGCACGTTGTCGAGCACAAAGGTCGATTGTAGCCATCTTGCAAATTTCAGTTCCTGGAGGGCGATAGCCTATCCGAGCGCTATAGGGAATAAAATAAACTGCTTACACGCTGGCAGGTGTGGAAAGAGAAAGGAGCAGGATTTTTATCACCGGTTGGGTCGGTTGAGTTGTTTTCACAAGCGCTTTCCAGCCTTTTGTAGGGGACTGCTTCTGGATCTCAGCACTGGGAAGGTCTTCAAAGCGCACAAGAATTACCAGCACTTTGTTTGTGGCTTCGGATTTATCGGCTGGATCGGCTGCGTACGGTCGGAATATCCGTGTTTGATTGTGTGATCGTGGATGATATTGGATCACCTGTGTAGATCAGCGACCGCTGCGGCATATGCGGTGGTGTTCGGCTGCCAAATTAATTTCTGCTTTCCACGCCGCCATGCGTGATGCTACGGTTGAGGTGAATATACATACGTGTCGGGAGATTCAAGGGCAGGTACCTCGAAACCCCCCATCTTCATCACTCTTACTCTAATTACAAATGAAGCCTGCCTCGATTCTGCTGGCAGCAAACACAATTGCTGGTGCAATGTGCAAAGTGCTCGTCGGGTACGCTCCATCGTGGAAGGATATTAGCGACGTAGATTTGGCTAAATACACACATGTAAATCTGGCCTACGGCACACCCCAGGCGAATGGCACCATTGTGTTTGAATCAAGCTACTCTCTCGCCGATTGTGTTCCAAGGATTCACCAGGCTGGAGCAAAGGCGCTCTTGTCCGTTGGCGGTTGGACGGGAGAACGCTACATGTCAGATATATTGATGTCACCATACGACCGGAATGAGCTGGTCAAAAGCACAGTGAGCCTGGTCACATCAAACAACCTCGATGGAGTCGAAATCGCGTGGGCATACCCAGGGAAGGCAAACAACAAATGCGACAAGTTTGACATTGCCAATGACGCCAGCAACCTTTTAGAGTTTCTAAAACAACTGAGAGCTGAGCTGACGCGGTCATCCTCCGGCCAACCAAAGCTGATCACAATGTCGGTTGGTGTTATACCCTTCCAAGGACCAGGCGGGCCACTCAAAGATGTCTCTGCATTTGCACCGCTCATTGATCTGTTGTCGGTGATTGCATACGACATCAACGGTCCCTGGCTGCCAACAACCGGGCCGAACTCACCACTCAAGAACGAGGCTGGCAGAGGTGCTCCCTACTCGTTTTCTTCGGCGATCGACAGCTGGACTGCTGCAGAGTTCCCGGCTGAAAAGCTTGTTGCTGGCATCGGCCTTTTTGGCAGATCTTCCACGGCGAGTCAAGACATGACCAGGGATTCCACGAATCAGTATCAGCCCCAGTTGAGCAAGATTCCGCGAGGGGATAAAGACGATGGGCTGTGGGAAGACAAGTGCTCTGGAAAGCCAGCTAGCTTTTCGGGCATCTGGTCATACAAGAGCCTGCGCGAGCAAGGCGTGCTGAAGGCCCCTGATGCAGCAAGTAACGGGTGGAACCGATATTGGGACGATAGAGCACAGGTTCCATGGCTATTCAGCACTACAACAAATGTGTTCATATCATACGACGACATGAAAAGTGTTGCTGCCAAAGTCTCTCTAGCTGTAGCTAAGGGACTTGGTGGCATTATGGTCTGGGACATTACTATGGATTACCAGGATGAGCTTATCGGCGAGATCCGCAAGGGTGTGGGCCTCAAGCCGCTGGCGCGCATGGGACCAGTCCTATCACAGGCCATTGCCATTCCACAACTGCATGTTGATACATTCGTCTGGCCTGCCGGTCCAACTCAATCAGCAGCACCTGCGACCAACACACCACCACAAGGCGGCGGCAATGGGGGCAATAGCAACAACAGCAGCGGCAGCAACGGCAGCAGACCAACTATTGGAGGTCAGTGTGGTCCCAATGTGAACTATAGGTGCATGAGCGATAATCACAAGAGCCAGGAGTTTGCCACCTGTGCAGGCGGTACCTGGGTTTTGCAGCAGTGTGGAACTGGAACTGCCTGTGTCCAGAACGGGGCCAGCGTTTATTGCGACTACTACAAGTAAACAATAGCCATACTTGCCAGCTACACATGTTTTCTGCCAGTTGGTGCCGGTCAATAAACTGCAGCAATTGTGGCCATCCCTTCAGCAGAAGCATGATCTAATTCACTGTGCAGAGCATCAAAGCGAGTTGTCATGTGCTCCCTTTTTAATATTCGACGAATAGCCCAGCCCATCACGCTCAACTCAGCACTCCGTTCCAATGTGACCTTTCTGCATTTGGTGCTGGTTTTTATAGGGGGCCATCTTGCGATTAAGCTTAGCAGCAGAACCCGGTCTAGTTCTAGAATATGCTGCCAGGCTCGAGGCTGGCTGCCAGTGGAGCTGTTGTCAGTAGCAGAAATTTGTTGCGGTCCGCGGCGTCTTGCCACAATCTTGTTTATATATATTTTTGGACAATCCCGCTCCCACGGGCATGAAAATGCGCCTATTTGCCGAGTTCCAGCAGCGAGACCGTTTGCAGGAGCTCCCTATCTACCTCCGTGCAATTTCTCGGCCTCGTGTAAGATTGCTCCTCGCACCGGAACTTGATTTGTTTTTAAAAGTATTTGAATAGGCAAGCATAATTGCATTGGCCATTACCCATCCCCTTTCCATTCTTACTCTTGGACTGCAGTGCATATGCCTGGCGCCATGCTTTTCTATTTAAACATGTAAAAATGCTTAAAGACAAGGAGGTGCTTGCAGCATGGATAGCCGCTCATGTGCTGTTGTGTTTTATTGGAATGTGAGAACAGCCAGTGCGGAAGCAATAAAAGTAGGGAGCGCCATATGCGTGCTCGGCGTGATGGACGGGGGTATGTTCTGCCTCTGTAGTCGATATAGCAGCTATGACTTGCGTCGATCATTCAATTCACATTGCAAGCTTGTCCATTCCGGTTTTCGGCACCATGCACTCGAAATAAGGATATGCATTCTGCATGGCAGCCTGCAAGAACAAGGCTGGGACCTTTTGCCCGACTACGGGGTCATATGATTGCAGTGCCGGAAAAGTGGGGCATAGGATGGCCAGTGTTGCATGTGCTCCAAAGCCGTATCAAACCGGATTTTGAAAAATATGCCGAATGTGGATGACCATGGGGCTGCCGTACAGGAAATTTTTTGTGACACAGGTACAGGAGGGTTGACTTGCCGGGCTGTTGCCCACTCCTCAAAGGAGCAGGCTCCGTGTCACAGATGCCGGTGAACTGATGCACCCGGTACAAGATTCGTTCCTGAAAGACAGTTGTGCGTTGGCTGAAAATTGGGCCAGCCAGGATTTAGCCAGATCCATAGTTCCCAGTAGATCTTCCATATTTCTGGCATGCAATAGCAAGGTTAAAAAGGGGGAATTAGCAGCATACACAGCCATATGCCTTTTCTGCAAAGCTCAGACAGCCACCCGCCTGATGACCAGGCACTTTAGTCTGCTGCTGGGCCATGTCTCTGTATTGTAGGATGTCGGCTGATGTCGTTTTCGGTACAAGCAAGGCACAATGAAGAGATATCTGGCTGGAACATGGCAATAAATATATATGAAAGCGAACACTCTACACAAACTCCAGTAAACAACATACAGCTACTCAGTATGTGTCAAATCGTATATCCCTGGAGCATGAACGAGCCGATCTACCAAGCGGTGATTTGGTCCGCGGCAAGTAAACAAACATACAGCTGCTCTATGTATGTAACGAGGTGGAATGTTCCTTTTGTCGCAATTGGTAATTGCCATGCTTGTGAATACTGAACCGTGGCAATAAAGCGGCAGTCACCGAGACCCGGGAGGTGTAGATGCACGGACGCAGACTATCCCGAATGTAAAAGGTGAAGCGCTGGCTCGAACGGTATGCGGATACTGCATTGGCATGCGGTCCAATATGCAGAGCAAATATTTGTTCATCTCTTCTCTACTAGACGCTTCCCTTGCAAAGAGCCGGCTAAGTGTTCTAGAAGATGGATGGCAGGTAGTAATACATGGTATACCTTTGCTCATGATGTACGGAAACTGCTGTGAAGAAAGCTACTAGGGCAGTGGCCGAGATGGGGGACAGATGGGAACACGCTCACATCAGCTGGTTGTCTCATATAAAATGCCAGCTGTTTGGCCACTCTCCCGGCTTGTCGTCATCTGAACCAGTGTTCCTCACAACTCAGTTAATAGTCAGCAGCGTCTTCTCTCCATTGGATTACCCCTTCCTCTGTTACTTTGGCCGCTTGTAGCTTTATACCACTACTCCTTCTTTGAGCAAACCCGCAGGTCGAGTCTTGCTCCTCAAACTACTCCTCTCTAATCTACCACCAGCAACAATGCGCTTCAGCACTATATTTACCCTTGCCACCTATGGCCCTCGGCTTTGCCGGTGAGGTCATTGCCAAGCCCAGCCTCGTCATCGGCTACTACCCGTCATGGAAGCGCCAGTACATGTCGGCCATTGACTTCACCAAGTACACCCACATCAACCTGTCCTTTGGTATTCCCACGTCCTCCTGGAACATTCACGTTTGAAGGTGATTGGTTTACTCCGCAAGTTGTTACGGAGATGCACGGCAAGGGCGTCAAGGTTCTGATGTCTGTCGGTGGTTGGACCGGCTCCAACCTGTTCTCCAACATCCTTAAGAACCCAACCACACGTACTACGCTGCTCAACAGCATGACCGACTACGTCAAGAACATGAACCTTGATGGTATCGACATTGACTGGGAGTATCCGGGCCGAATGGGCAACAACTGTAACGTTATAGATGCCGCCAACGACACCCCCAACTTCCTCAAGTTCGTGCAGGACCTGCGTGCCCAGTTCGATTCGACTTTTGGCACTCGCCAGAAGCTGATCACTATGGCTGTGCGCGTTGAACCCTTCGACGTGAACGGTGCTCCATCTGCTGACGTGTCTGCGTTCGCCAAGGTTGTCGATTTTGCTAACCTGATGCAGTACGACATTAACGGTGGATGGAACCCGCAGACTGGCCCTAATGCTCCGTTCAACTACGAGAATGGTAAGGGGATGCAGGTTTCGTTTGTCTCGGCAATCGATGCCTGGACCAAGGCTGGCTGGCCGGCGAAACCAGCTCACAGCTGGAATTGGCTTCTATGGTCGCTCGACCACAGCTACTGTTGACATGACCCTTGACCCGAACAACCAATACCAGAACCAGTCATCGGTTGTTCCTCTTGGCGATTCGGAGGATGCTCCCTGGTATGATGCCTGCGCAGGGGCAACTGCCAATTCGGGAACCTGGCAGTGGAAGCACCTGCGTGACCAGGGCCTTTTGTCGGCACCGACTACTGCGAATGCGCCGTGGGTTCGCAAGTTTGACCCTATTTCGCAGACACCGTGGCTGTTCAACCCGAACACCAAGATCTTTATCTCGTACGATGATCCCCAGAGCATCAAGGTCAAGGTAGACTATGCCGCTGCCAAGGGTCTTGCAGGAGCCATGGTTTGGTCTGCCAACATGGACTACAACGGCGAGTTGATGAATGCTATTCAGGCCTGGCCCGGAAACGGTGGTGGCTCAACTACCACTACCACCCCTGCCCCTCCGGTCACGTCAACGACTAACACGGCTACTTCCTCTGCTCCTGGAACCACCACTGACCCGGCTCCCACGTCGACCACTGGTGGAGGCGGACCAGTTGCTGGTGGCCCCTGCTCATCGCAGGGTGCCTACCAGTGCGCAGACACTACTGGCAAGAATTCGGCATACTTCATTTGCAACAGCGGCACCTGGGTCCAGCAGGCATGCGGCTCCGGAACCGCCTGCTTCCAGTCTGGTGCGAACATCGTCTGCAACTGGCCAACTGCTTAAACCCCTCGTATACTTTGACAAGATGCAATATCCTAGTAGCTAGTATATTGTAATCCAGGAAGCGTGACCCTCAAGCACTGTTGCCAGTAATTAGGAGTAGGTTTGGGGTAGTTAAAGTGGCAGGTTAAAAACACGAAAACTGACCCATGGAACACAATATAAATGTATTGTGACAAGGCAGCTATACGCGCACGTTGAGAGAGGACCCAAGAAAATGCTGATGGTGACTCAAGCGGTGAATCGGAGGAATTCACAGCCTGTGACGGATTGCCTTCATACATGTGAAGCAGCAGAAGGAATTGCTTGATATGACCGGTCCTTTGCTATCAAGAGGTTAGCATTTTCGGCGCCATTAGTCCAACCTGCCCGACAGTGAGACCGAAAATGACAGCAAATATTATTTCCAGTTTTCATTGAGGATTGGAAGGTTTATTTGGGATTGTCCTGGTGCCAACATCGAATCTTGGCGTTTTGGACATGGCGGTCATTCGCGCATAATTTTACAGCTCGGCACTCCATTTGCTTGGCCCGCTTTTAATTCCGTGGCACCAAGGTTGTAAACAGGCATGTGATGGCTTTGCTGCTTATTCAGATGGAAGGCACGATTACTAGTACTCGATAGAATGCATAGAATGCTGCAAGGCCTGCAAATCATATTTGCGCCTGCTCCGTCTACACACAGGCAGCGTGCCATATCGCTTGGCCTGCCTCATTGATGCGTGCCTGGTTGTTGTCTTTGCGCTAGCCTCCCTTGCTGCAATACACAGTGGAATCATCAGCAACAATGCACGGCGAGCACCTGGGGGAAATGCAATCTCGAATCCACGTCTCCACTATATTGCTCTCATTTGGAGGCATAGAAGCTATGGCTAGGTTTTGTATAAAAGCTGCTGTTTCCCCACAGCAACCAAGCTTTAGATATCCACAGCCTCAACCATTCTTTTGTTTCTCCTCCTCACCAAAGTCTTTTGCTCTTGCTAGTCAGGCGTACCTATTTATACTGTCTTTATCGTCAGATTTAATTACCGTGCTATTCTAATGCGTTTCAACACCGTCTTCACTCTTGCTACGATGGCTCTTGGCTTCGCCGGCGAAGTCATTGCTAAGCCTAGCGTCGTCATTGGTTACTATCCCTCGTGGAAGAACCAGTACATGTCTACTGTTGACTTTACCAAGTACACCCACATCAACCTGTCCTTCGGTATCCCGTCTTCCTCTGGAACCTTCTCTTTCGATGGTGACTGGTTTGAGCCTGCATTGGTCAGCAGCATGCATGCCAAGGGTGTAAAAGTCCTGATGTCTGTTGGTGGTTGGACTGGTTCCAACTACTTCTCTACTATCCTCAAGGACTCTTCAGCCCGCAGCACTCTTATTACCAGCATGGTGAACTATGTCAAGAGCATGAACCTGGACGGTATCGATATTGACTGGGAGTACCCGGGGCGCCTTGGTGACAACTGCAATGTTGTCGATGCTGCCAACGACACCCCCAACTACCTCAAGTTCCTGCAGGATCTGCGTGCCCAGTTCGATTCGACTTTTGGCACTCGCCAGAAGCTGATTACGCTTGCTATTCGCGTCCAGCCCTTTGACATTAACGGCGCGCCGACAGCAGATGTCTCTGCATTCGCCAAGGTTGTCGACTACGGCAACTTGATGCAGTATGATATTAACGGTGGCTGGAACAATGTCACGGGCCCTAATGCTCCATTCAACTATGAGAATGGTAAGGGGATGCAGGTCTCGTTTGTCTCGGCGATCGATGCCTGGACCAAGGCTGGCTGGCCGGCGAACCAGCTCACAGCTGGAATTGGCTTCTATGGTCGCTCGACCACAGCTACTGTTGACATGACCAAGGATCCGCAGAATCAGTATCAGGCACAGGCGTCAGTTGTCCCCCTCGGCGATTCGGAGGATGCTCCCTGGTACGATACCTGCGCAGGGGCGACTGCCAACTCAGGAACCTGGCAGTGGAAGCACCTGCGTGATCAGAACGTACTTTCATCGCCGACCACTGCAAACTCACCATGGATTCGTCAGTGGGATCCTGTCTCGCAGACGCCATGGGTGTTCAACCCGAACACCAAGATCTTTATCTCGTACGATGATCCCCAGAGCATCAAGGTCAAGGTTGATTATGCCTTCTTCCAAGGGTCTTGCAGGAGCCATGATCTGGTCCGTCAACATGGACTACAACAATGAGCTGATGAATGCTGTCCAGGCCTGGTCCGGAAATGGCGGCGGTTCGACTACAACTACCACTGCTGCCCCTCCGGTCACCTCAACGACCAGCGCCGCCACTTCTTCGGCTCCTGGAACTACCTCCGTGCCTGCCACCACCTCGGTTCCGGCTACAACATCGGCACCTGCCACTACGTCGACCGTTGGTGGAGGTGGACCGGTTGCTGGCGGCCCCTGCTCATCGCAGGGTGCCTACCAGTGTGCTGATACTACCGGCAAGAACCCGGCGTACTTTGTCTGCAACAACAACACCTGGCTCCAGCAGGCATGCGGCTCTGGAACTGCCTGCTTCCAGTCTGGTTCGACGATTATCTGCAACTGGCCCTCGGCCTAAGCGTTTCCACTATGCGCCATCTTGCTTCTTTCGCGTTACTCATCGTCAGAACCCTGCGGAAGCCTCAAAGGAAATAAATATGGAATGTTCGTTTGTCGACCTTGTGTATGCTTATATCTGCTCACTGAAACCCACATCTTGGTGAGGAGTGCCCCAAAGCCACACTCCTTGCCAGTGACATTATGTGATCGGCGTGCGGTTCACAAGAACCAGCAGCTGTCCACATGATGCACGTATTTTTTGATAGCGTCTTCCCAAGGTCAGCAAGATTTTCCAAATGCCTGGAATCCAAACAGGTTTGTGGAATAATTATGAAGCATAACCTGAGCCATTCCCGCCCATTGCAAACCACCCGCTTGTGGTTTATTCCGGCAGCGCGCAACCTCGTGAACATTGTCTTGTGTTCTAGAGCCGGATCCTTTGATTTTGCTGGCTCTCACCTCCTTGCCATGATAGGGCCAACTTCATCTATTTGTTCTTATGAAGAAGAGATTGACTATTCGAGGCATAGGTATGCACTGCTCCTTCAAAATGTCCGCTGAAATTTGCCGAGCATTGGATAGCGGTTCGCTAAGGCGGTCCTAATTGCGGTGCTTGTTCCATGGACACCAGCAAGTGTCTGCGCACTGGCTTTCATATAAAAGGGATCGGTTTTCGCGCTGAATCCTGCCATCCACCAGCTCACACCAGCAACCACCTCTTATATTTACCACATCTTCCCTGGCGGAAATACACGAATAATTTTTTACTCCACCTAATTTACCACCAGCAACCATGCGCTACAACACCGTCTTCACTCTTGCTACGATGGCTCTTGGCTTCGCCGGCGAGGTCATTGCCAAGCCAAACGTCGTCATCGGCTACTACCCCTCGTGGAAGAAACAATACATGCCGGCTGTTGACTTTACCAAGTACACCCACATCAACCTTGTCCTTTTGGTATCCCCACGTCCTCCGGCACTTTCACGTACGAGGGCGATTGGTTTGAGCCCCAGGTGGTCACTGAGATGCACGGCAAGGGCGTCAAGGTTCTGATGTCTGTCGGTGGTTGGACTGGTTCCAACCTTTTCTCGACCTATCCTCAAGAACCCGACCACCCGCAGCACTCTGCTTACCAGCATGGTGAACCATGTCCGGGACTTCAACCTCGATGGTATCGACATTGACTGGGAGTACCCAGGACGTCTGGGCAACAACTGTAACGTTGTTGATGCCGCCAACGACACCCCCAACTTCCTCAAGTTCCTGCAGGATCTGCGTGCCCAGTTCGATTCGACTTTTGGCACTCGTAAGAAGCTTATCAACCTGGCTGTGCGCGTCGAGCCCTTCGACGTGAACGGCTCCCCGGCCACTGACGTGTCTGCGTTTCGCCAAGGTTGTCGACTATGCTAACCTGATGCAGTATGACGTTAACGGTGGATGGAACCCGCAGACTGGCCCTAATGCTCCGTTCAACTACGAGAAGGGCAAGGGCATGCAGGTCTCGTTTGTCTCGGCGATCGATGCCTGGACCAATGGCTGGCTGGCCGGCTGCTCAGCTCACTGCGGGCCTCGGGTTCTATGGTCGCTCGACCACAGCTACTGTTGACATGACCAAGGATCCGAACAACCAGTACCAGAACCAGTCATCGGTTGTCCCTATTGGTGACTCTGAGGATGGAGCGTGGTGGGATTCGTGCGCTGGAAGCGGTGGATACTCTGGCAACTGGCAGTGGAAGCACCTGCGTGACCAGGGCATTCTTACCTCGCCGACTACTGCTGCGGCCCCGTGGGTTCGCAAGTTCGATCCTATCTCGCAGACACCGTGGCTGTTCAACCCGAACACCAAGATCTTTATCTCGTACGATGATCCCCAGAGTCTGAAGGTCAAGGTCGACTATGCTGCCGCCAAGGGTCTTGGTGGCGCTATGGTCTGGTCCGTCAACATGGACTACAACAACGAGCTGATGAATGTCATTCAGGCCTGGCCCGGAAACGGTGGTGGCTCAACTACCACTACCACCCCTGGTCCCCAGACCACCTCAACAGCCAGCGCCAGTACTTCCTCGGCCCTGGAACTAGCTCTGTGCCTATCACCACCTCAGCTCAAGTCACTACCTCAGCTTCTGCTACTACCTCTGCTCCTGCCACTACGTCGACCACTGGTGGAAGTGGACCGGTTGCTGGTGGCCCCTGCTCATCGCCGGGCGCGTACCAGTGCGCAACCACCACCGGCAAGAACCCGGCATACTTCATTTGCAACAACGGCGCCTGGCTCCAGCAGGCATGCGGCTCCGGAACCGCCTGCTTCCAGTCTGGTGCGAACATCGTCTGCAACTGGCCGAGTGCTTAAACCCCTCTTATACTTTAGCTACCCTAAACCTACTCCCAATTACTGGCAGCAGTGTTTGAGGGTTACAATTCCTGGATTACAATATACTACCTGTTAGAATATTGCATGTTGTCAAAGTGGCACGTTAAGAATACGAAAACTGCGACCCATGGCTCACAATCTTTTACCTATACTAGAGATACTCTGCTCGCGATGCGAGCTCGGCTGCTAGTCAGCCATGGGTTGACAGTCTTCAAATGCACCGGTTCGCCGTGATGCTCTTATCGAACGTGTTAACCTATGCTGACTAGCAGCCGAGCTCGCATCGCGAGCAGAGTATTTCTAGTACACATGTTGAGAGAGGATACAAGAAAATGCTGGCAGTGACGTATCCAGTGGACTGGAGGAATTCGCAGCAGAGGACCGGTCATATCAAGCAACTCCTGCTGCTGCTTCATACGTATGGAGGCAATCCGCTACAGGCTATCAAGACGTTAACATTTTCGGCGCCATTAGTCCGTGCCAGCCTCTTCTGCTACTCGACCAGCAGGCAGGTGGTTATTTGCAAGAGGGCGGGAGAGGAAGGCGGCAACGCAAGACCGCAATGGTTGAAAATAGCATACATCCCCCACTTCGGCAGACATTAAGCCTCTTTGTTCCTGGGCTGGCTTGCTTCGATTAGCAAAGGCTTTGGGGTTCAAGGGGACAACAAAAAGTGATATATTCAAACAGTTCGGGGATGGTAAAACACCAGGTGTCGGTAGGTATCTAGGTGGTCGTGTATGGCCAGCATCATGACCTTTTTGCGGATATTCTCCAGGTACTCGACGAGACTGAATACTTTGGGGTCCAATACTTCCAGCGACGAGATCTTGAGCACCAAGAGGGTTATAGCCAACGCCGATTCGTAGAGCATGGGCCGGCAGTCCTGGAACTGAATTGATATGCGTAACAAGCTGGTGCAGCCGAGCCGGGATGCAGGCTGTTTGGCAACCTCAACGGCCCGCATCAGCAGCTCCTTTTCAGTCATCTTCCAGTCGTCATCGATGATTAGGCTGTGCAGGTCTAGAAACTCAAGCCTCGGCAGGCAGTTGAGTAGCGACTGGGTGACACTGATGTTCATGGCCGACCCGATCTGCAGCTTCCTCAAGCCTGTGCACGTAGAGGTGCCTGGGAAGGCAACGACCTTGGCCGACATCTGGTACAGTTTCAGGTATTGCAGCTGCGGGCCGATAGAGAAGACCCTGGACCACAGCCGTTTGACATGCGGGAATTCACGAAGTCGATCTCCAGCGTCGTATATCATCTCTAGACGCTGCAAGCTGGTGTAGCGGTGCAGGTTGAGCGACTTGAATGTGTTCAGAGAGCCATTGAGGCGCAGGTCCTGGATCTGAGCGCTCGGGAAGTCGTCCAGAAATTCGCCGACTTTGTGATCTGTGTATACCAGCACCCAGAGTCTGCGCAGCACCGGGAAGGTTGGCCGTTTCCGGCTGGGTTTAAGCTCCGTGTAGGCCGGGTCAACCTCCATCGCGCGCTGGCGGTTCCGTCTGGCAGCATCGAGCTCGAATCCCATCTCCTCAGTTTCGATGATCGCTTCACGCGGACGGTAGAACGACACGACAAACGACTCAAGCGATGTAAACTCCAGCTCCTGGCTGTTGCGATCATTTGTGTAAAAGTGGTCCCAGATGTAGGTAAGCGGAAGCATCTGCAGATGCAGGACTTTCAAGGATGGAGCAAACATCCGCGGCAGCATCAGCGCCTCAACTGTGAATCTACGTGTGATATCCAGGTGTGTTATCTGTGGCGGCAGGTCGCGTACTCCAAACACAGGGTTGTTTCCATTACATGTGCGGAAGCGGGTAAGCTGGTTGATTGTCAGCTTCAGAAACGCGCTCATCGTGTGCAGCAGGTCTAGACGTCCGCCTTGTGTATCTATCGAGTCCAGCACCTTCACTGCTGGGAGGTTGGTTGCCAAGTACTCGCCTAGCTTAGAAAGCGAGTCTTCGGTGACCCATTCGGACGGCTCGTACTCCTCCTGCATGTCCTGGCCCTGGTACACCCTCAGTGTGTCGATATTGTTCCACTTGAACATGTGGAAGTTCATCTGCTTCAGCGCGTCAATGATCTCCAGCGGCATCATGTAGTCGTAGTGGGAGACGATAATTAGTTCTGTAATCGCATCCATACGACACTCGACAGCGATCTGCTTGATGTTTGTCTTCCAAGGGGGTTCGGTGCTCTCTCTTTCATCTTCTGGGGGTGGTGGCGGCGGTACCCCTTCCTCTGCTTCTTCGTCTTTGTATGGTGTCTCGCGGGTATACTGGAAAACAAGTGTTCTATGGTAGTATGGCAATGCCGCTTTGCGCATTGACTTGCAGACGGACGCTAGCCTGCCAAAGTCGTCCACCCGCTCCACCACCTTGCGATTCCTCTTTGTGTTTTCATACTCGTAGTGAAAGCGAATAATCAAGTCTACCACCCGCGCGGGGAGCTGCTGGAACGTGGTCATTTGAAGGAACGATTAGCGCAAAGAGAGGAACTGAAGAGTGGTGGAAGGCGTGGCCCCTAACTTCCGCCGGCTTCTTCGAGTCTGCAGTTCAAGCGTGGGACGAGAATCTAAATCTGGTACTTGATCGGGAAATCAAGGCCGGATACGTATGTACCGTAGCCTGAAATGAACGGACACTATGTAACCGTCAACTGTCAGCCTACAGACAGCGTGTGGAGATGACGGCAGTTGCCAGGTCTGATTGTCAGCTAGTGTTGCTAGAATCTGCTGTGGGTATGGGCAATTTACACAGCGCCATCAAAGCACTCGTGTGTCTGTAGCCCATATTCTATCCCCATCTCCTCACGCAGCCTTGGGGCTTGGGACTGTGTTTGATGGTTGGCCATGGCATACACTCAGCTTAACCCTTGTCATTGCACAGCACCAATATAGTTATGTCAGACAGCGTGTACCTTAGTCCGGCTAAGCTGCTGCTGCTAGTGGCGATCGAGCAGTATTCGCTGCACTACGACTGGGGACCGACAACGCTGAGCGATATTGCAGATATACTTGTCACGTATCTATGCGAGCCAGAGCGGCAGGTCGACCTTGAGCAACTCGGCAGAGATATGGCGGACAATATCTGTTCCATCGGAGTCGCAGCAACAACCGCAGTCGCTGCAGTCGATCCTGCACTACCGAGTCAGCGAACTGACAGAGCTAGAGCAGTTCACTCAGTTTTTCGATAGTCTGCGCGTATTAGTTGTTTATGCTGAGACGCAAGAGGCGAAAGATCGACGAGGCCATTCTACTGGACTCGGAGAGCATCTTTGGCATCTTTGTGCGGCGGTGTGTGCTGGCATTTGAGCAGCTGGAGTTTCACCAGACTGGCAAGTTTCATAATGCCTGCATTGCGGCAACAACAGCTCCCAAATTGAAAACTAGCAAACCTGTCACAGCATGAGCTGCAGGATCTGGTCGACCACCAGATCCGCTTGCTTGAAAACGAAACAGGTGCAGCAGTGCCGACGGATATGGCATCGAAGATCCATGACTTAATAGATGCACTGCCTGGCTATGCGCACGCACACTACCTCGACTATCTTAGGCTGGCACGCACAGGCGAATACGAACAATCGGAGGCCAGCTTGCGGCGATTCTTCGACTCCAGCGCTATGGCGCAGAACAAATACGGGTTTTCAGTATGCGCTCCTGTACTTGGCTGTGCTGCGCACACGCTTAGGGCTAGTGGCTGAAGCACAGCAGGCGCTCGACGAGGCACTGCATACTGCACGCGATCTCCAGGACCACACATGCCGTGTTTATGTGACTATCTGGCAGGCACGTCTTCAGTATGTGAAATACAAGCATGGCCAGTCAGAGCCAGCCACTGTTCGTGCTTCGTTGGAAGGGGTTGATTGCATCGGCGACAAACATGCAGCTACGAGGAGATGCGTGTTGCTGCCCATCTGAACCTAGTTGAACTGCTCGTTGACATGGGCGACATCGAGGGAGTATTCCAGGAGCTAACTCTATCATGGGCACTCATAGCTGAGAAACAGCATTGACTGAGATGCGTGTGTCATGGTTCTTGCTAGCGGCCCGTGCTTGGACACTGGCGCAAAACCCAACCATCGCACTCATGTATCTGTCGCTGGCCGAACGGGACCGGCATATGATGACAGAGGCGCAGATGTCCGGGTGTCAACAGTTGGTCAGCCAGCTGCATTCGTCAAGTGGCGGAAAACAACCATGCCTGTGCAAATGAGTTCGCAGCTTGTCGAGGCACAGCGCCTGATTGATCGCTGGTCGGGTCCAACGAGGCCGCAGACAAGCTGCTTGAGATCATTGGCGGCTCAGGATCTGGAGTCCAGGCAGCACGCTTCAGAGATGATCAAGGAACTAGACGACGGGCTGTTGGAGCAGCAGCAGGAGTAGCTCCACAGCGCCTTACTGTCCGAAAACTCATGGATCAATAGCATTCCGCTCGTTAAGACGAAGAAAATATTTACAGTACATGAGAGGCTACTAGACAACTGCTGTCTCTTTGGCCTTGAGCCTCTGAGATCCAGGCAACAAGCGGGTCAGCCGCATGGCCCCTGAACTGGTAGATAGCCGTGACTGGTTGGATCTGGGTAAGCAGCAGCCACACGCGGCTCGCGCTCAAGGCTCATCTCGTAGATTTTGTCGTCGTCGTATCCTTCGCGCTCGCACTTGTCCCACTGTTCGATCAGGTACTGCTGCAGACCCGGGATTGGCCAGCGTGAAGTTGCCGCTGTACTCGACCTGGAACTTGGCAATCTCCTTGACAATAATAGACACGCGATACGCCTTGTCAAAGTTGATCAGGATATGTGGGTCGCTGATGTCAACCTGCTCCGAGTTCGTGCACGGCTGCGACTGGCGATTGATGTCTTTTATGGTCAGCGTCGAATCTGTCGATGAGCGGCGGCGGTACGTCGGGTTGCCGTCTTCGAGAAATGTCAGATCGGTCAAGTACAAGCCCATGAACGGCAGCAGCGGTGGTTGTGAGCGGCGCAAAAGAGCCCTGTAGTTGGCGTAGTTTCGGTCAGGGTCGGTTGCCTCGTGCAGCCGCTTGCTCAGCACGTCGTACTTTTTGGGCAGGAGCGCCCACGTACTCTTCAGTCGCATCACTGCAGCACAGAATATGGCAGCCTTGATTGCCATGACCGCGTCGTAGTTCTTCAGCGCCAGGCACTGTGTTCCAAGCTGGATAAAGTATTTGAGTGCCCGGCACCGCCGGTCTGCGGTAACCTCGGACAGGATCACAGCCGAGACCCAGCGCGAAATCTGCGTCGACCACTTTGTCATCTGCCGCACATTGACGGCTAGCGACGTTTCACCATGGCTAAACTCTTTGTTAACCAGCTCCATTGGCTGGATCTGGCAGAAGCACGAGCTCTCGATTATTGTCAGCTGGCATGCTACATCCATCGGCGATACCTGCAGAATATGTGTTGAGCGATATGCTTCCACAGACAGATCCACGCCAACTGTAGCCATTAGAAGCTCAGAGATGTCCGGGAACCGGCGTCGGATCGCGTATATGATCTGGCCGCTTGTCGGCTAGTATCCCTTCACTCAGCCTGGTGCCAATTGATTGCAGCGACGATGTCTGATAAGCTTCTATCTCGCTGGTGCCTACTGCTTTCTCGCCATGGCCTTTATGGCGTCGGCCGTGGTGGTGGTGGTGTGCAAACAAATTTGCCAGCAGTCTTCTGTGGTTGTGGCGATTCGTCTCAGCAGCTGATAGCAGTTCGTACTTTGGGTCATCATGGCTCTTGCTCTCAGTCGCAAGTGCCGGTAGCTGATGCGAGGGAGTCTGCGAGATGGTCAAATCGTTAATCGGCGCTGGCGCAAGCAGCGACTCTATCCCTGGCGAACCACTACGATGCAGCTCGCGGATGCGACGGAGAAGCTTCAGACACTCGCGCTGCGATAACCCGTGCTTCGAGGTTTTGCACTCATTTGCCAGGAACCGCGACAGAATCGGCAAGCACGGCGGGTCGTGCTCAGCACACCAGGCATTGTCAAGCCAGTGTCTGATTGCCTGAATCACTTTGTGCTGGATTGGCCGCAATCTGCGCTCCCGCCAGGCCCGCAGCTCTGATCCAGTCTTTGACACTGGGGGCGGCAGGTTCGCTCGCATAACCAGTGCCTCGGCCAGCTCTCGAGATGTTGCAAACAGCCGAAATCCGATAAAGAACACGCGCATAAAGTCCATGTTGTCTTCAGGCAGTGTAAGGTAGATTATCAGGGCTCGCCACGTCACATACGTCACTTGGCCAGCATCGTTGAAAATCAGGTCCTTGGGATTGTAGGCTTCGCCAAACTGGTTCGTGGGCAGCTGTTTGGAGTTGTCGTGGTGCGGTGCTGATGATGCCGGTTGGTCGTGCGGCGATATGGACTTTGCATCAAACAGTTTGGTGATCTTAAAGTCGCGCCGACCACGCTTGACACTCGCCTGAGGCGGCAGCTGCGGTAGATGCTCGGCTGTGTTGATCGACGGTGGCCGTGTTGATGGAATGGATGCTGGATCATGGTGATCCATTCGGTCAGCCATATTCCCGTGGTTGAAGTAGAAGGCCATGGTAGTTTGATGACTACTGTGTGCGTAGAAATAGAATATTTTTCAATAAGGAAAGAAGAAAATGCACATTTCGGAACACGCTCAGTGCTTGTGGACACTAAACAAAGGCGCTCTGTGTTTCCGCTGGTTTTCCTAGCTTGTTAGCTGATAGTGGTGACGGCGCGGGCTTTGGTGTAAAGGTGAAGACAGAAATGGCTTTACCTGCAGGAGCGACCCAATTCCGCATATTCTAAGCGCTGTAACGGGGCACTGCAAAGCAGATGGAGGTGGATTGTAGTATCGAGCCTAGAGGACTGCCAGGCATACGCGTTTTACTACGACTGGAGAGGCGGCAGGCACTGCTCGGGCAAGAGACAGAATGGAGCTGGCTGTCAAGATGCCGAGCATTGGCACAAGTGGAAAAAAGCCGACTGCAGTGTCAACAAAGCTGTATCACACAGCGACTCGGCGAATCCAGTACTCCTGGTAAGAATAGCGGCTGCAATCAGGCGCAGGACTAAGGTGGTACAAAATGCCGATGTCACACGACACAGTATAGGTTTAAAATGCGTGCAGTGGGATGTATATGCCCGATGCCACCTGGGATGAAACAGCGAGTATAGCCAGCAGACTGCTGACAAGCTAGGCTAAACACAGAGAAATTCCTTGATGGGCAAGGATAGGCAAGAGATCCAGAGGCCATGCACACCATGGCACCCGCAAGGCAAGCGTGCCGTTCTAGACCAAAAGTCTTAAGAGTTGTCATCATATCTCGACCAGGAAAGCTGAGACGCATTTGGCTGGCCGGAGCCAAGCCAAGTCGAGGGCTGAGGTCATGTCATGCTAGCCCTGGTCGATTCGTTTGGTGGTGAGAACTGGGGCTTGACGACACGACACTTGCACCAGAAAAGCCTAACCGCATTTCTACAGACTGCGTGCCTTTATAATTGCTTCCCAGAAGAGGCAATATCACTGCTAACTATTAGGTGTGGGGTTGTCAAGTGCTACCCAGGGCTAATAAACACAGCATGCAGCATGTTTTAAAGCCGCCTCCATCTGACACAGGTGCGCAAGCCGCCGGCGAGTTCAGCACAATCAGCGGCGGGCCGAGACCGTGCCATTATGCCACAGCTCCAGCGAGCAGCGCGCACGTGCGACTGGCCGCTCGCTGTCCGGCGACCAATGTGTCCCAGAATGGATAAAGGAAAAAGAGTCGCAGCTGTGAAATGGTGCTTGCTGGAAGTTGTTTTCTAGGCAGTAGCAGCAGTTTCTCCCAGAGTGGCATGCGACCGACCTTTTTAGACCAATCGCTGGCGTGCTGCTGTCTCGCTTTGCTGTTGCTGACGCCACCAGCACCCACTGTGAATGCAATTCTCTTGACTCCAGCACGAATATAAAGAGCAGCAGTGGGGTGCGTGCACCGAAACCCCTCTTACCTGCCCGCTGAATAATTTTCTTCTTTCTACAACACGCAAATCCACTGCCACCAAGCGAAAAAATGCTCATCCAGACCCTCCTTCGCTCCGCTGCTTTAAGTAGTAAAGCCCCCAAGATCTCCTTTGCCCGTGCCGCCGCTATGGCCGCCTACACGACCAGCAACCACACGCCGCGTGTCGCGGCATCGACAAGTAGTACGATCAGTGTGCACGAGCACTCGACGGGCGACGACGGGCTGCACGAGTTTGCCTTCAACGAGGACATCCTCATGGACCGACATTACGAGAAGGCCATGGCAAGCCACGCCGCAAGAGCCGCGACCTACGGCGAGGTCCGCGTCATGCCTGCGGCTGCGCACTATCACAACGTCAGCGAGATGCACGGCGAGTGAGGTCGCTGTAACATATGTACAATTTTCACAAGCACCCATGACCCATGGTGGTCACTTGAAAAAATAAACGAGTCTGCTCTACAAGTGGGCTGTAGAACGCCTCTTCCCCGAGTCAACGTGCCCTACTATTGCGGCGTGCCTGTTTCCTTCCATGGAAACTTCGCCGAGGGACGGTTGCATTTGGCCCTATGGATTATGAAGTGGTCTTACTGCCACCCCGCCATGTGTGCGACCCGCAGGATCGCACTGTGGGCCGCGCTTAGGCCACCTGAGGATGGTAGAAGATTCCTGGTGCAAATCATTGCTTGGTCAGTCCGCAATTACGAGCGATGGATAGCCAAAACAGAGGGAGGATGCCTGGAGGTAGAAGAGAACGGGTGGTTTGGCCAGTATAAATCGTTCGGCACTGGTGTGGGCTCCTTCGCCCTATTTTCCCGGAAAATCGCACAT
The DNA here is from genome assembly GCF_002104995.1 of Linderina pennispora. Classification (NCBI taxonomy): domain Eukaryota; kingdom Fungi; phylum Kickxellomycota; class Kickxellomycetes; order Kickxellales; family Kickxellaceae; genus Linderina; species Linderina pennispora. Next base: position 646,394 of record NW_024468253.1, on the reverse strand, counting down.
TTCTTCCTTCTCCACATACCCCCTCACCACTAACCATGTCTCCTGCAAGTCTCCTGCCTGAGGTTATACTCCAGGAAATATTCACTCGATACATCGCCGCTGCATCGCCGCGTGATGGCGGACAGACGCTGGTGGCAGTTAGCAGACAGTGGCGCATTGTCGCCATCTCACTCATGTATCGCAGCATCACAGTAAAGTACAAGCGGTACCGCATTGGTGCCGACACACACATCGACCTCAGCCCGCCGTCAGCCATCACCAGGGCTGTGTCTCTGTGCGTTTCAGACCTCACACATACTCTCACAATCCACTGCCATGGGCTAAGCGACCGCGAGATCCAGCAAAAGCTCATGGGCGATGGCTTTGGTGCCGCGCAGTGGCCACGGCTCACTGCAGTCACAATGCATGGCTTGCCCACCGGAGCAGCCACTGTTTGGCGATCTCAGAGCCTTTTTCTTGCAATATGCTCCCAGCCTTGTGGCCCTGCAAGTCGCTGCTACCGTATCCCAGCCCTCTGATGTCAGCACTCTGCGGTCACTGGACCCAACCAGCGCCTTGCTGAGTGTCAACGTGCAGCAGATAGGTGCGGATATCCCACAGGACCTGGCGAGTCGTCTAACGCGCCTGACACTGGACAATATTGACGTCATGTCTGCATGGTCTCGGATTCCCACCGAGTTTCCCCACGTCATCTCGCTGACTCTGTCGTTTGCGAACAGAACCTCCAGCGCACGGACAATGAGCTTGGCACACTGCGACTGCGCGCATAGCACGCATGCGTTGGAGCAGCCAAGAACGCGGTTCTGCGAGCACTTTGCAGGCTTGGCCTTTCCCAGCCTGCGGAGTCTGACGGTTGAGCACTATCCATGCCCAATCGCCAATATTCTGCGCAGCGTGCCAGGCCGCACAAATAGCCTGCCTGAACGTGTCTGGCACTGTGCATTCGCTCGAGTCCCTGGACGTGCAGCTGTTCCCGAGCCTGGCTGACTGCAGCATAGATGTCTGTGTCGACCAGGCAGGCCCAGCTCGTGTGAGCCTCTTCGAGGAGCCGGACGAGAGCGACCAGATGGGTAGTGCAGCGCACATTATCGGCGCCGCACTGAGCGCTCATTCGCTACTGCGCAATATGCATCTGGCCATCCCAAGAACAGCCGCATACGTGCCGCTCAAGGTCAGCCATGTGGGCAGCAAATGTTTGCAGTCACTGACATTGTCATTTGCCGCAAAGTTTGCTTCATTGGTGCTAATCCTGCAATCATCGCCATCCCTGCGCCGACTCTCGGTTGATGTTGTCGCCTGGGTCGTTTGCTCCGACGCACTGCTCAAGCGCCCTTGAGGAGCTCGAAGTATGCGATACTGCAGAGATGGGCATTAGGGAGTATGCTGCTCTCGCTTCACTCGCTGCATGTGTGCCATCGCTGATCAGGCTCACAGTCGATGACGAGCCATCGTGCCGGCGTTTGGGATCACGTGGCTATATCCGGCGTTGATATTATCGCCGGATCACCGCGATGAGATGATCACCCAATCTGCTCACTATCTCGGCGCTCCAGGTGCAAATGCAAGTGCAGGCAGTGGTGGTCTATGCCCAAAGCCGGTCGAGCCGTTCTGCATTTGTGGCGATTCATTGCACTGCTTCCTCAAATTGTATTTATTCCTTCTTACCCCTGCTCTCTTTGTGCACAGTTTGTTCTTGCAATTCAAATTCATAGCCTTTCCACGCTTTGTCGAGGAGCGACGTTCAATTGCAGCTTGTGAAATCAGAAAAACAATGGTCGAGTTTAAGGAGCCCGGTAAGGAACTAGCACGCATTGGTCCTGGCAAGAAGGGCCAGAACTGGGAAATTGAATCGCAGTGAGCCTGTCAGTGCGGTTGTTGGCAGCCTGAGCCAAAGAACCCACATTTCTGGAGAGAGCCTAAAGCCCACGCCTCACCACAGCTAACCACATATGCTATCTCCGCTGTAGAGATGAAGGCGACCGCGCAGGAGATGAGCGAGGCACGCCTGCCGCTGCGCTACCGTGACTACTGCGCGCACTTGCTGATCCCGCTCAACAAGTGCCGTCACAAAACAGCGTACCTGCCGTGGAAGTGCGAGGAGGAGAGGCACGCCTACGAGAAGTGCGAGTACGAGGACTTTATGCGCCGCTCAAAGATGCTGGCCCAGATCAAGCAGGAGAACAAGCAATAAGGCAGCTTCTTAGAATATCTACACCCACCCACAGCCGTCTCTTACATATATTCTTTCCTTCGCACCTCTGCACATGAGCACATGCCACGTCTTGATTATCGGGACGCTGATTTAATTGGCCGTGACGGCTGGGGAATCACAGTGCCGCCCTGTGACCACTACAGCGATCTCCGCTCCGGAAAGCAATGAGGCCCCTTGCACGTGAAGCAGTGTGCGTGGATAGGAGGGAGCTGCGACCGAAGGTACGAATGCATATATTGCTGGTCCCTGCAAGATAAGGCCGAGGCAGTGCAGTAGCAAGTGGGTTCACACGGCCCCCGCCGGAAGAACCTGGTCCCGAAGTCCAAGAGATTAGGCTGTAGTGTCTGGCGAGCACCCCTTGCCAAAACATTCCCCGCGCCCAGAACGGGACAGTGCGTAAAAAGTGTGGGAAACTTTCCGTATAAATGCAGCGTCATGGACATCACTCCTCCGTTCATGGGAACGGTCACCACTGCCTCTCTCTTCTCTACTACACCCTGCTCTCTCGCTCTCTTTCCACACAAAACATCAGAACTATTTATCAAGAATGCTTCGCTCGATCATCTCCACCGCTGCGCGCCGCCAGTTTGCTGCCTCGGCACCCAAGACTCTTCGCGCTGCTGCATTCAGCACCACTTCGGCTGCCCGCGACCAGCCATCGCTGCACACGCTCAGCGAGGACGAGCAGATGATGAAGGACACGGTCGCCCGGTTCGCTCGCGAGGTCGTTGCGCCCAAGGTCTCAGGAGATGGACGAGAGCGAGCAGATGGATCCGGCTGTCATCAAGGGCCTGTTTGAGACCGGCCTCATGGGTGTCGAGACCCCTGCCGAGCTGGGCGGCGCCGAGGCCTCGTTCCTGTCCGCCATTCTGGTCATCGAGGAACTGGCCAAGATCGATCCGTCGGTCAGTGTGCTGTGCGACGTCCACAACACGCTGGTCAACACGGTGTTCCGCACGTTCGCCAGCGACCACCTGAAGACCAAGTACTTGCCCCAGCTCGCCGAGGAGAAGCTTGGCTGCTTCTGCCTCTCGGAGGCCGGGTCCGGCTCGGATGCCTTTGCGCTGCAGACACGTGCCGAGCTCAAGGGCGACCACTACGTGCTGAATGGCTCCAAGATGTGGATCACAAACTCGGGCGAGGCCGATGTCTTTTTGGTGTTTGCGACAGTCGATCCCTCGTTGGGCTACAAGGGAATCACATGCTTTGTCGTCGACCGCGACATGGGCGTGAAGATCGCAAAGAAGGAGAAGAAGCTGGGCATCCGCTCGTCCTCCACCTGCCAGCTGGCGTTCGACGATGTCGTAGTGCCCAAGGAAAACGTGCTTGGCGAGGTCGGAAAGGGATACAAGATTGCCATCGAGATTCTCAACGAGGGCCGTATCGGTATTGCTGCCCAGATGGTTGGTCTTGCCCAGGGTGCGTTCGATCACGCCATGCCGTACCTGTTCCAGCGCAAGCAGTTCAACTCGTTCATTGGCGACTTCCAAGCCATGCAGCACCAGTACGCCCAGATCGCTGTTGACATTGAGGCTGCCCGTCTTCTCACCTACAACGCTGCGCGCTTGAAGGAGGAGGGCAAGCCCTTCGTCAAGGAGGCCGCCATGGCCAAGCTGTATGCCTCGCAAGTCGCTGAGCGTGCCTCGTCGAAGGCTGTCGAGTGGCTGGGCGGTGTGGGCTTCACCCGCGAGTTCCCCGTCGAGAAGTTCTACCGCGACTGCAAGATCGGTGCTATTTACGAGGGCACCAGCAACATTCAGCTGCAGACCATCGCCAAGTTCCTGCGCAAGGAGTACAGCGAGTAAGCCGACTAGGCTGCATGTTAGATATCTTACGACAAAAGGGCTTTTAAATATAAGATACCTTTAACCAAGATAACTTGTACCGTTATCATGTTGACTTGATCTTTAGTCTTGGGCTACATCTGGCGAAAGCGGGATATATACTAGCGGCAGCGGTAGCATTGTGGTGCTTTAGCATGCGCTTTATGCGATTGCGAAGCTGCACCCCATTTGCAGCTGTATTTTCTGCTGAGACTATGTACGAGTATTTGTAAGGTGCGCGCCCATTCTATGACCTCTTTCTATATCATAGTGCCACAAAGCTCACACAGCAGACGCGCAATAGTTCCGAATTTTGATAGCTTTATGAGCACTCATAACCGGTTATATCTGGGTCGCAGTGGACTCGGTCTGCATGTGGGCTGATCCGAGAGACAGTACCAACACTGGTGGCCCTTTAAACCGTGCAAGCTGACTCCCCCAGTCCTTATACGCGACCCAGTCCATGGGGTTACACAATCTGCTTGGAACGTGTGGGATCGGGTCGCAGATCTAACGTCAAAGGCATTTAACATGCATGGCAGTAGACAATTCCGTGCTTACACTACTGCCCATGCATCTATGCGGTGTGTCCTAGCACCGTTTTATGCCAACACGATGACAGCGCGAAGGTTACCAGAGCAACAGCCCACTAAGTCAAACAAGCAGCACCAGAGGCGCTGGAAGGCCCATCCAGGTGTCGGGGCCAGTCCCAAGGTGTACCCGCTTCACCGCAAGCTGCGCCTTGATTCATTCATGAGCCAGGCCCGTGCAGACCACAGGCTTGCCGCGAAACTCCAGGAGCAAGTTCGGTCCAGACCCAGTGCTGATCATGGGCAATTGGAGTGCGCCGATGGCCCGACACCATGCGCCGATCCGTGGCAAGGGATGGCGCGACAAGTTCAAGCACCATGGGTTTGGAGTTTATCTGATCGACGAATTCCGGACATCATCGGCGTGCCTTGATCTGCTGCGAAAAGTCGCTGCAGACATTCCGACATGTTCCCAACCTGCGGCCCTACCAGAGATGGAAGAGCCCAGTTGCGAGGTGCCATGACCTTCTCCGCTGTACAAGCAGGCTATGTAAAGGAGCCATTGGCACAATACAGGCAGGTCTATTCGCCTCGGCTCTTGAATCGCGATCTCGTAGCAGTTCTAAATTTCAGACTCATTTTCCAGTCACTCTGTGATTCAGGCGGTGTTTCTGAATAGTTCCTCCATTCTATGGTCATTACTTCCAGCAGCGGTGAACCAGCGCTGAAACGCCCACGCTGAGCAGGCCATAAAGACAGGGGATGTTCAGGACCATCGTCATAATTGCACTAACAATCATCCGGTACGTTCAAATGACCAGCTTGTCGTGGTACTCTTATTGACGAGTCAAACCATGCTGACTAGTAGCCAAGCTCACATCAAGAGTAAAGTAATTCTAGTATATATAAAGAGTTTTGATCGTAATCGTTTCTAGACTACAGCCTGCACCTCCGTCACAACAACGGTCTTCTGGCTATGGGCCGCCTCGGCAGTGACAATCACGGTCTCGTATACCTGGTCAACGATCTGCTGGTACACAGGCGCGGCCGTCTCAGTAACAACCACCACGTTGTTCTGCTGGTTGTATGCCGGGCTAGCTGTGACAGTGACAGCGACAACAACAGTCGATCCAGCGACATGGTTGTTGTTAACGTTGTCATTGTTGTCTGTAGCTTCGTTATCCAGGGTCGACGGTACAGGAACAGCCTGAGTCTGGCTCTGGCTGGTAAAAGTGGGCTGGATAGGTTCCGGTGCAGATGAGGTAGCAGAGTAGATCGGCTCGACATAAGACGATGATGATAGTGATGACGATGATGATACTGACGATGACGACAAAGCAGTATTCTCCTCAACAGCAGTTGATGGGGTCCACCACTGAGTGGTTGGCTCCACAACAGGACCAGAAGTGGTGGTGGTAGCCTCACCAACGTAGGAAGAAGTGGAGTCTTGGACAACAGGGGCCGAAGAGGTACCTACAGCAGTCTCAGATTCGGCCAGAGACACTGACGAAGTTGTTGGGATCCACCACTCAGTAGAGCCAGCAGCAGGGGCGGATGAAGTAGGGACGTCCGATGAAGAAACCTGAGCCCACGAAGTAGTACCCTGGGCCAAGGACGACGACGGCAACGACGACGACAACGACGATGGTGACGGCAAGACAGATGAAGCAGCCGGCGATGATGAAATGTGATTTGATCCACTGTTGCTTCCTGAGCTGCCCGGGCTAATCGCTGCATCAACCAGCTCATTGTTGTAGTCCATGTTGATGGTCCACACCATGACGCCGCCGAGTCCACGCTCCTCCGCATATGCCGCCTTGATCTTGATGCTCTTCACGTCATCGTACGACAGGAAAACGTTGGTGTTCTTGTTGAACAGCCACGGTGTCTTGCTCACGTCGTCCCACTGCCTGACCCACTCCCCGGTGGCAGTCTCGGGATCAGACAAAACCCCCTGCGCGCGCAGGTTCTTCCACTGCCACGTGCCCGAGTACGAGCCTTCCCAGGCCGCGTCCTCCTTGTCGCCTGGCGGCAGCTGGCTGGTCTGCGACTGGTACTGGTTGTTCGGATCCAGGGTCATGTCGACCGTGGTCTTTGTCGCGCGGCCGTAGAACGCAAGTCCGGCGTTCAGCTTGTTCGCCGGCCAGCCGGCGCCCGTCCACGCATCAATGGCCGAGACATATGAGACCTGCGCACCTTTGCCCGTCTCAAAGTTGAACGGGGCGTTGGGGCCGGTCTTAACCATCCATGCGCCATTGATATCGTATTGCATTAGATTGGCAAAATCGACCACGGCAGCAAACGCAGACACATCGGACAGCGGGCTGCCATTGACATCGAAGGGCTGCACGCGCACAGCCAGGGTAATCAACTTGTTGCCGCTGCCAAACTCGGAGTCAAACAGCTTGCGCAGGTCCTGCAGGAAGGTGAGGAAGTTTGGCGTGTCGTTGGCTTCGTCGATGATGTTGCCACCAGCACCCTCACGACCCGGATACTCGTAGTCAATGTCGATTCCGTCCAAGTTATGCTCCTTGAGATAGGAGACAATCGATTTGAGCATGGTAGAGCGCGCTCCAGAGTCCTTGAGGATGTTTGACAAGAGACCCGAGCCAGACCAGCCGCCGAGTGACATCAGAACCTTGGGACCTGCAGAGTGGATATCAGAGACCACCTGGTCCAGGAACCAGTCGCCCTCAAACGAAAATGTGCCGTCGGATGCCGGGATCGCAAACGCCATGTTGATGTGTGTGTATTTTGAGAAGTCAACGGACGACATGTACTGGCGCTTCCATGACGGATAGTACCCAACCACCGTCTTACCCAGCGCAGTTTGCAGCACAAGTTGGATAAGCAAGAGGAAGAAGACAAACCGCATCGCAAATACTCTATAAAGGTAGGTGGTTCAAGTGTAGGAAGTGCTGGTTGATAGGGAAGACGTACAGAAAAATAACGGAAAACTGCAAATAGCGAACTGCTGAGCTTGCTAACGGGCCTTGGTTGAGGAGACCGAATATGCTGGGCTCTTTATAGTCCCAGAGCGCGCATACTTGGGCGCCAATGCGTCAGCCGGCATTAGCACCGTATATACTACTATACACACATGTTCCTGAGATGCAAAAGGCTATTTCCCAGCGTAAACCCTCGATAGTACCACCGCTGTCACACGTGAGGTGATCGGCGCTTAAGCTAGGGCTCTCCCCAAATCGGCCTTCACACTCAGCTGTCGCCCGATTTGGGCTCGGTAGCCGAAAAAAGTTGGAAATGTAACCATAGCTCAATTTGGGGTATTTAAAACACAGCTGAGAGGGGTTAAATGGATAGCTAGAGGGGCTGTCGGGATGACGACCCGCATGCACGACCAGTCGCACAGCGGGTTGAGCAGACACTCTATGCACCGCTGGTAGCCATAGCTGCAGGCGCGGATGAAACAGCCAGCGGCACAGCATCGCGTCTGGTGGCACCACTTCCAAACGAGCGGACCGCACTCATCAGCTCGCCGCCGGGAGTGTCCATGTTGACGGACCACACCATCGCGCCAGCCAATCCCTTGGACGACGCATACTTCATCTTGATTGCGATGCTCTCCGGGTCATCATACGAGATAAACTGCTTGGTCGACGGGTTGAACAGCCAGGGCGTCTGCGAGGTGGAATCCCACTGGCGCACCCACGGAGACGCAGCAGTATTGGCCGATGTCAGGACGCCCTGGTCACGCAGGTGCTTCCACTGCCAGGTTCCAGAGTTGGCAGTGGACCCAGCACAGACATCGTACCATGAGGCGTCCTCTGAGTCACCGAGAGGGACAACCGACTCCTGCGGCTGGTACTGGTTCTGGGGATCCTTGGACATGTCCTCCTTGGCAATAGTGGAGCGTCCATAGAAGCCGACACCCGCAACCAGCTTGTTTGCCGGCCACCCAGCCTTGGTCCAGTCCTCAATAGCAGACACAAACGAGACCTGCATGCCCTTGCCCTGCTCGAAATTGAACGGCGCATTGGGCCCGGTCTCTGGGTTCCAGCCGCCGTTGATGTCGTACTGCATCAGATTGCCGTAGTCAACGACCTTGGCAAACTCAGAGACATCCGAGGACGGAGAGCCGTTCACATCGAAGGGTTGGACGCGAAGCGCAAGTGTTATCAGCTTCTTGCCGGCGCCAAAGGCGGAGTCCAACTCGGAACGAAGCGACTGAAGGAACTTGAGGTAGTTTGGGGTGTCACTCGCGGGATCGAAAACGTTACAGTTGTCACCAAGGCGCCCTGGGTACTCCCAGTCAATGTCAATACCGTCGAGGTTGTTTGTCTTGACATAGTCAACGAAGCTCTTGACCATGTTCGCGCTGGTTGATGGGTCCTTCACAATGTTTGAGAAGTGGTTTGATCCGGTCCATCCGCCGACCGACATCAACACCTTGACGCCCTTGCCGTGCAAGTCGCTGACAACCTGCGGCAGGAACCAGTCGCCATCAAAAGCAAAGGTTCCAGAGGAAGACGGGATACCGAACGCCATGTAGATGTGCGTGTACTTGCTTAGATCGATAGATGCCGTTTGCGCTTTCTTCCACGATGGGTAGTACCCGCCTACCACCATGCTAAGGGCAGATCCGGAAAGTGCAAGTGCCACAGTGGCAGCAGAGAAGATGGTCTTGAACTTCATTTCGCAAAGAGAGTGAGATATTAAGAAGAGAGTAGTTTACAATAGTAATGTCAACGGGAGCGAGCTGGAAGGGAGTTTGCTTGAGAAGGGAGAATCAGGATGAGGAGTATGTAAGAGCAGGCTCCAGGGTGCCCTAGCATGTACCTTTTATGGCCAAGACCGCGCCCTATTTTGCAGCATGACCATCAGCTTCCACCTAGCATTTCTCGACACCTCAGAAACAAAAGCCGCCGTGAGCTAGTTCCATGTGATGGCAAACAGCTGCGCAATGCACCGCAAATGCCAATGTGCGAGCATCCGAGATTACCTGGGAGCGGGCTCTTTCGGAGCATGGCGCATCACCCCCTTTTCCATTGCGGCAAACATTCAAGTAGAATAAGGCTCGCATCCAAGCATTACATAGCCCAGCAGGTGCATGTTCCTCGAGCTGGTTCATGTGGTCTGGTGGCGCCTTCTTTCGCTAGAACAAACAATGGCAAGTGGGAAATAAACGGCTGGACCATGTGAAGTGAATTTAGATGCGTGATCCGCCATTTTAATACTTGGTATGCATCGCGCTCCTGCACTTTGTATATTAAAACGCTCAATTCCACGCGCCGTGTGATAGTTGTTGTTGTTGTCATTGCTGCTGGTGCTGCTGCTGTCTCGAGTTTATTGGAGTAGAAGGGAAGGGTGTGAAGGCGGAAAAGAAAATATGAGGTGCAGCTAAAGCGGCTACACATGTGCAATACCCGCGAAGCGCTCGGAGATGGAGTCGGCCAACATTGAGACTGTTCCGAAAAAATACCTGATAGTGGCAATAATCTCCTGGCTCCTGGGAATTTGATAGTAGGCTAATGTAACCATGAAGGTGGGCGAGGCGGCGGCCAAAAGCAGGATGAAGGGCGGTCTCCTCGGCACCCTGCGTATTGGTTCTCAGTGGTGTTGCCGGAGGCAGTCTCAGGTGGGCATCAGCTGGTTTATTCTCACACCATCATGCTCCTGCCAGCCATCATTCTGGCCGCTGGCGGCGCCTAATGAGCGGGCCTCATTTGCAGGCTATGTATATGGGGCACTGCTTGTAGCACCAGAGTCACTTCCGCTTCCACCCCCACTGCTACTGAAGCCTACAGCAATATCCAAGAGCTCGTTGTTGTAGTCCATGTTCGACGACCAGACCATGACACCAGCTAGACCCTTCGACCCAGCATAATCGACTTTCATCTTGATGCTCTTGGTGTCATCGTACGAGATGAACATCTTGGTGCTAGGGTTGAACAACCAGGGCGTCGATGTGGCGTTATCCCAGGTACGCACCCACGGCGAGATGGGCGTCGTTGCGTCGGAGAGGACAGTGCCACGCATGTTCTTCCACTGCCAGGTGCCAGAGTTGGCGGCTGCACCTGCGCATGAATCATACCAGGAGGCATCCTCCGAGTCGCCCAGCGGCACAGTGGTTGACTGCTGCTGGTACATGTTGCCTGGATCCTTGGTCATGTCCTCTGAGGCAGTTGTAGCCCGGCCGTAGAACGCAAGACCCGCTGTCAGCTGGTTGGCGGGCCAGCCAGCGCCGGTCCATGCCTCGATGGCAGACGCGAACGACAACTGCGCACCTTTTCCTGGCTCGGCATTCAGCGGAGCATTAGGGCCAGTGACCTTGTTCCAGCCACCGTTGATGTCATACTGCATGATGTTGGCAAAGTCGACAACCTTGGCGTACTCGGACAAGTCAGAGATCGGCCCATCAGGGCCATCGAACGGCTCAACACGGACAGCCATAGTGATCAGCTTCTTGTTGCTGCTGAACTTTTTATCGAGCTGCGACCGCAAGTCCTGCAGGAATGTCAGGTAGCTCCTGTAGTCGTTGTCTACATCATACACATTGCAGGTGTTGCCAAGGCGCCCAGGGTACTCCCAGTCCAGATCAATACCGTCGAGGCTGTACGTGTCGAGATAACTGATAATGCTGGTGATCAGCGACTTGCGTGTGCTGTCCGACTTCATGATGCCGGAGAGCAGGTTTGAGCCAGTCCACCCGCCAAGCGAGATCAGCACCTTGACACCCTTGTTGTGCAAGTCGCTAACAACCTGTGGGAGGAACCAGTCGCCTTCAAACGAGAAAGATCCATCGGACGCCGGAATCGCGAACGCCATATTCATATGTGTGTACTTGGAAAAGTCAACTGACGACATGTGCTGCCTCTTCCATGACGGATAGTAGCCTACGACAATGGCCGAGGATGAAACGATTTGGACAAACAATCCCAGGAAAAGAGTAGTGATCAGCACCACTGAACGAAGAAGACCCATGGTTGCTGTGCTTGATAAAGATGCTTCAAAAGGAAATTGTATGTTGAGTCTAAATAGCTTTCAGATTGTCTGGTAGATATCCTCAGTCCCGGATACCACGAGCCCGGTTTTATACGCCTAGTCTCCATACGCTGAGCGCTGATTTGCAGGGCTCTCTTCCATGAATGCCAGCTTGTATTGGATGTCGAACAGGTCCAATGTTTATTATTATTTACGATACCTATAGCGAGTTATTTTAGACAAGGTGTTGGGCATCCTCGCGCTCATGCACTCTTTTGTTTGTACTGTGGCCTGTCCAGGAGATTTCCTGCAGCATAAAACAAACTCCTGGTACTAACAAACAACCAGCACTAGGTGCAGCTGGATAATTGTCTCAGTCAGCACTGGCAGACCACAAGTGCGAAGTTCCAGGTGCCTCTGTTTGCAAAAACTCTGTTTTGAGCATTGCTCAATTTATTCCAACTGAGCTGTGGTTTTGAAGCTTGCTGTTAACCTAGGGGATGAGTGGTTATCGATGTTAACCTTAGGAATGGGACGAGTGTTTACGAGCGTGTATGTGAGCTAAAATCAAAATGAAACAAGATTGACTGAAGGAAAAGGGGAGGGTCCGGTCGGCCTGAGGTCTGATTTTATGTGGTTTGGTTGTTGGCATGGTGACGTGGGAGTGGATCGACACTCCAATGTCAACAATCGAGTATATGGAAAAATGACTTTTCAAAAAGTGACTGAGGGGGAAGAAGGAAGGCTGGTCGTCTGTCTGGGCCTTTGTACGCATGCGTTTCGGCCTTGTCTATGGTGGCGCAGGGGGACTCCGGACCCGAATGTCAACACCTGCTCCACGACCTACTGTAAATTAGTTAAGCAGCTCTTGTGGCTCTCATGTATCTCATGGGAACCCATCGATTTCCTGGCCAATATCCTCAGGCATGATATAGCAAGCATTAGAGGGGGTTAATATCTATATTTGGTTGTCTTCGATATTGCTTCGGGTTATTGGATATGCATTGACGATTTATATAGCTGTAGCATAGGTTCGATCATGCAATTGAGAGACCATGCGCAAATTTGTTTGCTGAGGCGACTATGCGCGCAAATACGGGCCAGCCGCACAAGATCGACCGGCCAAGCTCCAGACAGACGGTTCCGGGTGCGCACGAGCGAGCCAGCCATTTTTCATTGTGGCAGACAACATACGCGGAATTGCGGCCGCCACCATCAATGCACTGGTAACTGCCATTCATGCCGCATGGATTTCCTGGGATCAATTGGCTGCCAGAAGCCGGCGGAGATGGCTCTGAGGATGATGGCGATGGGTCGGCTGAGGTGCTGATGGTCCCACCTGGCCTATCGCCTTGAATAGGAGTAGAGCCAGAGGCTGGTGCTGAGGATGCGGGTGCCAGAGGTGGTTGATCATTTTTGCCCGAGTTACCACCAAAGGACCGTGCTGCTTTGACAAGCTCTCCATCGTGGTCCATGTTTATTGACCACACCATGACACCCGCAAGTCCACGTTCAGCAGCATAGTCAGATTTGATGCGTATGCTATCTGTGTCGTCGTATGATAAGTAGATGTTGCTCTGAGGGTTGAATAGCCATGGCGTTTTGGTAGTATTGTCCCACTGGCGCATCCACTGTGGGTTGGAGGAGGTAGGCGATACCAGGACACCCTGGTCGCGCAGGTGCCTCCATTGCCAGGTTCCTGAATTTGAGGTTGATCCAGCACAGGCATCATACCAGGGACCATCCTCCGAATCACCTAGTGGTACTTCGTGTAATTGGGGCTGGTACTGGTTGTCGGGATCCTGGCGCATATCAACAATGGCCTTTGTCGACCGTCCGTAAAAGCCAAGGCCGGCGTTCAGCTGGTTGGCAGGCCATCCAGCGTTGGTCCAGGAATCGATGGCGGTGGTGAAGGAGAATGGCGCCGACTTTCCCTGCTGGTAATCAAATGGAGCATTGGGTCCCGTTTCAGGATTCCACGGCCCATTGAGGTCGTACTGCATCAAGTTCGCATAGTCGACGACCTTGGCAAACTCGGAGACATCGGCGAGCGGGCCGTTGGGGCCATCAAATGGCTGTACCCGCACCGCCAGTGTGATCAGCTTTGTGCGCGAGCCAAAGTCGTTGTTGAAGCGCGTGCGAAGAGCTTGAAGGAACCTGAGGAAGTTTGGCGCGTCATTAGTAGCGTCGTATGCGTTGCACTCGTTGCCAATCCGTCCCGGGTACTCCCAGTCAATGTCAATGCCGTCAAGGTTGTAGTTCTTTACGTAGTAAGCCATGCTGCCAACTAGCCTGTTGAACTTGTCGTCGGATTTCAGGATGTTAGAAAAGTGGTTCGACCCGGTCCACCCACCTACCGATACCAGCACTTTTACGTTCTTTCCGTGGAGCTCCTTGACAGTGCTGTCCATGAACCAGTCGCCCTCAAAGGTGAGCGAGCCGTCTTCCTTGGGGATAGCAAATGCCACATTGACGTGTGTGTATTTGCTGATGTCAACGGCAGCAATAGCCTGGCGCTTCCATGTTGGATAGTACCCGACCACCACTGGGGGTTTGGCAAATGTGCCAGCAATGTGCAAAAGGAGCAACAGATACACAGCCAGCGAGAAGTTAAACATGCCTATGACGAGTAAAAGGCGTTAATACCGTTGTGTAATAGGTTTCTGTCAAATGCAGATGAGTGGGGGTTTGCTTTGCCTTGGGCAACGGGGTACTTTGCTATTTATGTATCTGGGACTGCAAAATAGATGGCAGCCGATGCGTGGCGCGGCGGGCCATCCCGAAAGCAATTTATCCACATGCCACTACTGCAACATAATGTCAGGCATATATAGGCTGACGCGGGTGGATTATGCGCGCCCAATCTCTCCTACTTTCCTTCGTCGGCTATCCACACTGTCCATGTGCAGATTTACACCAGGCCATAAAGGAGCGACCGCCAGGCATACTGGGATGTGCTGGTGGGAATTGCTAGCTGGATTATTTATTGCAGGAATAGGGCTCGGCGACAGGTTTCTGAAAAAGGCAATGAACATGGCGCACGGGCCATGCTTCTGGCAGATACCCGTTTCACCTCTCCTCACAAAACGTATATTTGTTTTTTTTTTTGCACTCTACTATCTAATTGTATTCCTAGCCATGCAACTCCACAACAGCCTCCCGCCAGAGGTCCTTGCACTGATTATCGAGACCCTCTTTTACGAGACTGTCGACTACATGTCTGCTCCCCAGCTGTCGCGGTTTTTGCAGCAGGTTTCACTGAATCGGCACACGCGACAGGCTGGGTTGTCCATGTGCTGCCAGCATGGGTTTGTCGAGGTCAGGGTGGCCACGCACGGGCTGCCATGGCTCGGTGCAGCGACCAATGCGAGTTCTGGCATGATTGAGCAACGCGCAGGCTGGAGGTCGAACATCCGGTACATTAGTGCAATGAACAGGCGTCATGCCACCCACACTCTGTTCTTGGAGATGCGCAAATGCAGGGATGTGCGACAGATCGCACAGGCGCTGGCAGAAGCAGGGCTGTTTGAAGCCGAGTGGCCTGCAGTGCGTACGCTGGTGGTCGGCGATCCTGGGCACTCCAACACCAGCTGGCACGGCAGCATGGAGAAGGTCATAAGTGAGCTAGGGTCAGACCTCTTGCGCGTGGTGCCGAATGCCCGGTACCTACGCATCAGCGACAGCGGCACCATGTACGATGAGCTGGTGCTTGGTGCGCTCCTGCAAGAAAACAGACGGACCAGTAGACTGACACTGTGCATGCGAGACATTACATCCAGTGGTATGTCGCACTTTCCGGCGACGCTGACAAGCCTATATATCAACTCTGGGTCGATCATTAGCCTGGTGGATCTGCCGCGTATATGCGCTGAGACGCTGATTGCGCTGACGCTGAAGCCGATTCAGTCGGGGAACTTGTGGGGCAGATTCACCAACGAGCCGCGCAGGCTGGTCGAGTTCAGGGAGTTGCGGATGCTGAGCCTTGGGTTTGCAGCAAGCACCACGGCGTCACCGGTCGGGTATGGAAACAGCGTACTCCCCGTTTTTCCCAGGCTGGCAAGCCTGAAAGTGTCTGGGTACGAGTATGATGTCAATGACCTGCTGTCGCAGTTCCCGCGGGCACAGATCGAATCGCTGGAGCTGCGTGGCACACCAACCAAGCACATGATTGAGACAGATCCCTTTAGATCCCTGAAGAACGTGGTTGTTTTTGGCGGGATCCAGGAAACACAGGATGCGTTCTTCTGCCGGTGCTTCAGAGACCTGACGACGGTGCAGCGGCTGACAGTGGACTGCCTGCCTACGTTTGACACGTTTGTGCAGTTCCCCGGGTTCGTCCAGCTGCGCAGCCTAGAGCTGACACGCTACCAGCTGTCGTCATTCCTGACAGAGTGCGATTCGCCGCGGGACCTGTTCAAGGATGGATATCGGGCGATTCTGCCGCACCTGAAGCAACTGTCTATCAGTGGCGGAATTCCCAATAGCAATGAAGGCAGGTGCGCGTCCCAGTTGGTTGCCCTGATGACTGGCATGCCACAGCTCGAGTGCGTGCGTTTAGGAGGCGCATTTGTGCTCTGCATTAGCGAAATCTACCGTAACATACGGAGCGTCCTGTCAGATGATGTGCTTGGGTTGAAGGCGCAGCATCTTTGCATGGTCTATATCTTTCTCAGGTACGAATGATGCTGTAATTTATTTCCGAGAAGTGTAGTATAAATGGAGCTGTTGGTTGCGTAGGGTGGATATGACACTACTGGCTTCCAGCTACGTGTTTGTGCAAACTCATGCTTTCGGATGGGGAGTTGAACTCGTACTGTACCTCGACGCAGCATGCGTTGTTTCGGGTGACCCTCAGGCATTCGGCTTCAATTGCCCGGCACTTCTCATTGCTTAGGCATTCGCCCAAAAGGCCCAATACGCGGCGTATATGCTTGTAGCTGGAGCTGGATTGAGAGACTTCCACATACTTTGCAACAGCACGAGTGCTCATTTTGTTGTGCTTTGTTTTCTGGAAATACGCGTAGGCTAATTCCTCGTTCAGAAATGACAGGTATCGCACATAGCGGGCGTCCCGTGTAGCGTCTGTGTAGCTGGTACTCGAGCTTTTTTGCTCTAGCTTTCCATCCTCACACGTGTAAAAGATATGCGTGTATGTGGATGGGAAATAGAGAGACCAGTCGCAGGCACAGGCAGTAGGCGAGTGATGGACAATCACGTAAATGCCTAGGCGGCTTCTGCTAGTAGACATGGGCTGGGTATCTGCAGCAGCGACACTGGCGTCCAGAGACGTGTGTCTGTTCCAGTGGCTATATAGCACGCCATGTGTATCCGAGGTGGCAATCATTACAGAAACAAGAGTATGTTTGTATATACGGATTCTGCGGAGAAAGAATAAGGAAGGGTGAAGAGGGTGCAGCGCCAAGCAGCGTGGCAGCAATTATAAAGCACCCAATGCGTGGTGACTTTGGCCTTTTTCGGGGCAGTCTACGCAGTCAGAAACCACAAAGCTGCCAATAATAAGTGGAAAAAGTACATTAACAGCATAGGTGGGAGATCTATGGCATGCGGCCCTCCTCCATGCCGCGCGCAGCATCCTGTACAGGGGGCGGGAGTCCGCGCAGAGCAGCACTGAGGTCACTTGCGGTCTCGTCCATGTTGTCGGACTCGCTGCCCGACAGGCTGTCGCCGTTCGGGACCTGATCGTAGTCGGTAGTGGCCATGGAGCTTGCGTCCGAGACGTAGGCTGACAACAGGGTGGATTCGGCAGTGGGCTGGCGCGCCAGATCAAGGCCATGCAGACCAGTGGGATCACACTGGCGCAGGATGCTGGCATCGAACCCCAGAGCCTTGCATTTGCTAGCAAGCTGCGGGTTGATGGGTGGTGGGCTGGTGCGGCCCTCCCCGCTCTCCGAGTCGCTGGTGCCGGGCGACGTGGCTGGGCTTTCGGACGCGGCTCTGTCGCGCTGGTTCAGGGCTGAGACGCGTGGGTGACGCACACGCGCAGCCCACTTGTCACGTGCTCGCTCGCGCCTCTGATGGATTTTGTCGGCATTCTTCTCGCCAATAATGTTGGCCTCGACGGCATCGCCAATGCCGGCCATGGCGCTATGCAGGCGCTGGGCAGGAGTGCGGTGCTGGTGCTGCTCTTTGCGGCGCTTCAGGTGCGGCACAGGCAGCCAGAGCGATGGCAGGTCGCCGTACATGCCTGGGTGCAGGTAGGCGAAGCGCGTGGAGTCGAGGATACCCGGCAGCCGCGACATGTTGGGCTGCGAGAAGTCAGTGAACCGGCGGTTCATCAGAGTGCCGTGCGGCAACTCGTCGGCATGGATCTGGAACTGCATGGCTACGGGCTTGCCGGTGGTCGGGTTGATTTCAGGCATGAAGGTGCGCGCGCGGTGGATGCCGACGCCGGGCCGGTGCATGCCGCCCTCATGGATGCTGAGGGCGTCGGTGTCGCTGTGTAGCCGCACGATTGTGTCTTTGGGCAGATTGCGCGGGCACAGGTCGTGCTGGTTGTGGTCGGATAGCAGCGAGTCGTTGGCGCTGGAGGTGTCACTGAGGCCTCGCTCGCGGCTGCGCTTCTTGCGCGTAGACCGGTGCTTGTGCTTGACTCGGAACGCGTCATCGTTGGCAGCAGCCTCGGGGTAGTCCACCACGCTGCTGTCCAGGTACGCCTTGGGAATGTCGAACTGCATGAAGAACTCGCTCCCGATCACCCGCAGTCCGTGCGGAATCCGCCGGAACGCCAGCGACAGAATCTCAAACAGCGACCCGGGCTGCGCCTTCGGCCGGTGTGGGTCCATGGGCGACCGCCCGGCTGGGTGCGACATGCGCGAGACGCGCTCCGGGAACGCATAGTCGTCGATAAAGTCCCACAGCGGCGCGGCTGGGTCGCCGCTGATCCAGGTGCTGCTGAACGACACGGTAGCGATCAGGGCCTGGATTGGGTGCAGAACCATGTTCACTGCCGTCGACTGGTACCACTTGCGCGTGCGCTTGGCGTGCGTGCGCTGCGTGATCAGCGCGTCGCCCTCAGCATCGTTGGTCTGCGACGCTGTGTTGCTGTTCGATGGTCCGCGCGGATAACCGCCATCGAGCACATCCGATGGAACCAGCGGTGCCGTCGACTCGCGCTGGTGCGCCTCACGCGCTGTCAAGAACTGCGGCGAACTCGGGCCGTCCTCCTCGGGCTTCTCAGTGTCAGCGGAAATCGAGGTGAGCCGGGTCGCAATGCTATCGGGTTGTGTCGGCACCGTGTGGAGCGGAGGCAGACTGGGCGACTCGTCCGAGTTGCTTGACGGCCGGCGGTCCTGGAGGTCCGCCCACCCAACGCCAGTACCAGCGCCCGATGGGTCCCTGCCGTTGAGCTGCAGGTCGCGCTCAGCCCTGCGTTCGCTCTCCTCGAACTCGCGCTGCTCCTTGGCCAGGGTGACCTTGCGGCGGCGCTCGGCTTCGCGCAGCAGCTGCAGCGGCACCGAGTCGCTGAGCTCGCGGATGTACCGACAGCGCACCAGAAAGTAGTAGGCCGTGAACAGCATCAAAACGACCATCGGCGCTACGAACCAGTGGTTGTTGTTGCTGGCAAAGATGGCAGTGGTCAGCGCCTGGTACAGCAGGATTCCAATCACCCAGCGCCGGATGATCACGGGCCAGAATGTCCCCGAGTTCTGCTGCCGGAAGTACCACGAGTACGTGCACATGTACTTCATCACAAACAGCCCGACCGAAAAGTACAGAATGCACATCACCAGCAGCAGCGGCTGCAGGTGCGAGTACAGCAGGCCGATGATGAAAAACAGCATCGGGTACGGAATAATGGTGCCCCAGTCGATGAACACTGGTGAAATCGCCTTCATGTACTCGCGCGGCGTCCTGGCATTGGCCTGGTGCCACAGGTACCGACACACAGACTTCAAGTGCAGCAGCTTCATGACCTGGTATCCGGCGCCATACAGCATCACATACACGCAGAACCACGTCGACAGCTGCGGCAGCGAGTTGACGAGCCGACTCCAGAACTTGCCAAACTCGGTGAAGATCTCGTATATCGACGACCACACGGTGCCCGACATGCCGACAATAAACACAATGTAGATGACCAGGAAGTAAAAGTGCCGGATCAGCATGTTCTTGTCGGCGATGCCGTAGGTGCGGTCGCCGCCTATCAGCACAAAGATCCACAGCAGCCGCGGCAGAACCGTCATGAAGATGGTCAGGATCAGCGACGGCAGCGTGTAGTTGAGCAGCGAGCGCACAAACTTGTTGGTCTCCACCACATGCGCCAGGCCTGGGAACCGCGTGCCCAGGAACTGCAGCGAAATCAGCGTCGAGATCAGAACCACGGGCACGCACCACAGACACAGCAGCGCAAACGACATGATCAGCCCCAGGACGAACCGCAGGAGCTTTTTCGAGTACGGCGCCCCCACGCTCTTCCACACGATCGACCGCGGCCTCGGGCGCCATCTTGATCTTGCAGGTGCTGGGCGCGGCATACACATTCAGCTGTGCCAGCACGTACGCATTGACCGGCTGCCGCATCGTCACAAACGCTACTGGGCTGGCTTCCAGCATGTGGAAGCTGTCGCGCACCTCCTTCAGTCGCTGGTCAGCCTTGGTCATCTCGCTGCGGTAGTAGTCGATTGCGTCGGTGCGCTCATACGGCCACAGCTTGGCCCTCAGCGCTGACCACGAGGGCTGCTCCGCCCGCGTACGCTTGACCAGCACCGTGGGTCGCTCCGCATACTTCTTGGGCCCCTGCTGCTGCTGCTTCTTGCTGCCCTTGCCATGCTTTGCCCACCGGTGCAGCAGCCGCGCCTCTACCACACGAGCCCTCGGGTCTGTCGACAGAATCACCCGCTTGAGAAGCGCCGGGTTGTATGTGTGTGCCCGGCACGGGTTGCCCAGAATCGCCGTGTACGCTGCCTCGAGCTTCGTCAGGATCGCAGCGCGGCGCGCCAGGGCCTCGTCCAGGTCGCGCGACAGCGGGGCCACGTGAACCGCCTCGACTTCACCCACATGCATGCCGTTGATGAACCCCCGCAGCGCCCGCTCCGACCGCAGCTCGCGTGGCAGATGCGTGATCATTAGCGTGCGCGAGTTCCCCGACCGCCGCGTCAGCAGCAGATAGTGCCACCGCATCGTCACCATGTGCAGCGAAAACCGGTCGATGTAGAAAAACAGCACCGCTGCAAACACATACGCCATCAGTGCATGCGCTACCGAGTACCGCCCGTTGAGGCTAGCCACGCTGGCAATCGGCGACTCAAACACAGAGTGCTCGCCCTTGTCGCCGTCCTCCTTGCCCCAGTACCGATCTACCGGATACAGCACCGTCATCCCCAGGAACCCCAGCCACATAAATATATAGATCATCATCCGGTACGACCGGAAGAACAGCAGTGCATCCACGCCCACCGTCTCGAAAACGTGTCTGTCCGACATTGTCACCATCGGGTAGATCCACCCAAACATTGTGCGCGGGATGTTTGCTGGCCGCATGTACCGCAGCCGCAGCCGGTGCGAGTACAGCTCCGGCCACTTGTACCGCAGAAGCGAGAACACTCCGATACAGCACCCGCCCATCAGCGCTGCCGATGTGATCTGTGTCGCCGCATCAATGTTGTTTGCTGAAAAGTACGGTCCGGTCCCTGGCGCGTTGGCTGGGTCAAACAGGTACGACACGTTGATATCAATCTGCGAGCGCGAGCTGCTTGTTGGAGAGTCGTCGTCATCGTCCCTGCGTACCAGCGCTACCAGCGTTGCGGGTTGCCGCATATGCTGCCTGCTGCGCCAGCCGTTGTGGCGGTGCTAGCAAGCTGCGTCTCCGCCATAGTAAGGGTCTAGAGATATTAGAATAGTAGATGAACGAACCAGAGTAAGGAATAGGAGGCGAAATAGAAAGGGTGGAGGAGCTAGCAAGAAAAATACAACAGTGCCGAAGCGGGAGAGAAAAGAGCGTGCACTGACAAACAAATAAACTGGTGGTGAAGTCGCCTGGCCACTAGCCTAAATACGTTTTTTTTTTTTATTCAACCACAGCATGAACTCCACCAAACCTTTTTCCGCACATCGCCCGGGTACACAATCCCCCACAACACTGCTCTTGCTGAGCTGCGGGTAATCTTCCACTTCCGGACAGCTGTCCACAGGTCCACGTCCTGCGCGTCGCCTGGCCTATTGCAGGCTGTCCTGCCAGGAACACCGGGTCCCGACAACAGTCCTGGGGCAGACAACAGCTGACGCGAGACCGCCAGCTATGTATAGCTGGCCGCAGGGGGTCCCGCTGGCTCCTTGCGTAACTGGACTAGATCTGTTTCGTTGTGGGAGGAGGCAATCCTGGCTCGGTCTGCCGGTGCAAGTGTCTTTCTCGGGCACGGCCTGTGGCTGTGGTGGCGGAGATGGTTTGGGATATACAGGAGGAGATGTGCCGGCGTCTTGCCAGGCAGCACATGGCGTTCGCTCTCTATTTGCTAGACTAAAAAAGAGCTCTGCACTGCGTTTGGCGTCAAAGCGCAGCATGCGACGCCTTGGCTGGACCTGCAATTGGCCAAGGGCGAGGATATCCCCCGCTACCTGTGCAAGCAGGCGGTTCGGGAGACCGCTTGCGGCGAGCCAGAGCACGTAGTACGGGCTGAGCAAAATTACCAAATCACCGCCAGACACTATTCGGTTTCCAGATGCACGATTAGAGCCTGCTGCCTTGACGCTGGCTATAGTAAAGACCGTCCCAGCACTACTATAGTGCTACGCGCTTGGGGAACAACCAGAGGGCCAAGCCAGCAGACAGCGCATTCTTCTGCTCTGTTGTCTTCCAGCTCCACTCTACTGCAACAGGCACATCCCTCTCCTTTTTGCTTAACTCTTTTCTTTTTATCCAGCACGAAGACGCAGCAGCTGTGCTTTTGTTATTCCTCTGCCCCCTCTTTTCTCAGCCATGAGTTCGTTCCACAACGACATATTCAACCGGCGCACTGGCGGCGGCCACTTTAGCGGCTTTTTCACAGACCCCGTTCGCGCCCGCACACATGCCAAAGCCCCTGTTTTCCGAGAACCGCCGTCGCAGCTCATTCCAGTCCTCCTCGGCATCGCTCGCGCAGTCGCAGACCTTTTCGTACGAGGCTGCATGCGAGATCTGCGAGGAGATGGTGCGGTGTGGCCGCGAGCTATGCGTGCACGAGCACCGCATCGTGTGCCGCGGTGTCCACCACGGGTGCTGCTGCCACTCGTGCTGCATGTCGCGCGAGTCCCTCACATCGACATGCCACGAAGAGACATCGCATCGGGCGTGCCGCGAGGAATCGTCGTATAGTGCGCGCACCGAGGAGTCGGAAACTGACTCCAGGTTTGGCAATGGCCGGGTGAGATCGCGCTCGGCGACCATGTACCAGGGCGACGCGTCGTTCGGGTTCGCTAACATGGAGTCGGAGATGCTACGTATGGCTGCTGACAACAGATGGAGGAACTCGGGGTCGTACAATGACAGCTTCTATTCCAAGCCGCTGCGCGATAACCCGCCTCCCCCACCGCCCAACCACATGCACTTGCGCGAGGATAACGTCGGCCAGGTGTGGGAGCATCACCGGCATATGCATGGCGGTATGCAGTCCCACATGCATGAGGAGGCTGCATCCCACTTCCAAGGAAATCACCACCACCATCACCAGAACCAATGCCATGGCCATTTGCTGCGCCAGCAGGAACAGGAGGAGGAGGAAGACGAGATCAAGGTCACAACCACCACAACCACAACAACCAAGAAATACATTCGCGAGATCGAAGACGACAAGGAGAAGTGCAAGAAGGTGGTCCAACCCCCGCTTCCCCCTAAGCCGCCTGTAGTCGTGCCCATGCCGCCGGCAGAACACCACCACCACCATCACCACCAGACAGTGATCCCTGTCGGAGTGCGGCCCAATGAGCCAGTCAAGAAGGTCGAGGCATGCTGCACGTGGTGCAAGATCCTGCCGTGCCTCGACTGCCCAAAGCCCACAAACCCGAACGAGCGCTTCAAGAAGGTAAACTTCCGCCTGTTCCCCGAATACGAGTTTTTGCCCGACGACCTCCAGATCCCCAAGAACACCGAGTACTTCCCCGAGCACACCCATTTTGGCACCAGCTCCCAGTACAAGATCACGATCCCACAGGTCACCACCATTGCGCAGAAGATCTACGTCGACTTCATCGGCGACCAGTGCGTTGTCATGGGGGACCACGGCAAGCCGCTGCGCCATCCGATGCCGTCGCCGTCGGTCCGGTCTACACGCTCATCAGCTAGCTCGCGCACCCAGGTCAAGCAGATCCCTAGCCACCACATCCATCACAGCGAGCCGCCGCTGGGCGTGACCCGCGTGTTTGCAAAGAACTTCTTCCTGCCAAGAGACACATATGACCACAACCGCGCCCAAGTCTTTGTTAAACCCAACGGCAAGCTCAAGATCGTGGTTCCGGTGCTTGGCTCTTAGATTCAGCACGCCTTTCTAGGGGCACTGTCCATTTCATTTTGCTTTCGTTCACATCTTTCCTATTCTTAGCATATCTCTGCTTGCCACAACTGCAAGGGCGATGTTATAAATCACGTACAAACCTGCTCAGCCATCGGCCGTGCGGCGAGCCCCAGCACCGATCCAGAGTCTGGCCGACTGGCCACAGGTTGGCATCGTCACATTTTGCATATGTGGCATATAGGCCGGGTGTCGGTTGGCCCAGCCCCAATGATGACCATGCTCCTTTCTTTTTCCATGACAAGTGTTGGCTAATAAACTAATAAACCCCAGCTACCCGGATGAAGGCCATCCTCTACCCCGACTGCGCGTTGGGTTCAGCTGGTATGCCCAGCCGCCAAGTGCTGAGCGATCTAGCTGAAGCTCATATGATGTTGACCTCAGGCAGTTTTGATGCGGTGTCATGGTGCATCAGACTGCGTTCCTCCTCAAACTCCTTGTCGGGATCTTCGCCCTCAACAATAACAGACCGCTCCGACTGCTCGCCTCTGACGCCATCTGCTCCGCCATCAATTGCAATATAAAACTCTGGGCTATTCGGGTCTCTCTGGCACGACGCAATATCGTCTTTGCCGCGGTTATGACTAACGCACTTGGCTCCCGAGATATCATAGACATCTGCAAGTCTGCTCTTCAGAACCAGGTCCTTGAAGACTCCGGCCCGCTCCGACTTTGGATCGCCACCGGCAGTGCGCCGCACGCCCGAGAACGGCTTGCTGAACGACGGCACCATCGGCAGCTGGCGAATAAACCTACAGACTGGCCGGATTCGGCCTGATGCCTCGCGGTTGATCTCGCAGGTGGCCAGGGTCTCGGGCGGCTTGGCTCCACCCAGCGGGTCCTTGGGAGCATCGGTAGACTGCGCTGAGCTGCCACTGCCCTCAGCTGATACTCTGGTCCTGTCGTCACCGCCGACCATCGCGTGGCTATCTGGTTTGGCAGCCTCCTCGAGCGCCTTGGAGACCTCGTCCTTGATACTTCCCTTGCTCGGGTGCTGCAGGATTATCGATCCCATGTAGGTCCAGATATCGCCGTCGCTCCACAGGCCCTGGTAGATGGTGTTGTTAGACACCATGTTGTAGTGTGCAACAACTTTGAGCGAGTACCCGGCCTGCATGCTGTCGTCGTGGTCGACCTTGGACATCAAGTACATGCCCTGGCGCGCCTGCTTGTCCTCCTTGTCAATGTAGTGTGCAGTTGCGTATTCGGTGACCCGCCCTGCACGCACAGTGCTCTCGTTTGTCGGTGTGCGCACCTGCAGAATCACTGCGAGCGAATTGTCGCGCAGCTTTTGCAGGGAGATGGCGCCAGAGTCCCACCCGACGCCAATCCACTCAGTACCGATTGGCGACGACGATGAGTTCAGTGCTACGTGTGCGGACGCCTGCGTGAGGTCTAGCGCGTTGTCAGGAACGTCCCACACCAGGTTGACGTCAAAGGCAAGCACCGCTGGCACTACGAGTGCGTAGAGCGATTTTAAAAGCATATGGTGATACGATATAAATGTATGTGAGTGCAAGATGTAAGAGAGGCAGTGGAATGTACTTTTCAGCAGCAGAGGCCAGCAATAGTAGCGACTCCAGACATCCCGCCTTTTGTATGCTGCAAGCCAGAGGGATATCCCTCCCACAGCACGCAGGTCCCAGGCGAGAGGAAAGTGAATGTTTATTTTCTGCACTCTGGAGACAAAAAAGAAGAGATGCTCGCCTCTCCACATTTGTCGGAACTGCATAGTGCGGGGACACATAGGACCACCAGCCATTTGCCAGCTCAAGAAATAGCCGCGGATATACAGGAATATCAGCCAAGAATGCATCTTCGTCTCCGCATTCTCAGGCTGCTACAACAAAAACCGGCCCTAATTTTAGTTGTAGGCCAGCGTTTGCTCGCTGTACCGGTCCACTGGGTGGTGGCCGTAGTCGCCGACCTCGTCGTCCTCATCTCCATACTCCTCGTCATCGTCATCGTACGCCACGTCGGTCTGCGAGTCAACCAGCGCACGCACACGCGGCATCTTGAACTCGGGCGGAATGTACGTCTCGATCGCCGGCACCTTGCGCGCGGTCAGGTACAGGACCTGGTCGGTCAGATCGTTGGTGTCGAGAAGGATGTTGTCAGACTTCTCGGTGGAGGCAGCACGGCGGGTAACCTCGGTCATGACCGGGCCGACAATCGGGTTCTCGTAGTCGCTGACAGCATAGATCGACAGCAGCTTCTTGATCTGGGCTGGGTTCAGGAGGTCGCAGACCTCGAACATGATGTCGATATCCTGCTCCGACGACTTCTGCAGCTGCAGCAGCTTTACAAGCTGCAGGAGGCGGTCGAGGTTGCGTGACGAGTCGGCAACGTTGTGTGTCTTGCACCACTCCTCGATGCGGGTCAGGTTGTACTGGATCTGCATGCCACGCTTCCACGAGCAGAAGTTGCGGCGCATGATGATGTTGTTGAACGCCGTCACGCCAATGTTGCAGAGCAGCTCCGACATGATCTGGCGCATGATCGCGGGGTTTACAAAGTAGAACTCCATCGTGCGCCAGATGTGGTTGAAGAAACTCAGCACGTTCTCGATCTTCACCGGCGACTCGCGCGGGCCAGTGCCCATGAGCCGGTTGAAGAAGCTCGAGTCGTTGGCAGTGAAGCCAGGAAGCGCCTCGCTCTCGACGACGCCAGGGATGATCAGCTTGCCAAAGCGCTTCTGCAGGTCCCTGATCCAGCCAAAGTAGATGTCCGACAGGAGGCTCTCCAGATACTGCATGCCCTCGTTCATGGCACGCTCGGACTCGGCGTACTCGTACGTCGACGACTGGTGCTCGGTCATCGATGTCTTGATGATTGACAGGAGCTCAAACACATTCGACAGCCAGAACGCAGAAGTGTAGTCGGACTCAAACGCCGCGGTTTTCTTCTGGATGCGAGCAATCGACGACATCAGCAGCCGGTCAATGCGACGTGACAGGTTGTACTGGAACATCTTGATCACGCACAGGCCGATCAGATGCGCCGGGAACAGCAGGTCAGGCTGCGAGTACTCGGCATCCAGGTTGGGCAGCGGCACCTGCAGATCACCGATCAGCTCGTTGAGTACCTCGGTGATCAGGTTGTCGTCGCTTTCCAGCATATCGCGCACCTCGTCCTCGCTGTGCAGCTCGAAGGCTGGATGCTCCTCCTCCTCGGCAATCGCACCGGCGCCAAACGCACCGAGCGAGCCCAGCATCTTGGCCAATGTGCGGCCCTCGTCGCCACCGATGGTCGACCGCTTGTTGGCAACGCTCTCCAGTGCACGCGCAGAGGCTTGGCGCGCAGTGTCAACCGAATGCGGGCGACGCTGCACGTCCTCGACCGGCGAAATCGGGTGCGCGTTGGCGTGGGCATTGGGCAGGACAGCGCCACCAACGTGCGGCAGCGGGTGCGGCGGCGTGGCCGAGTCAGCCATCTCGTAGCCGGTGGCAGAGTAGTTGGCCGCTGCCTTCCACCTGCTGCCGCTGGTGTCGGAGCGCTTGATCGACGATGGCTGCTCATTGCTGTGTTGCTGCTGGTAGATCAGCATCTGCTGCTGGTGCTGGGCGCGGGCGTCGGCCAGCTGCGTCTTGGATGCAGACAGCTCGGCCTCGAGCTCCTCCAGCTTCTTCTCGAGCTGCTCACGAGCAGTCATCGACTCGCCGCGCTCCCGCTCGGCCTCAGCACGCACGGCGTTGAGCTCCTTGTGCGTAGCCGCAACCTGGTCCACCAGCTGCTTGCACTTTTCGTCAACAGCCGCCTTGGCAGCAGTGACCTCGGCCACCTGGCGCGTCAGCTCCTCGGTGGCAAGACGGATCTTGTCCTCCTGCTGGTCGCGCAGCTCCCGCGACTCCTGCTGCGAGCCAGCCAGCTTCTCGGCCAGCTGGGCCGAGCGGGCCTCCGACTCGGCCAGCTGGATCGACAGCTGCTTCGATTCGTTGCGCTGGGTCTGCAGCTGACGCGTGAGCTCCATCAGCTTGCCTTCGAGCTTGTATGTGACCTCCTGGAAGTGAGCAGCCGACCGTACCTCTTCCTTGCGCCCCTTGAGCTCGCGCCGGGCAGCACGAGCACGCACGTTGCTCTGCATCTTGACGACCAGGTCGCGCTGGTGCAGATACGCGCTGCGCTTCTGGTGGCCACGTACGTGCTTCTGGATGACGCTTGCCGCATGCACCTGGCGCAGAGCAAGCGTCTGCTTGCGGGCAATCTTGCCGCGCACCATGGCCTGCAGCCGCACAATTGCATGGCGCTCGCGAGCATAGTTGGTACGAGCCAGGTAGGCACGCACCGCCGACTGGATGACCACCGCAGCGCGGGTGTTGCGCCGCTTCTGCAGCTCGCGACGCGCCAGATACCCGCGCACGCCGAGCTGGATGACGCGGGCTGCCTTGCGCATCTTGAGGAACTTTGTGCGCTGCTGGTGCCCGCGCACCAGGCACTGGATCTTGGTAGCAGCGCTGTTGAGCCGCTCGACACGCAGCTTCTCGACCAGCGCGAGCATGCCAGCACGGAAAAACACCTTGGTCAGCCCGACCTGGTAGCGGTCGCTCTCCTGGAACGCCGAGTCAAGGATCTTGACTGCCAGCGCACGCACGTCTTCCATTGAGTTTGCCTGCGACGAGACCTCCGAGGGCAGCAGAACGCGGTAGCGGTGGATAAACTCAGGGATCAGCAGCCGCGATGGGTAGCCGGCGCAGCTGATGCGGATCGTCTCGAGCACACCGCAGGCGCGCAGCTGGGCCAGCACCATTGGCGCGTCGAACTGCCACGCCGCCTTGGCCTCGTTTGGCTTGATGCAGCGGATGTAGTGCGACTCGGTCGCCTCAATCGTCTCCATCAGCGACACCAGCGAGTGCTTGAACACAGTGCCGAGCGTCGGCTTGCGAGCGGCACGCACGCTGAGCCGGCCCTTTGGCGCCGGCTGCTGCTCGGGCTCGGGCTCCACCAGGATCTCCTTCAGGAACGAGTTGGTCGACGCCTTGAGCACGTTCTGGATCTCGTCCGGCACCGTGTCCTTGTTCTTTTCGATAAACCCTTCGGACTCGTATGTAACGTCATGGGCGTAATGCCGGATAGTGAACTTGTCTGATCCAAAGCGCGGCTTGCGGAAGAACGCCGACGGCGTCTCGGGTTGCGGCTTGGGCGAGCTGGCAAACTGCCTGTACAGCTTCTCGGCAAACGTCTTGTCCGTGCCCTGCTGCAGCCGGCTCTCCTCATCGAGCAGCGCTAGCACACCTAGCTTGCCCTCAATCAGATCAATGCACGGCTGGTTGTCCTGGAAATCAACAAATGTCCAGTTGGCCAGCTGCTCGCGCTGGTACTCCTCCTGCTCCAGCTTGAACACGTGGCGGTTGAAGTTTTGCTGCAGCTTCTCGTTGGCGTAGTTGATGCAGAACTGCTCAAACGAGTTGTGCTCAAAGTGCTCGAACCCATAGATGTCCAGCACGCCGATGAACGACGCCGGATCACCAGCTGCCGACCCGACCAGCGACGCATTGATAGTAGCGACGATCCAGTCGAACAGATGTGCATAGATGAACTTTGCCACCGAATCCCGAACGACCTGCGACTGGACTACGGTGAGGTTGCTGACAATCTTCTCGCTGCGCGTCACAATTTGCTTCTTGGTCAGCCACTTGCGGAACAGCGTGCCGTCGATCTGGAGCAGCTCAACCACCTTGTTGCACGCCGCGTTATCGTCCTTGATCGAGGCTCCCATCCGCTCTGACCCGCCAATCTCCAGGTTGCCCATGTGCAGCAGCGCAGACAGCAGCGTGTAGATCAGCTTCTGGCTCTCGTTGCTGACACCGATGACAGACAGCGCATCGCTGGTGATCTTGAACTCGACTGCGTCATCGACACCGGCGATCTCGCCGCTGCCACCCTGCGACGTATAGTGGAATGTCTCCCACGTAGCATTGGTGAGTCCGAGCTTGTCACGCATGTCCTCGGGTACTGCCGCAAGCAGCTGGTAGAAGATGTGGTAGTTGCGCTCAATCGTTGGCTGGTATACCAGACGCGACCGCTCAAGCAGGTATGTGCGGATGAACGCCGCCTCGATGGCGTGCCGCTCGTTGAATCGGATCTCCAGGAACTTTCCAAACCGCGACGAGTTGTCGTTGCGGGTGGTCTTGGCGTTACCAAACGACTCAAGAACCGGGTTTGTGGCCAGGATCTGCTCCTCAACCTTGCTGATCCCCGACGAATCGTTCGACGAGCTGCCGTCCTCGTGCGCCGATGCAAAGTAGCGCATGATGTACTTTGCGCTCATGGTCTTGCCCGCTCCTGACTCGCCAGACACAATGATGGTCTGGTTTTTCCGGTCCCGCACCATCCCCTGGAATGCATCCTCGGAGATCGCAAACAGGTGGGGCTCGAGCTCGCCCCGCATGCGTCCTGCATACGCCTCCAGGATATCCTGCGAGTACAGCGGCACACGGGCAAAGGGGTTCAGCGCGACCAGCACGATGCCCGAGTACGTGTAGATGTTGTGCATCCCGTACCGCACGTGCAGGTTGTGCAGGACCGCTGGCTCGTTGAGGTGGCTGAGGTTCGTCAGGTCATCGATTCCCTCCAGCAGCGGCGGATTCACCAGCGGCGGCAGGCCCTTGAGCTTCTTGAGCAGTTCGTCAAAGGTCGCCTCAAAGTGATACGTCTGCGGCGCATCCTCGTCGTTGCCCTCAAATGTCATCTTGACTGTGCGGCTGGCCTCGTCGACCACTTTTTCTGTCAGTGTCGCCTGGACCCAAGCCTTCTCATCGTCAGCAAAGAATGCCTTTGTTCCCTATTTTCCTCTTGTTGTTTTGTTGTGGTTAGAGCCGCTGTTGCGTATACCTGTGCCCAGAGTGTAGATAGAGTAGACATGAGGCTTAGAGGCCTCTCAGTCCTCGCCCCTCAGCGTGGGTGTCGCTGTACTGTGCTGTGAGCGCACTCGGGGTTGGACGTTTATCGAGCAATACGGTACCTTGGCGTACACCTTCAATTCCGCCAGGCTCGCCTCGGTGCTGGGTGAGCTCATCGTCGCCTGGAAATGCCTAGTGTGTGTATGTATGCGTTGTGTACGTGCAGGTGCTGGGTGAGTGAATGCAGACCGCTGATTGTGGTCCTGTAGAGCAGCACGGCTATAGTGAATACAAAAAAGAAAGATTGGTCAAATCGGTGAGTGCGTGCTCATCTGCCTGCCAGCAAACAAATAAAATAAAAAACTCCGGTTAGCGCGAGTGAGCAAAGCAGCTGTCGCCCTGGTTGGTACCTTTCGTTCGTTCGTCTTTAGCGGCCCACTCGGCTCTATTTTTGGGGGGAAGAAGAGCTGTGTTTTTCGCACTGCAAGGTGGCGCGTGAATAGAGACCTACGGTGTGGTAGTGTGTGTTTATCCTATCTTTCGCCAGCAAAAGGTGTGAAGAGTGCAAACCAGTAGAAAAGAGATAAATAATTGACTCGATAACTTAGCAGCGAAAGCGAGAGGAGGACATCGCTTGTTTCGGGCTCTAGTGGGGGTTTTTGCGACGTTTTCTTGCTCTTGCAGAAAAATAGTGCGACGATCGGAATTCGCTGTTGACAGCATATAGCACGTGAGTGCATATTGCCCAATGGTATGACGAATACAGTACGCCTCTTTGAAACAGCGCTGGCTAATGTCTAATCCTCTTCGCAGCCAAAGCTCGGCCCTGTGACTCGCATATGAAAGGGTGCTGCCTGCTTAGCCAGGATACAGCCGAAACATGGCCATACCAGACCCATTACTCACTGGCCCTAGGACCTGACAGATCCAGCATTCTCTTTCTGTTGAAAGGGCCCTGCTAAGACCCTTACAATAGGCTATCTCATACCTGCCTGCTCTGCTAAACCCTAGAGCCCAGCAATAGGCCAATTCCGATTACACCCCAATAGAAATTACAGGGGTTAGAAATGAAGCATAAGACAGGAGGTCAGTCAGAGTTACTTATCTGCACAATAATTATTTATGCATGTTGAAACTACTGGAAATTTCACCTAAACCACTATTAGCATCTTAGAAAAGTTTCAGTGAATATGATTTCAACCAGAAAGAAAAAACTTTGCATATTTGGGGTTAATTATCTTTGGGCAACAAAAGTCAATATCTCAATAGATATGGCTAAGCAACTATAAAGAAATCATGTTTACTGAGACTTTTCCAAGATGCTGATAGTAGTTTGGGTGAAATAGTAAGAAAAATATTTATATCTTAGATAATAATAATTACTGTATCCAGAATTTTTTTGTGTTTATAAATGGCTACTAAGTGAGATATATCTAGTAGTAGAAAATTGTTCAGAAAATGATTATTTAAATATGTAAATTGCAAATTACTAAAATTTACAAGTCTAAGAATGACCCCTATAGTATAGTTAAGTATAGAGTACATATTCTAAAAGGCTGCAAATATAGCTTATAGATCACTGCAGTGGATATCTACTGACTATGCTACTATAGGGCCACTATTGGCAGCTGCCTTACTGTTCTCAGGCTTAGCTACTACATTTATATTAGGAATGTTCATAATAGATATACTGTTATGTTTGTTGAATGTGTGGGGATTTTAAAAGCCATATTTAATACTGAAGAAAAGAGAGAAAAGGGAATAGATGAGTTGTGCAAGGGGGTTTTCAATATGGCCATCTGTGCAACTTATCAGAGGCTAGACTCTACCTCCACATTGTAGGCTGTAGCGGGGCTCTCGTTGGCGCCTGGCTTGCTGTAACCTGATTCGGCTGACATGTCGATATCAGGGACAGCCGCAGCGGGTGCGCAACATTACCAATCATGCCACAGAGCCTGTGGCCATCACCTAGCCAGCTGGCTTAGTAACCTATCTCGTCGTTCATGTAGCATGCATAAACTGAATTAACCTGGCAAACAGGGCTTGTTGTGCTTGTATCTGCAGTGCTGTGCTCTTGTTGCCATCGACATCGTTCATAGTTTTTGGTGTCCTGCTAGTTCTTTATGACTGAGTACTGTGGTGTACCTAAAAGTCCATCGCCTTGGTTAGGTTCCGAAACTCATTTGTTCTCTTTCGCAGCACTAGCGAGCTTGCGTGACTCATTTAGGCAGATCTACCCTAAAGTTCTCTTGCAAAAATAAATGAATCGCAAGGGGGGCTGCGCTTAGCAATCTGCAAGGCGATTTAGTGCTTCCATGACATAGAATCCGATGGCTGCTACAGGGTGGGGCACTGTGCCGTTGAATGCGACTAGTGGGCTGATCTCAACACCCTGGTGGTCGGTTCGCCTCGCCAGCAACATGCCTTCAGCAGCAATCACTACACCACATTCTTGAGACAGTGGCTCGGTGGCTATGCGCTGCTGTACCAAGCTCTTAATTGCCCGTTCGATGGCTATCGGGTCGCACATACCGCCGAACTCGCCTTCCAACCGGTGAATATTTGCCGACTCTTGACTGTTTGCTGGAGGTACGTCGCAGGGGTAGTCTTGCTGCTGCGGACAGCGCTTGAATGACCCGGTGATATCTACTGGCATCCGCAAAATAGGGTGGTTTACCCTCCCATCGTACACGTCAATGGATACGCCGGTACTGCTGGTCGCCATATTATCGATCAGTTCTGCCCTGGCAATCCCAGGCACCGATTCTTGCAGCATTGCTCGAATGCACGCCCAAACATGCCCAAACACCGCACGGCGGACGGAATCGATATCGGGGCTGGTCGGCGATGGCATGCGAATAAGAAACTTTCGAGGCAATTGCGTCTGGAAGCGCCGGACTGCCAGCTGCGTCTCTAGACTGTTGTTAATTGACATCACAATTGGGCGGCTGGCAGGTCGCTGGTATCGAAGTGCGAGCTTCAGTGACGCTGGCTTCGGCGGCGGCTGTGGCATTTTTGGCGGTGCCGACTGGCGGTGCATGTCGCTATCGAGTGGCGGATGCAGCTTATCTCCATAGGCTGTTGGTTGCTGCAGAGCACGACCTGGTCGCTGGGTCTGTGGTAGTGGAGGCGGCGAGGCATGTGCTGGCTCAGTAACTGCAGGCATGGACATGTACCGTGGCCTAGGCGGGATCCGTGGCGGGCTAACTTCCTCCACAGACTGCATATGGGTGTCTCCGAGTGCGTGTGATGGCGGTGGCGATGGCAGGCGGGTTAATGGAGGTGGAGGGTAGTGTGCACGTGCACCAGGGATGTATGGCACAGGCCGTGGAGCTGGCTGGACCTCGTTTTTTGGACCAGGCAGTGGTATGTAGTTGGGAGGTGGCGGTGGAGGCGGGAGGTATGGTGCTAGCTCAGATACCAGAGGTGGCGGTGGCGGTGGGGGCGGGAGCGAGCACCCACGCTGGTTCATCTGTGGTCTCGAGCGGGCTCCTTCGAGATCTGGCGATACAGATGCGCGTGTTTGTGGTGGTGGAGGCGGTGGAGGCAGTGGAGGGGGCAATGTGTGCTCTGGCTTGCTCAGCGGCACCGATGCAGTTTTGACAGGGATCACGGCCATGAACTGCTGGCAGATTCCTGGCGCACCCCTCTGCGTATCTGGATCCGCCGGGATAACATCCAGTATATTAGCACATGCCTCATACGCCCTGTGTGCATCGTCTCTGAACTGTCTGGTTTCTCGTGCACCATCTTCTTTTGCGCGCTGTAGCTCCGTCGCGCTGTCATCTACAGCCTTCTCGGCCCGCTCGACCATCAGCTCCGAGAACTCCAACCCACTGACAGCGCTGTCCAGCTCCTTTGTGATCCACTTGAACTTTGAACCGGCAGTTTTGCGCCGTAGCTGGTCAACGCGCAGTCGCTCCTCACTGATCTGCGCCTGCTTGCGCTCGAGCTGCTCGCGTGCCCGCGAATGCTTCTGTTGCAGCTCGTCTAACTGGACCTGGTACGTGCGCTCACATTCAAGAAGCAGCGCCCGCGACTCGATGGCAAACAGCACCTTGACACGGTCGTTGGCATTGGTAATGTGTACCAGTGCTGCCTTGAATGTGTCAATGAGCGGGTCCGTCAGCTGGTGCGACATTGGTGTGAAAAAAAAAAAAATAGACAACGAAGGACAACGAAGGAGAGGTTGCCAATGACGTTTGTCCAAACTCGCCTGCAGAGACCTGCCAAGCGTCCCAGGCAGACGGATCATGTGCTTTGACTATGTTTTTTATTTGGCATCTATGGCAAACGCTATGGTGGTGGGGCTGCGTTAAAGCTTGCCAAACTCCTCCGACAGCGACGAGCAACGGGCAAAGCACGCCTTCATCCCCTGGTCGACGCCCTCGGGGACACGCTCCTCCTTCATCTTCTCGATGGCGGCGTGGGTGGTGCCGTTGGGCGAGGTGACCTTGCGGCGCAGCGTGGCAACGTCGTCCTCGCTGGTCAGCACCATCTTGGCGGCACCGAGCGCAGTCTGGGCTGCCAGCCTCTTAGCCACATCAGCGGGCAGACCCAGGTCCTGGCCAGCCTTCTCCATGGCCTCGATGACCAGGAAGAAGTAGGCAGGACCAGAGCCGCTGACAGCGCAGACAGCGTCGATACCCGACTCGCTGGCAACCCAGAAGTACTCCTTGGCGATGTTCTTGACCACGTACTCGGTCTGCTCCTTCTGCGCGGCACTGACATCCTCGTTGGCAAACATACCGGCAGCGCCCTCGCCAACCAGGGCCGGGGTGTTGGGCATCAGGCGCACCAGAGGCACGTGGGCGCTGCTGTCACCCGAGCTGTGGATCCAGCGCTTAAAGTCGGCAATAGCAACACCGGCCACGATCGAGATGACCAGCGGCTGGGCAGCGAGCAGAGCTGCTGAAGCCCCCTTCACGACACCGGCAACAACCTGCGGCTTCACGGCCAGGACGACAACGTCGGCAGGGGACGTGGAGATCTTGCCTACAGAGCCGGTGATGGCGTCGTTGTTGCTCTCAAACACGTCAATCGAGTACTTCTCGCGCAGATACTGGGCACGCTCGGGAAGGGCTCAGACACACGGACATTAGCAGTCGGGTGGCCAATCTTGAGCAGGCCAGACAGGATAGCCTCGCACATGTTGCCGCCGCCAATGAAGACAATAGTAGGAGCCATTGTGATGATTTAGGTGTTTGACGATGTAGAGCAGAAAAAGCAATTACAGGGAGATAGGAAGTGTAAGAGCAGAGTAGAGGCGCTGATGGTGCTGATGCTTTTGTGTGTCACGAAGAGCAGTAGCGCTGGGGTGGTTCTGTCAGCCGGCTTTTATACTTTTCTGCCAGCCCTTCGAGACCCCTACTCCTGGAAGCGAGGATCGCCCAGACCAATAGGCCGCGATTAATTAGCATGACCACAAGATTACATCACAATGACTGCCTCAGAGCCGCTCCACGACCAGCTCCAGCGACGTGTATGTCAAGACGTTGTCCGGGCTTTGGAACTGCCTGCCATGCCGGCGATAGTACAAGTCGTCCGTGTGGTGCGCGTTAACATCAACAGCTGACTCGTTGAGCCGCGCATGCAGGCCCATTTGTGCCAAATCAACGCGGTTCCAGTTCTCCACCATATTCTGTGCCTTCTGCCTGATGCGCTTGGCGTAGATCTTGGTTGTCATGCCAGCCGCGCCTAGCGTGCACAGGTGGACTAACCAGAATTCGGTGATTTCTTTGGCAATGGTGCCAGGCGCCTTGCTCAGCACAGCATTGAGCTCGCGCACGAAGCGGGTCCACCGCTCTGCGTCGAATTGCCGGCTCGGCAACACGCGCAAGGCGTCAGGGATGGCAAGTGTGAATCCACTGGAGATGCTGTGCGGGTTGATCAAACTCAGGCGTATGGGCTGTGGGCGGATATCCACGGCGGGTGGTGCAACGATCTGGGCTGGCACTGGGGGGCTAGCCACAGCTGCGGTATCTTCAAAGGTAGCCTCGTCGCTGTAGGGAGGCAGGTCGGGATCTACATTATTGGAGTTCGAGGGCCCGCCAGTACTGGTCCTAATGAGTTCGGGCGACTGTTTCTCGGTGGGGGGTGAGGTGCGTGCAGGATATTCCATGGTCAGTAGTATTAATTAGTACAGGGCGGAAAAGGAGTAGGAGGCCAGGTGTGTGCGGTTCAGGATCTTTCGACGCGACCACAACAGAAGATAGTTTTCTTTAAATAGCTGAGGCGGCATACATCAGTGCGGACCAGGTGACGACCAGACACTAGCACGCAAGCGGAATTATGGCTGCAGAAAAATCAAGCCTACATTGCCGAGGCCCGCCATTTCCCTCCATCTTTGCCAAGACTCAGATCCCCCGAGTGTTGAGCAAAAATTCGCTCAAGGCTACTCGATCCCCTGGCTGCCAAGAGCTGCGGCGCATGAAATGTGGCTCACTCCTGAGTCCATTTTGGGTACTTTGTGTCGCGCCATCTGTGCACCATCAGCAGCACGACCCACACAAGCCCGACAATGTCTGCAACCAGCAGACAGATAATTGCAACGTATCCGCCAAAGAAGCGCGCATCAAAGAACGGGTATACGTAAAAGTCGTAAACCCCGACCATAAAGTATACCAGGACAAGATACGAGGCCAGGACGCTGATGACAACGGTAAAGTGCGTCCACCGGTACGGGCACCGCGAAAACAGGAGCACCTCAAGCAGCATCAGTGCTGTGTTGGTCGCGTGCATGCTGGTGCCCATCCACGTGTCGATCCTCTCATAGAAGCCGCCGCTGGATGGGTACAGGAACCCCCAGTAGATCAACGACACCAGTGGTGCGTAGCAGGTGAATGTCTCGTACAGGAGCCACTGCGTTGCCAAGGCGAGCTGATGCAATGTCGACGACGGCTGTGCCAAAGTCGCTGGTATCGAGGCGTTGTCGGGCCACCCAGCCGGGCTCTGTGGTTGGCTTGTAGCATTTGCAACATAGCCCTTTGGCTCTGGCGTCAATTCAGGCGGGGAGGCACTGCTATGGTCAATTCCAAGGCCTAGCGTCCGCTGGCGAAACTGCTCCAAAGGGATCTGGATGGGATGCGAAACCATACTGGTATGTATGCGCCGGCGGTTGCGCAGCCCGTATACGAGCGTATACTGACATGTGTTGAATGCTGCAAACCCGTAGTACATAGTGATTCCAAGGTATGTCAGTGTCGTAAAGTATGCTGGCCAGCTCCAGCCCGCCTCATGCATAATGTTGACCACTAGATTTGCAACAAGCACCGACAGGCAGTATACAAATACCACCACGCGTATGGCTGCTAGCAGGGGCTGCGGAACGACATACGAGGTAGTAAACAACTCATCGCGCAGGTTCGGGTTGTGGTGCAGAAAACAGTACGCGTACTGCCCAGTCCACTCGATTGTCCGCCGCAGGGCCGCCAGCATGGAGAGGCTAATATGCTAAATACAAATATGTTCTGAATAGAGTGACGGGATGCCAACAAGCAGAGACAAGAACAATCCGGTGCGGAAGAGAAGAGAAAATCAGCCATTGTCAGCTTCTTAAATCCGCTTGTGCGGACTTGTGCAAGGGCGGGGCGGACCAGAAGCAATATAGAAAATCAGCGGATCATCTCGATCCCACAAACGCTTTGGGCTAGACCGTCTGTTATCTTGGGGACGAGCGCCATCGCCCGCGCGCTTTCAAGCACCGGGGTTCTTCGCTGTAGCACTCTTCTTGTTTGATCGTCTGCGCTAGTCTGCCATCTACCAAACGCCGCCGCCATGCCAAACGTACTAGCCGATCGCGACTCGCGCAACCGAATCATCCTCGGCACTCTGGGCCTCGCTGTGACAGGCGGGGTTGTGGGCATGAACATCGCCATTCTGCGCAACCTGCAGCCGATTGCACGCCATGCGACCACAATGGCCATGAACTGGTCGCTGTATGGCGTGCTGTTTTTCACCAGTCGCGAGATCATGCTTATCGAGCAAAAGTCCAAAAACGAGCCGCTCAACCTACGGTTCTCGCAGACTAGAGACAGCGACGAGCTATTCAGCAGCACCATTGCTGGTGGCCTAACCGGTGGGCTTCTTGCATTGATTACTCGGGGCAGGCGCTCAGTACCAACAGGCGTAGCGCTGTTTGCAGCAATTTCAGGTACAAGCCAGTACTGCTATACTCGGCTGAACCGCCGTCGGCAAGAGATGATTTTACAGAGCAAACACCACAATGGCTCAGAGAGCACAGGCGGCTCCACCACTGCTGCAGCTGCAGAAAAAGAGGTAGCAGTTGAGAATGTAGCCGACGAAGAGGCGGATGA
The DNA here is from genome assembly GCF_002104995.1 of Linderina pennispora. Classification (NCBI taxonomy): domain Eukaryota; kingdom Fungi; phylum Kickxellomycota; class Kickxellomycetes; order Kickxellales; family Kickxellaceae; genus Linderina; species Linderina pennispora. The sequence goes on along the minus strand of NW_024468253.1, from coordinate 607,230 downwards.
CGAGTCGCAATCTATAATTGCAAAGCTGCGCCGTGCTTTGACCACTGATCCAATCGAAAGACTGCCCGACTGGTTCCCTATCCGCCGTATTCAGTCGGACGAATACCGCCAGATGCTGATGACTCGTCGAGAAGAAATCAAGCTGGAACTTGGCCACATCCGCAGATTGGTAGCCAACATGGACCAGCGCGAGGAGCTGCTGCTAAAGCGGCTTCGTGAAGTGGAATCCAACGGTGAATAAAGCGTTCTTGTACCCTGCCCTGAGCATGAAATGCCTGTCTTGAGAAGCAAAGCGTACAACAGCCCGTAGAGAAGGCTTACATCACAAACTTGGCGTGTCGTTGAGCTGTGTAACAAGCAGGCATGACAAAAACACTATTGCCCCCTTGTGTTACTTGTGTGGTGGAGTACCCCTGACAATTACCTGCCGGGCTAGAAATGTGTCGCTGATTTTGGTGCCTAGCTTCTGGTAGAGCGGCCCGACACCGGGTCTTTGTCTACCTCTATGCCATCAGGAGAACAATAGTGCTAGACGCTTGGATCCCGGCGGTGCATCGATTACGTCGGAGTTGAAAACGGTGTGATATCTAGCCAAATGCTGGAGTATATTTAAAGGCGCGCTATCGCTAACCCAGGGGATTCCTTAAACCCTACCGACCGCTCTACTATTATTGCTATCTTGTATATTTCTCATACCGGGACATGAAGCTCTTCAGCCCTGTTTGCATTCTCGCGGCGTTTGCAGCAACCGCAGCTGTGTCCGCCCAGCCCGTAGGCTCAGTGCCCAGGGTCGACAATGCGATGCCTACTGTGGCCTCAGATTCCCTGCCATCTTCTAGCCCGACCATACAATTCGCGTTTTCTTCGTTTGGTGTCTTTGCTGATACGCACGAGCAGTCATTCCACGGCCAATCTTCGTCGCCTGATGAACCGTCAACTACAGAGCCGCCGCTCGATACTTCACTAAATACTCCCGCTGAGACGCCTTCAGATTCCAATTTCGATTCATATTCCGATGCTGCGCCTTCTGATCCACCATCTGGGGGGCTTTTGACTGACACAAAGCCAAGCTTGACGAGCTTGGGCGCAAGTTCTGATTCCTCTGACCCTGTCGCTATCACTTTTACCCAGTTGTCGTCTGATGCTGTGCAATCGGTGCTCACTGAGACCACATCGGACGGCTTGTCGTCAACTAGTGATTCAGCCTCTGCCGGTGATAGCGTGTCGTCTGCCGATTTTCCTGAGTTTGAGACTTCGAAGACGGATGGTGTATCGATCTCAGACATGGTCACTTCGGAAGCTCCATCGACGAGTGATTTGCAATCCACCACTTCGGCCATACCCTCTGAGAGCCTTCTGTTTGTTCCTGTCGATAGCATATCGTCTACGGCTGAGCCCACTCTGTCTGTTCTTTTGAGCGACACCAAGGAACAGAGCACTTCTGAGGATGCCACAGCCATGAAGTCATCTGAACTTCTGCCAGCGTCTGATGATGATGTGACGGATGAAGATATATCAGCCACATCAACCCTTCCAGGCGTACCCACTACGCTGTCTGAGCAATCGGAACTGGAGACGACGGTTCCTGCTACTGAATCGGCCAACGAGGGCACTGCTGTGTCTGATACCGAGAATGACTCAAGCGAGACCACCAGTGCTGGCGTGTCATCGTCAGTTGAGACAAGCTTACAGGCATCGATTACTACTGATCCGGTGGCAACGGCATCGTCATCCGATGAGGAATCATCTGTCGAAGAGGCATTGTCGATCGAGGAGTCGTCTACCACCGAGTCTATTCCCAGCGCATCACCATCGGAGATAGAGGAGTCTGCTGACACTGAGGCATCCACGAAAGAGTCGTCGGAACCAGAGACCATTGCTACTTCACAGTTGGACACAGCTGCACTATCACTTAGCCAGGAGAACGCATCTGACGATGGCCAGTCCGATTTCGTTGACGTGTCATCCGTTGGTGACAAATCCAGGATCACTGAGCTGACATCTGTGGATGTGATTACAAGCAGCGACCAGTCGACATATACCGAGTTGTCGACTAGCAATGCTGAGTCTGGCACTGATGGGCTAGCCAGCGTTCTCGATATTTCTTCGGCAGATGAGGAGATGAGTATTTTGGTGCAGAGTACTGCTGGTGAGTCGTCGGGCGCTGAGGAATCATCGTATGTTGAACTGTCATCAGTCTACAACGAGTCGAGTATTGCTGATCTGACTTCGGTTGACGGGCTGTCAAGCGGCTACGAGTCGTCACACACTGTTTCTTCCTCTGCTGGAGATGAGTCGAGCACTGATGAGCTATCAAGCGTTCCCGATACGACTGCTGTCGATGGCGAGTCAAGCATCGCTGAGCAGAATTCGACAGATGAGGAGCCGAGCATTGAGGGGTCATTGCATATTGAACCATCGTCCGTTGATGATGAGCCGAGCTCTGAGCTGTCGTCGTTTGCCGAGCTTTCATCTGCTGAGGAGGAGTCGAGCATTGAGGATCTATCAAGCATCATTGAGCTGACATCCATTAGCGATGAGTCGAGTGTCATTGAACCGTCGTCCATTTATGGTGTGTCGAGCTCTGACTTGTCGTCGTTTGCCGAGCTTTCATCTGCTGATGAGGAGTCTAGCGCCGAGGGTTTGTCAACTGTACTTGACCTGTCGTCCATTGGCGACGAGTCGGACATCGAGGATCTGTCGAGTACTGGTGCGCTATTGAGCACGGATACGCTGTCCAGCATTGCTGACGCAACCTCAGAAGATGAGGAGTCGAGTATTATTGGCTTGGCTTCTTCTGTTGGGCAGTCGGACGCCGATGAGTCATCATACGCGGAGCTTTCGTCAGTCGATGACGGTTCGAGCGTTGCTGATCCCCCAAGTACCGTTGAGCTATCAAGTGCCGATGAGTCGTCATACACGGAACATTCATCTGTTGATGATGTGTTGAGTTTCGTTAGCTTGTCATCTGTAGACGGGGTATCATCTCTTGATGACATAGACAGTATCGCTAGGCCGACTTCAGCTGAGGAGCTCTCAAGTACTGGCGAGTTGTCAAGTGCTGCCGAACAGATGTCTGCCAGTGGATATAGCGGAACCGCATCTGCCACATCGGTGGAGCCGGGTGTAATTACGGATTCCACACCAACTCTGCCAGCTGATTCATCGCCAACAGCACAGACATCACTCAGTAGCGACGCACCGATCACCAACCACGAGTCGCTGTCCAGCAGTATGGGCCAGGGTGAGCTTATCGACCCTTCGACGGAGACGACTATTACAATGACATGGACCGCCACCTCTACATTTACGTCGACGCCTTGCTCAGACTGTGGGCCGATAACCATCACTGACGTCAAAACCCTGACTTCGACTCTGACTACCATGGTACCTGCTAGTTCCAGCGATATGGTGACCGAGTTGCCTACTCCGTCTTCGGATATCGGGGTGTACACAACGTTGACAACATTCACCACGATCCCTTGCGCTGACTGCAAGCCTACAGTTGTCACATCCACGCAGACGATCACACCGACGGTGCCTGTTGTGACCACTGTTACCTCGACACGCACCTACACAACGACGCCGTGTGCTGAGTGCGAGCCAACTGCTGTGACCACTGTTGAGACCATTACTTCAACCTGCTTGCCTACGCCATCGACTTCTGACGAGATCACATCCGAGACAACGATCACCACCACGTGGACCAGCACCGTTACTCGTACATCGACGCCGTGCGATGTGTGTGAGCCGACGACTATCACCGAGGTGGAGACGTTTACATCGACTGTGACAACAGATGCATCTCCTACCACCGGCGATATGGTGACCGAGTTGCCTACTCCGTCTTCGGATATCGGGGTGTACACAACGTTGACAACATTCACCACGATCCCTTGCGCTGACTGCAAGCCTACAGTTGTCACATCCACGCAGACGATCACACCGACGGTGCCTGTTGTGACCACTGTTACCTCGACACGCACCTACACAACGACGCCGTGTGCTGAGTGCGAGCCAACTGCTGTGACCACTGTTGAGACCATTACTTCAACCTGCTTGCCTACGCCATCGACTTCTGACGAGATCACATCCGAGACAACGATCACCACCACGTGGACCAGCACCGTTACTCGTACATCGACGCCGTGCGATGTGTGTGAGCCGACGACTATCACCGAGGTGGAGACGTTTACATCGACTGTGACAACAGATGCATCTCCTACCACCAGCGATATGGTGGCCGAGTCGCCTACTCCGTCTTCGGATATCGGGGTGTACACAACGTTGACAGCATTCACTACGGCTCCTATTTTTGCGGATACCATATTCCTGTCCACTATGGCCCTCACGATGACTCCATGTATCCAGTGCAAGCCCACAACTTTCACGGCTGTGCAGACGATTACCTCTAACCTCGAGTCGGCGCCTGTGTCTTCGGTGCCGTCGCCTAGCCATGCTACTGGAGTAAGCACTATTTCATTTACCACTGCCCCTTGCGCCACGTGCCAGCCGACAACTGTGACCACAACTGTCGAGGTTCATCCTACATCGGGTGTTCCTGAGACAGCTGCTTCATCGAACACCATCCCCGCTATGCCTACTCCGACAGGGGCGATTGGCACCAGCCAGACGGCTACCGCCTCTGTCGTTACTTCGACACCATGTGCTGCCTGCCAACCAACCGCACTCACTACGACACTGGTATTCGCCCACACATTGCCTATCTCAAGCACCCCAGTCCAGCCGTCAGGTGCACTGGCTGTGACGGATCAGCAGCGGCTGCCTACCTCTGTTGTGACTCCCCCAGCGCCTACGTCAGCAGCACCAGCTCTCTCGACTGCAGTTGCGGTATTGACTACTCGCATGGCCACTACCACTACGTCATTCGTGACCACTCCCTGCGACGTGTGCAGGCCAACGACTATAACACTGGTGAGGACAGTGGAGCAGTCTACACCCTCACCCACGCCGTTGCCAGAGCCAATGGCTGTCACTAGTGCTCCAGCATTGTTGCCGTCAGTGCTGACCTCTGAGTTTATTGCCACTTCTTGTGCTGGATGTGAGCCTGCCACACTCACAGAGACTCTGCTGTTCGCCACCCTGAGTGCTACATCCGCTCCCGTCACTGCTGTGACATCGGCTGTCCACAAGTGCCAGATCAGTACATTGGCCTAACATATCCCCTATTTCCACTTAGCATCCACATCGTGTTTCAATTGTATTTGACTATTGAAGTGTGCTTAAGCCCTCTGTTAATCTAGGGGATGAATGGCTATCGGGCATATATGAAAAATCATATATGTAGGTAGGTAAAGATATGGCTGAGGGGAAGAAGAAAAGCTTATCGTCTGCCTGGGCCTTTGCAGGTATGCGCTTCGGCCATGTCCATGGTGGCGCAGGGGGACTCTGGACCCGAATGTCGATACTCCCAACGCCGAGCTACTAGCGCCCTGCCTTTTTTTGGCCCTGGATAGTAACCACAACTTGGCGCGAATGCCTGTATGTCCTATGCTCTATGAGGTATATTCCCTGCCAGGTCCCCAGTGCCAGCCTGCCGTTTCTGATCGGAATGTCCAACGACACGCCAACAAGGGCTGACTTGACATGACCAGGCATGTCATCTGGTCCCTCGTCAGTGTGCGTGTACGGCAGCGACTCGGGTACGATTGTGTCCAAAGCCATTAACATATCATCCCGCACCTCGTCACAAAAGTTCTCGCCCAGGCATATGGACGCACTGGTGTGCTGGAGGAATAGGTTGGCCATGCCAACTTCGTACTTGGCTAGTTCGCTGTCAATAGCACGGGTGACTTCATTAGTCACCAAGTAGCAGCCCTTTGCCCGAGGTGGGAACTTGTGTGTGACTTGGCTCCACGATGCCGACATTGCGCGTAATATGAGCTGAATTTAGATGACAAGGCGACGTCTAAGGAAGGCGGGTGCTGAGCCGCGATTATCGCAGTCGGCCGCAGTAATTCAAAAACGGTATAAATATGGGCCGACATATCGCCATCACGACCAATGGCGTCTTTTCTGCTTATCTGAACTTTACTCTCCCCATCCTGCTTCTGACAATGGCTACTGTTCGGGTTGGAATCGGCTGCTTTGTCATCAAGAGAGTCAACGGCAAGGCGTACTTTTTGCTTGGCAAGCGGCAGGGCAGCCACGGGTCGGGCTGCTGGGGTCTCCCTGGCGGCCATCTCGACATGGGCGAGGAGTGGAGCACATGCGCTGCACGGGAAACGTTCGAGGAGTGCGGCATCCAGACTGACAGCATAGCGTATCGTGAGGCTACCAACGACGTCTTTGGGCCGGATCTCCACTACATCACGCTATTCCACTCGTGTGAGGTATCCAAGGAGTATCAAGGCAGGCCTGTGCGGCGCATGGAGCCAAACAAGTGCCTGCAATGGATCTGGGTCAGCTGGCAAGAGTTTATGAGCAACCGCGCACTACTACGCGATGCTTGCACGGACAACTGCTTTGAGGCGATAGACACCCCTGAGGTGGTCAATCTGGAGGCACTGTTCTTGCCGCTGCAGAATCTCAAGAAGAAGCTCCAGTTCAGCAGTGATCCGCCATCCTGGCTAAACTGAATCTTCAAGCTAGGATTGAAAGCAAATAATAAAGACTACGCCTGTGGTGAATCGAAAGCGCGCTTCATCACAACGATCCCTAAGGATGGGAAGCCCTCAGCGATTTCGTAGACCGGCGGTCTGCACTTGCCGCAACTTTTACCAGCTGTGTCAATGGAAACACCAACGTGCTTGAACTCTCTTCCATCGCCACTAGAAATGGTCGCTGTCCCTTTGTCAAGAGATTATATGGAGACCAGCCGCCTCGGCTGTTTCTGGGCGCATACAGTTGCGGTTGGATGGTGTCTGAAACCTCTACAGCAAAAGACTTGGGGCTGATGGCGGCCAGTTTGACTATGTTGTGTGTGGGGTTAGTAGTAGATGCATACGCATCCCTTGCAGCCGATAGTGATGTCGTACTCTCGGCATGCAAGTGCAGAGCGTGTGCTGAGCTGGCAGGGTCAGGGTCTGGGTCTGGCGCTGTACTCTTTTATGCTGCGTCATACAGGCTATTGTTTTCCTTGTCGCTCATGTGGGATACACTCTCCCTGAGCGTAGGCCTGGGCGATAGAGCCATGCCAGCGCCAGGATAATCAAAACCCATGAGACGACGAACCTCGTAGCATTCGCTGGCTGTATGCGCTGGTGGTCCATGAAGAATGAAGTATACTGGAAGAGTGCCGTTGCAACTCTTTCTTCGAGCAGTGCTTGGCGGGCTGCCCAATGCATTCTTCAAGATACAGCAGTCAGCAGTGCTGCGAGAGTTTGTGTGGTAGACCGCGCACTACTTGCTCACGCTGCCACTTCTAAGCCCCTGCCCTGCTTGCTTGGTTGTCCCAGTTCCCTTTCCTTGCTTGCACTACCTGTCCACAGTACTGCCCTGCGTCGCTGGAACTGCCAGCCTGCCTCTCGAAGGACCTGCCTTGGGTTTCTTTGCGATCTCCGGGGTGTTGGCTGAGGCATTTCTGCTCCATAGAATTCGGCTGCCTGCAATATAGCAGGAGGATACTCCAGGCTCGAGCACCTGGACAGACGTGACGAAGGCATTCGGACCACGTCTTCCTGGGACGCGTTAAACATGATGATGAGATCGATCTTCCTGCCACCCATGCCGTACATATCGTTCATTGCCGTACACCAGTCGGTGCTAGGGATTATACCTCCAGTGAGCAGTGGCATTTTGACATGTCTCTTTAGCCACAGGCTGCAGTGGATCGCGAACACGCCACCTGCTGGGAAGCTAGTGCGAAACGATCGGGCAATACGGTCGCACAGGTCGCCGAGTAGTGGTCTGAAATTGGCTCCTCAGCTCTTCTTTGCTGTGCCCATGCTTCAAAGCAGAATAGATGGAAATCGGATGATATACGCGTGCGCAGCAGAGGAGGAAGAGAGGGACTAAGAGTGCCACAGCCAACAAGAGCTAAGCGCAGTGGCTTGGCAATGCAGTTTCTCTGACCACATTGCTGTATTAGGCAGGAATGGTCACGGGTAAGCCGAGTAGGGATGCAGGCCACTACCTCGCCAGTGTATATTGTGCGGGACTCTGCATATGTTGCTGACAGCGGCATATGCTGCGCTACTTTTGGTCGTAACCGCGTTGCATCCAGGCTGGTAATACCAGTTGCAAACCAATAAAAGCAGCATGCCAGCTTCAGTACATGTTTTGTATACGGGTGTATGTCTGCAATAGCATCCCAGCAAAGCGCGCAATGGACCGACAATGGCAGTGTCGCAGAAGGTATGTGGAGCAGGAACGATTGTTCTGATCTGCGTGTGGGACCCTCTCACACCCAACCTGGCCAAATGGTGGGTACAGAAAGTAAAAACAAACGTACAACAGCGCCAGAGTGAATAGGGAACCAACGTATTGCGCATTGTCCGTAGGCAAGGGGGCACAGGGCCAATGCTGCACCCGGTCGTCCTGGCGCAGAGGACATGGAGAGCAGTCGCGTGCTGTGTTTATAAGCTACATCTGGCGCTCCCCCGCTCTTCTCCCTTCTCAGAACAGTCCATATCTCTCGCTTTGTTTCTGCCACTACCTCTGCCATGAAAACCGCGCTCCTCTGCACTGCCTTGGTTACCCTAGTTACCCTGGTCTCGCCTGCTGCTGCCGCCGACGATGTTTGCAAGGGCCATACAGGCAAGGACACAGTTGGCAAACCGTTTGCCCATCCAACAATCTGCGACAAGTTCATCACGTGTGGGTCTGACAACAAGCCCTATGTTGGGGACTGCCCGGCCGGGACTTATTACGACACCAAGCTGACGACGTGTACCCAGGGCGCAAAGTCGGCGTGCGGTGACCGCAAGGCCCGGCGCCGTCGCTGAGTGCTGGGCGCGCACCACACCAGCCCATCCTCCGTGTTCGTAGCATTCGACTTTTGAATAAATATCAGTGGTACGCAGAGTCTATTTGTTTGCCTTCAGCAAGAGCCTGTTCTTTGCGCTGGCGACGATCATTACCAGTCCACGCTAGCCATCCTCTTTGGCTGATTTTTTTAGCGGCTGTACCCGCTCTTTTTATAGAAACACCCTGTGCTTTTTTGTTTTCTAGGAACCGGGCTGCTGCTGCTGATGCTCTTTTTTCTTCATGCTTCTTGCTCCCTCCTGCTCTTTCTTCCTTTCGTAGGTCCCTTTCGCTATATCTATCCACCCCTTATTCCCCCTACCTTCCCCGTATTTCCTTTTTATATCTCCTGGGCGGCCCACCAACATTATGCCGGAAGCAGTAGCATCAGCAGCACCGGGCTGGCGTAGCAAGGTGCAGCAGTCGATTCTGGCAAACCGGCGAAACCAGCTTGTTCTTGGGCTGGTGGTGATGCTTGTTATCTTGCACGGTTTTCTGCTGCCATTCAGCGACTCGCATCCGCCGCCGCCGCCAGAGCTCGCAGAGCTCGCAGAGCTGGGCGAGGACACAACCGGCGACACGCCACCCGCGGCCGGCCCCAACAGCCCCAGCGGCGGCAACAGCCGAGCCAGCAGCGGCGGACTCAGCAAGCTCTGGAACGGTGTGCTCAGTCTGGGGAAGCATGGCCCACAGCCTACCTGCAGTCAGCTGCCAGTCCCGGACGACTTTTGGTACTTGTCGGGACCGCCGACAGTCAAGCTGGCTCCGCTCAAGCGGGCGCTGAGTCCTGGTCGACAGCGTCTGCGTGCGCGTGGTGGTCCCGCCGGCGCCGCACAATGTTTCGCATTTTTTCATTCCCTTACCTGGGGGCTTCTGGGACAGCATTATTCTCGACCTAGGTTGGCGAGAGCCTCAACGTCAGCGTCACAGCCAAGCTGAAAGCGACACCGGATTTGCGTAACCACGACCGCGAAAGCGTGCACATCTATGAGGCCGATGTTGTGTTGCGGGACCCAGGACGTTTATCGACCAGAGGGCATTCTGGAGCACCGCAATGCAGAATGGAACCCTGAGATTCCAATGAATCCGCTTCCCTACGATGCCGAGCCGCTGGAGGTCAGCGGGGAGAGCAAAGTGACGGTTGTTGACGACCCAGAGAGCCCATACAGCCTGCATAACTACTTATCGCTGCCACTATGCACGTCCACCGCGGTTGAGGGGCGCTGGATTCGCCAGTCGCGACCTGCCATTCAGCGCAGCGGTTGTCCCAGGGTCGGACAATCACGGCAGGGTCTGGCTGCCGTACTCGTGTCGGATGCGCCGTGTTCCTTACGAGGAATTCGTGGGCTGCCTCCGTGAAAAGTACCCGCTGACGCACTGGTATGGCGACTCAAACACGCGCCGCTCGTTGAAGAAGATCAGCACGCTGGGCAAGTGGTGCAGTCTGCCCGAGGAGCAGTTCACGCGCGAGTGCATCTGCGAGGACCAGCGCGAGCCGTTCACGCGATTCAATGCAATTGCCCGCAACAACCTGATTGAAGCTGGACGAGAGGCTGGGCGGCATGAGCGACACCAGCGAGTACGAGTTCCGGCCGGGCAACATTGGCCACCACGGAAACGACAGCGTGCGCATTTTCTTCCACAAGTGGGACGGCCTTGTCACAATCAACAAGCCGCATTGGGACATGGACATGGTGCCCGAGTATATCAACCCGTACGGCAGCCCGGATCTGCTGATTATTGCGCTGACCAACTGGGACGCGGCGTTTTCCACGTTTGTCGAGTTCTCGCGCGAGCTGTCCAAGATGATCCAGCGCGTCGACGGGATGTACGCCAACTCGACTGATATCTTGATCCGCACAGGCCAGTACTTTTGCTGCAGCGCAGACATGACCTCCTGGCACCGCCGCTTCACGCGCGACCGGAATAGGCTCTTTGACAAGCATGTGCTCGACCAGTTCCGCGACTACTTTGGCGACCGACGCAAGGTCTCGCTGTGGGATGTCGCATCCGTTACCGAGTCTCGGCCGCTGAGCGCCCGTAAAGAAGCGCAGACATGTGTGTCCAACCATGTCAGGTCAGAGGTGGTTGAGGTCGAAAACCAGCTGCTGTTTAATGCAATGTGCAATTGGCGGGCAGATGACTGACGCCAATGCCGACGATATATAGACCAGTTTTGTGTAGTGTTGCTGGAAGAGGTTTTAAGTTGAATTTTCTTAGCAAGGAGATGTCTGCTGGTTACAGCTTTCAAAGAATACCGCTGCTGTCACAGGGATGCGCTGCTAATGTAGACTAGCTTGAAAAGTACCAGCAGCGAGGTGATGTCGCGCTCAAGGTCAAGGTCGTGTGCTAGCGTTGCTGCACACACCTCGTTGTAAAATGAAGTAGCTGTCAGGGTCGGAGGACGTGGTCACAGCGACAGCATAGCTTGAATACTTGATATTGCGACAATTCTGTGGGTGTAAGCGTAGCTAGAAGTGCTGCGGATGAAGGTGTGGCGTAGGCCATATCTAATCAGCCAGTATGTTGTTTGCGCTGCTGCTCTGGCCAATGTTGAACTTTTTGGTTAGCTCCAGCATCGAGTCAATGTCCATGTCCTGGCTCGGGCTACGCATCAAGGCAGCAGCCATGACTCCCCATGTGTAGTGAATACGGGATGCCGGGTGCTTGTTGTCGTAGAAAAAGTGGCTGTCTGGGTCGCCACAAACACTGAGTGGGCCCATGCTTGTACCATTTCGCTTATAGCACTCAGTGTTGGTGTTTGTGACATTGATTGCAGCGACGAACTTTTGGTCTAGCGCATTGCTGACCAGCCGGTGGAGGTCAAGAATGCGGACGCCGCTGTAGCCTGAAGATCTGAGTGCCCTCTTCAGCTGCAGATTCACCCAGTATACAGCAGGCTTCATGACGAGCTGGAATCCACTTCCGAATTCCCTGCGGCGTACGGTCAATGGGAGGTAGGTTCCACAAAAATATGTTCCTGTATCCGGCATCAACCAGAGGTTTGATTCCCTTTTGCAACCTGCTTTCCCAAGTTGGTTGAGAACGAAAAGAAGCTCTCTTTCAGACCGATAATTGCTGGAAGATGGGTGGCAATGTCGTTCGGTCCAATGAGCACGGAGATAATGTCCCCTGCTAAGCGCCTCTTTGGCTTGGACTCGGGTTATCTGACAGGTAGGATGACACCTGGTCAGCCAAGCTAGGGATCACTGTGCCGTTCTCCGTAGATGGCGAGAAGGCGTTGTTTGAAGAGGCAGAGCCATATGCATGGTTGGCGAGGTTCATGCCAAGAATATCAGCAGCATACTCGTTCCACACGTACGAGTTTGTAAAGCGGCCATTCCAATACTCGTTGCTGTTCAGCAAGCGGCCAGTGTTTCCGTTGTCAGAGAGCGAGTCACCAAACACAATCAGGTTTGGTCTTGCCTGTGTGGGTGCTGCAAGGACCAGCGTGCAGGCAGTCCAGGGCGATAGCGGCGACATGCCTTGCGGCTCATAATAGCGATGTGGTGTTGAGGGAGTGGCAGCGAGATAGTTATCCAGGTACAGGCCAAGGGCTGTTGTCGCGGTGCTGTGGCTGACTTTTATATCAGATATGGCTGTCTACCTTCGCTAGAGCCAGCCACCCTTTGTGACATGCAGGTGACAATACCAAATCCCGGTACCGCGAATGCTTTGATGTCGACCGATATTGATATACGGCATTCCAGAAAGGCACCGGCGTAGAGAATAGCGTCGACAATTCTACAAAGCGCATTATATCTGTGCCCATCTTCTCCCTAAACCTCTTTGTAGAATATAGTGCGCAGGCTCAATAGCCACGCCTGTGGAGGATCCGCACCACATGCCAGCAGCACCACGCATTGGCGACATACACATCCGAGGCAGAGACTATCCGAAATCTATTGCCTGGAGCATATCAGTATCAGGAACAGCAGGTGGGTTTGTGCTGGCTTTGCCACAGGGGAATCCTGCAAAGTACATGTTGGGACAAGCTGCAAAGTGAAAGGTGCTATTTATAATATTGGCTGGGGGTCCGGGTCAAGGAGTACGGTCATGATTTACAAGTGGGCTTATCTCAGGCAGCAGTCGGGTTGCGGATCTGGACGCATCTGCTCCTGGACAATCTTTCCACAGAGCTTTGCGTACGGGTTCTCCTTGGCAGCAGCCATCCTGGCAACCTCATTGCCGTGCTTGGCGCCTTGCGAGAAGTTGTAAAAGGCGCCATCCTGGTCGCCGCGCGCTCTGAGAATCACAGCCTTCTGCGTGAATGCTTGGCCCAGGATCTCGCCGGTGCCGTGCTTGATTGCGCTGTTCAGATCCTGCCAGCGCCAGGTCCTCCTTGCCCTCGAGGCGGTAGGCCTGCGCGCGGTTGTTATAGGCAGACGCATACTGGGGGCAGTCGGAGATAATGGCCGACAGCGCGGTGATGGCGCCGGCGATGTCGCCACCCTCGGCCGGTCTTGATAGCCTCGAGTTCGCGACGCTTCAGCTCCACCACCAGGGTGGCATCAAGACCAGCCTTGTTGTCCGCAGGTGCAGGTGCCGCGTCCTTGTCTTGGGCAGGGTCATAGGCCTTGTACGTGCCGGCGATCTGGTCGCGCACGTACTCGCCGTCAAGGGCGCTCGTGAACAGCAGATCAATGAGGTTCGAGTCGTGGGCCGAGGCACTGGGGCTCGAGGTGGTCGGTGGAGACATGGCTGGTTAGTAGAGTGCTGAAAAATAGGAGTTGCGTGGGAGAAAAGCGGTCAAAGGAGTGCTTCTGGGTGGGATCGCTGGGCAGCGCGGCTTTATATGTGGGGCAAAAGATTCCCAGCCTCCACGTGACACCGCCAGAAGAAAAAGCGTGGGAAAAAGCAGGTCCACCGCTTTGCCGATCCGGCTCGCGGCTCGCCCATGTCTGTTCGCACTGCAGGCTCTTTTTTGGCTGGCGGGTGTCTGGTGGCGCATGGGCATGGGCAAGGCAGCGGTGCCGTCGGCGCAGCCCCACAGCAGGCAGCACCCACAGCAGGTCACGCGGGCTGCAGTGGCATTCACGCCTTGTGGCCAAGGTGCTTCCCCTTTGGCAGTGGCAACTGTCGCCACACACATCACTGAATGCGAACTGCCCAGTGGCAGTGGCTCCGCCTTCATCTCTGGCCACAGCCAGAGGCCGGCTGGGCCGTTAGTGGTGGCAAGCGTGGTCCTGGGCACGGGGCCAGTGCATGCAGCCAGTGTCACCGCATGTTCCACGCACACCCCAAAACCGCGTCACACTATGGAGCCAACCGGCAATACGATAACCCAGCCCGCTCTCCCCTGCCCAAAAACCCCAGCCGAGCGTCAATCGACCGATTACCAAACCCCTCCCCCTATCGCCTGCGTTCCCCTGAAAAATAATTAAGCGTGTATCACTGTGGGAGCGGCTTACTCGCCATCCGTGGCCTCCGTATGGGGCGGGGGCGCATTAATGACCTATTGTTGGCGAGAGCGAAGAGTTAGGCACGGCGACATACATGATGGGCAGAGCTCGCTCTTGTCTGGCAAGTCCGACTGCCGCGTATATAAAACTTGCGCACACCTCCGATTCTAGCACCACACTTATCGCTGTCAAGCACAGCCGCCCTTTGGTTTTCTTTTCCTCTCCCCTTCGCTCTAGCAATGCCCTCGCAATCCCTCCAGAGAAAAGCCCTTGCATCTTACGTTCCACGAGCTGGTGGTTGAGAATGACAACAGCATGGCACGGGACCAGTTTGCCGCCGAGCGCAACTTCCTCTCGTGGATAAAGCTGGCCATGGTCATGGTTGCGTCAAGCGCTATGACAATGACAAAGTTCCAGCAGCACATCACCAGATTTACCCAGTTTGCAGACGGAGTCAGCGTGTACATTATTGTTCTAGCGATGCTGATAGTGGTCGTGTCAACGCTCCATGTGGTTGACTCACAGGGCCGGCTGGCGATCCTGCGGCGGACCAATGCGGGTGTTCCGGCCGGTGTTTGTGCAGGTGGTGGGCAGCATGTCTGCAGCATCGCTTATTTTCGTTCTGGCGGTCAGGTACATATCGACATGAGTGATCAGCATACCAGAAATGGGCCGGCCTGCTTTCCTAGAACAAAGTCGGTCTGGCAAATACGCGTTGGGCGGCGGGGGCACACTGCAATACACAATGGGCGCAGCGCTTAATTATTCCAACCACTTCATTTTTCAATGCATTGCCGATCATCTCAGGCCCGAGTGGCAGACAAGCAAATGCTGTGTGTATCTTGGCTCTTGCTGCTGGCAGCCAGTTCGTCTGGGCACGTTGGCTGGGGCTTGCGGCATTCCAAAACAAGCAGGCTGCATGCAGCAAAGTCACAGCTCTTACTGGACGCCAATCACCGCTAGCACACACTACCGCTGTTCGATCTGGTAGGCAATAGCCCAAGGGTTTCGATTTAGGTTTTCCACTCTTCCCTTCGATGGCACGCTTTGGCATTGTCAGCCCGGGTCCGCGAACAGCAGGTTTTTCTGCTCTCGCACGCAACTGCGGTGCCGGGGGCTCGGGAGCTTCATTGGGGGAACACGGATGCGTGCCATTTAATGCCGCACGTTGCAGAATGCTGTTGTCTGCGTTGTGCTCTGCGCGCAGGTAGTCCGGCTATATTGCCCCATATGCAGCGATGAGCAGGCGCATAGGCAGGTTGTTCTCGAAGCGCGACTCTGGAAGCCGGCGAGGGGCTGTCAGCAAGGACAAAGGATATATAGTGCGTGGAGGCAGGCGAAAATCAATGCAGGCAAATGGTCAAGAGGGGAAGGGAACGGGAGCAGCTGCGTGCGTTCCGTATAAATTTGGGGAGCTTGGCCTGCGTCTGCGGCATGGGGCTGGACTGGTAATTAAACTTGCAGTTCCTTCTCCCAGATACTACCGGTGCGAGTGCTTTTCCTCACCCTCTCCTTTCTAATCCTCTCTTTGTGGCACAAAGACTAAGCGCGCCCTTTCCTTGAACCCCTTGCTTCCCCACTAAAAGCATGCCCTTGTTTTCACGTTCAGCATCGCTCACATCGTCACAGCGGTCAATCTTTTCAAACAACAACGGCACCAGTTCGCACGCTCAAAGCCGGCACCTATCGTACCAGAGCACAAGGTCATCTACACCGTCCCTGACACACATGGAGGACTATCCGTCATCGCCACTGGTCGCGCCCGTCACGCCTCTCACGCCCACGTCGCCGGGCACATTCCCCACGCAGACAAAGGGCGGGGTCAGCGTGTTTATATCGCTGAACCATGCACCCACTCTATTCGCGCACCCAGGCAAGGGCTGTGAGCTGGGCGGCAACATCGTGCTGGAGTCGGACCGAGTCATCAAAATCAAATCAATTGAGCTGCGCTTTATCGAGGTCGAGTACTTTGAGTTCGGTGTGCCGCGAATCACGCCGATTCCGTTTGTGGTGTGGCCGCTGAAATACACGATGCAGCTACAGCCTGGCTCGCACCACATCCCATTCACCTTCCTGCTGCCCACCAGCCTTCACACCACCGCGTTCACAAAGTTCAACTATTCGCAGTACGAGCTCAAGGCGGTCATCAAGGCCAAGGGGTTCAGCAAGGAAATTGAGGGGGTGCGTGAGCTCGAGTTCTTCCCAGTGCCGCGGCTGTACCTCACAGTGCCTGGTAAAAGCCCCTTCGCTACTACGCACAATCTGGGAAAGCTCGACATCACTGTCAACCTGCCAAGCCCGTTTGTTGCAGCCAGCAGCTCATTCACGGTGGACATGGCTTTCTCGCCCAGCACGCCGTACTACTACCTGGCCAAGATCGAGGGCAAGTTCCTGGAGATGATAGAGTACACGCGCAACGACGGCACAGTCATGTACAAGGACCCCGACCGCACAGTCTGCACAATCTCCAATATTGCACCGCAATGGCGCGATCCAATCCCGCTTGTCGACAATGTCAACGTGTCGTTTGCCGTTGACCTGCCGATCCTGATGAGCACGCCGCCAAAGCGTGCGTTCGCCACTAACACCAGCCCGTCGGTGATGCCTGATCCCGTGATCACCCCATACATCCTGTACGACGTCAACAACTCGCACCTCACTATCAAGCACGTGCTGTTCTACGACATCGAGCTGTGGGACATCCGCGGCGCGCCCCACCACGTCAACAACTCGGTCCAGATCAGGATTCTGCCGCCGCTGCCTGCCGATATGGCGCCAAAGAACTAGCCCGCCGGGGGTGCTCATTTGTTAATACCAGCGTTTTATTCGGAGCTTAATGCATAACTTTCTGTACCTAGTCTAGGTCGTCATTGACGTGGTTGCGCTTGACCACAAAGTATGTAGCCGCCACCGGCTTCATGCCACGCTCATTTCCCCACTGCACCGCATCAAAGCGCACGCGCGACTTTGGGACATCGTCTCTGGTGACGTTAAATGGCTCCTTTTGCTTCAGCACTACCACGGCATAGCGGTGGAAGCCCGAGTTGAAGGACGGAAGCGGGCCCAGGTACTCAGTGATGATGTTGGTAGGCCTGTCTGGAGTCGAGTCCAGGTTGGAAACCAGGAAGTGCCTGAAGGAGCGGTATCCGTGGCGGGTGGTTGCTGGGGCATCTGGATCCACAATGGCCACTGTGAACACCTCGTTGGGCGGTGCGTCAAATTCAATCGTGGGTTCCTCGCGGGTCTCGTTGATGGATAGCACCTGGCCCATGGCCGCCTCTTTGTCGGCATACCTGACTGACACGGGGAATTCTGCAACAAATGAGTCTGGCAGCACATCTGGGATTATGTGTGCATCACGAAGCTTGGTCTTGACTCTGCCCAATTCTTCCGGGTCAAACTTTCTCTTCCTGCACGCGCTCCTCAAGCTCTTGGATCGCGTCAGAGTTGTTCAACTTGTACGGTGCTAGCGAATGGTCGCTGCCAGTATCGTCACCCGCAGCTTCTTGACCGTTCTTCCCTTCATGCCCGTCAGGCTGGCGCTCGTCAGCTTCATTGTGTGCGCCACTCCGTCTGATGTCATATTCCGACGGCTCCCTGTGCCGCTTGTCGTAGACCTCGCCAAAGTCATTCAGTCTCGCACCGTCGATCTCGTCAGGCGATGCAGTCTGTATTGCCGGCTTTGCCCCTTTGGTATTGAACAGCGTGACACCGTACTGGTTATCATAAACAACACCAGTGGCTGCCACCGACGAAATAAGCAAAATAAATGACAGAGCTAGAAAGCTGCGCATAGTAGAGTGACTGGGTGTGGTTGAATACAATGGTTGATACAGATGGAGACACATGCAAAAAGTCAAAGATACTGCGCTGCGCAAGCTAGTTAAATGTATTTGATATGCGAGCCCTGCACTGTAATACCGAATGCATGGGCTGTGAAATGAAGAGCATGAAAAAGGCTGTGAAAAATGGACTGTGGGGAGGGAGATAGTAGTGGAAATATTCTACGTCGCCAGGGTATCTGGTGCTCCAAGACATGGCGGCAGAAGCAGTAGCATCCGAAACACAGGTGTCGCACAAAATTCAGTTTACGCTTTATCGCCGTGGGTGTCACTTCCTTCTCCCAGGGTCTTGGCCAGCGAATTCGTCCCGTCTATAGCGACGAGGTAGCTGGCCGACATAAAGTAATGGCGCACATAAAGTTTGTCTTCATCATTGCCGTCATACGAGTACGCATGGCAGCGGTTGACAAAGTACATGGAACCGAGACGGTCTCGCAGCTGGAATTTCTTGAACACCCCCGCTCGGACATGGCTCAAATCACCACCCGGAAGACGCTTGACGCCTGAGTAGATCTTGGGAAACGCGGGGTAGTCGGGGAAGCTCAGTGCGCCTTTGATTAGACTAAGCATACGGCTGTCATCGTCATCGTCATCATCACCAAAGTCGGCAGCCTGGTGCTTGCCAGCGATCCGTGACCGCACAAAATCCATGAAACGACTCGCGCAGCGTCTTGCGCAGGTCTACACCTGGTATCTGGAGATCGGGCTCTAATTCGAGCTCATAAAGTCCCTTCTGGGCGCGTGCCATTATTCCATGCCGCTTGTTGTGATGAATGTTGGGGTGAAGGACCGCACGCCCGGGCGAGTTCTTTCTGTCCACGGTGTGGAGTGTCCTCTTTGTCCGCTGCTATCATCATCGTCCTTGCCCTTGTCGCGGGCATCATCCCTGTCCTTCTCGCGCTCACTATCCTCATCCCTATCCTCATCTCTTTCCTCATCACGGTCCTCATCACGGTCCTCATCCGGTCCTTCGTCTTTGTCTTCGTCTCTCTCACTCTCGCTGTCGCTCTCTGTGTGCCGGCCGCTATGGTCATCACTGGTCCGCTGCTGAGGAGAACTGCGCTTCGATTTCGTTGCTCAACGACGCCTCCTCGGCACCCATCGTTGAGGTAGTGCCATGCTTGGACCTTTTGGCAGATGAAGCTGCCGTCGATGACGAGGTGGATGTCGATGATACTGCTGGTTGATAGTGTTGCTGTGGATAGGGATGATTCAAATGCACTCGACTTGCGTGCATTGTCCTCACCGTTAGTGATTGCACCTTGTGATCTGGAATCGTTCGAATCATCTAACGCGCTGGAGAGCGCAGATAAGTTCCGACTGTTTGCCGTCGTTGGGGTGCTGCAAAATGATCGAGCCCATGTAGACCCAGTTTTGCCCAACGCTGTACAGCCCCTCGTATGTGGTGCGATTGTCTTTCAAGTTGTGGTGTGCAGCAACCTTGAAGTAATATGGCAGTGTTGCATCGAGTTCAACAGGAGACTCTAGAAACACTTGACTCGGGCCATCCCTAGTTGGCCTATACCGAACCTCGGACAGATCGGATGTCTTGCCTAAGATTACCTGGTGTGCCGACGTAGGAGGCGAAATCTGCATGACAATCAGCGACTTACTGTCATTACGGTGCTGCAGACTCATCGAGCCATCGCTCCATCCAATCCCAATCCACTCTGTGCCAGGCGGTGACGTGTCATTTGCAAATCGCAGTAGGCTCATTGCCGCCGTAATTCCTTTCGTTCCTTCCACCACATCCCATTCGAGCGCAACCTCAAATGTACGACCAACAACGCCGAACAGCGCCAGGGCTAGGGATATTGGCGACAATCTAAACATGCTCGAAAGGGTTTAGCGAAGTAGGTGGGTTGGCCAAGGAAAGGGAAATTGAGATAGGAGGATTCAACAGGAGTGGTCGCATTTACTATTTAAGTGGCGCTTTCATCCTAATTTAAGGAAGCGCAAGGAGATTACTCGCAGACATCCTTTACTGCAAACATGCTCCTCGTGCTGGTTAGCTCGAATTATACGCCATTTGTCTCGCATAGCAGACTGGAAGCTGAGGCTATATATGGCCATCGACTTTCATTATCTGAAACACACGACAAAAAAGTAGCAAGAAACGGACTATGTGGCACAAATTACTTGGCTGTACTTTCAAACCATCGTTGTGAAGAATTCAGCCAGGAATCTCTCACCCCCTCAGGGAGTTGCTCAACAGTCGGGTTGGTAATAGAGTTGTCGCTTTCATGCAAAACCTTGTTAAGCTCGCTCTGTAACTGCGGCGGGAATATTGCCTTTGATCAACATTATAACTGCATTCCCATTTGCACGTATTCTCCCCAGTTACCTTAAGAAAATTGCAGCTTAGCGCCCACTCTCCATGTAAAGGGGTAAAAAGTTGATGATTTTTTCAACAATGGCACCATCTGAGGTGGCCATTTTATAGCCACCGTAAAAGGGTGTCATAGAAACAATGAACTAGAAAGAAAGGAGAAAGAAGGTCATAGCGGGCAGGGGATTAATCGTAATGACGCCTACCGGGAATTGTAGATGCAAGTGCTAGTAATTGATGATATCTCCTGATTTGGAATGAAGGAGTACATCTATCACGTAATGTCGATGAGGGAAACTGGTCTTCGATACCACACTCCATTGTTTGCATGCCCAAAATTCGAGAGTGGATTAATACTGCAGGTAACTATATAAGTTGATGAAGTATCGCTCATTGTCAACAATAGAAACAATAAGAAGATTGGTGACGTTTTCAATTATACACTGAGCGGCAAAATTGAGCCACAAAAATTTATTTCTACTTTTACTTACCATATCTTCATTATCAGATAATATATATACTTCCATTTGGCATATGTTCGATGGGGCTTGACATAGTATAAACATATGTAGTCAAATGTTCTCTAGCTATTGTACTTCATATGATATCGAAGTAAGAGTAAAAAAGTAGAAAAATTAGAGAGGTAAAAATTTGACTCATGGACTTCATAGTGCCATATCTACATCTTATCATTTTTGAATAATATGAAATCACCACCCATAACTCTACTGCACTCCTTCTTATATATTAATATATCATTCATACAATTACTCAACTACATATAATACTATCATATACTTAATGTGTGATGAAAAATTATAAAGGAAAAGTTCAACACTTCAGCAATACCCTTATACTTATGAATATTGAATACATAGTTGATACTTACATGACTAGTATTCAATGCTGAGGAGAAATGAGTTTGATAGCTAATTCACAAAAGGAAAAATCAACTATAAATGATATACAGCTACACATACACTGAGCAGCAAAATTGAGTCACAAAAATTTTTTTTAACTTTTTGATACTATATCTTCGTCATCAGATAATGTAGATACTTCCATTTGATATATGTTCGATAGGGCTTGACATAGTAAAAAGATGTAGTTAAATGTTCTCTAACTATTGTGCCTTGCATAATATTGAAGCAATAGTAAAAAACTAAAAAATTAGAGAGGCAAAAAATTGACTCACTTTGACTTCATACTGCTATTTCTATACCTCATCATTTTTTTAATTATGTGAAATCACTATGCATAACTCTGCTGTACTCGCCCTTCACTATTAACATCTCATTCACAACATTGCTCAACTACGCATAGTACTATCATGTACACTGAGCGGCAAAATTGAGTCACAAAAATCAAAATCATCGAAAATCTTAAATAATTTCTCTGAACGACGTTCATTGAATATGATAAAATTAAATCATGGTGTATGCCATGCACTAATCTATTTCTTGTAGTTGTGCGCTTATCGCTTTTGAAATAAGCGAGAAACTGACTTTTTAAAAAATATAAATTTTTGACTCAATATTGCTCACAAAATTCGTCGATTATTTTCTCAATAACTAGCAGAGCCACAATAGGTTTTTTTGACCGCAGCGATACGCACAGGCATCGAGTTCACTAATCACAAATAAACGGTTTCATTTACTTACCTATTTATAATTTCTTAGGCCAACGCAATGTAGGAGCCAAACATGATGAATTTTGACTTTTATCAGATCTTACTCATAATGAAGCCCTATAAGTGAGTAGCGTATCGTATCTAGGGGACTACACTGATCATCTTACAGTAGAAACAGTATACATATCTAGCCTACTTATAGCCCTATTTGCTATTTATGTGATGATGACTTCTTTAGATATAATCTTTGCACTCTCCTACTGCTTATCATAGGTATGTAACCAAGGAAAGATATATACCATCATATGCACACTGGTCAGTGTGCCACATCCCCTCAACTAGGGAAGCAATGCCCATAGCTGTATAGAGATACACTACTCAAAACTCAGAATCTACTTTTTCAGATTTTCTTAGAATCTCGATTTCTTCCCAGTGTTCACAGAATAGAGCACTTTCATTAGGATATTTCATTCCCATAGTCACCTGTGGGGCATATGCTTTGTATAGTAAGTACATTTGATTTGATCTAATATGTTTTTGATCGTAAGAAGCTGCTTAAAGAAGGATTAAGAAAGTTGCAAAATTTGTGATTCAGATTAAATGGCTTATCATTAGGCACAGAGATTACATATAGATATCTCATAGCATAGAGCAGGTAGCCACAGTAGTAATCTCTCTACCTATGTATATATTGTTACTATAAAAAATCAACTCATAGAATTACATTGCTTCAATAGAGAGCTTAAGCATAGTTGTACATCATTTATAGTTGATTACTCCTTCAGTGAACTAGCTATCAAACTCATTTCTTGTCATCATTGAGTACTAATCATGCGAATATCAACTATGCAATCAACATCTATAAGAGTGATGGCAGTGCTGAAGCATTGATCATTTCCTTCATAATTTTTCTTCACATATTGATTACATGATAGTACCATGCGTAGTTGAGCAACGTTGTGGACGAGATATTATTATTGAAGAGCGAGTGCAACAGAGTTATGGGTAGTGATTTCACATTATTCGAAAAAAGATAAGGTGTAGAAATGGCAGTATGAAGTCAAAGTGAGTCAAATTTTTGCCTCTCCAATTTTTCTACTTTTTTTACGATTGCTTCGATATCATGCGAGGTACAACAGTTAGAGAACATGTAACTACATACTTTTATACTATGTCAAGCCCTATCACACATATATCGAATGGAAGTATCTATGTTATTTGATGGCAATGATAGAGCATCAAAAAGTTGAAAAATTTTTTGTGACTCAATTTTGCCGCTCAGTGTATTCAGTATGCGAAGAAAAATTATGAAGGAAATGATCAATGCTTTAGTGCTGCCATCACTCTTATGGATTTTGAATGCATAGTTGATACTCACATGGCTAGTATTCAATGCTGAAGAGAAATGAGTTTGATAGCTAGTTCACTGAAGGAATTATCAAATATAAATTATATATAATTACACATCAGCTCACCTTTGAAGCAATATAAATCTATGATATGATTTTTTATAGTATTAGTACACTGAGCGGCAAAATTGAGTCACAAAAAATTTTTCAACTTTTTGATGCTCTATCATTGCCATCAGATAACATAGATACTTCCATTCGATATATGTGTGATAGGGCTTGACATAGTATAAAAGTATGTAGTTACATGTTCTCTAACTGTTGTACCTCGCATGATATCGAAGCAATCGTAAAAAAGTAGAAAAATTGGAGAGGCAAAAATTTGACTCACTTTGACTTCATACTGCCATTTCTACACCTTATCTTTTTTCGAATAATGTGAAATCACTACCCATAACTCTGTTGCACTCGCTCTTCAATAATAATATCTCGTCCACAACGTTGCTCAACTACGCATGGTACTATCATGTAATCAATATGTGAAGAAAAATTATGAAGGAAATGATCAACGCTTCAGCGCTGCTATCACTCTTATAGATGTTGATTGCATAGTTGATATTCGCATGATTAGTACTCAATGATGACAAGAAATGAGTTTGATAGCTAGTTCACTGAAGGAGTAATCAACTATAAATGATGTACAACTATGCTTAAGCTCTCTATTGAAGCAATGTAATTCTATGAGTTGATTTTTTATAGTAACAATATATACATAGGTAGAGAGATTACTACTGTGGCTACCTGCTCTATGCTATGAGATATCTATATGTAATCTCTGTGCCTAATGATAAGCCATTTAATCTGAATCACAAATTTTGCAACTTTCTTAATCCTTCTTTAAGCAGCTTCTTACGATCAAAAACATATTAGATCAAATCAAATGTACTTACTATACAAAGCATATGCCCCACAGGTGACTATGGGAATGAAATATCCTAATGAAAGTGCTCTATTCTGTGAACACTGGGAAGAAATCGAGATTCTAAGAAAATCTGAAAAAGTAGATTCTGAGTTTTGAGTAGTGTATCTCTATACAGCTATGGGCATTGCTTCCCTAGTTGAGGGGATGTGGCACACTGACCAGTGTGCATATGATGGTATATATCTTTCCTTGGTTACATACCTATGATAAGCAGTAGGAGAGTGCATAGATTATATCTAAAGAAGTCATCATCACATAAATAGCAAATAGGGCTATAAGTAGGCTAGATATGTATACTGTTTCTACTGTAAGATGATCAGTGTAGTCCCCTAGATACGATACGCTACTCACTTATAGGGCTTCATTATGAGTAAGATCTGATAAAAGTCAAAATTCATCATGTTTGGCACCTACATTGCGTTGGCCTAAGAAATTATAAATAGGTAAGTAAATGAAACCGTTTATTTGTGATTAGTGAACTCGATGCCTGTGCGTATCGCTGCAGTCAAAAAAACCTATGGTGGCTATGCTAGTTATTGAGAAAATAATTGACGAATTTTGTGAGCAAAATTGAGTCTAAAATTTATATTTTTAAAAAGTCAGTTTCTCGCTTATTTCAAAAGCGATAAGCGCACAACTACAAGAAATAGATTAGTGCATGGCATACACCATGATTTAATTTTATCATATTCAATGAACGTCGTTCAGAGAAATTATTTAAGATTTTCGATGATTTTGATTTTTGTGACTCAATTTTGCCGCTCAGTGTATATAGATAAGTAGAGAGGATACTACTGTGGCTATCCACTGGAGGCCATTCACAAATAAGAAAGTTTAAAGGTACTTAATATCTTGTATCAGAATAACCAAGTATTAAATAACAAATCAATTACTAGCAGTTGAAAAATATTTTAAAAATCAGAATGTTTAGTGATGGCCAAAAAGATTTTATCAACTAGATTAACTAATAAACAAAAATATAAGAACAGATGCTTCTCTGAAACCCCCTTCGGCATCCTGAAAAATTTCAGTTGATTTCTTGTGACCCAGCCTGTATCTCAGTAGAAGCATATTAATTGCGTATCAACTGAAATTTTTCAGGATGCTGAAGGGGGTTTCGGAGAAGCTCAAAAAACAAAAGAACAAAAAGTTTTAAAAATTCTAATTATTTTTTACTTAGTTTAGTGATTGTGAATGACCTCCAATACAGTCAATAGGTGATATCCTCTTTAGTAATCCCATGTTTTTAATCATCCTTGAATCTGGGGTATCTCTACAGTCTACTGTTGATGAAACAAGTAGAACCATTCCAATCACATCAATGCATACTTGTATGTGATATCCTGATTTTTTCAACTTGTAAGAGTAAAGTCCTGGTTTGTATGCTCCATTGTGCAGAGCTCTTGAATCATAGCCATCTAACATTAGTGTTACATGTTTAAACCCATGAGGATTCTGCATCTTTGCTGCAAGTAGTCGTAGCTCTGGAGTAGAAAACATTGTTTGCAGATAGAATGTTAGCTTGTTCAAATCTTGCATTTCAGAAATATAGAACATATTATAAATAACTTGATAGCTGCTTCTTGGAATGAATCTTTCCATTTCATTGATTGACAATCTGTCTACAAGTTGGTACAGTATCAGCAATCCTTTTTCTATACTTCTGTAAGGACATGGATAATGAGTGCAGCCAAACAAAACATTCATAAAGAAGAAAACAGGAATCATCCCTAGATGTTTAAGAAGTGTATCTTTTATAAGTTTGATTTCTCTTACTTCACGAACTTCACTTCTGTGATATTTTGTATGCTTAAGAACTACCCAGTCATCATTCAGAAATTTCCACTTGTTTGTGTAGAGCTTATGATCCTCCTTTTCTCTGAGTTCTTGTAATTGATGATTCATCTATGCAATGTACTAATAAATTTAAAAGTTGTCATTTATTGCAATGGGCCTATTCTACAAGTTCTTTAATACTCGACTTGCTGAGCTAGATGAGGAAGAGAGAGAAAAGCTAGTCCAACTACTTAGCAGAAATACACTGAGCAGCAAAATTGAGTCATAGAAATGGAATTCATCGAAAATCTTCAATAACTTCTCAGATTGTTGTGCAGTCCACATGAGATAATTTATTTTATAATCTATGCAATGCCCAACCGTAGCATACAAAGTTATAAGCACGTCGCTTAAGAAATCACTGAGAAACTGATTTTTTAAAAATTGTATTTTTTGACTCAATTTTGCTCACAAAAATTCGACGATTTATCGTTCAATATCTGGTATGGCCACCATGGGCTTTTTTGACAGCTGCGATACGCGCAGGCATCGAGTTCACCAGCTGTGAGCAAATGGTTTCATTTACTTGCTCACACCAGATGTCCTGGACCCGCTCCTAGAGGGTGTTGAGATCTTTGATTTCAGGCTCCATTACGGATCTCATGCTTAATGAAGTCCCACAAATGCTCAATGGGGTTGAGATCAGGGGACTGCGCTGGCCATGGTAGCACTGAAATGGAGTTCTCAGCAAACCACCTCCTTGTCCTAGAAGCCATATGGCATGAAGCATTGTCCTGTTGGAAGATGATGTCACCCTTGTCCAGCCCATACATCTCAATTGTTTGCAGTAGTTCCTCCTGCAGGACACCCACATAGACCACTGTGTCAATTCCCCCCTCAAGCCAGCAGAGTTGGCCAGGGCCACATGAAGTTATGCATCCCCAAACCATGATCCCACCTCCACCATATTTTTGGGTTGGGGTAATGTGGTGATCCTGGAGGACTCCGCCTAGTTTACATAAGCATCTTTCACGTCCATCTGCTCCATTGAGGTGTATTCTTGTCTCATCTGACCAAATTACCTGACTCCAATCGGTATCTGTCCAGCTCCCAAAGGCCATAGCAAATTGGCATCGATCCTTACGATGGCGATCGTTTAGTTGAGGGACATTTATTCTGCGCATAGATCAAATCCCTTGGTGACGTAGTGCGCGTCTGATAGTGTACACTGAGATGTGCATACCAGAGTATTGTGCCAGCTGTTGTCAGATCTGCATTGCTGTGGAACATGCACCAGTAGTAGCAAGTCGACAAATGTATGTCTCATCATGTGGTGATAGCAGCCGACTACGACTAGCATGGAAGTTCCTCTCTATGCTATGTTGTGCTCGGGCAATGCGTGATACTGTGGATTGGGAGACTCCTGTGTCCAATGCAATTTGCTGAGTTGATAATTGTTTTGTTAGAAGAAATTTGATGTGATTTTTATGTGATGATTGTAACTTTTTAGGCATAGCTAGAATAGAAATGAGATGTGGATGTGGATGAGAGAATGCTGTTGTCTTGTTGGTTAAAATTTGGAATTTGTCCACTGCTGTTTTGGGTATAAAACTAAATATCGAAAGTAGGAAAGGTCAAAAATGACCACTACCAAAAATTACTACTTTTTCAAAAGACAGTAATATCAAGGGAGTGCGACATTCTAGGAACATTGGTCTTACACAATTCTCATCATCGCATGCAAGTGATATGCATACCCCACTATCAAGGGTATTGCATCACTGCTTTTTCAGATATCAAACATTTTCAGAAGAAAAAATTTTTGTGACTCAATTTTGCCGCTCAGTGTATTGATACACTGAGCGGCAAAATTGAGTCACAAAAATAAAAATCATCAAAAATCTTAAATAATTTCTTAGAACGATGCTCGTTGAATATAATAAAAATAATTCATGGTGTATGCCATGCACTAATCTATTTCATGCAGTTGCATGCTTATTGCTCTTGAAATATATGAGAAATTGAGTATTTAAAATTAAAAATTTTAGACTCAATTTTGCTCACAAAATTCGTCGATTTTTTTCTCAATAACTAGTATAGCCACCATAGGTTTTTTTGACTGCAGCAATACGCACAGGCATCGAGTTCACTAGCCATAAACAAATGGTTTCATTTATTTACCTATTTATAATTTCCTAGGCCAATGCCACATAGGTGCCAAAAACGATGACCTCTGGTCTTTATCAGATCATGCTTATAATGAAGCCCTATATGTGAGTAGTGCATCGTATCTAGGGGACTACACTGATCATCATACAGTAGAAACAGTATACATATCTAACCAACTTGTAGCCCAAATTGCCATTTATGTGATAATGACTTCTTTAGACATAATCTTTGCACCCTCCTACTGGTTATCATAGGTATGTAATCAAGGTATATTTTATATCATCATATACACACTGGTCAGTGTGTCACATCCCCCTCAACTAGGGAAGCAATGGCCATAGCTGTATAGAGATACACTACTCTAAACTAAGAATATACTTTTTCTGATTATCTTAGAATCTAGGTTTCTTCCTAATATTCACAGAATAGAGTATATTCATTAAGATATTTCAATCTCACTGTTACCTATAGTACATGTATTTTGTATAGTAAGTACATCTGATTTGATCTATTGAATATTTGATCAGAAGGAGCTGCTTAAAGAGGGATTAAGAAAATTGCAAAATATATGATTCATACTAAATTGCTTATCATTAGGCACAGAGGTTACATATAGACATCTCATAGTATAGAGCAGATAGCCACAGTAGTAACCTCTCTACTTATCTATATACTGATACTATAAAAAAATCATGTCATCGAATTACGTTGCTTCAAAGGTGAGCTGATGTGTAGTTGTACATCATTTATAGTTGATAATTCCTTCAGTGAACTAGCTATCAAACTCATTTCTCTTCAGCGTTGAACACTAGCCATGTGAGTATCAACTATGCATTCAGCATCCATAAGAGTGATGGCAGCGCTAAAGCGTTGATCATTTCCTTCAAAATTTTTCTTCGCATATTGAATATATGATAGTACCATGCGTAGTTGAGCAACGTTGTGGACGAGATATTATTATTGAAGAGCGAGTGCAACAGAGTTATGGGTAGTGATTTCACATTATTTGAAAAATGATATGGTATTGAAATAGCATTACGAAGGCAAAGTGAGTCAAATTTTTGCCTCTCCAATTTTTAGAGTTATTTACTATTGCTTCGTTATCATGCGAGGTACAATGTTTAGAGAACATTTGACTACATACTTTTATACTATGTCAAGCCCCATCGAACATATATCAAATGGAAGTATCTATGTTATCTGATGACGAAGATATAGCATCAAAAAGTTGAAAAAAAATTTTGTGACTCAATTTTGCCGCTCAGTGTATAAGCAGAAAATTAACAGTGTACATCAGAGCATGGGTTAAGAATGTTTCTGAAGATAGGGGTTTTAGTATTAAGCATGTATTTGATATATGCAACTACAGTTGTGTAGATATGGAAGTAGTGGTTGCCAACTGCCCATTTTAAAACTAGATCCTCTCAGTATAGATAATACGATTATGAATTCTAGTTACTTTAAGTACTACTTCTTGATTTGGTTGGCCAATAATATAAGCAATATATTCACCAAATGGACTACTTGCTTATATTTTGATATGAGTGTGAGTATTGCTAACTATTTCAATATGAATCATATAGATATCTAGATAGTAGAAAGGCAATCCTCTAAAAGTATATAAGAAGTAATGACTGACTATGAACTCATCTCCAACATGAAGTATGTTATAAGCAACTTTATAACTAGCTAGCTTAAGATCAGTATTTTCTCTTAAATATGTAGGTTCTAGACCATCAAGTTCAATATTGCTAATATCTGCAAGAAGGTCATCTATTCCTAAACCATCAGTATTATCACTAACAATTGAGAGAGTTGAAAGCCTAACTTTCTCTCTTGCTTGCTGAGCTGTTAACCAATCAATATGTATTCCATGATAGTTAATAAGTCCCATTTCAGCAAATGTGTGTTGCTGTCTTTCTCTTGAAGCAACAGGCCAGAAGGAATTCCTCTGACTAGGAACAATAGTGATGTTTGTGATATCTCTTCTCAGAACAACTTCAGATTCAAGAGGACCACTACTAGTAGCATATGTAAGAAGAACAGTTGGGTGTCCATTGAATGTAAGATTAGAAACAACAGTCATCACATCCTCATTCTTTTTCAACTTTTTAGCTATTCCTTGTTTCTTCTTAGTTGTCTGATTGAACCAATGGCAATAAGCAAGAGCATGTTCTTTATGAAAGTAAATACACAATGTATGTTTGTTATGAATCTGATCAACTAGTGCCATCCATTGCTTTTCATAAGATATTGCAAATGTCCTATAATCACTAAGAAACTCCAGTGTACTAGCAATTAAGTTTATGTTCCATTCTACTTCTTTCAACTCAGGAGAGTGAACAGTAAGTTCAAGCCTCATTAATCCTTCATTCCTACAAGCAACAAGTGTTTCACCAAACTATTGAGAAATTGGCATCACTAGTTCTGATAGCGTAGAAGTAAGTTGATTACGAACCTCACCACTTTCTAAGAGTTGAACAAATTTATTATACACTGAGCGGCAAAATTGAGTCACAAAAATCAAAATCATCGAAAATCTTAAAAAATTTCTCTGAACGACGTTCATTGAATATGATAAAATTAATTCATGGTGCATGGCATGCAGTAATATATTTTTTGTAGTTGCATGCATATCAGTCTAGAAATATTCGAGAAATCAACTACTTAAAATAAAAATTTTTGACTCAATTTCACTCATAAAAATTTGTTGATTTATTTCTCATTAGCTAGCATAGCCACCATAGGCTTTTTTGACCGCAGCGATACGCCTCGGCATCGAGGTCACTAGCAATGGGCAAATACTTTCATATCATTGCTCATGTACAATTTCCTAGACGAACACAACATTGGTACCAAAAATGATGATTTCTGGTCTTTATCTGATCATACTCATAATGAAGTCCTATAAGTGAATGGCGCATCGTATCTATGGGATGCCACTAATCATCATACAATAGAAAAAGTATACAGTTCTAACCAACTTAGAGCCCAAATTGCTATTTATATGATGATGACTTCTTTAGACATAATCTTTGTGCTCTCCTACTGCATATCTTAGGTATGTTGTCAAGGTAAGTTCTATACCATCATATGCACACTGGTCAGCATGTCATATCCCCTCAACTAGGGGGGTCATTCCTAGACTTATACATTTTAGATATTTGCAATTTACTTACATATATGCTTAATCGTTTTCAGAACCATTTTTTATAACTAGATATTTTTGGAGCAGATATTTATAATTATTATATACAGAATGTTTTTGTATGTATAATTGACTTCTAAGATACAAATATTTTTTGCCATTTCACCCAAACTGCTATCGGCATCTTGGAAAAATTTCAGTGAACATAATTTCCTTGTGGTTGCTTAGCCACATCTATTGAGATATTGACTTTTGTTGCCCAATAATAGTTAACCCCTAATATGCAAAGTTTTTCTTTCTGGTTGAAATTATATTCACTGAAACTTTTCCAAGATGCTGATGGCAGTTTGGGTGAAATGGCAAAAAAAAATATTTCTATTTTTAAAATCAATTATACACACAAAAACATGCTGGACAAAATAAATAATATTAACTATGATAAAAATAACTAGTAGTAAAAATCTGCTATGAAAATGATTAATCAAATATTTAACTAATAAAATTGTAATTTACTAAAATTTACAAGTCTAAGAATGACCCCCTTCCAAAGTGAACTAAGAGTGTTGCTAATAAGAGTGTTGTCAGAAAGAAGCAATATGCCTGATGTTGCTGATGCTAGGTATACTGCTAGAGGTAAAGAGCAACTTGGATTTAAGTATTCTTCTGAAATATTTGTTGACTCATTCACTGATGAGGTTGCTGTTGAGATATGCATTGAATCTGATATGAAAATAAAGCAGTAGTCAGCTAGTATTAGATTGCATAAAGTATTTGGAGAAAGTTTTGGATAAAAATATATAAGTAAGATTAGTGAACAATATGGACCAGTTACTATTTACAAAGTATCTACACCAAATATTACAATAGCTAGTTCTTTGTTAGCAGTGAAGTTTGCTACTATGGCTAATCACAAAATATATCTACCGAATGATGATATCACATTGGATTATAAGAATATCTCATCTAGAAATATTATTTATAAATACCTTTTAGAAAGAGGAATTGAAAAGAAAGATGTTGTTGATGATTTACATAAGTCTGGTTCTAACTGTATTAGCTGGTTTACAAAGAAAGGAGATGTTAAAGTTCAAAACAAAATTTATAACAAGTTTATTCAACTTCTTGAGATTAGTGAAGTTCATAACTCTCTTAGTTCTAAACTTTCAGAATTTGTTATGCCAACTTTGCACAACTTTGGAGAAACATTGTATGTTTATAGAAACTCTGGTTTGACTAGGATAGAACTAACTGTACATTCTTCTCAGATACAAACAGTTGAATGGAATAGTAACTTGCTTCTTACCACAGTTCAGTTCATGAATGAATGCAGAACATTTGCAACTTCTTATGAAATTCAGTGGATGGCACTTGTTGATAAGGTTAGTAGTTGTTATACAGTTTGTATTTATGTGAGACAACAGCATACTCTAGCATATTGTCATTGGTTTAACTCAATCACATCAAAGAAGCAAGGAATTATTAAGAAGCTTACTACGAATGAAGATCCAATGGTAGTTGTTGCTAATCTCTCATTCAACAATAGACCTACACTTTATCAAATATATGATTCACTTGAGAGTGGTCTTGAAACAGAAAAAGTTCTTAGAAGAGTTGATGAGAATATAACTACACTGAGCGGCAAAATTGAGTCACAAAAATTTTTTCTTCTGAAAATGTTTGATATCTGAAAAAGCAGTGATGCAATACCCTTGATAGTGGGGTATGCATATCACTTGCATGCGATGATGAGAATTGTGTAAGACCAATGTTCCTAGAATGTCGCACTCCCTTGATATTACTGTCTTTTGAAAAAGTAGTAATTTTTAGTAGTGATCATTTTTGACCTTTCCTACTTTCGACATTTAGTTTTATACCCAAAACAGCAGTGGGCAAATTCCATATTTTAGCCAACAAGACAACAGCATTCTCTCATCCACATCCACATCTCATTTCTATTCTAGCTATGCCTGAAAAGTTACAATCATCACATAAAAATCACATCAAATTTCCTCTAACAAAACAATTATCAACTCGGCAAATTGCATTGGACACAGGAGTCTCCCAATCCACAGTATCACGCATTGCCCGAGCACAACATAGCATAGAGAGGAACTTCCATGCTAGTCGTAGTCAGCTGCTATCACTATATGATGAGACATACATATGTCGACTTGCTACTACTGGTACATGTTCTACAGCAACGCAGATCTGACAACAGCTGGCACAATACTCTGGTATGCACATCTCAGTGTACACTATCAGACGCGCACTACATCACCAAGGGATTCGATCTATGTGCAGAATAAATGTCCCTCAACTGAAAGATCGCCATCATAAGGATCGATGCCAATTTGCTATGGCCTTTGGGAGCTGGACAGACACCAATTGGAGTCAGGTAATTTGGTCAGATGAGACAAGAATACACCTTAATGGAGCAGATGGACGTGAAAGGTGCTTATGTAAACTAGGCGGAGTCCTCCAGGATCACCACATTACCCCAACCCAAAAATATGGTGGAGGTGGGATCATGGTTTGGGGATGCATAACTTCATGTGGCCCTGGCCAACTCTGCTGGCTTGAGGGGGGAATTGACACAGCGGTCTATGTGGGTGTCCTGCAGGAGGAACCACTGCAAACAATTGAGATGTATGGGCTGGACAAGGGTGACATCATCTTCCAACAGGACAATGCTTCATGCCATATGGCTTCTAGGACAAGGAGGTGGTTTGCTGAGAACTCCATTTCAGTGCTACCATGGCCAGCGCAGTCCCCTGATCTCAACCCCATTGAGCATTTGTGGGACTTCATTAAGCATGAGATCCGTAATGGGCCTGAAATCGAAGATCTCAACACCCTCTGGGAGCGGGTCCAGGACATCTGGTGTGAGCAAGTAAATGAAACCATTTGCTCACAGCTGGTGAACTCGATGCCTGCGCGTATCGCAGCTGTCAAAAAAGCCCATGGTGGCCATACCAGATATTGAGCGATACATCGTCGAATTTTTGAGAGCAAAATTGAGTCAAAAAATACAATTTTTAAAAATCAGTTTCTCAGTGATTTCTTGAGCGACGTGCTTATAACTTTGTATGCTACGGTTGGGCATTGCATAGATTATAAAATAAATTTCTCATGTGGACTTCACAACAATCTGAGAAGTTATTGAAGATTTTCGATGAATTCCATTTTTATGACTCAATTTTGCCGCTCAGTGTATTGTTCTAAGTCAGAGAAACTCATTCTGGTCTACTTATCCTATAACTAAGCAGTATCATACTTTTGAAGAGATGGGATTAGTTAACTACAAAGGAATGCATATTGGTTGGATAGATAGCAAACAAGCAAAGAGAAGGATATGCCTATCAGAAATGTTAGAGGTTGAACATTCTATAAAAGAGCAAAACATCAATGCACTAATAGCAGCAATAGACAATATCACACTAGATAAAACTAGACATATATTTATCAAAGAGAATACAGATCTGAAACCATCATTGTATAGAGTTGCTTACATTATTCTTCAGTTAGGTAATGAATTTACAGTTACACATTATACACTCTATACATTCAGAGGATATTTATACTTCTATCTAGATATTCCTATTAAAGGGAGAGATAAACAGCCAACTCTTATCAGGACACCAGTAGATAGTTCAATTGGAAAAGCAATTTCTCAATAGTTAGGAGAAACAAAGCAACAGAGCTACTTAAGAGTTAGAAGTATAGGATATAGAATAATCACAGTTGAATAGCAGCCATTTTAAAACAAAGAATAAGCATCCATTCTCTCCATATCTCTATGGAAAGTTTGACATACATCATACACATGTTCAACCCTTACCTCACAATCAGTAGCAATATGTTGGATCCAATTACGCACTTGTATTGCTAGGTCATCACTCATATCAAAGTCATGAATAAGTAGCAGAGTAAGCATATCTCTTTCTTCCTCACACATCTCAGCTAAATGTTGCTTGAAGAAGTTCTGGAATGATCCCATTTTCTAAAATTGATAAAAGTTGAAATTTTAATTTATGACTACCTCATACTGATAGACAATCAATTACAAGAATTAAGAGAGAAGGAGTGGAATGTGCTCTACACAACAAAGTGGAGATTTCTTGATGAAGACTGGTTAGTGCATAAACAGCAGAAGTATTATAGGAGTGAAGCTCATGAAGTAAAAGAAATAAAGCTTATTAAAGATACACTTGTTAAGCAACTTGGAATGATTCCTGTGTTCTTCTTCTTAAATGTTCTGTTTGGTAGAAAGCAGTATCCATATCCTTATAGAAATGTTGAGAAAGGACTCTTGATTTTATATCAGTTAGTTGCTGGGCTATCAATCAATGAGATAGAAAGGTTTATTCCTAAGAGCAGCTACCAAGTGATTCATAATATGTTCTATATCTCAGAGTTAAGTGAGTTGAACAAGAAGCTTTCACACTACTTGCACACAATGTTCTCCACTCCAGAACTAAGAGTGATCTCAGCAAAGATTCAGAATCCTAAAGGGTTTAAGCATATTACTCTTATGTTAGATGGACATGACTCACGAGCACTACATAATGGTGCTTACAAACCAAATCTTTATTCCTTCAAGTTGAAGAAGTCAGGATATAGAACACAAGTTTGCATTGATTTGAATGGAATGGTTGTCCTTGTTTCACCAACTGAGGAATGTAGAAACCACCCAGACTCTAAGATGATTAAGAATATGTTACTATTGAAATACATCTCTCCAGTAGATTGTGTTGTGTTAGATAGTGGCTACCCTCAAAGTATTCTGGAGGAGTTAACAGAAGCAGAAGAGAATGAGAATTTTGGAATGCATAACTTTTGCTTACCAGTTTGAAAGCCAAGAGGAACCAACTTAAGTGAGGCAGAGTTAGAATATAATAGTAGACTTAGCTCATTTAGATCAATGGTTAAGAGCATATTTGGAGAACTAGGTAACATTTAAGAGGCTATCAAATAGAGAAGTTGTGAGAATTAGAAATACAACTGTGTACAATATGCAGCTGAAACTCTGTTGCTTACTCTACAATATGAAGAAGATCCTAGCAGGTAGTAAAGTTCCTGTTGAACATCACTACACACTTTGGGTTCTATCTAACTTTGACTACCCTAGCAACAACCAGGAGAGATCAACTCATGCTGAAGTTGGAAGTAGTTTACCACAAAAAGTAGAGTTAGAGGCTTCAATGAGAGAACTACAAGATAGACTTATTTAAGCTAAAATTGAGGAGTCAATGAACTTCTATGTTGACATATCATAAACATCTTTTAAAATAAGAATTTTCAGTAATAATTTCATATTGATAGAAAATGCTTCAATAAGGAGGTTATTCAGAGTTAGTTATCTGCACAACAATTATTTATACATGTTGAAACTATTGGCAATTTCAGTGAAATAAAAATTTCACCCAAACCGCCATCAGCATCTTGGAAAAGTTTCAGCAAACATAATTTCAACCAGAAAGAAAAACCTTTGTATATTTGGGGTTAATTATCATTGGGCAACAAAAGTCAATATCTCAATAGATGTGGCTAAGCAACCACAAGGAAATTATGTTCACTGAAACTTTTCCAAGATGCCGATGGCGGTTTGGGTGAAATGGCAAAAAAAATATTTGTATTTTTAAAATCAATTATACACATAAAAACATTCTGGACACAACAATTATAAATATCTGTTCCAAAAATATCTAGTAGCAAAAAATAGTTCTGAAAACAATTATTCAAATATCTATCTAACAAAATTATAATTTTCTAAAATTTACAAGTCTAGGAATGACCCCCACTATGAAGGCAAAGTGTGTCAAATTTTTGCCTCTCCAATTTTTATAGTTATTTACTATTGCCTCGATATCATGCAAGGTACAATGTTTAGAGAACATTTGACTACATACTTTTATACTATGTCAAGCCCCATTGAACATATATCAAATGGAAGTATCTATGTAATCTGATGATGAAGATATCATAACTAAATATTGGAAAAAATTTTGTGACTCAATTTTGCTGCTCAGTGTAGAAATAGCAATGCCTGCCTGGTTGCAGCACAGTATTCAATAAATACTACATGGAGAAATGATTTGTTAACTTCTTATGACGATATCACAGTAAGAGACTAATTTAAAACATATGCTCATGAAGCTTGATTAGCAGTATCGAACTGCGTCGTATATACGATAGCCCGGCTGAACAGTGGCCTCCCTGAAGGGAGCTTTGCACGCAGCTCCTCTGACGAAGGAACCAGCTCAAAACCAATCGTGTCATTGTTTCGGCGATAAAGGCTGTACAGAGCATCGACGGGCCCACTGAGGAGTTTGTTAGCAGTCTCAACATGCACCGACTGCTTGCGGCGCTTGATCTCAATGAGCAGTTCACGTGCATCTCGCATGAATCCCGACTGCATTGCCAAACTTTTGCTTATCACTGTTCACTTGGGCCAGGTATACCATAGCTTGGGCCAAAATCAGCTGTTGCCCATCGCGCATGTAGTTCTGAACATCTGCAGACACGCTACGTGATTCACCGCTCTGTAGCGTGCGTAGCGACACCGAGGCATTTTCGTAGCGCTGTTGTATCTCGAGCAGCATGTTGGCAGGCATGTTTGGCGTCCGCTTTTGGTTCTTGTCAGTCCGAAGCCAAACACGCACCGAGAGCCGATCTGAATCGGCGAGGGACAGCGTCTGCAGCATGTACTGGATGTCAGGCGTAAGATCAGGCACACTGAGCCGCACACCAGCCAAATACGGAAGAACCTGGTCAATTATATACTGGAATATGCCTGCTGCCTCGCGAAGTTCAGCAGAGGCACGCTTCAGAGCCTCGATTCCTTGTGCACCTTCATCCTCAGAAATAGCTCGTGCTCCAGGGCGTCATTGCGTTGATAGTCTCGCATTCGATCTCAGTGTCCAGCGTGGCAACCTTTGAGTAGGCGCTCATTGACTTTACAATAGCCAGTGACAAGAGGACAAACCCCATCTCCATGTAGAGAGAGTTTGACTGGGTTCGGCGCTGCTTGAGAGAGTGGCCGCCAAGCAGCCGCGACCCACTGCGATCCCCACCGCTGACATTTCCGCCGTCGCTATCACCAGCACCAGCTGCTCCGTAGTGGAAAGTGTGGGCGTCCGAAACCACCCATCAGGTCACGCAGGCTACTGGCAATAGCGCTCTTCCATATAAACTCGATCTCAAGTGTCTCCGGAAACAATGTGTGGTGCTCCTCGTAGTACACCCGGAGCCAGTGCAATTCGTCCAGGTACGCCTGAATGCATTTTCATCAGGTCGTTCACCTCTGTCAGTTTGTCAGTCTTGCTCTGTTCCTTCAGGCGCTCCCGCATTTTCTCACGCAGCGTGGTCATCCAGCTGAGACGTCGCAGCATTTCGGAATCCTGCTGCAGAGTGTCAGGGCAGCAGCCCGACCAAATTTACCGTCTTTGTCTTTGGGATCCGCAGGTAGTACCTCATGTCGGCCAGTGAATAGGAATGTTTGCGAATTATTCTGGATGAGGAGCTG
Source organism: Linderina pennispora (assembly GCF_002104995.1). Taxonomy (NCBI): domain Eukaryota; kingdom Fungi; phylum Kickxellomycota; class Kickxellomycetes; order Kickxellales; family Kickxellaceae; genus Linderina; species Linderina pennispora. The sequence goes on along the minus strand of NW_024468253.1, from coordinate 568,153 downwards.
AAATGGGTGACGCAGCCCCTCTTCATGTGCCACTTTGCTGCTAGGGCTTACGGTTGGCTGCCGTGATCGAGCCGCCCTGAACCGAGCCGTGGTCACTTGCTGCTGCTCAACTCTTGGCAGAATGTGTATTTCTGAAAGGGTAATGGAAACACTAGGATGAAGCCCAACCGCACTATGTTAACACGCGCGAGCCGGTCGAATGGGCCAGGCACTCACTGATTCTCCTGGCTCTCGCTGGTCGCTATGGCAACATATCGATCGAGTGCCTTGCGCAAATCAACCTGCATGGCAGCCAAACTGTCGAGTCGGACCCTGATAGCTCTTGAGCAGCTTCTTCAGCTTCGCCCTTCAGTCCTTTGTGAGCACTGCTCTGCGCGCATCGCGGATCTTATCAACTGCATCTTCAAAAGCCTCGATGGACGATTCCCAGGACGTTTAGTGTCTGATCAACCAGCTGGTATGGCAGCCAGAACTCGCGTGTCCCTTTGCTATCACTGGAGTCGGACAAGATTCGAGCACGTAGATTGTTGATGTGCTGGAACAAAAAGCCAGCACCCTCCGAAACACAACCGTTGCGGAGACACAACCGAACAAGGTCCTGAGGGCTGGATAGCAAGAGCGGTGCCGCCAGCCACGGCGGCAACTCGGCGTCATCCTCGGCCTTGAGAATGGTTTCGGCCACAAGCAGCCGGTCAGGCTGGCTGTCATGCTTGTTGAGGTAGTGCTGCAGTAGATGCCATGCGCGCTCAGCAGGGTGTTCCTGATGTCTCTGCGATCCTCTCGTTTTCCCAGAATGCCTCCTGCGTGACCTCGCGCTGGCCAGTCGCCGAGCCGATGGACGACAGCTCAAGGCATTTCATCGTTAGCGATGTCAGGACAAAGTCGAGCTTCAAGCCGACAGTGTCTGGCAAACGTCGCCGCGCTATCGTACATTCCTGCCTTGACAAACAGAGCAACCGCATCCTCTGGCTCCATGGCAACATCGCGCGAAAACAGGTCGCCAAAAGTGAGCGCCGAGTGTGATCCGTGCCATGCACAGGGCATACTCGCCGCCGGATGTCGTCTATTTCGACGATGTCGATGCCATCGACCTTTCGTCCCAGCGTCGTAGCGTCCAACAGCGATGCAGCGGCGTTTGCGGCTATTGCCCGAGGCCGCCCCTAACCCACCATCGTGGCCAACTACCACCCACGCGTACTGCTTGTCAACAAGCTGCAAGCCTGTTGATACACGCCAGCAGCGCCTTGGCCCTGATCGACCAGCATCGAGGCAAAGTCACCTTCGCGCACCATGAGCTGGCCGAGGCGGCAGGCATACTGGTACATGGCCGAGGCAGCATTGCGGTAGTTGCCACGGTAGACATGGAACGCATAGAGGATCTTGTAATAGTTGACCTCGCCTGTCCAGCCCAAACGTGACGTGCCTTGAACAGCAGATTGCGCTCGACCTCCTCCTGCATGCCTGGGAATCCGAATCGGCACAGGACTGCCACACCGCCTTCGCGCTCGCACAGGACGCCCAGCATGTGCCGCAAGCAGTCCAGCTGCAGCGTCTTATCGGGGATAGCCATCATAGCCATATATGCATCCTCGTAGTGGGCGCATTCGAGCTCGGCGTGGAATATCTTGAACCACAGATCGCGACGCAGATCAAAAGCTGTGGCTTCATCAAGCTCGAAACCGTCCATCCGACTCTCCTCCTGCAACGCCTCGAGCGCCAAGTGGCAGAAGCGACCGACATGTTCAAACTGATGTGCCAGATTCAAACATGTCTGCAATATAGCGGTAGTATGACGAAGCGCCGCCTGACTGGAGGACCTTAGCGGGAAGCACGTGTGGCAGATCTACTCCCTGTATGATGCAGTCAGATGTCTGTGCAAAAGCAACGCCGGCATTGGCAAACAACTCTGCTGCCATGACGAACTTCGCGCAGGCGCATCGAGACCAGGCCACTGAGGAAGCTGAGTGCAGTGCTCTTGGGTAGGAATTGCAAGAAGCCCTCGGTCACTTCGGCCGTTGCCGACCTCTCCAGCTTGGCAGCGAACTCGACAAGGGTGCCGCGTGCCTGCAGCCCTGGGCCTTGCGGGCCTGTAACGCCCAGATGGGCATACATTTGAAGCACACCATCTGCCACCATGTCGGCAAAGGCACGCGAACGGTCAACAATGTGCAGTGAGAAGTTGCGACTGACAATGTCGTGGAGAAGACTGTAGACAAACTCGGAGCTGCTCGTCTCTCCCCCTCCCTCGGCGCTATGGCTGAGTGTCGTGTCGTTGCAAAGGTCAATGTTGAGCACCGAAAATTTGCCCAGGAATCCATCACCCGTGCTATCATCGACGGCACCGCTGGGCGAGTTTAACGATTGGTCAGCCACCCACTGGATCAGCGCAAACTGGTTCAGCGCTTTGGTGCAAATCGCCAGCAGCTCGGGCATGTTGTGTAGCTTCACAGACCACCACCGGTCACAATAGTACACAGCGCAGACCAGCAGCAGCATAAGGTCACGAGAGAGTTCGAGCCGGGCACGGTTAGCTTTCGCAAAGCCAGAAAGGAGCAGGCCATCCATGGTGCAGCTCGACTTCAACGCGCTTTTCTGCATCGCCAATTGGGCCTGGCGAATTCTGTAGACTGGAATCAGCGCGCTAAGAATGTGGCAGGCAGTATCGCCAGGCGCCCGGCACAAGCCAAGCATGCGACCGACATATTGGGCATGTTTTGCTGAAACCGAGCCGGCAACATGTTTCTCGAACAGCTCCATTGCGCGCACCTCGTACGATACCAGTGTTGAGATGCTAGGCTCGCGGGCAACCTTCATCCATCAGCGCCAGCATCTTGTCCTTGGGCATCACGCCTGCTAAATACGACGAGGCAGCCAAGAAGCGTGCAATCTCAGCGCGCGCATTGCTCTTTGCCAGTAGCGGATATGACTGCGCAACCATGTATTCGGGAACACTGAGCAGAACCGACGCCGCCGGATCACTCTCCATGATGGCACGCATACACTCAACCTCGTCAGCTGCTTGGACGACGTGCAGCGCATTGCCGCCTACTGCACACACCATATTGGTGGACTCGCACACCGCGAGTGATTTTGGCGTGTTGCACGTACGCTGGACTCGCGCACATAGAGTTGAATACCGCATCCACTCGGTGAATAACGACCGATGGTACTCGCCCACCAGCATGGAGCCATCTTTGGGGCTGGTCTGCACCTGCAGGAATGAGCCCACAGCGCTGGCAACACGCTGGCGCAGCCGCAGACTCGACGCTGTGATTTCGTGAGTTTCTGCAGGCAGGTCGAACCCATGGCCGCTAGCCCACGCCATGTACTGATCAAGAGCATGCTCGAGCACACCACGATCGAAGCGCGACGGGTTAAACAAATGGTCCAAGAACGCCTTTTCAATATCAAGCGGCTGCACACCACTATCCGACTCTCCCACTTTGGCCACCAGTATCCACGGTCTGGGCCAGCCTTGCTTCGATATCCTTGATCCCGTGCCCCACTGCTATCTGGACGCACGCTCTTTTGCAGGGAGAGATCGCTGTGTACCAGCGCTTGCCAAAAATCGGGTGGTCCTCGCACCTCAGCCCACCTGCTCCGCTGTGGTGCAAAATAAAGTGCGAGTAGGCGACCACTGACTCCTGAGACCGCTTCCATAGCGCCCACAATGTCCAGTATGCTTGTGAGTCCTCTGCGTGGCCGTCACGTACCACCCCATCGTGCTGCGAAACCTGGAAGTCGATTAGCTCGTCATCCTGCCATTATCTGACTCGCGTCACCCATCTCCTGGCACACCTTGCGCATGACAGGTTGGACGTCTGTGATCCGACCTTGCGCATCGCCCAGAACGTGGAACATGATAAAGTAGGGCGCTGCTTCGTCACAAACAAACACCAGCACGCAGAACGAGGGGCTGCAACAGCCTTCGACGGCTGATTCCGATCGGCTTTCCGATACAATACGAATGTAGTTGCCAACACGTGGGTCAAGCTGCTGCTGCGGAGAGTCCCGAAGCTCAATAGAGACTGTGCTTCCGGATAGATCCAACAGGGGTAGCTGCTCCTCGTGCTGGAGGGTGGTTGCCCATGCACTGGTCCAGAACCGGAGCTTGCGGTCTCGACTCAGTGTCACTGCAAAGCCGCGCAGTGCTGCCAGGCGCACGAGTGGTAGCAAGCGAAACAAGCTCGTTTGGACTCGCTATCATGGCCATACTCGCCGCTGAGCATCCGTGGAAAAATACCTTTGACTGACGTCAGAATTCCCTGTGCTCCTGATACTGATTCGGACACAAACCGGCTCATATCCCCTTGCAGTCCTTCGGGAATTTCGCTGCAGCGTTAGCCACACCAGACTACTGTCTCTACAGCCAACTGCCAGCATGCTGGCTCCAACGCCTTCCAGTGCTACCGGTTGTCTGCCGGGCAGTGACTTTGCATCCTTGCAATGAGAAGGCACGATACCAGGTTGTGCGTGCAGACAGCGTCCAGCTCAGGGTCTGCGATTGTCGTGCACATTGCCAAATCTTAACTGATAGACAGTGCCGTCGACTGTGCACACTGAAACCGTCACCCTTGCCACGCCATGGGCAGTAGTCTCGTCCGAAACGACCACAGGTCGGGAGCAGCTGCGATCGCAAATCGCCACGACGATGCAGCGCTCTGCGTAATCTCTGTAGGATGCAGGCTGCCGTCCGATTCTTGACTACTGGACCCAGCGCAGCGGAACGCAGCTCGAGAGTTCTACGGTCGGCAAGCAGCCGCCACTGCACGCTGGCATCGGGCTGCGACCGAAGCACGTAAATCGAGCACACCGCACCACCTTCCAAATGTGCTGCTAGCTGTTCATGTCTGGGCTGCATACGGCGCAGGAGCTGGCACCATGCGGCGACGGAACTGTGTGAAACGGGTGTGTGCGTGAGTACGGGTAAAGGTTGTCAACAAAGAGCGGCACAGTCTGAAAAAGCCTTAGCTGCGCGCTGGGGTGTGGGGGCGGGCCCGTCATGCCCACCGTGCTGTTGCTCATGTCTGTAGCGAGAGATTTCTAAAATCACAAACAAGGGCGTGAATGCAGCAGTTAGCAATGTTCCTTTTCCTCCTTGTGAACAGTGAATGCTGGGAGAGGCAGGTAAGCACTCACGTTGCCAAAAGTATTCACGTCTTGCAGAATTCGTAGCAAGGAAAGAGCCGAATTGAAGTGGGAAATGCCGAACAGCGGGGATTGAGAAGAGACAAAATAGCGAGCGATGTTGTCGTGCAACAATGTCTGAGCAGGATCATTTTTTCGCGAGCCAGCCGAGCCGGCCGAGCCGGCCGAGCCGGTACATTCGTGTTGTTAATTTCTGGCTAGGGGCTTAGAAAAGCTAGTACCTGCGGGGTTTAGAAATTGATGCTTTGAACACCAGGCTTAAGGGAGACTTTATTCTTCAGCATCTGTCGCGCCCTCGTCCTCGTCCTCGTCCTCGTCGTCCGAAGGCGGGATGTCTGCTCCATACTTGCGCAGCATGTCTCCGATACTCTTTGGCCTGCTGGTCCTGGTCGGCCAGATAAACCAACAGGTCCTCCTGCTCCTTTTCGGCAGTAGCCAGCCGCTCCTTCAGCTCATCGACTGACTCCAACTCGGCAGCGGTCTGCTTTAGCTGCTCCACTTCGCTAGCAAGCGCGTTGATTTTGGCGTCCTTCTCCTGGAGCTCCTGCTCCAGCGCCTCGATAGCACTGGCCTGCTGCATCTCCTTCTTTTTGTTGAGGTTGCGACCAGCGGCAGCTGCCTTAACCACTTGCTTCTCGGCGGTGGCCAGCTTGCGTGCCAGCTCCTCGCGCTCAGCATTCCACGCCGCCTGCTTTTGCTCGGCATCCAGAGTCTGCTCTGCCAGCCTCTGCTCCAGCTCCACCAGCCTCTCCTCGCTACCGGCATTGTCTTGAGCCAAAGACTGGCCCTGCGTCGCCCTGGCCTCAGCATCGGCCAACTGCGCGCGCAGTACCTCAAGCTCCTGCACGTGCGCCTGCTGCTCGGCTGCCTTATCCTCGTTGTGCTGCTGGCGCTCCTCATCAGCTGCCTTCCGCTGCTCCGCCAGCGCTTGGCTCAATCGCTCGGCCTCAGCTGTCAGCTCACGCGCCCTTAGCCATCCAAAGCGTCGAACTGGCTCTTGGGAACACTAGGCACTGCTGGCCTGTCATCCGCTGCAGAATCCAGCACGGCGCCAGGCGACATTGACCGAGACATGCTCCCCTGGTTCAATTGCGGCGTTCCGGGAACCGAGCCTGGCAGCGAGCCCGATCCAGCATATCCCGCCATGCCTCCTTGGAGGTGCGCAAAGTTGGCATGGGCCGCCTGTGTCTCCTGTGGCCCCAAGCGCACAGCAGCGCGGAATGCCTCGTAATGCGTACGGAACAGATCGGTAAATACGTTATCAAAGAACAGCTCGTTCGGAACATCCTCCGTATGCATTTGAATGGGTGCCGGCTGTCAACCCCAGCGCGTACTGGAACTCTTTAGAATCCCGCAGTCCGCTGGACACGGATCAGTAGCTGGTCGGTTCCCACCCGCTTGGAGAGGATCGGGTACAGCTGCTCGCGTGTCACAGGGCGAGTCGGCCGCGACATCGAATTGGTAAATAAGGACCAAACAGGAACGCGGCCACGCCTTGCACAAGCGTATTGACTGCCCGATGACCCGTTGATCTGCTCGACCAAGAACGACGTATTGGACGACTCGTCCAGCAGAGTTGTGACCGCCTGCGGGAAATCAACCACCCACACGCATACCAGCGCCAGCAGCGCGATGCAAATGCGGGCGTCGCCTGACTCCTGTGTCGCATGACGTGCCTGCGATAGCAGCTCGTTGATCAGCGGCAGGGGATCTTCTCCCTTGGACTCGTCACCCAGCGACACCCGCAGCGCCTGCGATTTGCACTGCTCAAACCCCACGCAGAACAGTCGACAACAACAGCGACGCGTGCCACACACGCCAGGCGTCGTCGTTTCCCGTATCGCGCCAGTCCAGCAGCACTGAGACGATGAGAGACCCTGCAGACTGATGCGTATCAGGATTGCCCAAGCTGCCTGTGCCATCTGGAGGCGTCAGAGTTGCTGCTAGCGCCAGCTGGGCGTCAGGGTTACCACCCACATACGCCTGCACCAAGTAAGCAGCAGCCGACCGCACAATGTAATACTCATTCGTAGGCACGCTGGAAGGGCGCGCGCCGACGGCAAGCCGAATGACTATCGCTACCGCCGGCTCGGGGATAGCCTTCGCGCTGGCATCTTCCGAGTCGTCATCAGCCTGTGCTGCCGTGATCAGAATACGCTGGAACAGCCCCTGGTTAGCCGCATGCATCCGGATGATATCACCAATTGCGTACAGGGCTTGGGCACGCACACTGCTGGGGGCTTCGTACGCCAGTGCCAGCTGAAGTAGTGGCGGGATAATGCCGTTTTGCTGCATCGCCGTTTGGTTGGATTCCGTGTTGGTGTTTCCGGGCTGAATCAGCATACGGATGACATCCAGGACCACGAGCATGTTGCGCGCATGCTGAGCCGTCCATTCAAAGTCCTCGCCGTTGTCGGGCTGGCCATGCTGCGCAGCACCCGCCGTCTGGCTCGGATCCGTGATCAGCAGATCAGGAAGCCTCTGGATACCTGATGTCTCACGGAAAAAGTTCTGGTTGGAAATATTGTAGTTCAGCAGATTGTGAAGCAGCTGGAGGCAGTCCTGCACCACGATGTTTCCACGCACACCGCCCTCTTCGCCGACAATAGCCAGAAGGTGGTCGAACGCATTTTCGAATGCCACAATCTTTTGTATATCGGCGTTGCTCTCGGTCATTGCAATCAGCAGCTGAATGCCTTCGTTGCGGATGATGTCGCGCTGGTCGGTCAGGAGGTCCACAAGACGCCCGACTCCGGTCGGTGATACCAGCACTGCCTGCTGCACCTGCTCGCCGCTATACATGTGCAAAAGCCCCAGCAGCTGCACAGTGTAGAACCGCACGTAAAAGTCGGCGTCGCCCAGCAGCTCCAGGAAAGTCGAGATATTATCTCCGTCGTCAATTATCGTCTGCGCAAATCGGTCTGCAACTGGGTCCTCGCCTGGCCCTCCCGTGTGGTCAGCGTCCCGCAAGGCATCGCGCGTGCACAGGTTGTTCAGTGTTTCCAGAATAGCCTTGACCAGGTTCTGGTCCTCCCCGTCCTCCTTCAGCACAGCCAGCAACGCAGGCAAGGAGGCCTCCCCAATTTCCTAAGCAGCACCGACATTACAGATTAGGCAAAGCCCTTGGCCACCTTTATGCATTCAACCGCCAGAGTCGGTGCTGGTTGCCAGGCGTGCGCTCTTACCTTCTTGTATTCGCGTGACAGGCCCTTGAGACTCAGCACTGCCGCCCGCTTGTCCTCAAGCAGAGTCGACGTCTCAACCCGGTCTGCAAGGCGCTGAATGGTCTCAGATGCAGACTGCTGTTGCCCACCGCCAATTGCGCTGTAACGCTTGAAGAACTCCATGCCAACTAGGAAAAAAATAAAAATAAAGCAATGCTGTGAAGAAGTGCAAATCCAAGTACCAACAGGAAGAGAAACCGCGTCGTTGTGATGAGACGTGGCCATTCGCCACTAGCCGGCGCGCCTACTGCCAATGGCAGTCTGGAGGCCAAACAATTTCCACTGCTCCTGCTCCTGACGTGCTACGGCGCATACCTTCCCATCTTCAGCATATGCTGCGTGGCAATAGCAGGGCTCCATCCTGCCTGGGCTTGCAACCCGCCCAAGGGACTCTGCCAAGCATGCCTTCTTGTTTTCTGAGGACCAAACGAATATATTCGAGGTGCCCCAAATTACACACACCATGGTTGACTGCTGCTATGCCTCAACCCCTCGCCACAAGTGCTTTTCCAGCTGCTTTGAGAGCCCAGCAGCGATGCTCCCCCTCCCCAATGTAGCAGACCTGCCACCAGACAAACACCAGCTGCCTAAACCTAATGGGTAGGAGCTATCGTATATAGACAGGGTCATGGGCAATGGAACTAACGTGGCAATACCGGGCTTTCTTCAACTCCTGCATGGCCGACCATAATGTTGGTTTACTCGCTTGGATGGTGTGCTGTGCCAACACGCACCTGTACATACAGCAGCAAACACATTGCTACAGCAACATATATGATACAATGAGCCTATCACTAGCACTTGGATACGGATCGTCGTCAGAGTCGTCCTCAGAGTCAGAGTCCGATGCGCCACGTAGACCCCCTGCCACAACTGAGAAGAAAGGAGGATCAAGGCAGTCCACGCAGCCGTCACGTGCCCTCGACACAAAACTGGCGGAGATTTTGCCGCCTCCGAGGACGTCGCCACATCAGGCCGGCAGCAACGAAATCCAAATTGTTGCCGATTTGCCACCCGGGCCCGACCCCGCTGCTGGTGTGTCGGCGACAGTGAAAGAGAAGTATACAGACAAGTCGGACGTGCCCAGCGCAAAGCATGGCGAGTTTTCGGATCTAGCCAGTATTCTACCTGCCCCTAGGGCTACTGCATCCAGTGCATCGAAGCAGCAGCAAGGCAACAATACTGGCGTACGCGGTCAGCAAACCAACTCAGACCACGTCCCGCCTGTGTTGGTCCCGCACTCTGTAGCATCCAGGAAACGCACACTAGGCCATCCAGGAACAGACAAGGCTACAAAGCGTCACACCAAGTCACCCAGTTTAGAGAAATCAGAAGCAATGGCCACCCATTCATCTGTACAGTCTGCTGAACCCTCAGCCAGCCCCTTCTTTACGCTGTCGGAGCCCCCATGCAACGTCACATATTCCGATGATATGCGTCCGGAGCAGGACGGGTCGGGGAGTGCACACGATTCCGATGCTCCGGATGCCCTGCAAAGCCAACACGATGCTTCCTGGCTTGTATACGATGCAGCCAGCGGATACTACTACGATTACATGACCAATCAATACCTTTATTACGACACAGCCAGCGGTGTATACATCGATGCTGCAGAGCTGTATCCCGAGATGCAGCATGAGAACGAAGACGGCGATCAGCAGCAGCCCTTGGCCACTGCTATAGATGATGCTAGCCTGGAGGCGCTTATTGGCCGCGGGGCGTTCAGGCGCGGCGAGGCATTTGGGATCAGCGCAGATGCAGTCAGGGATGTCTCTCAGCAAGCCCAGCTTGCTGACACAGAGAACTTTGATGCCCGCACTGCTCAGGCTGCTGCTGCTGCGTCATCTCGCCCGCATGTGCCTCACAAGGGTGCTGTAGACATTGACCAGATCAGCAAGAAGCAGAAGCAGAAGCACAACATCATGTACCTTGCCATGCAGTCGCAGGAGCAGGGGGCTCAGGTGAAGGCGGCTCAGGGGAAGACCCGTCAGGCGAAAAAGGACCGCCAGATGCGCTATGGTAAGTGTGCCAAACCTGATTGCCTTGAGCTGCATGTGTATATTCAACTGCGCCTCATGCTAATACGCCCTTGAAGCCATTATAGGATTCTGAGCTATGGACGACGCAATCGATAAGCGAGCGGTCGGCTGAGATTCCGTCGCCCGGTATATACGGTGAAATATGAATTCTACATATATAGTTTTCCGGCGGCCTGAGGACCTCATTTGGTTCTCAAGATCGCTGCTTCTCTGAGCTTTGCAGCTATGCACCAGGAGAAGAGCACATTAGCTACCGCCTTGCATACAAGTAGAGCCCACTTCACTTCACTTCACTTCACTTCATGGCAATATCCATATGGCTATTTCAATATACTAGAAATGCTCTGCTCGCGATGCAAGCTCGGCTGCTAGTCAGCATGGGCTGACATGTCGATAAGAGCATCACGGCGAACCAGTCATTTGAACGTGTTGGATGGTTGTTGGTGCAATGGCGGTCATGGACATCTCCCATCTTGATGGCCTGCTCAGCGCAGGCGCTTCAGCGCTGGCTCGCTGCTGCTGGCAACAGAATCGCCTGCTGCTGCATGCCTCTTGCACGGGTTCTTTGTTGCAGGGGTGGTGCCAAAAGCATTGGCAGAAATGGCCGTAGAACGACGGAACCGTTCAGGAATACTGCCTGAATCACAGAGTGACTGGAAAATGAATCTGAAGTTTAGAACTGCTGCGAGATCGCGGTTCAAGAGCCGGGACGAATATGCCCGCCTGTACTTGGCATCATAGGCATTAAGGACTGGTGCCAGCTTGCTGTAGATTGCAAGCATCGGTGGGGTGAGCACACTGAGATCAGGGCGCCTAGAGGCAACTGCCTGGCGGAGCTTCTGTGCAGGTGTATAAATATACACTTGACATGCATTATTGAACTCAGCCTTGGACACATTGCCCATTGTACTGTGCAGTGTGGTTTTGCGGCTGCGAATATCAATCAATTTGGCCAGAATCCGCTGTAGGCAAGTGCCATAGTGCAACACAATGTTGTTCTTGTATGCTGTCATCAGCTCGGTATCCACGTATGTCGCTACTTGATTCATTTCACATACACCATGTAGCTCGATATCGCCATTATGTAATAGATAATCATAAATATGATATCTATTTACACCACCGAAATCTGCGCTCAACAGTTCTGACCTGTCCTTCCAGTTAACGAAATCCTTGGCAGATATTGTGGTATTTGCCTTCAGGTTATGATAGATAAATAAATAAATAGAACTAAAGAATCCCTTTTTCACAAATATTGCAGGGTCAAAGGCATCATCGTCAGCTAGTTGATAGAGTAATATCCATCGTGCAAGCATGTATGTATGCTCTTTGATGATATTGACGCTATGTACAAATTGCTCTAGGCAGGGCAACATAGAATCACGGAAGCCAATACCACCAAGTGATGTCTTTATGACAGTAGTGCTGCGGGTAATATTCATTTGAGAAATTCGGTAGGCAAAACAAGAGAAATGATGCTGTTCAGTTTTGCTGTATTGCGTATGCATAGCATTAAGAACTTTTTATTAAAAATGATCTGGCTTGCATGGTTCTTGGGGCCCTTAGCACTGATACAGTCGCTTGAATCAGTCTATACAGACTGGGGCCATTATGACCCAAATACTACTGCTTACGCATGTTCATAAGACAAATTAATTTATAAAATAAATCCACAAATATTACATGACTGCTAGAAGACCTACATGGCTTTTTCAATGTGCTCATAAATAGATATCCTAAGAGTGTTGCGCAGCCGGTGATGACCACCATGATGACACCATGGAAGTTATCAAGCCGACCAACAATGAGAGCAGCTCTTGCACTGAACCAATAGCGATATTTAGTAGAGACCTATGACCACTATAATACCAACTTATTACCCTACTTTCACTGACGAGGTCAGATATCATATAAGATCAAAAAGAGTTTACGGAGCAAGTCACTCAGACCCGTGTTGAAGCTTAAGTTTTTTTTTAACCAATTCAAAAGGTTCTAGCGAACGGTCAGACACTTTTTAGACTATAAAATCTTATATATAGGTAAAGATAAAGATAGTGTAAGGAATGGTGGCTTGAAAGATAAAACACTTGGCTATTGCTGGCAGTGGCCACCGCGGCTGGCGCCTTAGTACCCATGGGTGGCTCTGTCTAAATATAAAATACATTGTAGCTTTCAGGCTAGTGTCATCATGGGAACTCTAGGGGCAAATTCAAAGCTGCCATTATTCGCGCCTGGCAGTCACCGTAATAATAGGACAGCTATTTGAGCCACAGGTTATCATTAAAGCGTGCAAGGAAACAACTATTCATATAAAGACAGAAAGGAATGCATAGTAGATAAGCACTGCCCAAGTGACCATTGGGATCTCTCGCCTATGGATGCTAATTGAATCTATGTCGAAAGTAAGAATGCTGCTTGGGTCTATACCCGTATTGAAGACCTTGATCTCCACTCAACAGGGTACAATCGACAAATACGCACTATTGCCGCATGAGAGCTCAGACCAACCGGGGATGGCAATATAGCCAACATCCTGTGTCACATCGTTATACTCGTTGAGCGAGTTAGTGATGGAAATGTAAACAAAACAGCAGCTAGGCGGCATTCTGCTGCTGTGGTATGGTGGCAACTGATGAACATCAAGGATTGTTGTGCGCACTAGTGTGAATGTCGGGCAGAAGGCTCAGCTCAGCTGCTGCTTGGTTGCTCTCCCGCCGAGGAAAGAACATCGCTGGTGTCACGGCTAGGCAGAGCTTGTTAGGCTATATGGACATGTCGATTGCCTCTGTCAGATGCGCAGTGGGGACTCCATCATCAGTGCCTTGATGGATCTGAAAATCCAACGGCGTTCAATGGCGACTTACCTGGTTCCACCAGAAAGGACTGGCCAGTCCTATTGCTGCAGTATGTCAGCTTGACTTGCCCCGGCGACGCAGTGTGCCTGTATTTCTGATTGCTAGCACCTACAGAAAAATGAACGCAATTAGAATCCAATGCGTAGCAGCGCCTCATAGAGCGAAACCCGTTTTGGAAACAATTCACAAGAGTTGAAATGCACATACTTGTTTGAATAGCAACCCCCACTCAGCACCATGAGGGCTGTTTAGAACGAGGTATATTCATGTGGAGATACCACATCCCTGCCAGTGGGCCAGACCTGGTTGAACCCTGCAGAGACCCAAATCCCTTGTGGCTAGTGGACTTGAATAGCCCAAAATCTAAGGCATTGTACAGCTTGAAGAATCTGTAGTTGGCGAACCCGCACTCATGGATTTAATGTACATGGGTTTCGCTTTGTGGATCCCAGATATATCTTTGGAGTTCAATGTTCTTGACAGACTGGTCTGGAGGGATCATTCTATCGCTTGTATGGGCAACTTTGTTGCGACGATGATGCAGTGTACAGATGTAGGTACCGTGGAACGCATTCAACATAGCTTTGAAAAAGTGGTGAATATGAAAAGGTGTCGCTGTTGTCAAGAGGAAATATGCTCAGTCCAATAAAAGTACAGCCAGGAACGGACAATTGCAGATACATCTCCAAATAGTTGTAGCGGCATTTTGTAGAATAATGATGAAAAGCCTGGCTGGTAGCTATTTCAAATGCACGGGTACAGAAAGCAGCAAGCCCACTGTGCATCAAATTGGCCGGCAGGTGTTGTTGCGAAAAGCGTAGTGTTTTACAGGCTGCCAAGTGCCAGGCAATTCTTTTGCAACTAGCTGGCATTACTAGAAACAAAACCGCATCCGGAGTGTACACAAAGGTGCAGCAGAATGATAGGCTCTGCTTCGATAGGTTCAGTAGTGGAGGGGTTCAGAATATATATTACCGACTTTCTCCAAGAGGATACACAGAGTGTGCTTGTGATTACAGAGCAATCACCACACCTCGTCGACATATATACTTTTGTAGGCAGATTCATAATCTGGAATGGGATTGATGTTAGTAATAATATTAAAGTAAGCAATCTGCTGTTTTACGGCAATCTGAGAGCCATTTCTGGCCATGAAAGATGCCATTCTCTTGTATTGCGCTTTCTGCCCAGGTAAAAAGAAATATCGACCATCACCTGGTGAGCAAGCAGGGTGCCCTACATCACACTTCCATAGTACCTTAATGTATGGTTTTTACAGCATGTGGAAAGGAAACCTGAGGGATAAAATTCCTGAAAGACCAGGGGTTTGCCCACTGTTGCACAGCCGGTGTGATGGCTGGCATGGCATCAGTATGCCGGGTGTCATCGGCCGCGCAACATCTCCAGAGCCTACGCCTTGCATTCGGCTTTTCACCGGATGCCCAGCCCAAAAAGAAAGCGCGATTTGCAAATCTGCTGATCTGATTCCTGGATGTGCAGATAACGGCGGAACGCGGGTGGTAAACGTCAGTCGAGGCTGGGTTTGTTTGCAATTTCAGCTTAAATTCTACAGTAATGCTAATTCAACGTGGTGCTATGATTCGACGGACACGGCTGGGGTCTTTGCCGACGGCGATTCAGCAGTGCCGTGCACTTCACATTACAGCTGCTGTCCACTCGACTTCTGGGCCTGATAAGGGTAGCAAGGAGGACAAGAGGGCTGCAGACAGCAAAGTGGAGGGTGGGGGCGAAGGGAAGCAGGCAGATAATCTCGACATTTACGGGCGGAAGATCGAGTATATTGGAAATACAAAGTTCCCGCGACCACGTCCAAAGCCACGCCAGACCATCGCCCCTGGGCAGGCTGTGGGCCAGGCAGAGCCGGCTCCAGAGAAGGTCGTGCACCGGCCGCTAAAGCAAAAAATCGACGACAAGTGGCGCGACATTCTCAGCCCTGAGAAGAACCTGGAGAGCCGTGCAAAGATCATCAACGAGATTGGAACCTCGTACTGGCAGAATGTACTCGACCTGCGCGACAACGGTACGAAGCTGTTTGAGGCGCCCGCGCAACTGATCCCGGCGAGGCAAGCACGGTTTCTACCAAACCTTGAGGGCAAGACGCTGAACGGTAACAGTGTCGACATAGCGCAGATGTGCCGCGGGAAAACAACACTGCTGACGGTTGAGTTTGTGAAGTTTGCCGAAAAGCACACACTCAGCTACATTGACGTTTTTGAAAAAGCGTTTGGCGACCGAGGCAAGGCGCAGGTGGTGCAGGTGAATATCGAGGAAAATTGGGCCAAGGCTGCGATTCTGAAGATGTGTCTTCCCTACACAAAGCGGGTGATTCCGCAGCACCGGCACAACAGCTATGTCGTGCACTTTGGTAATGTGGAGACATTCCGCAATGCCATGGGCATTGCGAATCCACTTATTGGCTACGCGTTCCTCATTGACCCCAGAACACGGATCCGGTGGTATGCCAACGGCGAGGCTGTAAAGAACGAGGGAGTCACAATGCTGGCATTAACGGAGGCGCTTTTGCGCAAGCCCAACTAGCTTGTTTTTGGTGAAGTTTGACAGTAATGCCATTTGCTGAGCTGGTAAAAGGTGCGCGCAAGGCGTCGTGTGCGCAAGGCGTCATGTGCAATCCGGTCTGCAGAACCGCGAGGGCCGACTGGCTCCCAACCGGATGTTACAAATGATAATGGCCAGATTTGGCTGGTATGAAGGCTGATCCGCCTGCTGCTCACTGTTTCGTGCCCGCAGCTGTGCTTCATCCGCGCGCATCCGCCTGGTGCCTTGCCGCAGTGGTTCCAATCAGGGCTAGCGCTGGCGTCTTGCTTTGGGGATTGGAGGCAGCAGAGGGAATTGGCGCTTCCCATGAGCAAGCTGACGCGCCCTGCCGCAGACGATCGGGTGGCAGCAAGAGCGAGCGCACTGCTCCCACCGATGTGTGATTGCGCATGAAAAGCCTTTCATAATTGATCCCCTGCTTGCGTCGAGGGTAGCGTCGATCGAGCCAGCTCCCAAGCAATGCCAACTATTGAACTAGCAGTCCGGTTTTTGCTGAGAATCGGCATTTGATGGTGCATGTCTGCTCGATTCTAATGATGTGCAGCGGTGTATGAGTGCGGCTAGACTCTCACAGCTGACATGGATTTGGTTCCAGAGAGTGTAGGATTTGCCCGCAAGCCCAGTGCCAGCAGCTGTTGGCTTTCGCAGCAGAGCACCGGAAGCGCGATGTGTTTGCGCATGGACATGGCTCTTCCCGGCACGGCTGTGCAGAATGAAAGCGAAGGGCTCCTCCCTTAGCACCCAGCCAGCTGCTTTAGGCTTGCTTCAACTCCAATACCTTTTTCCCTATTCTAGGCTGTATTATTTGGCTTTGCTACATCACTACTGAGGCAGACGGTGACACAATGGCTGCAAACTTTGGCACGCATGTGTTTCAGCGCAGGGACCCGGAAATGGAGCGGAACGACGCGCGCATGGGCGTGCCCCGGGACCCAATTGGGGTCTCTGACAGAGTCATCAGCTTTGGCAGGCTCGCACTGTTTGGAATAGCTGGTCTGGTGCTGGTGTACGCGTGGTTCAGCCGCCGGTATCCGCCCATCCGCGCTAAAGACCTGCTGCTGACAACGCCCACGTTCTTCTCGGGCACCCTGTGGTTTGTGGGTTCGTTTGCTTGCAACGGAATGATCGAGGTTGAAGGCGTGCTGAGGCACTGCAAATTCATTGCTCTGTAGGTCCGGGTGTTCTTTTGATACATGTTCTGCTGTGCTGTGCTCATCCGCACATACGCCCTTGTCATTATTTTCGTCCAAGGAAAAACATACAGGGGCTGGAGGTACTACCTGCTGCTGGTTATTCTGTTTGTGGGCTTGGTCGTTTTCGGCACTGTCAGCCAGCTAGTGCCTGGCCGACTAACTATCCTCTACCTCGATTTCTTTGAGACGTGCCATTACGTGTATGCGTATCGCTACTCATGCATCGCGCTCGTGTTTGCCATGTGGGTGCTTGAGGCTGTAGTTGTCTGGCGAGCGAGTTTACAGTGCATGAGGAAATGGCGTGTGGCATGCTCAGCCCTGCCGAGCCGCTACCTGTACTCGAAATCACAAACCAGGGATTCGGTCTGCCACATATATACGATACTATCGACAATGGCCAAGGTCTGGAGTCTGCGTATTCGCCAATTGAAAGCGAGTACCTCTCCAATGTTCGGCATATTCACTCAAGTCGCGCAATCCTCTGAATAAGCTAGCAATCACATCAAAAGCCCTCACTTTGCATTTCCATCTACGTTATTCAATAGTACGTTTCACGCCTGCTTTAGCCGCTATGGTGGATTGCTGAATACGGCCTAATACGACCAGATGATTGTATTGAACTCAAGGAAAATACTTAGTGGTAGTGGTGAATGTTCTTAACACGATAGACAATACGGTCCTTGGTAACAGTAACTGTCTCGCGAGGGCCGCACGGCTGGGGACCCTTCGTGGTGTATGCCGGAGGAGCCGTGGTTGTGTACGCAGGGGGCGCCTGCGTAGTATAGACCGGGGCCGCAGAAGTAGCAGTCGGGTAGACTGAACCAGGCTTGGTGTTGCGCTGGGTTGTGTACTGGTTGCGGTTGTCACTCTTTGTCGTGTACTTGCCTCCATGGCGCGACGACGTCGCATAGACAGGAGCGGATGTTGTGTACACAGGGGTAGGGGCAATAGATGTGTAGCGAGGAGTGGTAGCAGAATACGCAGGCGTGCTAGGAGCCACAGTCGAGTACGCCGGCTTCGAAGGAGAGGCCGAGGTGACATAGACAGGAGCACTAGTAGTCTCGTAGATGGGAGCGCTGCTAGTCTGGTAGACAGGAGCAGTGGTAGTCTGGTAAACCGGAGCAGTGGTAGTCTGATAGACAGGAGCGGTGGTGGTCTGATAGACAGGAGCGGTGGTGGTCTGGTAGACAGGAGCAGTGGTAGTCTGGTAGACAGGAGCAGTGGTAGTCTGGTAGACAGGAGCAGTGGTAGTCTCGTAAACCGGAGCAGTGGTGGTCTCGTAGACAGGAGCAGTGGTAGTCTGGTAGACAGGAGCAGTGGTAGTCTGGTAGACAGGAGCAGTGGTAGTCTCGTAGACAGGAGCGGTGGTGGTCTCGTAAACCGGAGCAGTGGTGGTCTCGTACACCGGAGCAGTGGTGGTCTCGTAAACCGGAGCAGTGGTAGTCTCGTAGACAGGAGCCGTGGTGGTCTCATACACCGGAGCGGTGGTGGTCTCGTACACTGGAGCGGTGGTGGTCTCGTACACCGGAGCCGTGGTAGTCTCATACACCGGAGCAGTGGTGGTCTCGTACACCGGAGCAGTGGTGGTCTCGTACACCGGAGCAGTAGTGGTCTCGTAGACAGGAGCCGTGGTGGTCTCGTACACCGGAGCAGTGGTGGTCTCGTAAACCGGAGCAGTGGTAGTCTCGTAAACCGGAGCAGTGGTGGTCTCGTACACCGGAGCAGTGGTGGTCTCGTAGACAGGAGCCGTGGTGGTCTCGTAGACAGGAGCCGTGGTGGTCTCGTAGACAGGAGCCGTGGTGGTCTCGTACACCGGAGCAGTGGTGGTCTCGTAGACAGGAGCGGTGGTGGTCTCGTACACTGGAGCCGTGGTGGTCTCGTACACCGGAGCGGTGGTGGTCTCGTAGACAGGCGCAGTGGTAGTCTCGTACACCGGAGCAGTGGTGGTCTCGTATACCGGAGCAGTGGTAGTCTCGTACACTGGAGCCGTGGTGGTCTCGTAGACAGGAGCCGTGGTGGTCTCGTAGACAGGAGCCGTGGTGGTCTCGTACACCGGAGCGGTGGTGGTCTCGTACACTGGAGCGGTGGTGGTCTCATACACCGGAGCGGTGGTAGTCTCGTACACTGGAGCCGTGGTGGTCTCGTAGACAGGAGCAGTGGTGGTCTCGTACACCGGAGCCGTGGTGGTCTCGTACACCGGAGCGGTGGTAGTCTCGTACACTGGAGCCGTGGTGGTCTCGTAGACAGGAGCCGTGGTGGTCTCGTAGACAGGAGCAGTGGTGGTCTCGTACACCGGAGCCGTGGTGGTCTCGTACACCGGAGCGGTGGTAGTCTCGTACACTGGAGCCGTGGTGGTCTCGTAGACAGGAGCCGTGGTGGTCTCGTAGACAGGAGCAGTGGTGGTCTCGTAGACAGGAGCCGTGGTGGTCTCGTAGACAGGAGCCGTGGTGGTCTCGTACACCGGAGCGGTGGTGGTCTCGTAGACAGGAGCCGTGGTGGTCTCGTACACCGGAGCAGTGGTGGTCTCGTAGACAGGAGCGGTGGTGGTCTCGTACACTGGAGCCGTGGTGGTCTCGTACACCGGAGCAGTGGTGGTCTCATACACCGGAGCGGTGGTGGTCTCGTACACCGGAGCAGTAGTGGTCTCGTAGACAGGAGCCGTGGTGGTCTCGTACACCGGAGCAGTGGTGGTCTCGTAAACCGGAGCAGTGGTAGTCTCGTAAACCGGAGCAGTGGTGGTCTCGTACACCGGAGCAGTGGTGGTCTCGTAGACAGGAGCCGTGGTGGTCTCGTAGACAGGAGCCGTGGTGGTCTCGTAGACAGGAGCCGTGGTGGTCTCGTACACCGGAGCAGTGGTGGTCTCGTAGACAGGAGCGGTGGTGGTCTCGTACACTGGAGCCGTGGTGGTCTCGTACACCGGAGCGGTGGTGGTCTCGTAGACAGGCGCAGTGGTAGTCTCGTACACCGGAGCAGTGGTGGTCTCGTATACCGGAGCAGTGGTAGTCTCGTACACTGGAGCCGTGGTGGTCTCGTAGACAGGAGCCGTGGTGGTCTCGTAGACAGGAGCCGTGGTGGTCTCGTACACCGGAGCGGTGGTGGTCTCGTACACTGGAGCGGTGGTGGTCTCATACACCGGAGCGGTGGTAGTCTCGTACACTGGAGCCGTGGTGGTCTCGTAGACAGGAGCAGTGGTGGTCTCGTACACCGGAGCCGTGGTGGTCTCGTACACCGGAGCGGTGGTAGTCTCGTACACTGGAGCCGTGGTGGTCTCGTAGACAGGAGCCGTGGTGGTCTCGTAGACAGGAGCAGTGGTGGTCTCGTACACCGGAGCCGTGGTGGTCTCGTACACCGGAGCGGTGGTAGTCTCGTACACTGGAGCCGTGGTGGTCTCGTAGACAGGAGCCGTGGTGGTCTCGTAGACAGGAGCAGTGGTGGTCTCGTAGACAGGAGCCGTGGTGGTCTCGTAGACAGGAGCCGTGGTGGTCTCGTACACCGGAGCAGTGGTGGTCTCATACACCGGAGCGGTGGTGGTCTCGTACACCGGAGCAGTAGTGGTCTCGTAGACAGGAGCCGTGGTGGTCTCGTACACCGGAGCAGTGGTGGTCTCGTAAACCGGAGCAGTGGTAGTCTCGTAAACCGGAGCAGTGGTGGTCTCGTACACCGGAGCAGTGGTGGTCTCGTAGACAGGAGCCGTGGTGGTCTCGTAGACAGGAGCCGTGGTGGTCTCATACACCGGAGCGGTGGTGGTCTCGTACACCGGAGCAGTGGTAGTCTCGTACACTGGAGCCGTGGTGGTCTCGTACACCGGAGCGGTGGTGGTCTCATACACCGGAGCGGTGGTAGTCTCGTACACTGGAGCCGTGGTGGTCTCGTAGACAGGAGCCGTGGTGGTCTCGTAGACAGGAGCAGTGGTGGTCTCGTAAACCGGAGCAGTGGTAGTCTCGTAAACCGGAGCAGTGGTGGTCTCGTAGACAGGAGCCGTGGTGGTCTCGTACACCGGAGCAGTGGTGGTCTCGTATACCGGAGCAGTGGTAGTCTCGTACACCGGAGCGGTGGTGGTCTCGTAAACCGGAGCAGTGGTAGTCTCGTACACTGGAGCAGTGGTGGTCTCGTACACTGGAGCGGTGGTGGTCTCGTACACCGGAGCGGTGGTGGTCTCGTAGACAGGCGCAGTGGTAGTCTCGTACACCGGAGCAGTGGTGGTCTCGTATACCGGAGCAGTGGTAGTCTCGTACACTGGAGCCGTGGTGGTCTCGTAGACAGGAGCCGTGGTGGTCTCGTAGACAGGAGCCGTGGTGGTCTCGTAAACCGGAGCAGTGGTGGTCTCATACACCGGAGCGGTGGTGGTCTCGTACACCGGAGCAGTAGTGGTCTCGTAGACAGGAGCCGTGGTGGTCTCGTACACCGGAGCAGTGGTAGTCTCGTAAACCGGAGCAGTGGTGGTCTCGTACACCGGAGCAGTGGTGGTCTCGTAGACAGGAGCCGTGGTGGTCTCGTAGACAGGAGCCGTGGTGGTCTCGTAGACAGGAGCCGTGGTGGTCTCGTACACCGGAGCCGTGGTGGTCTCGTACACCGGAGCAGTGGTGGTCTCGTAGACAGGAGCGGTGGTGGTCTCGTACACTGGAGCCGTGGTGGTCTCGTACACCGGAGCGGTGGTGGTCTCGTACACCGGAGCAGTGGTGGTCTCGTACACCGGAGCGGTGGTGGTCTCGTACACCGGAGCGGTGGTGGTCTCGTAGACAGGAGCGGTGGTGGTCTCGTAGACAGGAGCCGTGGTGGTCTCGTACACCGGAGCAGTGGTAGTCTCGTAGACAGGAGCGGTGGTGGTCTCGTACACCGGAGCGGTGGTGGTCTCGTACACTGGAGCGGTGGTGGTCTCGTACACCGGAGCGGTGGTGGTCTCGTAGACAGGAGCCGTGGTGGTCTCGTACACCGGAGCAGTGGTGGTCTCGTAAACCGGAGCAGTGGTAGTCTCGTACACTGGAGTCGTGGTGGTCTCATACACCGGAGCGGTGGTGGTCTCGTACACCGGAGCAGTGGTAGTCTCGTACACTGGAGCCGTGGTGGTCTCGTACACCGGAGCGGTGGTGGTCTCGTACACCGGAGCAGTGGTAGTCTCGTACACTGGAGCCGTGGTGGTCTCGTACACCGGAGCGGTGGTGGTCTCGTACACCGGAGCAGTGGTGGTCTCGTAGACAGGAGCGGTGGTGGTCTCGTACACTGGAGCCGTGGTGGTCTCGTAGACAGGAGCCGTGGTGGTCTCGTACACCGGAGCCGTGGTGGTCTCGTACACCGGAGCAGTGGTGGTCTCGTAGACAGGAGCGGTGGTGGTCTCGTACACTGGAGCCGTGGTGGTCTCGTACACCGGAGCGGTGGTGGTCTCGTACACCGGAGCAGTGGTGGTCTCGTACACTGGAGCGGTGGTGGTCTCGTACACCGGAGCGGTGGTGGTCTCGTACACTGGAGCGGTGGTGGTCTCGTACACCGGAGCGGTGGTGGTCTCGTAGACAGGAGCCGTGGTGGTCTCGTACACCGGAGCAGTGGTGGTCTCGTAAACCGGAGCAGTGGTAGTCTCGTACACTGGAGTCGTGGTGGTCTCATACACCGGAGCGGTGGTGGTCTCGTACACCGGAGCAGTGGTAGTCTCGTACACTGGAGCCGTGGTGGTCTCGTACACCGGAGCGGTGGTGGTCTCGTACACCGGAGCGGTGGTGGTCTCGTAGACAGGAGCCGTGGTGGTCTCGTACACCGGAGCAGTGGTGGTCTCGTAGACAGGAGCGGTGGTGGTCTCGTACACTGGAGCGGTGGTGGTCTCGTACACCGGAGCGGTGGTGGTCTCGTAGACAGGAGCCGTGGTGGTCTCATACACCGGAGCAGTGGTGGTCTCGTACACCGGAGCAGTGGTGGTCTCGTACACCGGAGCGGTGGTGGTCTCGTACACCGGAGCCGTGGTAGTCTCGTAGACAGGAGCCGTGGTGGTCTCATACACCGGAGCGGTGGTGGTCTCGTACACTGGAGCGGTGGTGGTCTCGTACACTGGAGCCGTGGTGGTCTCGTAGACAGGAGCAGTGGTGGTCTCGTAAACCGGAGCAGTGGTGGTCTCGTACACTGGAGCAGTGGTGGTCTCGTACACCGGAGCAGTGGTGGTCTCGTATACCGGAGCAGTGGTAGTCTCGTACACTGGAGCCGTGGTGGTCTCGTAAACCGGAGCAGTGGTGGTCTCGTACACTGGAGCAGTGGTGGTCTCGTACACCGGAGCAGTGGTGGTCTCGTATACCGGAGCAGTGGTGGTCTCGTACACCGGAGCAGTGGTGGTCTCGTAGACAGGAGCGGTGGTGGTCTCGTACACTGGAGCGGTGGTGGTCTCGTACACTGGAGCCGTGGTGGTCTCGTAGACAGGAGCAGTGGTGGTCTCGTAAACCGGAGCAGTGGTGGTCTCGTACACTGGAGCAGTGGTGGTCTCGTACACCGGAGCGGTGGTGGTCTCGTAGACAGGAGCGGTGGTGGTCTCGTAGACAGGAGCAGTGGTGGTCTCGTACACCGGAGCAGTGGTGGTCTCGTAGACAGGAGCGGTGGTGGTCTCGTACACTGGAGCGGTGGTGGTCTCGTACACTGGAGCCGTGGTGGTCTCGTAGACAGGAGCAGTGGTGGTCTCGTAAACCGGAGCAGTGGTGGTCTCGTACACTGGAGCAGTGGTGGTCTCGTACACCGGAGCGGTGGTGGTCTCGTAGACAGGAGCAGTGGTGGTCTCGTAAACCGGAGCAGTGGTGGTCTCGTACACTGGAGCAGTGGTGGTCTCGTACACCGGAGCAGTGGTGGTCTCGTATACCGGAGCAGTGGTAGTCTCGTACACTGGAGCCGTGGTGGTCTCGTAGACAGGAGCCGTGGTGGTCTCGTAGACAGGAGCCGTGGTGGTCTCATACACCGGAGCGGTGGTGGTCTCGTACACCGGAGCAGTGGTAGTCTCGTACACTGGAGCCGTGGTGGTCTCGTAGACAGGAGCCGTGGTGGTCTCGTACACTGGAGCCGTGGTGGTCTCGTACACCGGAGCAGTGGTGGTCTCGTAAACCGGAGCAGTGGTGGTCTCGTAGACAGGAGCGGTGGTGGTCTCGTACACTGGAGCCGTGGTGGTCTCGTACACCGGAGCGGTGGTGGTCTCGTAAACCGGAGCGGTGGTGGTCTCATACACCGGAGCGGTGGTGGTCTCGTACACCGGAGCAGTGGTGGTCTCGTAGACAGGCGCAGTGGTGGTCTCGTAGACAGGAGCAGTGGTGGTCTCGTACACTGGAGCGGTGGTGGTCTCGTACACTGGAGCGGTGGTGGTCTCATACACCGGAGCGGTGGTAGTCTCGTACACTGGAGCCGTGGTGGTCTCGTAGACAGGAGCAGTGGTGGTCTCGTAAACCGGAGCAGTGGTGGTCTCGTACACCGGAGCAGTGGTGGTCTCGTAGACAGGAGCCGTGGTGGTCTCATACACCGGAGCGGTGGTGGTCTCGTACACCGGAGCAGTGGTGGTCTCGTATACCGGAGCCGACGGAGACGGGGTTGTTACGTAAACTGGGGCAGATGTGGTTGTATAACCAGGAGCCGTCGAATATGGCTTCGTGGTTTTTGTCTTTTTGGTATTGTACTTCTCACTGGTTGTATATGCTACAGTCGTGGTAGCATACGGATTCCGTGTTGTAGTAGCATACGGGTTCTGCGTAGTGGTGGCATACGGGTTCTGGGTGGTGGTGGCATACGGGTTCTGGGTGGTGGTGGCATACGGGTTCTGCGTGGTAGTGACATATGGCTTCTGCGTAGTGGTGGCATACGGGTTCTGCGTGGTGGTAGCATATGGCTTCTGCGTGGTGGTAGCATATGGCTTCTGCGTGGTGGTTGCGTACGGGTTGTGAACGGATGTCGTCACATATGGCTTCTGCGTGGTAGTTGCGTACGGGTTGCGAACAGACGTCGTCGCATACGGATTGGGCGCAGTGGTGTAGTAGTTTCCACCACCGCCGTTGCCCCAATTACCCCAGTTACCCCAGTTACCCCAGCCGTCCCAGTAGTTGTTGTTGACAGCATAGTTGTCAGGAGTAGCGTGCGCCGTCTGGATGACACCAAGGGCAAGCAAAGCACAGGTGATCGAAACCTTCATTTTCGATAGTTGGGAATATTAGGCGCGCGTTCTATGTGCTCTATGCAAATGGATATGATTTAGTATAAACTGCCGATGGAAAAATGGTATGGAGGCGGAGAATGTGACTGTGATGTGCCAATGTTATTTTTCAGCAAGACCTAGCGATGGGCATTGTCCTTTATATATATGCACATACCTTGGAGGCGGGAGCTAGAAAGGGGTTTCTGAATAAATGTACGAATTCTGCAATAGGGAGTGTATATTGAGAGAGAAAGGGCTCAGGTTGCAAAGTAGCTGTGAATAAAAAGAAAAGGGATCTTTCCTGTACTGGAAAACACCATGTCCTACCCGGAAGAACCCAGGGTATTTATACAAAGAGCTACGGATATAGGGCTCCAACTCGCTCACAAGAACAGGCAGGCGATGCCTTAGCTGAATGGAGCGGCGGAACTACAAATTTGGGGATGCTGTTGCGAGAGCCACGCATACAAGTGAACATATCTATTTTCGGCTACCTGTGCCGTATCGCTTATTGTGTGAGCAAATGGTTGCGTGAGCAGCAGAGCGGTGGGGTAGGGATGCGACAGAAATTGCCCGGTGTTCGCCAAATGGTGCTGCCATTTCAGTGATCTCATCACCATACGCTGGCTCTCACTGATGCCCTGGCGCTGTTTGGCGACGATGGCCAGCCTCAAATGGGCGCTGTGGGGCAATTGCCAACGTTAAATGCCCGTAGCGACGATCAGCGGCGAAATAAGCTACTTTTGTCCAGATCAAGACTCGCTGCAGCAGGCAGAGAGCAGGCGCGCAGGAATTCAGGGACCTGAGTCAGTAAGACTGCGCTTCTGTCTCCTTCACACTAGGTGCGGTAAATGCATGTGTGCGGGATGAGGCAGATCGGGGCTATATGCACTTTGCCAAAAATACCCTGAGGGCGACAGAAAATGCACGACGCCATTGTATCTAAACAGAGAAACAAAACAGATGCTTCTATAAATGGCAGCTGGGAGATGGGTGAAAATACCCGATGTCCAGTTCCGCTATGCCAAAACCTGCCGCCGACCTGTGTAGCTACAGCAAGGCCCAGGCAGTTTGATCGGGCAGAAAGGCATTGTCCACGTCTTTACACCTCTTTATCTTCGCTTCAAGAACATTGCTTCTGCAGCACGACGATGATGTGCTGCGCTTGGGGCTGGCAGCTGAGGGGTCGCACTGACGCTCCTCGTCCGCAGGAGCGCTATAATTATTGGCAAGTAATTTGCTCTTTGTGCGTGAATATGAAGGTTACAGCCAGAAAGCCATTATGCATGCATTCGCACCCATTGTACGTGTCGGACACTGGTCGAAAAGAGCAATTGAGCTGCACCTTGGGAGCGAGCGGCGAGCCCCGCGGATCTGCACCTGTATTGTGGCCGCCGAGCTGGTGCCCTGAACTAGTGGTGGTGCAGCGCCGCGAATGGTATCGCCGCGCTGCGAAATGATTCGGCCCTAGAGTCCTGGTTGTTGCAATAGCAATGGCAATGGCGCGCTCTCCCAGCTGCGACACCCGCCTGATTTCTCCCAAAACTATTCGCAGACACACCAGACGTGCATGACTAGACCCAATAAAAATTTCATGTCGGGGGCCATGCAGCGATTTCTCTTCTTCTCACAGTACCTGCACGCACACATACCTGCTTACTTTTGTGGCCATGGGTGATGGTAGTGACGATACAGCGGGATTGTCGCAGGCTGATTTCCGACGGATGCTGGCGACACCAAGCACCACAGCAGGCGACAAGTCAGCCAATGCAAAGCGCAGCGCCCTGGGTGCAGGGGTCTTGTTCCGGCCTCCCCGAGTCAAGAATAGCGCAAGAGAAGAGGACAAAAATAGGTCCAAGCATGGCGTCAAGCAGCACCTGAAGCAGCAACAAAGCCAGTACCGTGATAGGGCAGCTGAACGGCGTCAAGGGGTTAGCAGCGAATACGAGGAGGGCGAGCGCATGCTGCAGCAGCTTCGGGATTCAACCACCGAGGCGGACTCGAGGCAGCGCGAATACGAGCAGAGCAAGTACCTCGGTGGTGACATCGAGCACACGCACTTGGTCAAAGGCCTCGACTTCTTGCTGCTGGAAAAGGAACGTGCGCGGGGCGGCGGAGAGGAGCTGGATGACGAGCTCGAGCG
Organism: Linderina pennispora; assembly: GCF_002104995.1. Classification (NCBI taxonomy): domain Eukaryota; kingdom Fungi; phylum Kickxellomycota; class Kickxellomycetes; order Kickxellales; family Kickxellaceae; genus Linderina; species Linderina pennispora. Next base: position 540,831 of record NW_024468253.1, on the reverse strand, counting down.
GCTGCAGACAGAGGGAGCCCATGCAGATAGCACGTGTGCTGCTGCTAGTGAAGGCTTCGATGCTGCAACGGCTACAACCCCCCTGGGGCAGCGTATGATGGCGACCTTGAAGCGGATACACGATGCCCGGGAAGAGGCGTGCCGGTCGATTGAGGACGGGTTCAGAGCCGATCTGAACGAGCTGTTCCTTCCCGGGCGGATGTACTTTGAATTTGCCTCTGCCACGCCGACCACACGCATTCGCAACCAAGACGAGGTCAGGATGAGATCCAGCACTGGCATGGCTGATCTGGCGGACCCGGGCGGCGATGCGGACGTATTGCGCAAAGTGGTTGCGTCAATCGCAGAGACCTGGGGCAAGAGGTCGCAGCCCAAATCCCAAGAAGCGTTGCCAGGGGATTGCCGAGAATCGTCTGGGGAGGCACTGCAGCAGACTGCAGCAACAGGCAATCCTGCGCCACCAGGCACAGATTCGGACGACGAGGATATTTTTGCAGATGCCGGGACTGACTATGAGGTTACAGTGGCAAGGGGTAGTCCGGGCGACGACATTGCACCAGGGCCAGCGCTGCCGCCAGATGAGGGGGAGCCAGTTGTCGGGCCGTATCCAAACAGCGATGGCGGGATGGAGGATGGCGTGGTTGGTCCATACCCCGGCAGCGATAGCGAAATGGAAGACAGCGCAGTTGGCCCTTACCCTGGCAGCGACAGTGAGATGGACGACAATGCGGTTGGCTCGTACCCTGCTGGCAGCAGCGGTGGGGATCAGGGTGCAGTTGGCCCGTACCCAGGTGTCGACTGGGATCCTGATGGCAGCAGCGGCGAAGAGTCGGACGCGGAGCTGTTTTCGCAGGCTCGATCACGGTTCCATCAAGAGACACGCGATCTGTTGGATCAGGCCAGCTCGTCAGGCCCCGACAGGTCTTCCCAGACGAAGCGCAAGGCTGGCAAGAGCGAGTCCGCCAGCCAGGACTGGAAGAGAACGCGCCGGGTCATGAAGAGCAAGCACAGTGTCGGTATCGGCAGCGGCAAGCAGTGATGGCTCACCACCAACTCTTATCCATAACACACCTGTCGCCATGAGTCATCGACCTGGTGAAGGCGGCTTTGCAGCAGCCAGCGCGATAGCGGTCTTTCAGGACTTTTAACCTTGTTTTACATGAGCTATTGCTTCAGCACATAATGTCGAGCAAACTGTGGTCTATCTTGGAGGTCGTCCGCAACTGCAACAGCGTGCCGGAAGTCGACGCACTGGTCAAAGGCGGAAGGCCTCTTCCGCTTCGTTGTCAACGGGCAGCTCGTTGGACTACTCAGTCCCGAGCGACGTCGCTGTCTTGCAGTCAGCCAACGACACACGGGGCATGAAGCCCTTTGTTATTGACACCGCCAGCAGGACTCTTTCCTTCAGCGACTGGTGCGACGACCGTGCCAAGCGATCGGCGGCTGTTGCCGAGCTGATGGCTGGAGTTCCGGGCAGAGAGGAAGTGGGCATCGCTGGCCAAATGGCGGGACGAGCTATACCCGGTGTATGGCGACAAGAGCGACCCGCAGGGCATTGCGCTGATGGTGGAGCGCGCCTCGTCGTACAACTTTGGCATCCGCACGTTCGGCGTTCATCTCAACGGCACTGTAAGGGGCGAGGACGGCTCGGTCAAGATGTGGGTTGCAAAGAGATCGCTGCAAAAGCAGACATGGCCAGGGTATCTCGACCAGATCGTTGCGGGGGAATCGGTGATGGGATGTCGGTGTGGGAGTCGGTTATCAAGGAGTGCGCTGGAGGAGGGCGGCATCGAGCGGGACGTGGCCGAGACGACAAAGTTCGCTGGCACGATCCAGTACTTTACCCGGTCCGAGCTGGGGCTGCAGCCCGAGACGCAGTTTGTCTTCGACCTGGAGCTGCCCCGCGACTATGTTCCGTATCCCAGTGATGGCGAGGTGGACTCGTTCCACTTGTGGACTCTGGATGAGGTTGTCGAGAAAATGCGCCAAAACCTGTTCAAGCCGAACTGTGCCGTATGTGTCGTCGACTTTCTGATTCGTCACGGCTACCTGACACCAGAGAACGAGCCCGACTACCTGGCAATTCTGGATAATATCCACCGCCCTCTGCCATTCCCGGCCCCGACGTACTGATCAGATCATACGGCCATTCTCAGAGCCATCGTAAAGGCGCAGCAAATTTTTGGTGATGAAACCAGCTAAAGACAGCCAGTCTTTTCGTTGCTCCAAAGTTTTTGAATTTACGCCTTGTTTAAGCAACACTAGGACCTCGCGCAATGCCTTGCTGGAAGAATAAGCGGTCAGGCATTAGCGCGTCTCAGGACACCAAAGGCAGCTCGTTCACGCCGAGGGCGTGGGCGTGGGCGTGGGCGGGGCGGGGCGTGGGCGTGGGCGTGGGCGTGGGCGTGGGCGTGGGCGGGCTCAGTAGCTTGCAGCCCACAAAGCCGTCGTTTGCCTCTGCCTTGTCGTTTGCCTCTGCCTCGTCGTTTGCCTCTGCCTCGTCGTTTACCTCTGCATCCCAGCTGTTGGCATCCAGGGCTACTATGTCTCAGCCAGCCAGTCTGGCTAGAAGCGATTCAGTAGGAGGCAGGGTTGAGAGTGAGGGCAAACACAAAAAGTTCACGCTCGACGAATACGAGGTTTTGTTTGCCAACGACATTACTATTCAGGAGCTGCTCGCACCTATCGGCCCGCCTAGCCAGCAAGCAGAGCCAGCCGACAATTAGGGTGTTGCCAGGCAGAGGCGGAGGAAATTGATGGCGTCACCATTGTGCCATCGGGTTCTGACATTGCCGATGGCAAACTGGGTGTCGAGGACACAGATACAGCCCCTGCAGATGCAAAGCCATACGACAATCCAGCAGAACGAATTCTGCTCGATGAGCGCCAGGAATTTGTCTCGAAGCTGGACATTGACAAGCCGCTGCTGATCATGGCCGGCGCTGGGTCCGGCAAAACCAGTACGCTGTGTGCGCGTGTCATCGAGATGATCAAGCGCGGTGTGTCGCCGACAAAGATCATGGTTATCACGTTCACCAACAAGGCGGCAGGCGAGCTGCGCGAACGGATCCTAAAGTACATGAAGATCAGTAGCATGGACGACACGGCGCTGCCGTACGCATCGACATTTCATTGCGTGGTGTTACCAGCTTGTAGCCAAGCACTTTGATGCTCTGGGCTTGGCACGCCGCCCAAATGCGATTGCAGGTGAAGCCGAGCTCAAGGTTGTAGTCCGGCTGGCGCATGGGCTGCTTGACGACTGTCGGATGCTGACCCAAAGTGAGATCATGCTCAACGTGCCACCTCCAAGCGACGACCCAGACGCCAAAAACACGATGTTTGTGACAGACCGCTTCAGACGTTGGGATACTGCCAAGGCACTGGCGACTGAGAGGCTAGGCTGGCGGGAGAGTCCCCAGGAGCCAGCACACCAGGACGGCACGGCCACGGAAGCGCAGGAAGAGGTTGGACGATACGGACACCAAGAGCGAGTATGCAATCCACGAGGACCTGTATCTCTTCCTGTATGGCCAGTTTGGCAAGGGGTGCAATCTCGCAAATGTTGTAGAAACCCCGAGTCTTCAGTTGCCCGACTCCTCGGGCAAGAGCGGTGCACCTACTGACGACAAAAGCATTGTGGCAAAGCTGTACCTTATCCAGAGTACCAAATCGCGCGGATACAGCCCCAAGGACTACGATGTCGAGACGCGGTCGCTTATCGAGGCGTACAACGAGATTCTGCACATGAGCAACCTGATCGACTTTGACGACATGCTGACCATGGCAAACAAGGTGCTGAAGAGCCAGTCTGTCCTGCAGGCCGTGCGAAGCATGTACCCGTATCTCCTGGTCGACGAGTTCCAGGATCTCAACAATCTGCAGATGGATCTGGTCTTGCGCTTGCAGGGGGATGTTGGGCGAGTCACTGCTGTTGGCGACGAGCGACAGAGCATCTACGGCTTCCGCGGCGCCTCGTGCGAGAGCAACTTCAAGACGTTCCTGGATAGCTTTGTTGACGCCGATGTTGCTCGTACTAAAGGCACCCCTGGCAGCCTTGTCGGAAGCATGCAGTCGCTGACGGTCAATTACCGGTCACACAAGAGCATCGTCGACTTGGGCAATGTGGTTGCCCGCGACACGGCAGGCGACGACGGGCTACTGGTGAGGCTCCGTGTGCCATTGCAGGCGCGCGCGACAGCACCGGTGGTGCCCGTGTCGGTGTGCTACAATGCGACAGCTCATAAGGAGGCCACGTCAATAGCCGACAAGATCAAGTACCTAATCGACTCCGGGGCGTGCCGGCCCAAAGATATCTCGGTGCTATTCAGGTTCCTCAAATTTGGCCAGTATCGGCCGTCAGGTCGCATTGAGACGGAGCTGATGAATTTGGGGATTCCATTTGTAGTCCGCGGCGGTGCGTCGCTGATGAGCACCAGGCGTATGCAGAACTTCCTTGCGCTGCTGGGCCTATTGGCCAACCGCAGCAACGACATTGCCATGCGCGTTTGCGTTACCGAGTTTGTGCTGCATCTAGGGCCGGTGTATTGGAGGCGGATCGAGGGCATGGGCCCGGATTCAAATGGCGACGGCAGTCTGTTTAGAAAGGCCGAGCGTATCGTCAGCACCACCAAGATCCCAAAGAAAGCGCGCGAGAGCCTGGGCCACTTCCTGGCGACGGTCAAGGGCTGGGTTTCGGATATGGGCGAGATGACGCTGATGGAGCTGGTAGTCAGGATCTACACAGACTTTGTCATGGACGCGAGCATCAAGGCCAAGGCCAAGACCAGGTTTGCACGGAAGGCAGCAGCAGCAGAAGCAGCAGCAGACGAGCGATGACCACGATTCCGACAAGGAGCTCAACAAGGACCAGGTGCTGGCAGCACTGCGAGGCATGGTCGCCGGGTTCTTTCTCAGAGCGCATCCAGGGCGCCGGCCTGTCGCAGTCGCAGTTCATTGCTAGCGATGTGTGCTCAGACGACACAGTGCAGTCGTTCCTGGCACATGCGTCGATGATGTCGGGGTCTGCCGAGGACCTTGGCGAGATCATGGGGGCAGACGGAGAGAAGCGGGGGCTCAAGCCCGGCGAGACCGGGGTGGACGCAGTCGTCATCTCGACGGTGCACCAGGCGAAGGGGCTGGAGTGGGAGCACGCGTTTCTGCCGCATTTCAACGAGTGCCTCTTTCCAATGCGCTATCGTGACGAGAACCTGGCCGAGAGCAGCCGGCTGAACCGAGACAAGGGCAGGCAGCCATGGGTGAGGTCAAGCATTATCGTGAGGAAGGGCGGCTGGCGTATGTGGCGATTACGCGGGCCAAGCGCGGGCTTCACATCTCAGTGCTGCAGGAATATCCCCTGTGGTGGATGAACAAGATGTTTGGGCACAGTGCAAGGCCATCGCGCTACCTGCCTGAGATCATGCTGCCACTGCGAAGCACTGGGGACAACAGCGGTCTTTCTGACGAAGGGTGCAGCGAGGGGGACTATTGCTGAGCCGCAGGAGCTGTGCGGGCCGTGGCTCTGTCGATTGGCGCGCTCGGTTCCGTGGGTCATTATCAGTGGGAGCGCGCATTTATGAGTCACGTTTTATCGTGGATGCGGGCCGTTGACTCAACACAGCTATTGTGAGGCAAACTGTGGCCAGCGATTGTCGCCCAGAGCCTACTGCTGCACGCAGAGGGCTAGCCCCGCTCTGCGACGCTGGGCGCGAATATAAAAAGCGCGCCGGAGGCAGATGCGTCTCTGAAGCACGATCTACTCTTCCCATCTTCTGACTCCAATTCAAAACAGCCTTATCTCGTGCTGGCCAATTCCCTCTCCAGCCTACCTACCCACAGCTGCAGACAACTACTTTTTGTACTTCGCTATATGTATCTTCACTCTAGCGAAAAGAACTCGTCGGACTACATTTGCGATCAGGTTTGGAGAACTCACATCTAAAAGGACCATTATTTCGTCTACAGCCATGCTCGCTGCTCGTACTACCATTTCCAAGGCTGCGCTGCTCACGCGGCAGCTCGCTACTTCCAAGCTGGGCAAGACGGCCAGCAAGCCGATGCGCGCATACTCGCGGCTGGCATCGGCTGGGGCGGCACTGGCAGCGGCCAGCCAGCCCATGATCGGGGCTCGGTGCGCGGTGTCCAGGATCGGCCCTAGCAGCATCGGGTGCTGCTGCAGCGCGCAGCGCGCAGTACGTCGGGCGCCGCAACTTTAGCGGAGCCCAGGTCCACCACTCGAACGACGCGGTGTCGGCGGCGTCGGCGCTGGCGCGAACTGGCGCCAAGCTCGATGTCAAGAAGGTGCTCGTTGTTGGGTCGGGTGGACTCAGCATTGGGCAGGCGGGCGAGTTTGACTACTCGGGCTCGCAGGCCATCAAGGCGCTGAAGGAGTCGAACATTGAGACGGTGCTGGTGAACCCGAACATCGCCACAGTGCAGACGTCCCACGAGCTGGCGGACCACGTCTACTTTTCGCCGGTGACGCCGGAATACCTGGCGCAGGTCATCGAGAAGGAGCGGCCGGACGGCATCATGCTGGCGTTCGGCGGACAGACGGCGCTCAACTGCGGAGTGCAGCTGGACAAAATGGAGGTGCTGGACAAGTTCAAGGTGCGGGTGCTGGGCACGTCGGTGCGCACGCTGGAGCTGTCGGAGGACCGCGATCTGTTTGCCAGCGCGCTGAAGGACATTGGGATTCCGGTAGCGCAGTCGACGGCGGTCAACACAGTGCAGGATGCGCTGGACGCGGCGCAGCAGATCGGGTACCCGGTGATTGTGCGGTCGGCGTATGCGCTGGGCGGGCTGGGGTCAGGATTCGCAGGCAGCGAGGCGGAGCTGCAGGCGCTGGCGAGCCAGAGTCTGTCGCTGTGCCCGCAGATTCTTGTCGAAAAGTCGATGCGGGGGTGGAAGGAGGTCGAGTACGAGGTGGTGCGTGATGCGCAGGACAACTGCGTGACGGTGTGCAACATGGAGAACTTTGACCCGCTGGGCATCCACACCGGCGACTCGATCGTGGTGGCGCCGAGCCAGACGCTGAGCGACGAGGAGTACCACATGCTGCGCACGGCTGCGATCAAGATTGTGCGGCATATGGGCGTCGTCGGCGAATGCAACGTGCAGTATGCGCTGAACCCGGAGAGCCTGGAGTACTGCGTGATTGAGATGAACGCGCGACTGAGCCGCAGCTCGGCGCTGGCGTCCAAGGCCACGGGGTACCCGCTGGCGTTTGTGGCGGCCAAGATTGGGCTGGGGTGGACGCTGCCGGAGCTGCAGAACAGCGTGACGACGACAACGACGGCGTGCTTTGAGCCGAGCCTGGACTATGTGGTGACCAAGATCCCGCGGTGGGACCTGAGCAAGTTCAACCATGTGAGCCGCGACATTGGATCGTGCATGAAGTCGGTGGGCGAGGTGATGGCAATTGGCCGCACGTTCGAGGAGAGCCTGCAGAAGGCGATCCGGTCGGTGGACCCTGGGTTTGCGGGGTTTGCGCCGCTGGCCGAGTGCATTCCGGCGAGCGAGCAGGAGCTGGAGCGCATGCTGGCGAACCCCACCGACAGACGGCTGTTCTACCTGGCGTATGCGATGATCGAGCGCGGGTACACGGTGGACCGCCTGCATGACATCACCAAGATCGACAGGTGGTTCCTGCACAAGCTGGACAACATCTGCAAGGTGCACCGGGCGCTGAAGGACCCGCACCAGACGCTGCAGAACCTCAACCGCAACGCACTGGAGATGGCCAAGCGCACGGGGTTCTCTGACCAGCAGATCGCCAAGCTGCTGTCGGCTGGCGGCAAGGGCAGCGTCAGCGAGGACAGCGTGCGTGGGCTGCGCGCGCAGTACGGGCTGCGGCCGTTTGCCAAGCGCATCGACACGCTGGCAGGAGAGTTCCCGGCGCCGACCAACTACCTCTACATGACATACAACGCGTCAACAGATGATGTCAAGTTTGACGAGCACGGCACGATGGTTCTGGGCTCAGGAGTGTACCGCATCGGGTCGTCGGTGGAGTTCGACTGGTGCGGGGTGTCGGCGATCCGTGCGCTGCGGGCGCTGGGGCACAAGACGGTGATGGTCAACTACAACCCAGAGACAGTGTCGACGGACTTTGACGAGTGCGACCGCCTGTACTTTGACGAGCTCAGCTACGAGCGGGTGCGCGACATCTACGAGGCGGAGCAGGCCAAGGGGGTGGTGGTCAGCGTGGGCGGGCAGCTGCCGCAGAACATTGCGCTGCGCCTGCACCAGAACGACGTGCGGGTGCTGGGAACGGCACCGGAGATGATTGATGCGGCGGAGGACCGGTACCGGTTCAGCAAGATCCTGGACGACATCGGCGTGGACCAGCCGGCGTGGAAGGAGCTGACCAGCGTGGGCGAGGCCGAGCAGTTTGCGGAGGCGGTCGGATATCCGGTGCTGATCCGGCCGTCGTATGTGCTGTCGGGGGCGGCGATGAACGTCGCATATGACGCGGCAGCGCTGCGCAGCCACCTGGAGCTGGCGGCGTCGGTGAGCCCCGAGCATCCGGTGGTGGTGACAAAGTTCATCCGTGGGGCGCGCGAGCTTGACATTGATGCAGTGGCGCACCAGGGCGAGCTTTTGGTGCATGCGGTCAGCGAGCACGTGGAGGACGCAGGGGTGCACTCTGGAGACGCGTCGCTGATCCTGCCACCGGCGAATCTGAGCGCGTCGGTGATGGATCGCGTCAAGGAGATCGGGCAGAAGGTGGCTAAGGCGCTGGAGATTTCTGGCCCTTTCAACATGCAGATCATCATGCAGAAGAACCCCGACAACGCCGGCTCTCCGCTGCTCAAGGTCATCGAGTGCAACCTGCGGGCGTCGCGGTCGTTCCCGTTTGTGTCCAAGGTCACCGATGTCAACTTTGTGGACTGCGCAGCACGGGCCATCGTCGGCGAGGGAGTGCCGGCGCCGCGCGACCTGATGAAGGGCGCCAGCGCGTGGCCGTACACAGCGATCAAGGTGCCGCAGTTCTCGTGGACGCGCCTGGCGGGGGCCGACCCGTTCCTGGGCGTCGAGATGTCGTCGACGGGCGAGGTTGCGTGCTTTGGCAAGACGCCAGAAGAAGCGTATCTGGTGTCGCTGCTGTCAACCAACGGGTTCCGTCTGCCGCGTCCCGGCAAGGCCGTGTATGTCGGCATCGACGACCTGACCGAGCCGCGCATTGTGCAGAAAGTGGCCAAGCACTTCAGCGACGCCGGGTACCCGATCCTGACGGACGAGCCGGCGACGGCGGATCTGCTGGTGCTGGGCGGAGTGCCCAGCGTCGACGTGGTCCGGTTCGACTACGAGGACCGACGCACGCTGCGCGACGCGGTGGCCAAGAGCAGCATCGACCTGGTGGTCAACCTGGCCAAGCACCGGCCGGCCGACAAGAGCAACACCAGCTATGCGATGCGGCGCATGGCGGTTGATTTCGGGCTGCCGCTGATCAACGACCAGCGCTGCGCTGAGATGCTGGTTGATGCGTTGGCCGCCCTGCCTGAGGGCACAGCGACGACGCTATACGGCAAGGCCAAGCTGAACATTGAGACACCGGTGGATGTCAAGCGCTGGAGCGACTACCTTGGCATGCGCAAGTGATTTAAGGATGTTCAATAAAATAATATTTCTACGGGAGTTTGTTAGAGGTACTGGATTTCGTCTAGGTCGTGGATTATGTTCATGGTCTCCTGGTCGATTTCATCGCCGTCGTCGTCGTCATCGTCATCGTCGTCGTCATCGATTTCAGAATCGACGTCGTCGGCGTCACTGTATTCGTCCTCGTCATCGGTGGGGTTCTTTGACTCAATGCTGACGGCGGAGAACTGCGGCACCAGGCGCGAAGCAGCAGCAGCAACACCTGGGGTCGTCGGCAAGCGACTGCTGCGATGGCGAACTCTTCAGAGGCGGGAAAGCAGCCTGCTCCGGGCCGCTGGGTGGCGGTGGCGGCGGGCGGCGGCGATGATCCACGGACCAGGTTGAATGGGTTGACCTTCTGCAGCATGCTCATGCGGCCGGTACTGCTGGCCACACTCGGCACACGCTGCTGCGTCGCGTCAGGGCTCACAGCAGGCAGGACCCCGATGGGCGGCTCCACAGCGGCGGTCTCGGACGCAGCTGGCGGCGGCAAGTGGTCTGGCGAGTCGGCGCGCACGGGCGGCGACGGTGCGGGCGGCAGTGGAGCCCACGAGTCGGCTCGAGGACGGGCATCAGCAGTGGCAGGGTTCGGGGGCGGCGGCAGCAGCAATGCAGCGTCAGAGGGCTGGACAGATGAGGCAGCACGGGTGGAGCGCGTGGCGCGGGTGAAGATGGACGGCGATTTGCGGCCGTCGTCTTGGGCAGCACGGCGCTGGCGGTCACGCTCCTCAGCCTGGCGGGCCTCCTCTTGCTCGGCCTCCAGCTGGGCCTCGATCTCAGCCAGGTCGTGGTCAATCGACGGCAGAGGAAGTCTTCCAGAACTCCCAGTCGTTGAACTTGGGGTCGAGCTTGGCGGCCAGGGGCGGAAACATCATGTCGACCAGGTCGTTCATTTTGACGTAGGACGAGCGGTAGCCGGGCAGAAGCTCCAGCTTGACCTCGCCAGCAGTGTCGATGGTGCAGATGCGCGACACCGGCACGTTGACGCTGCGGTACGACATGGCATCGGTGATGCGGTTGCCGAAGCCGGCGTAGAAGGGCGCGACGCCGCCAAACAGATTCTTGATGTCGCGCAGACACGCCATTTTGAACTCGATGCGGGCGCCGCATGATGACCTCGCGGTGGAACGATGTGAACAGGCGGTCGGGTGACAGCAGCAGTGGGCCCATCGGCAGCGCATACTGGCCCTGCTTGACGCTGTCGAGGAACAGCCGTGTGCCGGCAGCCTGCCCGATGGCACGTGATGTCAGATAAAGGATCTCGTAGCCATTGCAGGCAATATCGGTGTACAGCTTGGCCACGCCCGCGTGGGTCCAGTCCTTGCCCACCATATTGAACAGGTGGCCCAGCGCATCCGACTTTGGTGATGGTGCCGTCGATGTCCGAGATCACAATGTGCGTGTCGCTGCCGTAGAAGAAGATCTTGGCCTCGCAGTACGCCTTGTTGGACGGAACCAGGAACTTGACCGTGTTGGCTCCGCGCTGCAGTCCCAGCGACTTGAGCTGCGCTGATGTCAGCCGCAGCGTCTTGGCATAGTGCGTGTGCGGCGACACCACCGCCTCGTCGTCGTTGTTGCTGATAGTTGTCTCTGCGCGGTGGGATCTTTATGGAAATAGCGTCGGCTGGGGCCGGAGCCCCCTCCCCAGTGCGAGCCGGAGCCCCCTCCTCAATGCGGTCCGGAGCTGGCATGGTCTGGGCGTGTGCCACGGGCGTGGGTGGGCTGCGCTGCCCCCACGGCCACCACCGCCGGCCACCTTCGGGCTTGGGAGCCTTGGCATCGGCCGGCTGCTGGCTGCTGGAGCCGTCCTTCTCATCAGCAGTCTCCTGGCTGCCGCCGCCCTTGTCCTTGGCGGCCTCAGCCATCGTGACAATGCCCTGGGCTCCGGCGCCTGAGGCCTCGGCCAGACCGAACCCGCCGAGCGACTCGCCAAACGCCAGCCGCGCAACCAACGACACGACCAGCGGCTCGCTCTGCGCATACTGCCCGTCGCTGGTGCGGAACACCGCGTGCGGATCGGTGACGATGGCCATGGCGTCGCGCTTGAACGCTGCCACATCCACCTGACTGTCCGCAAACACCTGCGCTTGCGCTGCCGCGTCGCCGGCCGACTGCAGCGCCTGGATGCCGCAAAGAGAGATGGCCAGCGGCTGAGCCCCCGGATTGCCAAGCGACGCCAGCATCCGCGACATGTCGAGCGAACAGGCGGTTGAAGTGGCCACCGGCTGCCCTTCCCTTGCCTCGTCTGCCGCCGGCTGCTCTTCCTTCGCTCCGTCTGCCGCCAGCTCCTGCGCTGGCACCCCCCAGTCCCAGCCGGTATGGGCACCGCCCTCGGCCGGATCGGCAGGGACTATCAGCGCCACTGAATGGATCCAGCACATAGGCCGAGTCGCTGACCACGCTCATGGGCCGGCGGGGCCGTGTGTCTGCCTCCTGCTGCTCCAGCACTGTCCGCCTGTCCGCGCAACCCGAGCTTGATCTGCTCCAGCGACGCATCGACGACAGCGCCGCCGCGCGCCTTGAACCGCGTGCCCACCACCGTGTCATCCAGGAACGTCACCGGTGCTGGCCCGTCGGAATTCTGCGGCAGCCACATGCCGTCGCCGGGCTCCGCATACGCCGCTGTGCCCACGTGATCGGCCGAGGGCGTCGCGCACGGCATATATGCGCTGGCGCTGCTGACACGCCGCACGTGGCGCCGCACCGGCCGCACTGGCCGCACCGGCGGCTGTTCGTCGGCCGACCAGGACTCGTCCTCGGACTCGTGGGCGCTGGGAGCGCTGACGTACCCGTCGTTGGCGTCGCCGGGCACGCCGCCGGGCACACTGCCTAGGTCCAGAAAGTCCGGGTCCTCGCCGTCGCGGAACGACAGCGTCGGCGAGGCCACCGGCGATGTGGCAAACTCGCTGGGCACCTCGCCCTGCGTCTCCAGCACAAAAAACCCCTCGCCTTCCACCCCCACCTTCATGTAGAACTCGGCTGCCTTGCCGTTGACAATGACCTGCACGGCCTTGTCTGACGGCCGCAGCAGCTGGAGCTTTCCGAACCGCACGTGGAATGGCGAGCACGACAACTCTCCGTCCTTGCCCTCAACCACGATGATGTCGATCGCCCCGCTCAGCGTCGCCGGGTTCAGCTCCTTGTACAGCTGGCTGACCGTCGAGAACACCTTTCCGACGTACTGCATTTGCGTGGCCTGGATTAAAATATACTGATTCTATAAAGTGTTTTGAAGAAATGCGCACCGCTGTGTTTGGCAGCTCGTTCCCAGCCAACGCCACCACTACCATCCGAGCTCTTTGCGTTTCACGTGACAGAACCACTGCTGCCAAGCCAAACCTGCACGATCACGTGCATAGGGCATCGCAAACTGCCCACTGGCAGCACCCCATAACGCGCTCTGCCACGCGCACGCCGCGATGAGCTGTCAGGCGAGCTGCTTCTCTTCATGCCATGGTGAAACATATCTCCCTACCACCCCCAGCACCTGAACCGCTGACATGAGTCCTGCTGATACCCAATGGCAAATCGACAGTCTGGCAGCGTACCTGGCCAGCAAGAGGCAAGTCTCCTTGATTTTCCACTAGTCCCTCTGCCCCCCAACATGGCCGGAACCGAAGACTGAGCTCGTCCTTTTTCTTGCGTAGCGCAGCGACAGCGCGCTTTGTGGTCGCCCTCGGAGGCGTGCCTGGATCGGGCAAATCCTATCTGAGCGAGCGCATAGTGGATGCGGTCAACGCCATTTGTGGCACAGATGTGGCCATGGCCGTATCCATGGACGGCTTCCATCTGACCAAGCAGCAGCTGCTGGCTATGGACAACCCCAAGCTGGCAATGCTGCGGCGCGGCGCCCCATGGACATTCGACGCCTGCGCATTCGTTGATTTGGTTAAGCAGCTGCGCGAGCATCCTGACTCCACGGTGCTCGCGCCATCCTTTGATCATGCCGTGGGCGATCCCAAGCAGAACGACATTGCCATCGAACCACGGTAAGCAAAACGCCCATCCCCCTGACCTTTTTTGCCCGACAAAAGGCGGTTATGCTAAAACCCCTCCCATCTCTAGCCACCGTATCGTCGTAATCGAAGGGCTGTACGCCCATGTCAACGAGATGCCGTGGTTGCAGGCCCACCAGTATTTCGATGAGTCATGGTGGGTTTGCGCAGCCGACGAGCAGGTGTGCTATGAGCGCCTGATCAGCCGGCATGTTGCTGCGGGGCTGGCTGCCGACCGCACACAGGCTGTGCAGCGGATTTCTGCCAACGACGCCTATCAACGGCGGGTATTCGGAGACACACCGGTGCCAGCCCTCCAAGATCATATACAACTGATGATCGCCAATGTCCGCGCCGGCATACCTGACCTCCTTCCGCAGATTCATAATCATCTAACATCTCAACGTGCACCACGGACAAGTGTTTTTTCCCAGAAGAAAAGGGCGACATTTCACACGCGCCGCCCTGTCTGTGTTTACTCTTTCCCACCTCAAGGGATCTGAGCAGCACCAGATGCCAGTGTCCGCAGAGCGCTGTCCACTTTAAGGGGGAAGGGCCGACTGCTTCTTCCGGCAGAACAATAGCAGAAACAGCCGCAATTGACATGAAATTCAGGAACTTGCAGAAATCTTCTGGTTTTGCAGCAAGCGCCAGCTGACCATTGATGGGCGGGGAGTTGCGGAGATGCACTGCTGTGCTTTGAAAAATCCGGGGCAATCTCGGACGCCGAGGCTGTGTGGCTCCTTGTACTGTGCACTAGTGTAAGCCGAGCCCTGCCACCACCGACCCTCTCGATAAACCAAGGCCCGCGCCCTGCTGATGGTTTGAGTATATCTTGCCCGCCTTTCCCCCCTTCGAACCTTTTCCTTTATTTTTTTTTGCAGTACCAGTTTTTTTTTACTGTCTCTACTGCACAATTTTATTTTAGCCTTTTTTTTCCTTTGTCCTCAAACATAATTCAACACAACCTGCAATGAACAACCCCACTGTACCAACAGACCCATCGAGCTCGCCACTCAGCAGCGCACAGACGCTAGACACACACAACATGAGCCGGTCGCGGAGCGCATCCGTCAGCACAGCATATATGTATCCGGCACAGCGCACAGGCCCACGGGGCAACGCTGGCGCAGCCACAATCCAGCCTCTCTGACCCCTCGCGGACGCCCGAGCTGCGTGGGACAAAGCGGCATTACGGCGGGGTGGAGGGCAGCGGATTCCCGCACGGACGGCCCAGCGACATGCTTGCGACGCCTAGCAGAACTGTCAACCCGGCGCATAGCCACAGCAATGAGCCCGGTGAGTCGCAGCCGATCGCCACCGGGTCGGCCTGCGCGGACGCAATTCGACAATACGCTGAAGGCATATTCACTGAGCAGCCAGACAATGGCGGCGTCGGTGTCCTCGTCGTCGGCGTCGTCGGCATACTCGCCGTCCATGGCAGCCACCAAGCCTGACGGCCCGGCTGGCGTTTGACGCACGATCGCACTTGCCAGCCAAGGACATTATGGATGAGCTTGTGGGACATACCGTGGCCGAGTTCAATATTGTCGGCAAGATGCTGCACCCGGGCAATTTCATGAAGCAGTATCGGCGCGGCAAGGTGTCGTCGCTATTGGCGCTGTGCGTGATGGCCAACAATGCCATGTTCAGCAGACACCCGGCTATTGTCGATATTGGCCCGGTCGAGGCTGCACGCCGGTTCGTGGATCGCGCCAAGGTGTTTGTGGCCGATGTCATTGAGCGGCCGGACTCGAGCTCGTGCGCAGCAATTATTCTGCTGTCGGTCGCTTATATGCACCTCGGACAGCTCAATGTAGCGAGCCATTATTCCAGTAAGTATATCTTCATCAGGCATAGGTGCTCATATGACCCCTGCCGGTTGCTGTTTGTCCTTTGGGGGCGGGAGAATGGGGTGTGCTCCTCCCCGAACAGCAGACACAACCAGAAGCACCCGGGGATTTTCATTATCACGCGTATTGCCCGTTGTATTCTTTTTTGCTGTCTTGTATGCGCTCGGGCAGCCAGTGCTATCAGCCTCAACAGCCGAGCAAAATGCGAGGATTTGGGGTGGCGAGCATCAGTTCTCTTCATGTGCTCTTTTTCGGACAGATGCGAGATTTCCCACGTAGCCAGCCAGTTTTGTTTCGTTTGCTATGAACAAGTTTTGTTTCGCCTGTTATGAACACGAGGCAGATGAGAGATGTGTCCAACATCAACACTGGCAAACTCGGTGCAACAAGGTGCTACCCCCGACAAAATTGCGAGCCACTTTTTCACTAACCGTGTCCTCCATGGGGAAATCCCCCATGCGTATTTCCGTTTTCTGCACTATTAGCGCTCGCACTTCGGCTTTTGCAACAGCTCAAAGTGTACAAATTGGACGACAGCGTGTGGAGCGACGAAGAGTTGTGGGTGTCCGAGTCATGGCTCGAGCGCGAGGAAATGCGGCGGCTCATCTGGAGCTCGTTCACGGTGGACACGTTTGTGTCGCTGATGCTGCACCAGGCACCCAATGTCCTGGTGGACCTGAGCGGGGTCAACCGGCCCGTGCGCGCCGTCCATGTGGTATGTGGGCAACGACAGCCTGGAGTCGTATTCGCTGCCGCCCGACACATTCCACATCTCGCCCAACGACTCAGAGTACCTGACAGCGGATCAAACAAGCAAAGCTGGACGGCATCCGGTGGCACGTCAACGGCAGCATCGTGCAGGTCAACTTTGCCGTGATCGGCAACGCGGTCCTGCGCACGATCAACGACCCGAACGCGTCGGTAGAGGACATGGACAAGCTGGTGCTGACGACATTTGAGTCACTGACCGAGTGGCTGGCAGCAGTGCCGGAGATGCCAGCCAATGTGACGGCCGAGGAGATCCAGCACACGAATGCTGATATCGTCGGCCGCGCTGTGCATGAAGTCGGTGGTGTCGCCGTATCTAATGGCGCGCTGCGACGACCCGCGCCAGGCAACCAGCGTGCTGCCGCCGCAGATGTGCAACGGCGAGACGCGCGAGCGGATGCTAGCCGACTACATCAGCAATGCCTGCCGGCTGTGCCGACAGATGCGGCTGGTGACGGACCTGCTGGAGAACGAGACGCCGCCCATGTTCATCTCGTATGCGCTGATGCTGGCCGGCGGCATAGCGGCAGCATGCGCCCACTCGGCGCCGACGCGGGCGCTGCGCGAGAGCTTTGCGCAGACCACGGCGTTCATCAAGCGCATGTGCAAGAGCTGCGGGACAAAGTCGCTTCTGTTTGCACAGGCGTGGGAGGAGATTGTCCAGGTCGAGGAAATGGTGACGTTTATGCCGAAGCGCCTGGAGAAATCCCAGCTGCTGACCATGCGCGACCTGCTTGTGCCCGGGTCCATCGAGGCGGTTGTTGACAAAAAGTTCACCGTGTTCCTGCACCCCATCCGCCACATCGCCAATATGCCGCCAGCCGCCAACTCGGTCTTTGACGACCAGCCCAGCGAGCCGCGCACGCGCCCGCACGGCGGCATCCCGCTGACCAGCAACCTCTGCGCCATCTTTGGCAGCAAGCCGGTGGGCGCCAAGATCAAGCGCACGGCGTCGATGGAGGCTGCTACTGCGCGCAGCCACCAGCGCCAGGTCCCAGAATACAAGATGACGTATACGTCCATCTCCAGCATCCTGGTATCGCTGGTCGTGGCCACCATGGACGAGGAGTTCTTTGCCTTTTTGCCCGAGCTCGGTGCCAGCGAGCAGATGCAGGTCCGTGTGCAGCTGTCGTCTGCGAGCACCGAGGGCAGCCTGGCGGGGACACGTCGACACTATGCGCATCCACTCCATGTCGCCGCCCATGACGCAGCTGTCGCAGTCATTGCCGCCCTTGCATCACGCCGTGCATTCGCCGCCGCTGCCGACTGCCTCGCGCCAGTCCGCCCAAACCCCGACCGAGGCCCCGCAATCTCCGGCCCCCGCCACACACCATCATCAGTCGCCGCCACCGCCACAATCGCCGGAGGAATGTTCTCCCGCCGCGAAGCACGGCTCGGGTAGCCGGTCGAACGTGATCAATCTGCTGAACTAGTAGCAAAAACAAAATAGCACATCACCCCATCACCCAGCCAGCTTGAAATTCTGCGTGAAGCGCGCCCCGGCTGCTGCGTAACATGTACAGTGTAGCTGAATATCATATTGCCCATGTACCTCTAATGTTTTTCTAATTGAGCGGATCCGCCAGTCCCAGACCGCGGCGCTTGACCATGTTTGCCGACGACACCACCTCAATGCCGTGCTTGTCGATGATGCCCTTTTCAAATATCCCCGTTTCGACCTGCGACGTGCACCGCGACGACATTGAGATATGGTGCGATCCGTACAGCAGCTCCATCAGCCAGTCGCCCAGCGTATTGGCCACCTGCTTGGATTCTGGCAGCAGCGCGTACATTTGCATAAACCCATGCGACATGCCAGCCACCAGCTTGATCTTGATAACCGGCTGCTTGCCCTCTGTGGCATTCCTGCCGCTGATACTCTTCGCCAGCGCCACCGACAGCTTCTCGGGCATGCCAGACATGCGCAGCGACGCAGGGAACTTTGCCTGTGCCAGCCCTTCGTCGTCGCTGGTGTCGGTGCTGCCAATGTAGAAGCTCTTGGAGTTGGGCTGCAGAATGCGCGGCTGGCTGTGACGCCGGGTGTAGAGCCGCGACCCGCGGTACGCCTGGTACTCGTGGTGGTCGCTGTGGTCGCCCGGGACTGCCTTGTCTTCGGGTGCGCCGGTGTCCTTGGTTTTGGCGCGGCGGATCCGCTCGGCAAACAGCACTGTGTCGTCGACCATCGGGTCCTTCTCGCCGCACATGAAGTACACGGGCGGGAACTGCTCCAGCAGATGGTCGGGGGCGACTATTGGCGACAGGTAGTAGTCGGTGCGGAAGTCCGGCCTGGCATTAGGGCCGACGTACATGATGACCATGGCGCGCATCATCTCGGGCGTCAGCACCTGGTCGTTAAAGTACGTGAACGCGCTGGTCATGGCCAGTGGCGTGTATCCGATCGGCTCGCCCGAGTCGCTGTCGTCGGCACGCACCACCTTGATGCGCTCGTCAATGAGCTTGCGCTTGCGGATCTGGAACCGGCTCTGCTGGTACCCGTTGTCCTTGTTGGTGGTGGCCAGCGGCGACTCGTGGTGCAGGTGGTCGCGCGGCTCCACCAAAATATCCGCCTCACGCGAGCCCAGCAGAATGCGCGCCTCGTCCTTTGTCATCCACGCACGGATATCTACGTTAAAGCACCCGTAGATGAACACGATCCCGTCGGGCTTGCGCAGCCGGTCGGGTGACTCCAGGATCTTGAACATGACGCCAGCGGTGATGTTGCCGCCGGCCGAGTCACCAGCCAGGACTATCTTGAGCGGCTCGTGCGTGTGGATGCCAATGCACCGCCCGTTGGAGGCCACAATGTCCTTGTACACCTCGTAGCACTGGTCGATGGCATATGGGTACGGGTACTCGGGCGCCTTGGCGTAGTCCACGCTGACGATCACTGCATTGGTGCGCTCCGCCCACCTGCTGAGGTAGTCCGAAGTGGCACTTGGGCCCCATGGACACGAACCCGCCGCCCGGGTAGTTCAGCACAATGTACCGGGTCTCCGAGTACTCTGACGGATTGCCGGCATAGTAGATGTGGCACTTGGCCGGCTCCTAGATTCGCCAACGGCCGTCTGGGCAAATACACTTCGCGGTCAATAGTCAGCTTGCTCGAGTGCAGGTACCGCATGAACCGCAGGATCGGGTTGTCGGCGCCCTTGTTCCACGCGACCCGCAGATGATCAATGGTCACCAAAGCCCGAACCTTGCGCACCTTCTCGACGCCCCGTGCGGTAAACACCAGGTAGTACAGCGAAAAAACCATCGACAGAACGTCCCGCAGTGGCTTCGGTCGGATGGACATTGCTGTCCAGAACCCGGCGTCCAGGGCCGTGAACACCCATGTAGTTCGGTAGAAGCTGCGGCTGTAGTATTCGCGCAGCGGCTCCGGCGCATTCAGCCCAAATATATCCCCCATGTGGTCCAGCGCGTAGAGCACTGCAGAGTATAATACAAGGGCCTTCCACAGCGGAAACCGGATTCTCTCGGTCCACCGGAGGCACCACGGCGTGGTCTTGCGCTTGAGCAGGCTCATGGCCATCGCCGTGATCGCAAGCACCTGCATCCGCCGCACGTTTGCCGACGGCTTGCCCAGAATGTGCTCAAGCATATTGCTACTGTTTTAGGCCAGTTTATACAAAATGTAGATAAGAAACTTTCGTATTAAGGGAACTGAGGAGAGGAGAGAAAGGGCATAGCAGCAGCCTGCCATTTGACTTTTTGGCATCGTTGACACCTTTGGTCTGTCCAAACTGCCAGCTCGCATCTGATCCGCCCCCTCCTCAACTCTTTCACATGTCAACCAATTAACCTGGAGCTGAAGCGGCGGGTGACTTATACGCATGTGACTGTGGAAAAAAAAAAAACATCTGTCCTGAGCGGCCGATCCTGCCCGTTCCAGCTCAGGCCGAGGAGACTAGGCTTCGTGCAACCCCTGCCGGGTTCACCGCCCACACAACAACTGCCGCTGCAGACAGCGCCAGCAGCGCCTTGAGAGACCCAGCACTGCTACTGCTATCCGCATCCTTGGTCCTCAGCAACCCCGTGTTGAAGCGCCGCGCCAACAGCCTATCGCGCAGGACAGGCGGCACATAGTACAGCAGCCAGGTCAGCGTCGAGTGGTTCCCATACGTGATATATGCCGACGGGCGGTCTGCCAGAATGCGGCCCGCCACCACACGCGCAAACTCGTCGGTGGGTGTGACGCCACCGGACTGCGAATATTTGATCCTTGCTTCAATTGCAGGTCTCGCCGGCTCGTAGTTTGTCCACTCGGGCAGCTCGAGCGAGCTGTTGTCGGCAAAATGCGACTTGATGCCACCAGGAGCCACCACCGTGACATGCACATTGAACGGGCTCAGCTCCATGCGCATGGCGTCTGACATTGCGTGCACAGCAGACTTGGTCGACGCGTACACGCCGGCCCAGGGCGTGCAGCTGTAGCCGACCACCGAGCCAACATTGGCAATCGTGCCGCTGCGCTGCTTGATCATGTGCGGAGACACTACCTGGCACACCCGGGCCACGCCCAGCACGTTCGTATCATATGCCTGCCGCACCCTTTCAATATCGACTTCAACCATGGGTCCCATGCAGCTCATGCCTGCGTTGTTGACCAACACGTCAATTCGCCCAGCCTCCTTAACGACCTGCGCAACTGCTGCTTTCACGGACTCCATGCTGGTGACATCGAGCTCCAGGGGGATGATGCTCTTGTCGTTGGCATATGTTATCTTGGAGGTGTTGCGAGCTGATGCGTACACTGTGCAGCCGCGCGCAGCGAGCTCCACTGCCATGTGGTGGCCGATGCCGCCGTCTGAGCAGCCTGTAATCAGTACAATCTTTCTCTGTGACATTCTTAGAATAGTAGATAAATATTACCGCGTGAAGTTGGTCAAGAAGAGGAAGGCAATACAATGACGCTCGGGGTTTGCCAGTGACTGCTTGCTCGGCCCGGGGGAAGCCAAAGCCCCGACAATTTCCAGCCCTGATTATCGCAGTGATTACTCTGGAATCAAGTACTCGGGCTCTGCTTGCTAGAGCTCGTCCAATGTCTTGACGTCGAACTCGCCCAGCTCTGCCGCAAGCCCAGTGTCCAGAGGGGTTAGGACAACTGTAAGCAGTGGATGGCCAGGAGTCACAAACCTCTTTAGATAAAGGTCATATACCCGCCGCAAGTCGGCACCTGTCACAGCACTGATGTGAGTACGATTCCAGATGGCGTACTGGCTTGCCGATGCAAACCCATACAGATTGCTGCCAATGCAACAATCTGCTTGCCAACAAGGAGAGCACTCTGAAGCTGCGCTCTTGTAGACCATCTCGGACTTTGCCATGTTGATGTCGAACTCAGTAACGTAGCTGTCCCAGTGCTCGCCAACACCGGACACGAGTGCTTGCATTTCCAAAATGGCCTTTGATGCGTCTGATGCCTGATCGACATCAAATACAAGCATACCTGATGCCATGTCTTGCATGAGTAATGGAGTGTATCCAAAGCCCTTGCCGCGAATCGCATTGTACAGTGGGCCACCGCTGCGCTGAAGCAATGAAACCAAAAGCTCAAGTGCGTAGTAGTCGATGCCAGGGAAATAAGCCAATTGCGCATCGAACGGTCTACTGGGTGATGGATATGTAAAGATACTGCATTCGCAGCAAATACGCACAACAGCAGCGTGAAGAGTTGGCATGGTGACCTGAATATTCAGTGGGCTTGAAATGCTTGGGAACCAAGAATAGCGCGGATAGGGGAATGGGTATCCTGGCAAAGCATCGGCTTCGCCGGAAACATTGTTGGCATTTGACACCAGGAAACATCCAAAGCAGCCTTGCCAGTCTTGAGCCAGCCTGTCGATGAACCTCATGTTTTCCTTGCGCTGGCCATAGGAGGAAGTGAATGTCCAAAATCCTCTTGTTCTATTGACAATATACCTCTGGAGTTCGTTCAACTGATCCACAACGCTCGTATCACCAGAATCAAGCGCCTCGATGACGCTCTTCAATGCTTGCTCCTGGTCAAATATGCTAGCCCAATTTCTGGGCCGACGAGAGGGGCCACTGCGATTCTGTGTTGTGTAATGGTATGTAACCTCCTCAATCATCTCGCTCCCAAGTCTTCTGGAGTATGTCATTTCGCTGAGGAAGTTCTGTGCAATGGTAAGGATTCGTTCAACGGTAAAATCGGCAAACAGCAGAGATCGAATGAGCAATCGACTGGCCTCCTCCATACTCTCGTACGTCGACCTCATATCCATGAAAAATAGGTCCGTGTTTTTGCTGATCCCAGCACCTATAGACATAGTAGCAGCAGCTAGCTGGTGATTGAACTCCGTGTGGCTGACACGGCGAGCAACATCGGATGCTTCTCCATCATTGGTAACTCCGGGTGGAAGAGCGATGCCGGTTGCTAGTACAAGCTCTCTGAAAAGGGCCAGATAAGGGCGGAGACTGTCAGGCAGGTCTGGGAGGGGGATGTTGAGGCTTAGTGGTGGGAACGCAGTCTCAAGCTCGATTAACTGAACAACAGCTGCAGGGCCGATTGGTGTTGCCAGCTCTACAACCTCATGTATATGTGGCAGACTGGCAATCTTCTGTGCATCCGGGATATGAATACTGCGCTTCAGCTCATCTGGAATGTTCAGCTTGCTGGCCTCAACTGCCTTCTCGATATGCCGTGTATGCCTGTCCTTGTCAGAAATCGACTGCGCATTCCTCTGCTCGATACCGCGGCGCTCCTGCTCGAGCTTCTTTCCCAGCTCTGTATCCAGCACGGCTGCTACATAATACACACGCGTGTCGATAAACCTCTTGAGCAGATCCAGCCAAAGGTCGACTGGTTTCTGAATAAGCTCATCGATGACATCGAACACCCGAGCATATATCCCGACATGAAACTCGCTGCTAGGTGACCAGTGAGATGCGATGACATCGCGGATCAGGGTAGCCTCTAGTTTCTGGAGAGGGTCGTCCTCAAGCTCCATTGCAAGTGACTGACAGTACTCCTTTGCAGCTTGACTCCGTGCACCGGCATTTCCATCGAATTTGGAATCGTACAGTTGCTGGAGCTCCTGAATGAGCAGATTCCCAAAATAGCCTTCAGAGAATAGCATCGAAATTTCGGAATCATCATGGGAGTCGCTTGGGTCGATATACGGTACACCATCGAATGTTATGGTGACTAGTGAAGGAGCTCCAAAACCTAGATACGCATACAGTGAGCCAGACAACGGCACTGTACGTTCAACAAATCGCTGTCTGAGTGGACTGGATGCATCCTCAGTCAGATATCTCAGCAGAACACTGATAGCTGTAACGGCCTCTGCATCACTCAGCAACAGCCCACGCCATCCGAAGTTAAATGACCCTGTGTCTGCACTTGCCGAAGGGAACCTGATGTACTCCGACCACCTATCACCCACAGGCTCAGGACACTCGACAGGCTTGCGTGAATCACAGCCGCCACTGGTTACCAAATCGGCAGGTAGCTGCTGAAGAACGCTCTCGAATGAGTCGCTGAAAGATCCAACCAACAGAACTGTGATGTTGTTGGCATCGTAGAATCTGCGATGGTAGTCGATGATCTCCTGGTTTGTCAGCGTCGCAATATCCTTGGTAAGGCCGCCAGCTTGGAAAGAATACGGTGATTTCTCAGAATACATCAACTTGTACAAAGCAGCCCTCATCAAATCGACTCTACCATTCTCGCGCATAACCACCTCGCTGAAAACGACGCCTCGCTCCTTGCCATCAGCGTCGAAATGGTAGACTTCAGTTACGAACTGGTCGTCGGATAGTAGAGGATGAAGAACATGGTCCAGAAAGACTGGTAGTATGTTGGCGATCGCCTCTTCGCCTGCAGTTGTAACCGTGTAGAATATGCGGTCTGCATTGGTACACCCGCATGTACCATATGAGAAATTACAGCCAGCAATTGCACCTAGGCTTCCATAGTTGGGATATCTTTCTGATCCACAGACTACCAGGTGTTCGAGTGTGTGCGGCAGACCCTTGTTGTCTGTGGCAATTGTCGGCACGCAAATAGTAAGACGACACAGCGGGTTCGGAACCCGATACAGTACAACTCACATGTTGTTCTCATGCTGACGGTACACCGTGGTGCGGAATCCCTGACCAGCAGTACCACTCTGGTATTCAAAGTCATCGCCTTCTCTAACAAAAAGTGCACCTGGCTGAGCTGATGTAGTTGCCATGTTGAATAATAGAAAAATGAGTGTGGAAAATATGCAGAGAAGGGATTAGTCCGGTGCGCTTTTAAAGACGTTAGGATAGACAACTGTGGTTTATCTCTGAGCCAAAGCCGCAGCAATTGTAGAGAGCAGACTAGTGTGCGAAAAATGTTTGAATGCAGCTGCGGTGACACCCGAATTCCCATGAGCTGCAGCAGAAATGCAGCTTGTGGTTGTCAAACAAGCCTGTTTTGTGGACAGAAGATGGCTTGGCAGTTCATAGTTCTTCCTGTACCAATCCGTTGCTTTGCGTGCTGAGCGCGGAGGCAAATTTGAGTAGATTTACATGTAGCGTAGTGTGGACGCCCCGCTTATTCACCTAGGTGCTGCCCGCCATACATATGAACTACTACTCATATACATGCACTAACCTACAAAGTACCTGTGCTATTGTGACATGGCGAGCAAATCACTGATATCCTAGAATACATGGGCAATGTGGGGAATGGAATGCCCAGACAAACCAGACCCTATCACGACATGGCCGCGGTCCTTTTGGCCGCAGTGAGAAACAAACAGCCATCACTTTCCACACGAACAATGCCCAGGTATTCGGAAACTGCCGATCCACGTCTATGCATTCATAGCTGTATGTCCCTGAGCCATCTTTTGCAAGGGTTGCCAAGGGATGCAGCAACCCAAACGCTGTCTCGCTCCTTACTCTCCACTTCATCGTTTTTACCGTTGGAAATGGGTACTCCTAATAGTGAGTTCGATACTATCGTGTCCCAGATGTGCGTATTAGTTTGGAATACACGGCGTGGTGATAGTCACACAGATGCTAACTAGCACTTTCACAATTAGAACTCTCGGAGCGACTGTGGATGCATCACTGACTGTTGCTATTTTGCTATGGCCACCTGGAAAGGATCCTGGCGCACCAGTTCCGAAACAGAAACGCACACTTGCTGCCCTTAGCGCCGTTTGTTTCGCCTCCCTTGCTGCGTCTATTACCAGTGTCCACCTGAGCTCGACCGCCTCGCTGCTGGCATCAGTAACTGTGCTTGGGCATACGCTGTCTTATCATGCGGCTAGTGATGGCGCTGCATTCCTGAACGTTACTCGTGCTATTTTTATGGTGGTCATCTCAGCGCCCCACCTGAATATTTGCATGTTAACAAGTGCTCTGTCCCACCTTGCTATTGCGTGGTATATGCTCATTCCTTCGACACAGAGAGAAATACGCAGCTACTTCCGTGGTCTATTTGGCCTCGATGCAGCCGCCCTTATACGACTATGTTCTAAGCGTGATCCGACAGTAGCAGACTTTGAATGCGAGGATAGCATAAAGTGGACTCTGGATGGCATTGGGAGACTGCAGTTTGACAAGCGGAAGTCCTATTTCATCCTTCGCGGGTATCTGGCCTTTGCCTGGAAGCAGCTTCTCGTCTTGTCAGTCATTGATACCGCTATCCACATATGCGCCTATTATAAAGGAGTCGTGTTCGCTATGCTCATAAGTGCTGTAAATCCAGAGAATGCCGTGGACAGTTCTACCACACTTGCCCTATGTGCAACCTGGAGCGTGTTGTCAATGGCAAGTGTTGTGGATTCACACCAGCAGATATTCAAACAAATGTTCCACTGGAGGATTCTCGACGTTATCCGCAACAAGATCATTGCTATTGAGACATCCCGAAGATGTGGCCGCCTTACAGAATACTTTTATTCAGTTAGATATTCTGGTCCCACCTATATGCTATCACGTAGCATAGAATGCGTGCTGCAGACACTTAGCCATTCAGTTGCCAGCGTGCTTAGCATCCGACTACTCGTATCTAAGATTGGTTGGCACTCGATCCTGCCAATTATTTCCATGGCTGTATTCTCCATTGTGAAAAACCTGGTCGAAGCCAAGGTTGAAGCACTGAGGAAGAAGAGTAAGGTTCAGTCGAGGCCTACATTCTACTCTGGTCTGTATACGCTGCTCCAAAACATGCGCACGGTCAAGTTCTACGGCTGGGAGAGTGGATTCAAAATGGTTCGCACATCCAGTGATCGTCCTCAATATGTTCCACCCCTATTTTGGCGCATCGCAAGCTATATTGTCACCCTCATCGGCAGCTCGGCTATTCAGCTCGTGACTGCTCTGACTGTTGGGTCGTATCTCCGGTCGTCTGGAACGTTGACGTTTACTGAGGTGATGATAGTAGTATCGTCGGCAACACATATCGCAGGATTTGCCTTGAGGTGTTCAAGCGTTTCGTCTGATATTCGAAGCATCCATAAATATGCAACTGCACTAGAGAGGATATTCGAGGACGACTCTAGCAGGTACATCGAGTCTGCTGTTCAAGTAGGCGATACTGCAGTAGAGCTCGACAGGTGTGCATTCCAGTGGGGTCCTGACAAGTTCACTCTTGCACCAACGACACTGCATGTCAAGACTGGCGAGTTTGCAGTGGTTGTTGGCAGAATCGGAAGTGGAAAATCGTCGCTGTTGTCTGCTATCTGCAGTGAGATGCCGCTGGTTTCAGGCACAGGGTGCACATACGGTCGGATCGGGTATGTCAGTCAGAAGCCATGGATCATGAATGCGACATTCCGTGAAAACGTGCTGTTTGGCCAGGCCTTTGACGAGAAGTTCTACTGGCGCGTTGTCGAGGCATGTGCACTAGCTGAAGATGTCAAGCTGTTTCCGGCGCAAGATTTGTCAGAGATCGGACCGCGTGGCATCAACCTGTCTGGCGGACAGAGGGTACGACTGGCACTGGCCCGTGCTATTTACTCCCGCGCAGACATCTATGTTTTGGATGACCTACTGGCGGCAGTTGATGCACATGTCGAGCGGCATCTGATCGAAAATGTGCTTGTTGGCAGTGGAGTGATCAGCGACAAGACGCGTATCCTGGTCACACACGCCGAGCATGTCGTCCCGCTGGCGGATAAGGTCATTGCACTGACAAACGGCGTAGCAGATATCGTGGATCAGCATCCTGTGGCGTTTACTCAAAGCCCGCCAAAATCGCCGTCAGAGGATTATGAAGATTTGTCCAAGAGCAGTGATGGAGGATCTGGCCAATTCACCCTTGACCCGGAGATTGGCGTCCCGCAGTTTCAGTGGTCGTACATGTGGCGATATCTGAGGATGAGCGGATTGCATATTGTTGGAGTAACATTTGCGATCCAAGCAGCTGGTGCCTATGCGACGTTCTATGTTGACAGCTTGCGCCTGAACTTGGTCATGGACAACAATAGGGAGAGTATGGTACAATCGCTGCAAACTTATCTGCTCATGAACGCCTTGGTCAACATGCTCCAGGTTCAGATTGACATGTTGATCAGCTGGATTCGAACTGGATTGTGGTCGACCCGTGTAAAGGAACATACTCGTAAGAAGGTACTTGACACACTGCTATATATGCCGTTGTCGCAGTTTGAGAGCCTCCCGAGTGAAAAAATGTCCTTCCTTTTCCATCAGGACCGGAGACTCCTTTGCGATTTTCTTCCAGACGACATTTGTCGCCAATCTCTGGGGATATTCTATGCCATCAACGCAGTTGCGCACGGAATGCGGCGAATGCCACAGATGCTTTTGGCCGTAGTGCCTCTGGTTGCCGTATTGGCAGTGGTTAAAGGAACGATCAGCGCCACAGAGAAAAGGGCTACTGATGCGTTCTATGGGACATCCAAATTTAATCCTATGACGATGTTCCGCGTGGTTTTGGGTGGCCAAGAGGTAATGCGTATCCACAGAGTCCTTGGTGCGCATCTACAGGTGTGTGCATCTAGCATTGCTACATACAGCGTGATATTGTGGCAACATCGACTGCTAGATATTATGAGCCTGGTGGTTGATGGCCTTGCCACTGTAACGCTCAAGTCGGCCATTCTATTCTATCTGGTTTGGAGGTCGTCTATCTTGGGACTGCCAGTAGCACCAGGCGAGATTGAGATGAGTATGAGGCTCTCTGGAGATCACGTTGTCAGGAATCAAGAGAGTACTACGTTCCAGTAGTGGCATCAGGCGTGTCTTACCACGCCTCTCGAGATACTTCGTCTATACTGGGCTTCCGCGCGAGGCACCCAGGGTCATCGAGGAATCACGGCCGCCCCAGAACTGGCCAGCCGATGGCACTGTCGAGTTCCGAAACTACAGTATGAAGGTATCGCGAGGATCAGGACACTGTTCTGAACAGCATTTCGTTTTCAGTTGGTTGCAAGGAGAAAGTTGGCATCGTCGGGCGCACTGGTGCTGGCAAGTCGTCGCTGACATATGCACTGCTACGCATGATTGAACCAGCAGGTGGTTCAATCTTCATCGACGGGGTGGATATCTCGACAATTGGCCTCCAGGACCTTCGTTCCAAGATCAGCATTATCCCTCAAGATCCAGCTCTGTTTGTCGGTACAATACGCGAGAACCTGGATCTGCTGAATGAATTCGCTGACGATGAGGTTTGGGCTGCAATTCGCAAGGGCTATATCGAAGATCTTGTCATGAAACCATCCCAGATATACGCCAAAAAGGACAAGTTCAGCGGCCCGTGGGTCGAAGGAACGGGTCTGGATAAATGGATCGAAGATGGTGGCAAGAATTTCAGCGTCGGAGAGCGCCAGCTCATTAGTCTGTGCCGTGCACTACTTTGGAAGCGCAAGGTCTTGATTCTCGATGAGGCGACGGCGAATGTCGACACAAAGACCGACCAGATCATAGCAGCATGTTATCCGCAAGGAGTTCAAGGACTGCACGATCCTGACCATTGCGCACCGGCTCAAGGACGGTCATGGACAGCAACAGGATCCTGGTCATGGATCAGGGCAAAGTTGCCGAGTTTGACACTCCAGCCAACCTGCTAGCACACGGACTCGCTATTCAAAAGCCTTGTTGAGAGCATGGAGTTTAATGAGAAGCGCTAAAAGACGACTACTAATAAATTCAAATGCGTTGGTCATTGCTGCTGATGGTTACAGCTTCAAGCATTGTTGGCATGGGGTTTAATACAGGATGCCCAACCTCAGACTCCGAGCTGCAGCGAGCCGCGAGCCATCTGTCCAGGTCGGCTCAGTGACGCGAAGAGGATGAGCCAAGCCTTCTTTTTTGCTGCTCAGCTTTTCTCTACTCCATATTGCATTCCAACGAGGTTGACGCCTTTACTCCTTTCCTGAAATGACAGCTGCCAAGGAGCTAAATGAGGCAGCCAAAGAGTGGCAATTGAAGGCGGGCGAAGAGTTCCGGTTCGAGGTTGCGTTTAGAAAGACGATCAAGGTCACGCTTGTGTCTGGGTGTGCCGAGTACTTTGGTGCTGAGCTCGGTCCAACAACAGACTACTCGTTCAGCGGCGAAAACGGGGCGATATTCTCTTGGGAGGGGTGCACTCTGCGGGTGGTGGGCGAGTGCCAGTCGGCCTATGTCGCCGGCGAGACACCCATGGACTCGTACATCAATGTGCATATGGCGCTGCAGCAGAAGCGCGTCCAGGCGCACGGTGATATCTCTGGTGGCAGCGATGAATCAGCCGCAACGCCACGGGTCATGATTATCGGACCTGAGGACAGTGGCAAGACGTCAATTGCAAAGCTGCTGCTGAACTACGCGGTGCGGATGCAAGGAGACACCGCTTTTTGCTGATCTGGATCCGCATGAAGCTACAATCACGGTTCCTGGCACGTTGTCGGTGACACCAATCACGCATGCCATTAGCATTGAGGACAGCTGGATAGGGTACGCGGAGGCATCATCAAATGCACCTCCAGCTACACCGATCGTGTGGCAGTTTGGGCACGAGCAGCCGACCGACAACGTGCTGCTGTATAAACTGTTGGTAGATAGAGTCGCGCAATCAATTGACTTGCGGCTGCGCACGGATCGATTTGCGGCAGGATCAGGATTCGTCGTCGATACGCGGGGCGTCTCAGATGCAAGCAAGTACGAAGTGCTCGAGTATGCAGCCGAAAAGTTGAAAATCAACGTGCTGATTGTGGTTGGCAACGAGCGCATGTACAGCGCGTTTTCGAGCAAAATGGCTGGCGTGACGGTTGTCAAGCTGGCCAAGTCTGGTGGTGTGGTTGATCGCGAGCCTGCGTTTCGCCGGCAGTACAACAGCCGCATTGTCAGGCAGTACTTTTACGGAACCAGCGGCAATCCGGTATCGTCGTACTCGACCATCACAAACTTTGACGACATCCTGGTTGTGCGCATTGGCGAAGATGCACGAGCGCCATCGTCGACATTGCCGCTGGGCGAATCCCGTATGGTGACTGATACGAGCGTGCTGGAAGTCACTCCCGACGAGGGCCTCTCGCACTCGATTCTGGCTGTGACTGACGCCAGGCGGGACGAGGCAAGGGAGGGTGTTGTTGGCATGCAGGCGCTGGGATTCGTGAGTGTGACCGGCGTGGATATGGCAAAGAAGCGGCTGACGCTGCTGGCGCCTGTTCCTGGCCGACTGCAGAAACCGGTTCTGCTCTATGGCGGGATCAAGTGGATGGAGACATAAGATAGCCGCTGATAGCTCTTGACACTGGATATTTGGCTGTGCAAAATGTATGACTGAAAACATCCGGCAGACATGACGATCCTGGGGAGGTCCGAAGGAGGGGATTGCGACGGATGTGCAAAAACGAGGGCCTGACGCATGTCATGTGGACATGAGCTGTCGCATCTGCAGCGTGGTAGGTCGTTCTCGCACAAAAAAGATGTGGTGCGTGAGGGCCCCGCTGCGTGTGATTCCAAAAAGCCCTCGTTGACAACCTTCTGCTGCTTCCCGCCTCAGCTCCTACGATAATTCCCAGCGTCCTATTCTACATAATATTCTTCCTGTACCGCTGTCTATCCCAAGCTCTAACCACATTCCCTAGCCGTACGTATGATGCAGGAGCGTGCCATTCTCAGCTACCACGACACAGTGCTGTTCAAGGGCGACCCCAGCTACCCTGCACGAAGGGCAATGGCTAAACGACAATATCCTGAGCTTCTACTTTGAGTATCTGATGCACGACATCCTCAAAGGCGACGACTCGGTACTGTTTCTGAAGCCAACAATCTCATACTACCTGACACACCAGGCAGCGTCGCCCAATCTTCTGGCCGTGGCGCCGAGCAACATGGACCTGCAAAGAAGTGATATTCATCCCCGTCAACGGGCAGCAGCCTGCCGACCCGTCGCGGCCGTTTATGCGCAGGGGCATAGCGCACTGGTCCCTGACTCATCTATATCCGGTCGACACGCACCTACCATTACTTTGACAGCCTGGCGGCGACAAACTATAGTGCAGCGTCGCAGACACAGCGCCGCATCGACTATCTTCTGGGCAACGAGCTGACGAAGATTGTCATGCACAGCTGCCCGCAACAGGAGAACGGATTCGACTGCGGGATGTTTGTGGTGCTGTTTGCGGATGTTGCTGGCGAGGAGATACGCGGACTTGCGGCTGCCAAGCTCGCCGCAGATGCTAGATATCAGCGTGCCGGACTTGATACAGCGGCCAATGTCGCCGTTTGCAAATTACAAAGCGCCGTTCACATTCTTTAGACCGATGATGCTCAAGCCGCCAGTCATCGAAAACACCTTCTGGTGGATCGACTATGGCGACCTGGTTCATCCGATAAAGGCTCGCAAGATTCTGCTAGACCTCATCCACAATATGGACTGCTAAGAAGAGCATGCCGGTGTTTATGTGACACCCCCAGATCCAAAACACCGCGCGCTGGTAAGGTGTGCAGCCATGCAGCAGGATTGGCACCTGGCAACGCAGGCAGTTTTCTCACAAGCAGCATACATTTGGCTCTAATAGCATAAATTTTGACCCTTCTAGCAGACGTGCCAAGAGGAAAGCGCATGTGGAAAGTCAAACAGGTGTTTGCAACAGAGAGGAGAGATGCCTCGGTGATGGACAAGAACCACATGACGCCATGTGCATACATAGACCGCAGCGGTTGGGAAGGAGCGGGAGCACCAGGGGAGTCTCTCTGGCTCGGGGTGATCAGAGATTGACTGCACACATGCATCGACGATGTATCTGTTGTAGGCACAGAGAAAAGCCCAATGTGAGGCTGGAGTTGGGCACCATCTGTCGGCAAAAATGATTTGTATTTGAAAAGGGTTCAGGGTAATAATAGGTCCACTAGCCAGACTCGTTAGTCTTGGATTCTTCAACGAGCTTGGCGAACAGGCTGTCCTCGTTCCCGAGCAGGTTTTGCGGGCTGTCGTACTCTGCCAGCCGACCGCCGTCCATGACCATGATCATGTCGCTGTCGATGACAGTGTTGAGGCGGTGGGCGATGGTCAGCACCGTGCAATCCTTGAACTCCTTGCGGATCGACTCCTGGATAATAGCATCGGTGGCATTGTCGATAGCGGCGGTCGCCTCGTCGAGCACCAGGATCTTGGCGCGCTTGAGCAGGGCACGGGCCAGGACAGATAAGCTGGCGCTGGCCAACGCTGAAGTTCTCGCCGCTCTGCGTCACAACAAACTCCAGACGCTCGTCCTTGGAGCGGATAAGGTCGCCAAGGTGGGCATTGTCGAGCGCACGCCAGACTTCGTCGTCCGAGTACTTGTTGAACGGATCCAGGTTCTCACGGATAGTACCAGCAAACAGCACCGGGTCCTGGGGGATGATCGAGAGGCGACTGCGAACATCAAAGAGACCGTACTTGGAGATGTCCTGGCCGTCGAGCAGAATCTGGCCTGACGCACCTTCAATGATACGGAACAGCGCCAGCGTCAGCGACGACTTGCCAGCACCAGTGCGTCCAACGATGCCGACCTTCTGGTTGGGCATGACGCGGAACGACAGATCCTTGAGCACCAAATCCAGACCCTCGCGGTAGCGCGTCGAGTAGTTGCAGGAACTCTACGACACCCTGCTCGGGCCAGTCCTCAGTGGGGCGGTGGTCCTCGACGATTGTAGCAGCCTCGGACGGCAGGCGGGCGTATTCGGCGGCACGCTCCAGCTGCACCATCGAGTTCTCAACTTCGGTGTAGGAGCGCACCGACCAGTTGAGCGAGCTGGTGAAGTCGAGCGCATAGGCAACCGACAGACCGACAAGGCCAGAGTCACTGTAGCCAAGGTAGTGGACGGCCAGGACAGCCAGCATGGTGGTGCCCAGCATGACCAGGTTGCCGAGGGTCTCGAGGCGCAGCGACAGCCAGCGGTTGATAGGACAGCGAGGCGTAGTAGGCGCGGATGGTTTTTGCGACACGGGCTTCGTTTTCACCGGTGAAGCGCAGGCTCCTGGCCGTAGGCGCGGATACTGGGGGCTCCACCAATGGACTCCTGGAAGTGAGCAAAGACGGGCGACCGCGTGGTGGAGTCGAGACGGCGCAGCTCGCGGCTGCTGAACAGGTAGCGCTGCTGGAGGTAACGGTAGACAAGGGCGAGCGGAATCATGATCACTACCATGGCAGGCGTGGACATGGAGATGACGACGACAGCGGAGATCACGCCGACCATGGTACTGACAAGGCCGGAGCACGAGCGTGGCAGGGACTCGTCGCAGCGCTGCAGGTCCGACGAGAAGCGGTTGAGGATGCGGCCGAGCGGGGTGACGTCAAAGAAGGATGTCGGGGAACGCAGAACGCCCACAAGCATGCTCTCGTGTATCTTGCGGGAGGCGCGGATGGCGCAGAGCGTCCACAGCACCAGCGACTGGATGGCCGACATGGCGCCGCCGAGCGTGCCCAGGGCGCCGTAGATGAGTAGGTAGTAGATCACGGTATGGCGCTCGGCGAATGAGCGCAGGCCGTTCGATTCGGTGTCGGTGTTGGACGATGCCCAGTTCTTGAGCCACAGGTTAGCCAGCACGTTGCTGATGGAAGCACACAGGATGGCAATCGCATATATGACCACGTTGCGCATGCCACAGGCCCGGAAGTAGGTCGTGTATGTGCTCCACTCGACGCGGCCCTGGCGACTGACCTCGGTGGCGATGATGCGGTTCGACTCGCGCGCCTCCTGCTCCTCCAGCTCCCGGCGGGGCACGCCCTGGGCAGCACCGCGCTTCTTGCGGTCCTGCGCGGCGTGGACAGTGCCGATGCTGGCGCGGCCCAGGGTCTGCCTGGTGGACTTGCGGGTGATGCCCACACCGGGCAGCGCCAGAGTGCCGTCCTGCTCGTTGGTAGTTTCCTCGTCCTCGTAGTACTCGACGTCCGAGTTGTCGTTGCTGCCGCCGGGCGTGTTGGCGGCGGAGCTCTCGATGAACTTGTGGACAAAGTCGAAGATCTCGCCCTTGCTCTCCATGACCTGCGCAAACGTGCCGCGCTCGACGATCTGCCCGTCGCGCAGCATTGTAACCGAGTCAACCATGGTCAGGTACTGCACAGCGTTGGTCACCAGGACACGCGTGCGGGACTTGAGCAGACCCTGCGGGCCGAGCACCTGGGTGAAGATGTGCTTGCCGACATGGGCATCGACGGCAGAGAGCGGGATCATCGAGGAGGTACACATCGGCACGGGCATAGACAGCGCGGGCCAGCGAGACACGGGCCTTCTGGCCACCCGACAGGTTGATTCCCTTCTCGCCGATCTCGGTCAGATCTCCGCCGGGCAGCATGTCGAGATCGGGGCGCAGCGCGCAGGCGTCAATGACCTTTTCGTAGAACTCGGGCTCGTACTTGTGGCCAAACAGGACGTTCTCCTTGAGCGTGGCATTCATGATCCACGCCTGCTGCGGAACGTAGGCGACCTTTCCAGACACAACCGACAGTGCCGCTCTCCTTGAGCATGTCGCCTAGGATAGCCGACACCAGCGACGACTTGCCAGAGCCCACACGGCCGATAATGGCAAACAGCTCGTCGCGCTTGCACTCGATGTTGATGTCCTTGAGCGAGGGCTGCTCGGTCATGAGCCACTTGAACGTGCCGTTCTTGATGGTCACCAGCACGTCGTCGGGGGAGGCTGAGGGCGAGTCGCGGTCGTACGGCTCGTTGTTGATCGAGGAGAAGTCGATCTCCTCGGCGGTTAGGAACTCGAAGATGCGGCGGTGCGAGACCATGCACTCGAGGAAGGCCGGGATGACCATGGGCCCGTGCGACAGCGGCCAGCGCAGCATGTTGAACAGCGTCAGAGCGACAAATACCAGCTGCGGCGTCAGCGGGCCATGCGACTTGCCATCAGCCAGGGCGTAGAGGCCAAAGGTCGAGAACGACACAGCAAAGGGCACCAGCGTGACGATGAACGAGAAGCCGGCCTGGAGGATTCCGTACTTGCGGATGGTGGCCAGCTCCAGCTTCTCTCGGATGTGGTTGACGCGGCGGATGAAACGACGACTCCCAGGCATAGAGCTTGATGATCTTGATGCCCGACAGCACCTCGTCCATGATCTTCATGCGGCGGTCGCGGAAGCCCATAAGCAGCTTGTTCTGGTTGCGCATGCGCCGGCTGATGCGCGCCGACGTCGGAATGCTGACGAGCATAGCGAACACTCCAGCAAAGATGCTCCAGCCAAGCGTCCGGTACAGCAGATGGAGCGCCAGGACAATCTGCAGCGGCGAGCTCCACAGGTGGTGCGAGAAGTTGCTAGAGAAATCTGCCACGCGCTGCGAGTCCACGCTCATGTGCGTGACGATCTCGCCGACGCTGAATTTCTGCCGCGCGTCGTTGGACAGCGCCAGCGTCTTGCGGTAGATGGCCGTTGTGTAGCTGGTCTTGAGCATGCAGTTGACCTTCTGGTTCTGCACCCAGTGCTGCTGGAACGCCAGTGTCTGGATCGTCGCCACAATGAACATCGACAGCGCATAAAAGTACCCGTTCTCCACCGGCTCCGCCTGCGGCGTGTTATACGTGCCCACAAAGCCAATCAGCCGCGACAGCAGGATCGGGTTCAGGAATGACACCAGGTCCTTGATCAGCTTGTAGAAACCGCCCAGCAGATACGGCACGCCGTACGTGCGCAGCGTCGCACGGAACAGCGATGGCTGTCCTGACTGCAGCTCCGTCCTGCCAGTTGCGCTGGAAGTTATCCGTGACCACGTCCGGCTGGTACTCGGGCATCAGCTCCCATGTGTCCTCGAGCTGCAGCGGCTTGTTGTACCCGAGCTCCAGCAGCGGCGTCATCCACGAAAACGTCAGCCGCTCGAAGATGTTGGCACGCTCCTCGGGCGACTGGTACGCGCTGTAGCCCGTGTAGTCCTCGTCGTCCTCGTCAACCAGCTCATACAGCATGTGCGGCTTCGGCTGTGCCTCGAGCACCAGCGTCGCCGTGGCTGTCGCAATAAACGCAGCGATGGCAATAACCGCCGGCGGATCCGACTCCAGAACACCCGTCGTGAACTCGGTGCGCAGCCGCACCAGCGACAGACACACCGTGGCCAGCCAGAACAGCAGCAGCACCGTCCGAGGCGATCCGGTTGCCCTAGCTGCTCGCGCTTGTGGAGGATACACTGCCAGTGCCACCGCAACAGTCTGGACGCCCAGCCCGACCGTATACACATTCTGGTACGGGTAGAGGCTGGCCCACATCACAAATTCAGACGCCGATGCGAAAACGGCCGAGACTGCCAGCGCCATCTTCGCCCAGTAGAGTCCCGGCGCGACGATGGCGCGGGGGAGGCGCGGCGCCGAGCGCAGCTGCTTCAGCCGGATGGTCGCTGCGATTACAAATGCGATGTTGAGACCCGTTGCCAGCGCGCCGTACTGGAAGCACGTCGTGAGGTCGGCTGGCCGTGTGGGGCTCAGCGGGCCCCAGCCCTCGCTTGCCGGGCAAAACGACGGCATTGGAGATTTAAAGCCTTACTGCCCTAAAGAGTGTGAATGGAGATCAATAGTGTCGGCCCAATGTAGTCTGGGCAGGCCTAAAAAGCGGAAGAAGAAAAAAGCGAAGCAGAGAAGCAAATGGTTGTGCAGTCAAAGCGCACAGCGGCTTTAAATGGACTGCAACGCAAAAAAAACTGTCCTGGCACAAACCCGTTTTTCAGTGCACAAATGGAACTCGGCTTCCGTTGCGATCTAGGCGAGGGCACAAGTCCTATCTGTAGATCTGCCATAGCGCCCATGCTGCAGCAGAAATGGCGGTGACGCTGGCTGCCTACTGCATAGAGTTGTCACGTGGGTGCAATCAGCTGGCGCAAGATGGCAGCGGGCCCTCTACCCCTGAAACCTGCCAGACACCGCCGGCCGCTGCGGCCAGAGCAGGGGGTCTACGTGGCTCCATTGCACAGCTGCTGATGCCACCGCGTGATGACAAATGACTCTGTGTCGGCGACACCCCCCGCTTCATATAACTCTGCTGCTGGCAGGGGGATCTGGCATGCGTAGGTGCGGACTCTGCATGTCTCGCACGCCAACAGCCACCAGCGGTAGCGCGCTATTCTGCGCAAATTCAGTGCGCTGCGTATTAACACTCAGCTGATTCGTCCGGATTGTTCTAAGCCTGCGAGCCCTCTAGGCAGACATGCTGGCCCCTCCCCATCCTTGAGCTGCCTAGCTGACAAATCGCAAAAAGTATTTTTTTCCACAGGACGAAGCACAGAGCAGGACCTGGCTTTGAGGGATCGGCACTGGTGAGTAATTTCCTGCTGTCTAATTCGTCTGTGCGTGTCGTCGTAAACACACAGGAGAGCTGGAGTCGGCTCGGGGAAACTATTTAAATGAAGCCCCGCCCGCCAGTCGCTGCCGGGCCAACCACCATACCCATCGAACCCCTTTCACTTTGGAATTCCCCTGAATCCTCCTTTCACCACTTTTTTCTGCGATCCGTGACAGACATGGTCAAGCCTCGTGGATTCTGCACCAACGCAGAAGGCTGGGTACGTTGCCGCAGGAGCTTGCTGGTCGCCTTGCGCTACGACCACTCGGTGCTGCTTGCTAATTACTGCTTTTTCCTGATTAGGGCCCCTGGAGCTCCCGGCGTGAAATCGACCTGACTCCCTGCTTTGAGCATGGAGTGCTGGGTCCGGCTCTCAACCTGCTGTTCATTGTCCCTGGCGCTGGTGCGGCTGCGCAAGCTGCAAGGAATGTATGCGCTGCCCAGCCCGTACACAAAGACAGCGGTGTATTACATAAAGATGGCCCTGGCTGTCGGCATTGCGGTGGCATCTGTCGCTGAGCTTGTACACACGGTAATGCAGCGGCCACTGTCGCGCAGTTTCAATGTGTTTGTGGTCGGTCTGTTTGTGCAGACCGCCGCCTACCTGCTGGCTGTCGATCTGCATCACTACGAGCAGACACGGGCGCGCACGTCCTCGGGGATTCTGCTTCTTTACTGGCTCACCAGCCTGCTCCTGGACGGCGTGATGCTGCGCTCTGATCTGCACCGCAAGCGCGCGCTCCTGCCAGCACGGTATGCCGAGCTCGCCATGACCCTGGCTGTGTTCAGCGCCGAGCTGTGGCCGCGCAAGGCTGGTGGAATACGCGCTGGCGGAGGACGACGATCTGGATGACGACTCGGTGAGCCGCTTTGGCGTGCATTCGCCAGTGGAGGACGCGAATATTTTCTCGCAGCTGACGTTCTCGTGGATGTCGCCGCTGCTGAAGCTGGGGCGCACCAAGCTTCTGACCGAGGCAGACCTGTGGGACCTGCCGCGCAAGTACGCACCGTCGAGGATTGCGGCCCAGTTCGAGGAGAAGTGGCAGCACGAAGTCGACAATGAGGCGAAGCGCCAGCCATCGCTGATCCGGGCGCTGTGGAGCACGGTGGGGCTGCCGTTTGCGCTGGCCGGGTTCTTCAAGCTGATCCAGGATATCCTGCAGTTCACGCAGCCGGTGCTGCTGTCGCGTCTGATTGGCTTTGTGTCGTCGTTCTCGACCGACCACCCGCAGCCAATCTCGAACGGATACTTTCTATGCATTCGCGATGCTCGGCCTGCAGATCATCCAGACCCTGTTCCTTCACCAGTACTTCCAGCTGGGCATGACCACAGGCATGAAGATCAAGTCGAGCCTGACCTCGGCCATCTACCGCAAGGGGCTGAGGCTGTCGAACGACACGCGCCAGGACTACACCATTGGCAACATCACCACGCTGTTTTCGGTTGATGTTGAGCGCATCGGCGGTGTTGTCGACTACATGCACATTGCGTGGTCAGGGCCCCGTCCAGATCATCTTTGCTGTGTATCTCCTGTACAACACCCTCGGCTGGTCGGTGTTTGCCGGAATTCCTGGTCATGATCCTGGCCATCCCCGTCAACGGCTGGCTGACGACGCGCATGCGCGACCTGCAGAAGGCACAGATGACGAACAAGGACAAGCGCACGACGATGATCGACGAGGCCCTGTCAGGAATCAAGGTGATCAAGCTCTATGCCTGGGAGCGCTCGTTCCTGGAGAACATCCGCGACGTGCGCGAGAACTTTGAGCTGGCCACAATGAAAAAGTACGGCATCATGAACGCCTACGCGTCGCTGTCGATGATGGTTGTGCCATTCCTGGTCTCGTTCCTGACGTTCTTTGTCTACGCCATGTTTGACGGCGAGTCGCACGGCCCGCTGACTGCCCAGCTGGTGTTTGTCGCCCTGTCGCTGTTCAACCTGCTGCGCTTCCCGCTGACCATGTTCCCAATCATCATCTCGTCGATTGTCGAGGCCAGTGTTGCGCTGGGCCGGATCTACAAGCTGCTGGTCAGCGACGAGCTCGACTTGGATTCGATCACACGGCTGGAGAGCGTGCGCAAGACTGCATCGCCTGGCGAGACTGAGGTCGCTGTGCGTGTCAGTGACGCTGCGTTCAAGTGGGACCGCAACGGCGCCAATATTCTGGACAACGTTGACTTTGCCGCCAAGAGCGACGAGCATCTGGCGGTTGTGGGTCGGGTGGGTTCTGGCAAGTCCTCGCTGGTCTCGGCTCTGCTCGGCGACATGCGCAAGGTGCGTGGCGAGGTCACTATCCACGGCAAGGTGGCCTATGCGTCGCAGCAGCCATGGATCATGAACGCGACGCTGCGTGATAACATCCTTTTCGGGCTAAAGTACAACGAGGAGTTCTACAACCGCGTCATTGACGCCTGCGCGCTGCGCCCCGACCTCGAGATTCTGGCGGCCGGCGATCTGACCGAGATCGGTGAGAAGGGAATCAACCTGTCGGGTGGCCAGAAGGCCCGTGTCTCGCTGGCCCGTGCTGTCTACTCGCGTGCCGATGTGTATATTCTCGACGATCCGCTTTCTGCAGTCGATGCCCATGTCGGCCGCCATCTGTTTGACCAGGTGCTTGGCCCGCAGGGTCTGCTCAAGTCCCGCACGCGCATCCACATTACCAACGCGGTGCAATACCTGACCCGCTGCGACTCGGTGATGCTGCTGCGCGACGGGCAGATTGCTGAGTATGGCTCTGCCTTGTCGCTGATGGAGCGCCGTGGCCTGGTCTTCAATCTGGTTCAGGAGTTTGGCAACGGTGATTTGTCTACCCCTGCGTCATCCGCAGTCACGCCGACAGCTAGCTTCACGCAGCTTGCTCCGCCTGCCGACGCTATGGACGGCGACCTGTCTAGTTCAAGCAGCGGGCGCCGCCGCTCGACCGTGCAGACGCTGCCAGCAGCCAGTGTTGCGCCGATCCAGAGAGCCGGCCAGCTGCGCACCACCGACAGCATCCAGGGCGATCAGCTTATTGAAGCCGAGATCTCGGCTACCGGCAAGGTCTCGACGGAGTCATACATTGACTATCTGCGCGCATGCACGTTCTACGGCATCTTCGTGTTCGTAGCCAGCATGCTGATGAACCAGGGGCTGCTGGTGCTCAGCAACGTGTGGCTAAAGACATGGTCGTCGGCGAACGAGCAGCATGAGCGCGAAGGCACCGAGGACCCACACAAGCCCATGTACTACATCACTATTTATGGTCTGTATGGAGTCGTCGCCGCGGTCTTCTGCTTGATCCGGTCGCAGACGCTGTGGACAATCTGCGCTGTCAACTCTGGAAAGACCACGCACAAGAACATGCTGTACGCGGTGTTCCGCTCGCCCATGTCGTTCTTTGACACAACCCCGCTGGGCCGGATCCTGCAGCGCTTTTCCAAGGACCAGAACTCGGTGGACTCGGTGATTCCGCAGACCCTGGCGTCGTGGTTCCAGAACCTGTCCAACATCTCCTTTTCGGTGATTGTCATTGTGGTGTCGTTCCCGGCGTTTGGTGTAGTCCTGGTGCCGGTGGTCGTGTTCTTCTTCTACCTGAAGCACTACTTCTTGACGACGTCGCGGACACTGAAGCGTCTGGACTCGACCACGCGGTCGCCCATCTACGCGAGCTTCCAGGAAACCCTCGGCGGTGCCTCGACGGTGCGCGCCTACGGACAGGCCGAGCGGTTCATGGCCGAGAACATCCGCAAGCTGGACGCCAACCAGCGGTGCGTGTTCCCGTACCTGTCTCTGAACCGCTGGCTGGCGGTGCGGCTCGAGTTCATGTCGGCGTGCATTATCTTCGCGACAGCCCTGCTAGGCGTCCTGTCGCTAAAATACAGCGCCATTGACGCCGGCCTTGTTGGCCTGTCGGTCACCTATGCCCTGCAGAGCACGCAGCAGGTGAACTGGATGCTGCGCATGGAGTGCGATCTGGAGAACTCCATGTGCGACTACGTGCGCATCCAAGAGTACGAGCATCTGCCATCTGAGGCGCCCGAGGTCATTGAGGACAACCGCCCCACTGAGCAGTGGCCCGAGCAGGGTGCTGTCGAGTTCCGCAACTACTCGACGCGCTACCGCGAGGGTCTGGATCTGGTGCTGAGGGAAATCTCGTTCACTATCCGTCCCAAAGAGAAGGTCGGCATCGTTGGACGCACTGGCGCTGGCAAGTCGTCGCTGACGCTGGCGCTGTTCCGTATCATTGAAGGTGCGTCGGGCCAGATTCTGCTCGACGGCCAGGACATCTCCAAGTACGGTCTCTTTGATCTGCGTAGCCGCCTCTCGATCATCCCCCAGGACCCGGTGCTGTTTGCTGGCTCGGTTCGTAGTAACCTGGATCCGTTCAACAAGTACTCGGACGACGAGATCTGGCGTGCGCTGGACAACGCCCACCTGGGCGATGCCATTCGCGCAAAGGACGAGCGTCTGGAGTTTGTTGTGACGCAGGGCGGCGAGAACTTCAGCGTTGGCCAGCGCCAGCTTATCTGCCTGGCCCGTGCCCTGCTCAAGCGCGCCAAGATCCTGGTGCTCGACGAGGCTACAGCGGCGATTGATCCCGAGAGCGACTCCATCATCCAGGAGTCGATCCGCAAGGAGTTCAAGGATTGCACGGTGCTGACCATCGCCCACCGCCTCAACACCATCGTCGACTCCGACCGTATCCTGGTGCTTGACAAGGGGAAGGTGGCAGAGTTCGACACGCCAGAGATCCTGCTGAACAAGCAGGACGGCGTGTTCCGCGAGCTCTGGGCAAGGTCTAACGAAAACTAAGAGATGCTGTTATTCGGAATTCCTTGAGTGTTTTCAATATAAGCTTTTTACCAAATCCCTCAGTGTCGGATCATCAATGAACTTGTCAATCGACACATCGTCGCTGAGTCCCTTGCGGCGTCGGGTCTTGAGCATAAAGTCCCTGGCTAGCTGCTGCGCCGACGACGGCTCCAGGGGCCGCAGCACAATCTCCTTGTCAAGCGGCTCTCCGGGCACAACCTGCCAGTGGTCAAAGAACTGCTGGCAGAACGCCTGCCCGTTGGTGTATGTGCGCAGGTCGGTCTCGAACCCGAACGAGTCAATCGTTGGCAGCATCGCCTTGATCGTGTACATGGGCGACCCGGGCTTGGGCGCGTCGTGGGTGACGTGGCCGCGCCG
Source organism: Linderina pennispora (assembly GCF_002104995.1). NCBI lineage: Eukaryota > Fungi > Kickxellomycota > Kickxellomycetes > Kickxellales > Kickxellaceae > Linderina > Linderina pennispora. The sequence continues at coordinate 497,701 of NW_024468253.1, read as the reverse complement.
GCGGCCCAGAACCGTGTAGACAGCCGAGACGCAGTCAGCAGGCGCCTGGATCTCGACATGCTCGATGGGCTCCATGAGCCGCGGCTCAGATGTCAAAAAGCTCGAGTAGCAGACACGCCGCGCTGCCGGGATCAGCTGGCCGCCGCCGCGGTGGATGGCGGCGCTGGCCAGGTCCACCGAGAGGATGCGGAACCGCGTGTTGCGCATCGGCTCATCGCACAGCGGGCCTTCGCGCGCTGCCCACTGGAAGCCCTGCTTGACCGAGTCGCGCACGCTGCGCAGTAGGGCCTTGTCTGTCTCTCCCGGTAGCGTGTCGTCAGACAGCATGTTTGGGCCCTGGGGACCCGGTCCAAATGCCCAGATCGAGCGCCCGGCCAGGATGTCCCAGCCGTAGTTGGCCTCAAAGAACTGGCCGACCTGGCGCGCTGGCCACTGCAGCGAAACCTTGCCCGACTCGATGTCCTCGGCAATCCCCTGCTCCATGGGCTCAGCAATGATAGGTCAGCCGGTTCTTGCCGTTGGGCGAGTCGCCAAATACCTTGATCGCCGAGGTCTCCGAGACGGTCTCGCGGAAGGCCACCACCGGGTCAGCGACCTTGATCTCGATCTCACTGTACATTGTCCGCAGGTCGTGCATGATGCAGTCCAGGTACAACTCGCCGCTGCCCAGCACAATGTGCTCGCCGCTCTCCTCGACGCGTGTCTGCACCAGTGGGTACGATTTGCCAATCTTGCGCAGGCCACTGAGCATCTTGGGCAGCTCCGACGGGTTTACGGGCTCCACGGCTACCTTCATCACGGGATCCGAGGGGAACTGCAGCGGCCGGATAACCGCCAGGTCGTCTTCAGGCACCGACGTATCGACAATGGTCGCAGTCTTGCTAATCGGCCCGTCAACTCCGCCCAGCAGGACCCAGCTGCCGGCGCCAAGCCCTGACACCGGGATCTTGTAGCGCGAGCAGTACACCCATGCGTCAGTCACGGTGGCTATGGCCATGTCTTCATCGTCGCCAGGCGAGTAGCCCTCGCCAAGCACACGCACGTTCTGGCCCACGCTGACATGCCCGCTGAAGATGCGGCCCAGGGCAAAGAACTGCGAGGCATCGGACGACGGGTACTGCTTGGCCACAGCAATTACCAGTGGCCCATTGGCGTCGCACTGCCGCATCGCCTGTGCTGTCTCTGTATCCATCTGGCCTGTGTACAGCGACATTGTCTTGCGCTCGGCATTTGCTGCTGGCGATGGGATGTGTGTCTCGCACATGTCGACGAGTCCGGTCGGCGGACCAAAGAACTGCGTCATGACCCGCCGCAGCAGGTCGTGCACGTCCAGTGCGTAGTCCTCTTTTCGTAGCTTGATCCCCAGCGACTCGACCACTGGCCGCAGGGCAGGCTCGTCCTCGCCGACAACCTGGGCAAACACCTTATACAGCGGCTCCAAGATAAAGTGCAGGAACGACCGCTTCGCCTCCTTGCCATGTGCTGCGTTCTGCTTGCGCATAAAAGTGCGCCGCTGCGGGTGGTAGTACACGTCGCCCCACAGGCGCTTGGCCAAGTCGCGTGCCCGCACTGGCATATCCCATTTCGCTACATACTGCTGCGCAAACGATTCGAGAGAGAAGCACCAGCCGTAGGACGACGACGCAAAACATACGTTCCCCAGCTCTGGCGACACGCGCATCTCGGGCTTGGCTAGCGGGCAGGCGGCAATCGCCTTGTTGACCTCCTCGATCGTCAGCTTCAGCTTGTAGTACGCGTCGGCTGGCGGCAGCTTGAGCTCCAGCATCAGTCGGTCCACCTTGTTGACCACCAGCGTGATTGGGAGCTGCTCGCGCACCGCCAGCTGGATAATGCGCTCTGTGTTGGTCATCACGCCCTCGACTACATCGACCACCAGCACCACGCCGTCTGAGAGCCGCATTGCCGCCACCACCTCGTCGATAAAGTTGACATGGCCAGGCGAGTCCATGATATTCAGCGCCAGGCTCTTCCCCTTGGTGTTTTGGGCCACTAGAGATACTGGCATCGACTTTAGACTGATCATGCGCCGCCGCTCAAGCTGATGCACATCCGTGTATCCAAACGCCTTGTCGTTGGGCTTCGCCATTTTGGCCGTCGGTGTTGCCCGCGGTGTAGCGGTATCCCAGTCCTTCCACTCGTGTGTCGAGGCCACCAAAAGGTCTACCATCGACGTTTTGCCGTGGTGCAGGTGCCCGGCGACCACCACATTGCGGATCATGGCCGGGTACCCTTGCAGATCAACCAGGAACTCCTTCGTATATGCGGTGTCGGGCAGCTCGTCTTCCTCGGCCACCTGGAACTTGCGTGTCTTGAGCGGCGCAATGATCGGCTCTGTCAACGGCTGCGTGTCCTCTTCCTGTACCAGCGCCTCGACGTCGGGACCGTACACTTCCTCGGCCTCCGGGTAGTACTTTTTGTCCTCGTGCAGGACGATCTGGTTCATGGCAGCATCGACGCGCTGGATCATCATATGCCGATTTGACTCGTCGGCATCGGCGTCATCGTCAGAGCCTTGCTCTGAGGCATTGTCGCCCCCGCTGCCATTACCGCCCGGCATGCCTGCCGCAGGCTCGGCCTGCTCGACCTCGCTGTCGCTCTCCTCTTCTGACGACGAGGAGCCCAGGTCCGGTCCAATGTAATTGCCAAACTCGTCGTAATTGGGATCGTCCATTGCGTCTGCCAGGGAGGGGTCGGGTACGAACGCGTTTGCTAAACAAGTAGAAAGTGGTGTTAAAAAGGAAAGGCGGCGCTTGTCTGGAATTGCGCCTGCCAATGCGCAAAACTGCTGCAAGCGAAAACTCATATTCTGATCACCGCCCGCGGATTTTATCAGGATCAAGGCCCGGCCACGCAAGCAACCTCGGCTTCTCGGCGCTTCTCAATTGCTCAGCGGAGGGTACGTGTACATCATCGCTCGGCGGACGGGCTGGCGTGGCTCGCTTCTTTTTCCCTTCCAACGCAACCGCTCTGCTTCAAACACACTTTTCTTATTCTTGGCCGTGTCTATAACTGATTGCCAGCTTTCCTATTTCTCATTTTTACCACCAACTCCAGTTTGTTATAGAATCTCGCTCTCGCAAAAATGGCCGCGACATTGACGTCAGCAGGAGGGCTTATTTCGCTCCTCGACGAGGACGAGCGCGAGCTTCAGTACTACGGCCTTGTGCAGCTGAACGAGGTCATGGGCAAATTCTGGGCCGAGATTTCCGACGCAATTTCAAAGATCGAGGTTCTGTACGAGGACGAGACTTTTGAGCACCGCAAGCTGGCAGCCCTAGTCGCATCCAAGATCTACTTCCACCTGGGTGCATTTGACGATGCGCTGTCGTTTGCGCTGGGTGCCGGCGAGCTGTTCGACCTGACAGAAAACTCGGCGTTCGTGCAGACTGTGGTCAACCGCGCCATCGACAAGTACATTGAGCTGCGGTCCCACAACGACGACAGCAGGCAGCGAGTGGCAGAAGCCCATTGACGACAAGCTAGCGGCTGTGTTTGAGCGCATGGTTGAGCGCTGCTTCGAATCCAAAGAGTTCGGCCAGGTCATCGGCATTGCGATTGAGGCGCGGCGGCTGGATCTGCTGGAGCGCGCGCTGACCAGCGGCAACACAAAGCAGCTGCTGGCATATGTGCAGAATGAGTGCGTCGACTACATCGGCAGCATTCACCTGCAGAGCCGCGTGCAGGAGCTGTTGGTCAAGGTCTACACACAGTTTGAGAACCCCAACTATGAGGCCATCTGTCAGAACCTGGCCAAGCTCAACAACCCGTCCAAGACCGCCGAGATTCTGACAAACCTGATCCAGTCTGGAGAGAGCGGCATTCTGTCGGCATACCAGATCGCCTTCGATCTGAACGCCAACTCGTCACAGGAGTTCACTGGCACCTGTCAACAGCGCGCTTGCGCAGAGCGACGCAGCCAAGTCCGAGGCCGAGGGCGTGGTGGCGGCGGTGACCAAGGTCCAGGCTATTTTGAGCGGCGAGGAGTCGCTCAAGCTGAACCTCGAGTTCCTGTTTACCAACAACAAGACCGACATGGGCATCCTGAACCGCACAGTGCAAGATCCTTGGACTCGCGCAGCTCGCTCGCCCACAACGCCGTGACGCTGTCGAATGCCTTCATGCACGCTGGAACCACGATCGACAATTTTTTGCGCGAGAACCTCGAGTGGCTGTCGCGCGCCAGCAGCTGGTCGAAGTTCTCGGCCACAGCTGCCTCTCGGTGTGATCCACCAGGGCCAGACCCGGAACGGCTTCTCGTTGCTCGAGCCTTACCTGCCCGAGGACTCGGTGTCGTCGTCGCCGTTCTCTGAGGGCGGTGCTTTCTATGCGCTGGGTCTGATCAACGCCAGCCACGGCAGCGACCGCGTCATCAGGCTACCTGCAGAATGCGCTGGCTACCTTCCAGGGCCAGAATGTCGAGATTCTGCAGCACGGCGCCAGTCTCGGTCTCGGTGCTGCCGGCCTGGGCTCGGGCAGCGAGGATGTCTTTGAGGCGCTCAAGATTGTGCTGTTTGCTGACAGCGCTGTGTCCGGCGAGGCTGCTGCTATTGGCATGGGTCTGGTCATGATGGGCACTGGCCACGAGGAGACGATCAAGACCATGCTCATGTACGCCCGCGAGACGCAGCACGAGAAGATCATCCGCGCTCTGGCTGTCGGGATGGGCCTGGTCATGTTTGGCCGCCAGCAAGAAGCCGACTCGCTCATTGAGCTGCTGGTCGAGGAGGAGGACCCGCTGCTCCGTCTTGGCGCCGTCCAGATGACGACTATGGCATACACGGGCACTGGCGACAACAACGCCATCCGCCGCCTGCTTCATCTGGCTGTCTCTGACGTTAACGATGACGTGCGCCGCGCTGCTGTGACTGGCCTCGGCTTCCTGCTGCTGCGCAGCCCCGAGCAGGTGCCGCGCATGGTGCAGCTGCTGTCGGAGAGCTTCAACCCGCACGTGCGCTTTGGTGCCACGCTGGCTCTGGGCATTGCCTGTGCCGGGTCCGGGTCCAAGGCTGCCATTGCGATCCTGGAGCCGATGCTCAAGGACTCGGTTGATTTTGTTGTGCAGGGCGCCTGCATTTCGCTGGCCTTCATCCTGATCCAGCAGAACGAAGTGTACGAGCCCAAGGTCGCCGAGGTGCGCAAGCGGTTCACCGAGCTCATTGAGACCAAGAACATTGAGCCCGCTGCCCGCTTCGGTGCTGCCATTGCCCAGGGCATCATCAACGCTGGTGGACGCAATGTGGCCATCGGCCTGACCAGCCTCGACGGGCAGCTCAGCAAGTCGGCCTGCGCCGGTATGCTGCTGTTCACGCAGTTCTGGTACTGGTTCCCGCTGGCGCACTTCTTGTCGCTGTCGTTCAAGCCCACTGCGCTGATCGGCGTCAACAAGGACCTGCGCGTGCCTGTTCTCGAGGCGACCTGCACGGGACGCAAGTCGCTGTTCGAGTATCCGCCCAACATCGAGCAGCCGGTTGCGCAGGCTCCGACGAAGGTGGCTACGGCGGTGCTGTCGACCACAGCCAAGGCCCAGCGCCACGCAAAGAAGGTCGAGGTGTCGGCTGGCGAGGGGTCGTCCAGCTCTGCTGCTGGCAGTGGCGCGCCCGCTGCCGAGGGCATGGATGTTGATGGTGCTGCGGCTGCTGCTCCCAAGACGCCTACCAAGAAGACACGCCGGCAGGGGCCCGAGTCATTTGCCGTCGATAACCTGACCCGCGTTCCTGCCGTACCAGGAGTCGCTGGTCAAGTGGCCGGCCAATGCCCGGTTACGTGCCAGTCAAGCAGGGCCGCATGTCGGGGATTCTGGTGCTGCGGGACACGACGCCTGACGAGCCCGAGAACCTGATCGACAGCGTGATCAGTGCTGGCCCCGACGACGAGTTCATGGATGCCGATGACGGAGCCAACACGGTGCAGCCGCCCGAGCCGTTCGAGTATCCGTTCGACAACGACACCGCCTAGAAACTACCAGCATCCACCTGCTTTCTCTTCCCTCTTTTCTACATTTTATTAAGCAAAATCCCCATTTTCTCTAGCGTATCGAGTCGTACATGGAGAACTCTGTGGTTGTAAACGGCAGGATGCTTTCGGCCTTGAGCTTTGTCTCGGCAACAGGCGGGCCCAGGATCCGGATCTGGCGCACGCGCACATCGCGGCCATTCTCGTAGTTTGCTGGGAACTCGACCAGCAGGAACTGGGCTGCGAGCGGGCCGTCCGCATCCGACAGCTTGAGCTCGACCCACCCGCGCGGCTCCTGCGCCAGCTCTATCAAGTGCACCTGCTGCACGTCGAACTGGCTGGACCCTGCCTTGATGTTGACCTGGCACGGCGTGTAGTTTTCGTCCTGGTCGATATTGAGAAACAGGTGGATGGCGTGTATGGGCATGCGCAGGTCGAACCTAATGCTAACCCAGTGCGGCTGCGAGCCAGTCTGACTGCCAGTATGTGGTGGTGGAGTGGTCGTAGAGGATGGGAGACGCCGTGGCCCTGCTTGAGAGTGGAGACGCTCCAAAGACCCTGGGAGGAGATATCGGGCAGCTGCTGAGACATGGCAATAGGGAGGATGTTTAACGAGTGGTGGTTTCGCGTTGACAAGATTTCGCAGGGTTCAAATTGGCTGGAGCAGCACCACTTTTGCTTATAGGCCAAGCTGGTAAACGTAAACACGAAATATCGGTTTACCGCTTCTTTTTTTTTTTTTGCTTCTACAGGACTGCCCTTTGTTTTTTCCATTAGCGCGTTTTTTTTCTATTTTTTTCGTTCATTCTCTGCACATTTGGCGTTCTTTCGTTGAGGCAGCTACCACTAGAAGCACATTGTAGCAATGGCAGAATATTCAGGAGGACATGGCTTGTTTCGCACGCGTAAGTTGAATGAATCAGACACCACTCCTGCCAAGGATTTCAGCACGCCCACTAACAACCATTGGCGGCTAGTGAAGGAGGCCTTTACAGGGTCTAGGTAGCTACGACACAGTGACGCCTGTGAACCCGCAGCAGAGGTACCGCAGGTTCAGCCGGAACGATCGGTTCAAAGACCCGCGTCGCAGCAGTGTCCACCACGACGACGATCCCCAGCAGCGCTCCACAGCCGGCCCAGCCTCGCGCCTCATGGACACTGCTGCTATTCACGGTAGCAGCGCAGCTATCAACGACCAGCGCCCGGCGCATTCGAGCGGGATCACCATAGAGGTATTGCGCAAGGAGGAGCAGCGGATGCGGCACGAGCTCGACCACTACAAGGGTCAGCTGCAGGACCTGCAGTCCAAAAACGAGATTGAGATGGAGAGGCTCAATATGCGCGCACAGCAGAGCGAGCAGCGGGATTAAAGAGCTGATGATGGAGCGGCGAGATCTGGTCCAGACAATTACAAAACGGGAGGGTACGCTGCGGTCCAAGGAGCGCGAGCGCGAGGCACTAGTGGAGCAGCTCGAGAAGCAGCAGCAGCTAGCACAGCAGGCGATTGGGCAGCAGAATGCCCTGCGAGATCGGTCGGAGGCCGCAGGAGTTATCAGCAGCAACGTCAAAAAGGCAATGGACCAGATGGCACAGCGAATCGAAGAGCACAAGCGGCATCTGCGGCATACTGAGGCAAAGCTGCGCAAGGCAGAGCTAGCAAGACATGCTGCCGAAGAGCAGCTTAACAAGCTGTCAGCCGACGATTACCCGGCGCAGCTGCGTAAAGCCAGAGATGAACTGCGAGCGCGCGAAGAGCGGCACGGCGATGATGTGGAGCGGATCAAGCAGCTGCTCAGCGATGAGCGTGAGGCCGCGGCGGGTTACATGAAGCAGCTGAACGAGGCAAATGTGCATGCGACGACCCTCGAGCAGGAGCTGCTGCAGGCGCGCAATAGCGCCAGCAACGATAGTGCTGAGCTATCGAAGAAGCTGGACATCTCAATGGCACAGCATGCCAAGTCAAGGGCCCAGCTGTCAGAATTCGAGCGGCGAGCAGCGCAGCGCAGCGAGGAAGCAAGCCGGCAGCTGAAAGCAGCTACCGGGGTTATTGAAGACCTGAAGGCCGAGGTTGCACGGCTGGAGCGTGAGCGTGAAGAAGTGCAGCATGAGATGAAGGCCAAGATGCGCGCACTGAACAGCGAGTACAAGCTGGCGAAGCACAATTTCGCAAGCTCAGTCAAGGACGCCGACAACGAGCGCAAGCGGCGACTGCAAGACACCCAGTCTCAGCTTGAGCTGGTAACTAAGGAGGCGGTTGACCTGCGTGCCCAGCTCAGCGAGCTGCGAAGTGGGCTGGTGAAGAAGGAGATGGCGTGGAAGGACGAGCGCCTTGAGTTTGAGAACGACCTGAAGGCAGCGGCGGCAGACTTTGAGACAATGCAGGAAAGGATGGATGAAAAGGAGCGCGTATTCCAGGACAGGATCAAGAAGCTGGAGGACAAGACGCGCAAGAGCGAGGCCACGTGGAATGCGGAGCGCAACAACCTGCTGGGGAAGCTCGATGCGGCCAACAAGGACGGGTTCAAGCTGCGCGAAGAGCTGGCTTCGATGCGCAAGGATGCTAGCAAAGCCAAGTCGACTAGCCAGGCAGATGTTCTTCGAACCACTAGGGAGATGGCACAGCTGCGGGCTGGCATGGACGAGCGAGAGCAGAGGTGGGAGGAGGAGCGCAAGCAGGTCGCCCAGGAGCATGACGAGATCGTTGCTGGCATGAAGGAGGACTATGCGGCGCTGGAGCAGCAGCTGCAGGACGACAAGTTCACCCTCGAGTCGCAGCTGCAGGAGGCCCAGGATGAGCTGGCGCAGTGGCGAGACTCCACATGACGATGACTTTGCGTCGCTTGAGGAGCAGCTGCGCAACGCCGAGGAGGCGCTGAACAAGGAGCGCGACCATGTCGGCGACCTCGAGGACGAGATGGCAGCAAAGCAGGAAAAGCACGTGCATGAGATCCAGGAACTCGAAGAGCTGATGCAAACCTACCGCCAGGGGCGCGAGGCTGCTGATGCGGAGCTGCAGGCGCAAATCAAGGCCGCCAAGGAACGCGAGGCTGCTGAGGATGGCCTGAGGGTGCAGCTCAGAGAGGCCACAGAGCGTGCCGACGAATTCGAGAGCGAGAATGACCGTCTGGTGGCCCGCCTTGAGCTCATGGAGCAAGACAACGAGGCGCTTGTGATAGCCTACGAGCAGCTCGAGGACCAAGTCGCCGATCTGACCGAGACTGCCAACTCCGGCAACGAAGAGGCGCTGGACTACTACGTTCGCATGATGCAGGCCATGCACGAGAACCACGCGCGCGAGAAGGAGCAGTGGAGGGAGGAGCGCGCCAAGCTGCACAGCGTCATCGACCGCCACCGCTACCGCGAGAGGATGCATGTGATCCGCGAGGACTACCTGACAGACATGCTGGCGATTAAGGAGGACGCGCGCGCGCAGATGGTGCACGAGGCACGCCAGATGTACGTTGAGATGCAGGAGCAGGCCGGCATCATCTACGAGCAGATGGATGCAGGTGCTGAGCTGGCAGACGACCTGCAGCGGGTGCTCATATTGTCGGGTGAGGCGCCAGTAGGCGATTTGCTTGCTGAGGTGCAGCAGAGCGTTCGCAACACGTTTATTGGCAGCATGGAGCGGCTGCAGGATGCGCGTGTGCGGCGCTCTCGCCTCGACTGCGACTTGATGGAGCTGAAGTATATGGCAGTGCAGGGCAAGATCGTCGAGACTGCGGGCGACATGAGTCTGCAGTCCAAGGAAGAGCGAGCGCAGCTGGAGAAGGACCTGGAGGCGGCGCGTGCCGAATTGCAGGACCTGCAGCAGTCGGCAAATTCGGACCGCGAGTCGTTTGAAGCGCATGTTGCCGATCTGGAGGCCGAGGTTGCTGAGCTCCGGCGTCCAGAGTGGCAAGGCTGCATTGCCTGCTGCAAAGGCTGGCTCTCCTCCAGGAAACGGCGATGCGCTGCGGCAAGAGATTCTGCAGCAGGTTGAGGAGAAGGCTGAGCTTGAGGCGCGCTTGGAGTCGATTGACTACGAGATGGACGATATGCGCGCAAAGTATGAGCTGCAGCGCGCATCGTACGAGTCGCAGATCGAGCACATGCACCAGATGCTTGAGAAGTGCGAGGTGGACATGGAGACCCATGCCGATGAGGTCGAGGTCATGCGGCGGTATCTGGCAGAGGTTGAGGGCGAGCGGGCGATCATTGCAGAGCAGAGCCAGTTCCAGATCAACTGGCTCAAGGACAACTACGCTGCGGCGTACCACGACCTGGACGCGATCCTGAGCAGCAACGGCGGCCACACCAATCTGCGCCAGCGCATCAAGTACGTGGACAGCCTGAAGAACCAGATACTGGACCTGAAGAAGGAGAGCTTTGAGCGTGGCCGAGAGCGCGGCAAGCTGCAGCTCCAGGTGGAGTCGCTGCGCAGTGAGCTGGAGGCGTACCGGGAAGTTGTGGATGTTGACGCCGTGCAGCCCAAGAGCCGACTGTATTCGCGGACACCGGGCCGGCACCTGGCTAATGGCGACGTGCAGAAGCACTAGTTTCCTGCGTTGGTTCATAGGCTATATCTATCCCCGTCTCAACATGGAATTACATGAGCATGCTGTATTGTGTCCGGCCGGGATTTACCCCAACAACTGGGCCATTTGCAGTCCCAAAGACGGAAGCCCCTGGGACCATGTTGCGACATGCTCCGCTATCCGGTCCCGACAAGCTCAGGCAGCGCTTTCGCGCTCCTCGCTCCGATGCGGACTCAGGGGGAGGGCTGATTCGCGGTCTGCTCAGCAGCGTGCTGGGAGACCAAGGACATGCACAGAGACCTAGGTGCAGGCTTTATCGTGGATTGCCCGGCAGCACTATACCTTTGCGCGTCCTGACGTCCATTTTTACTTCAGTCTGCCTGTGCAAAGCAAATTGTTTACTTTCTTTTGCAGACGGCCGGCCCGGCACCACCCTGGCTGCCAGCTCCTCTGCCGCGACCCGGCAAGCTCTCCTCCTCTCTCCCCAATTCCTCGCCCTCCCTGTGTCTTTGGCATTAAGCTGGTATTTTTCACATAGCCTTGTCCCTCCCCCCACTATACCACTGCACCGCACTCGTAACAAAAACACAGGATGGGCTCGGACGTGGTAGTCTTGGATTTTGAAAACGCCGAGGTGCGCAACAGCGATTATGAGTCTCTCCAGCCCGAAGGGTGGCTGACAGGCGAGATAATCAATTTCTACTGGACATTTCTCGAACGGCGCGAGTTCCGCAGCGAAAGCTCCCTAATGTTTCTTGGCACATACACGGCGTACCGGATCTCGAATGCGGAGAACGCAACCATTACCGACAACATCTCGATGCAGCTCAGCGAGGAGCTGAAGCACCGGCACCTGGTGCTCATCCCGCTGAACCACCGCAGCCACTGGTCGCTGCTCGTGTACTGCCGGCTTACCAAGACATTCTACCACTATGACTCGATTTCGCGGCACAACCGCAAGTTTGCAGAGCGCGCTGTCGGACGGTTCCTGCGGGTGCTGGAACCCAAGGCGAAGGACGGGTTTTATTTCAAGCCAATGCAGACGCCGCAGCAGAACAACGATTTCGACTGCGGCATATACGTGCTGGCGATTGCCGAGGAACTGGCACGCCGGTATATCAACCACACGAAGCGCAGCGCGGTGCCGCGCGCCAAGCGGCCAAGTGCACCGGCGTCGGCGCCGATCAACCGGCAGCTTGCGCGAGCAATACATGGCGAGGGACAGTGGCGAGCTGGCCCGGCGCAAAACCACTCCGGCGGGCTCGCAGACGGTGCGGCAGACGGTGCGGCAGACGACGCCGATTAGCCGGGCGCTGACAAGCGATCTGCTGATGCCGCGGTTCAGCAATCCGTTTGCGTCGTCGTTCAACAGCGCATTTGTGTCGCTGTGCAAGGACCCGGTTTCGAACACATTTGTGCCTGAGCCGCTGCTCAAGGGCGGCGGCAGCGGCTGCTACGAGGAAGACGCACGCCTCGCATAGCGCCGGGGGGTCGAGCAAGTCGCGCGAGGAGAGGATACAGGCGGAGGTGCGGCTGATGGAGAAGGCGGGGCTGCCGCGCGACTTTTGGCAGGTGACTGTGGAGGACATCGAGTACCCGCACTGCATGCGCAGGCGGATCCGCAAGCTGGTGCTCGAGCTCCAGCGGCAGCAGATCCTCAGCCGGCGGTCGAAGCGGTGATAGATTCGATGTCCATGGAAGCCCAGAACTCTGTCGGAAGTTGGTCATCTGGGCGCGAGCCGTTGCATGGGAAGAGGGCACGTGTCTTGGCTGGTTCCAGGCTCGGGGCACACGGAAGGGTGCTGGTCCACGCGATGCAGGAAAACCCGCATTGTTGGCCAGTGGCAGACAGGGGGGAATCGGCACTATCGTCGAGTGGTAGCGAGCCCTGTATGCGCCTGAAGTTCAATGCTCGGCTGTGTGTTTGATGCGCAATGCTCCCATTCCTCGCATTTTCCTTCACTTCCGCTTTGCGCCTTTTTCCTCTTTTTGGCCCTAGCCTACTCTTCCTTTTCTTCCAAACACTATTCGCATACTTTATTTTAAGCTGTATTCTTTTATATATTTGAAATGACCACAGCAGCGGCAGCCCACGGGCCAGCCGTGCCGCAGAGCGCCAGTCTCGAGACGCTTCGCTGCGACAGCTTTGACATGAACCTGACGGCGAGCGACATCGAGTCGCTGGAGCCTGGAGGATGGTTCACTGACGACATCATCGACTTTTACTTTCGCTACCTGAAGCGCAAGTACTTCAACAACGACTAAGGGGATCGTCTTTGTTCCGGTCCAGCTGGCCACCCTGTTGACAGACCGTGCTGTTGGTAAGTCGCCAAAAGGCATGTTTTCGAAGACGTTTGCAGCCAGCAAGCCCAGTGAGCTGGAAGAAGCTGTGCACTTACAAAACACAGTGCAATTCTGTGGCAATAGGCAACAAGGCCGATCACCTGCGAGAGCTCGCCGCCGACGCCAACGCCCTGGACTTTGAGACGCACTGCCTGCAGAACCCAAGGAGCATAAAGGTCGCGTTTCTGCCGATATTCGGCGACCACCACTGGTCGCTGCTGGTGTACCGGGTGCGCAAGAACAAGCCGCAGGAGTTTCTGCACTTCAACTCGTACCTGCAGAACTCGCGCGAGCAGCACACGCAGAGCGCGCGCACGGCCCTGACCAACCTGCTGTATGTGCTGCGCGAGAACGACAAGGGCATGGCGATTTCAAAGGACTCGTACCAGCTGGTGATCAAAAACTGCCCACAGCAGATGAACACGTCGGACTGCGGCGTGTATGTATGTATGTTTGCGTACATACTGTCAAAGAACATCCTTGCGTACGAGAAGGAGACGTCGGGCGGGTCGCTGACACACCTGATAAGGCGCATGTCGATGCTGCCAGCGAACCACAGCAGCCGGCCAGATGAGATCCCGTTTCAGCGCAAGAGCGGCAAGCACGTGGAGAGCGACCCGGCAGAGCTGATGTGGAAGATCAAGGACAAGGACGAGCTGCCGCCGGACAACATGCGGGACTACCTGTACAAGATCATTCGCCACGAGTGCAACAAGCCATTCTCAAAGTCGGCGGCTCTGTAAAAGTAACAACCATTTATTAGACACCTATTCCACCAATTTCAAATGTCGATTTTGGCTGCATAGTCCAGGATGTTTGACGTGAACCGATCGCTGATCGTGCCGCCGTAGCCAGAGACAATGCGCAGAATGTCCAGGGTGACCTCGTAGTTGCCCAAAATGTTGATGTGGTCGGCTGCCCCGACTCCGCCGCGAATGTCCTTGTAGGCAGCCAGCGGGCTGTGCCGGCACTCCTTGGTAACGACGCGCACGCCATGCGGGTTGAACAGCGGCTTGCGCCATCCGCTGGCGCCCATGTAGCCCAGAGACAGCAGCGGCACTGTGCCGTCGCCTTCGCTGCCGACCACGCCAATGTCTACGTTGGATAGATGCGGCCGTACTCGCTTGTCGATGCGCAGTGATGGCGTGCCATCCTCCTCCTTTCATCTCCTCGACGCTGGTCTCGCCGTCCTTTGTGTAAAAGTACGCGCGCTCGGTCTCGACGCCGTAGCCGTAGAAGCTGTAGATCGTCATATTGGGTGCATTCGGCAGCTGGTGCTGCAGCGGGTTGGTCCACATGCGGTAGTCGTCCCTGTGCGCGTCCATGTCGTGCTGGGTGCGGAACACGCCGTAGCTGTAGTGCCGGCGCATCAGCCTCTCCGAGTCCTTGTCCAGCACATACATCAGCAGGTTGAGCGACTCGTCCATCGTCATGTTTGTGAACTTTGCATTCGCCGTCGTCAACATTGACCTGGGTGCCGTAGGAGAGGAACTGCGGTGTGTCCTTGCTCAGAGCCGGGTTTCCTGGAAGAGAACGGAATCCACGAGTCACCCTTGGCGTTGAACAGCTCAGTAGGCTCACTGATGTCGTCAGGCGCGCCGGTGTGGTTACCCCAGATGGCATTACCGCCCTTGGGAAGGAGCGAGGGCAGGCCAGGGCCAGGAGCGGAATATCTTGGCCATGTCGTAGCGGTTCATGAAGCGCTCCAGCAGCATGTTGGCTAAGGGCTGCACGGTCTCGCGCTGCTCGCCGGATAGCAGCGACGACAGAGTCTTGGGGACGCCGAGCGGGGTACCGGCCAGATTCACCATGGCCTCAATGTGGTCGGCAACCCAGTGGTCGCCGCCATCGCCGCCCTGAGGCGACTCCACCCACTTGATAAAGAACTGGATGATCTGCGATCCCATCGAGTGGGCAACGAGCACGGTCTTCTCGCCGCTGCCCTTTTTGTTCAGCTCGATGCGGCTCTTGAGACTAGAGAAGTACTGGTCGCGGCGCTCAAGGATCAATGTACGAGAGGCGCCAGTCGTATGAGGCCAGGAACATGTCGTTGCTGTCGTAGCCGAGAACCGCTAGATTCTCAATTAGCTTGGCCCAGATCCAGTACCCGGTAATGAAGTAGTCAGCGGCATACAGACCCTTGGCGGCACGCAATTTGTAGCCCGGGGGGTCGAGGCCGGTCTTTTTGTCAAGCATCATGCTGCTTACCCAGCAGTCCTTGTCCATCAGCAGCGCTTTGAACATGGTGGCTGTGCCCCACATGCGCTGGCGGAAGTATGGCTTGGAGCAGTTCTCTGTGCTCCAGCTTTCCAGCCCCGAGGAGATGATCCCGGGCACGAGGATGACCGGGTGCTTTTTCTTGAGCTGCTCGTCGCCGGCCACGCTCTGCGCCGGCTGGAAGTTGCCGGTTGCGTAGGTCTCGCCGCCCATCTCCAGCTCGCTGGGCGTCAGCAGCTTGATGACATCGCTGCGCAGGTCGTCGGGTATCATCCCGGGAATGTCCAGGTCGTCAAAGAACTGCGAGAGCCGGTCAATGTGCTCGCTCTGCAAGGGGTTTGTGTAGAGGATCGTGCCGACGGCCATGAGCGCACCAACCAGGATGCCAACGAGGAACCACCGCCGCCGCATGCGCTTGATGCCGCCCGACAAGCGCTGTGACAGCCGCTTGGGCTCCAAGAACGCCGAGAGGCTGGTGGAGGACTCCTTTTCTGCGGGTGTGGCCGGCAGAGTCGGCGTGCCTGGGACCGAGGTGGGCGTATTGTCTGCTGCAGGCCTTCTCCTCCTGAGAGCCGTGCTGTCATCGTTGTCTGAGGGTGGCATTTCGTTAAAGACAGGCTGGGGTGGTGAATTCAGTATACGTGGATAAGAGAAGTGAAAGCGAGGGCATCGTCGTGCAAAGGAGAAAGCCAAGGGAATGTGTGCTACGCAGACGGCCGTGAAGAATCTCGGGCTCTCTAAAAAAATTAGCAAAGCTGGCTGTGGTTACAATGGCGCGCGATTTTTCTTGCACTGTCGACCTGCAAAAAATGTTGGACCTGCTTTCCTCTTTGTTCCCTTCTTCTCCCAGCCAGTGTTTACAGCATTTCCTTTCTTTCCCAAATGAACCACGACGAATCCACAGCCGTCGAAGCGGGCGCCATAGGTAAGTAGAGGAACTCGGGTGCATTCCAGTATGCTGCAGACTGCATTTCGGCAGATAACTACACACCTCTCTCCCCTCTGCCTCTCCCCCTTTCCCGTCGATATTTTCTCTTTATCTTTTAGCGTAGGAGCAACAACGTAACCATCTACTTTAAGAAACCCTGCCAGAGGCGCGTCCAAGGCTACTTCGCTGTTGACGGCATTCCTTGCATTCCGTATGTACTTATACCTTCCTCCATGTAGATGCCGAGGGCCCAGATACGCTGCTGCCAAGCGGACTGACACGGGCCCAGCAGGCTAGCGTTGACAGGGCGCTGGCCTATGTGCGCGAGCTGCAGGCGACGGTGTTCAAGGACGCGGTGGAAGAGGCAAAGAACAGGCTGAAGGAGCAATTGCCAGTGGGCACGCTGAACCCTGGGCTGCAGAGCGGCGAGATAGACGCACGCAACCTGTCAGTGATGTCGCGCATATACGTTGGCTCGATAAACTTTGAGCTGACCGAGGAGCACATCCACCGGGTGTTTTCAGAGTTTGGGTCGATCAGCAACGTCAGCATGTCCAAGGATGCGGCGACAGGCAAGCACAAGGGGTACGGGTTCGTCGAGTACGAGATCCCTGAGGCAGCGGCGCTGGCGATAGAGACGATGAACGGCACCATGCTGGGCGGGCGCCAGCTGCGGATCGGCCGGCCACACAACTACGAGGTCGCAGTAGTGCACGGGTTTCCAAGGGCACCCGATACACGCATCTACGTGGCCAATGTCAACGAAGCCATTGCCGAGGACAGCCTGAAGGAGATCTTTGCGCCGTTCGGCGAGATCAGGCAGTGCGTGCTGGCGCCAGACTTCGCCACACGGAAGCACCGCGGGTGGGGCTTCATTGAGTTTGCTGAGGCGGCGGCTGCGGGGCAGGCTGCGCTGGCCATGAACAAGTTTTCGCTGGGCAACCTGGTCCTGCGCGTGTGCAAGTGCTTGGTGGGCGGGCCGCTGGGCAAGGGCATGGCGGCGCTGGACGATGTCAAGAGCCCTGGGACTGCGGGCCAATCGCCGGCTGTGAAGCCGCCGCAGCAGGTGGTTGAGGTTGCCGCGAGTATCACAAAAAGCATCACAAAGGAATCGTCACCGATCGTGCTGTTGACTAATGTGGTCGGCGGGCGATCGGAGGTCGACGATGACCTGGCGGCCGATATGGCTGAGGAGGGCGAGAAGTGTGGAAAGATCTTCAAGGTGGTTGTGCATCTGGCGACGGAACGGGAAATCAGCGGTAGCC
Source organism: Linderina pennispora (assembly GCF_002104995.1). NCBI lineage: Eukaryota > Fungi > Kickxellomycota > Kickxellomycetes > Kickxellales > Kickxellaceae > Linderina > Linderina pennispora. The sequence continues at coordinate 480,458 of NW_024468253.1, read as the reverse complement.
AATCACATGCAGGAGACAATGAGGTCAAGATATTCATCCACTACGCGGATACTGCAGCCGCCGCTCGGGCTGTGGGGGTCTTTGACCAGCGGTGGTTCGGCGGCCGCCAGATCTCGGCGCAGCACTACGACCTCGACCGATACCGCCAAGAGACCAGTGCCGACACCATGGTATACATGCCGTGAGCCTGTCTTTGCCAGAGCTGAGTTCGAAATACATCTGGTGAAAAAATAAAAATTTTTTATCGTGTTATTAGACGCGGATTTCTTTCTTGTAGGATTGGCGCCGACTATTTTTTTTCGTTTATTTCGGTGCGACAAGTATAAAGAGCTCGCCACAGGTCTGAATAGCCAAGCACAAGCCTGCCGGCCAAGCAACATACGGGCCCAACATGCGGGCGCTATGCGCAAGGTGTCGATATGCCTGGTGGCGGCGGCAGGCGGATGTGCCAGGCATGTGCAGGAGACCCACCAACAAGCTGTGATGGCGATGCAGGCGGAACCCTCATGATTAAAATTTATCGGGATCCGGTCCGTAACCCGCCGAAATCACCCGGCGCGACCCACCCCCTCCACAAAAACTCACGTTCACAGCGCTTGCAGCTGCTCTTCAGAATGGAGCTAGCGCAGGAAAAAAATTTGCGCGTTACCACGACAAGGGACCGGCGGGCCTGCCGCCGCCACCAGCACAAGCGGCTCCAGGAGAAGAGCGAGCGCCGGCGAAAAAGGGCGTATTTGATGACCTTAGCGCTTGGTTTTGTTCAGTCTTGCGAATCACTCTTTTTGTGCGTTATAGCTCTCGCCGCCCCACCCCTTAAAAATGTGTTTGCAACTGGTCCTTGAGCGCTGGGCAGCCCGGCTTTAACTCTCGCTCCCTTTCTTCTTTGCTTCTAAACGCACCTATATTCTTTTGCCTTTTCCATTTTTCTGCGCGCCCAGCACGCCCTCTGCTCTCGCTATCACCTTTTTGGCTACTCCTTGTGTCGAGATACATTATTTTTCGCGGTGTTGAATTTGTTCCTTTTAGCTGACGCTTTCTCTCTCTTTTTTGACTGGGAAACAGAACGACCCAAACGAGCGCACCCGAAGCAACCCTCCTCTTCTTCCCCCTCTGCAACTTTGAGCTAGCCCGGCGCATACACCCAATTTTTCTCTACATTTTACCGGCCACCCTTGCCTGCTTGTTTACAGGAGGGCACCACTCCTCACCCTGCCGTCTGCCGTGCGCCGTCTGACTCTATAACCCACCCGCATAACTGCTTGCATCACTTGCCTCCAGAAACACCCCTCTTTTATTCTTGCCTCTTTATTTTCGCACAGCTTATTGTTGATACTTATTACCCGACATCGGGACCTCCTCACAGTCGACTAACGCACAAGCCCGCTTTTGAGGAAAATAACCTCGATGATGGAGATTGACCAGAACCTTGAAGAGTATTTCCGCCTAAACACGGCCCAGCTGCTTCGCAGCGACGATGACACAGACAACAACACCGGCGTTGATGAAGCTAACGGTAACGTATTTGGTCGCGTTTCAGCCTTCTTTCGCCGCCTCTCTTGTTGTCGCTATTGATTGTTTATTAAACCTCGCCTTGCTCTCCTCTTTTTCCTCACCCTGTAGAAAACTGGTCAGATGTCGACGACGCCAGTGTGGCTGATGATGGCGATGCGATTCAGCAAAAGAAGCGCATCCTCCGCTACGGGCGCAACAAGCTGGCTACCATGCGCGAGCGCTTCAATGATTCTAAAAAGAGGCAAGTGGCGATTTGATGTGGGCCATCCTGCACGGAGGACAGAGGATAAAAAACAGGAATACTAAAAATGGGCCAGCCCCTTTCGTCTGCTTTTGATAGACTCTTTGAGGCCAAGCAGAAGCAGCTGGACGTCGAGCTCGCTCAGCTGCAGAACGGCACGCTGCCCCGCTACAAGGAGCTTGCTGACCAATTGGAGGCGCGCTGGTCTGATCGCCGCAACAAGCTTGATGTCGAGCTCAAGTGCCACCGCGACTTTGAGCGCACTCTGCTCGAGGCCACGCAGCGCAACATCCGCAACACCTTCCTGGCGCAGCGGGCCGAGCTGCGCCACAGCATGATGCAGGCGCGCCAGCGGCGGCTGTGGGTGCTCGGCGAAGGCCGTCGCGGCCTGGACAAGGTGCACGAGACCGTCTGCAGGCTGGTCGACCCCATTTCCAACCAATCAGGGTCGTGGGAGCCCGAGCTGCCCCGAGCTGCGTCCGACGAGTCCTACCGCCTGCTGGAGCCCATTTCGATGCGACTGTCCAGGGCTGACGAAGACTCGGATCTGGCAGCAATCCTGAGTATCCCCTCGCTGCTCAACCATGGCAACCCAGCCGAGACAGGTGCTGCTGCTGCTCCTGCTGCTGACGCTGCTGAGCAGAACGATGCCGATAATGCGCTCGAGGCAGTAGTCGAGCCTGCGACCGGGTCTGCCGTTGCAAATGCTTCGGACGCTACTGCCTTTACTGGCTATGCCCTAGAACAGCACTCCTCCGCACCCACAGCCGCTGTCTCGGTTGCAAACATTGCTGGCGGATACGAAACCCGGTACGACCCTGTCGAGCCCTATGCACCGACCTATTCGGGCACCACGGTTGCTTCTGAGCCTCCGCCAGCAGCCTACCAGCCGGCATACACTGCCACTGGTTACTATGACTCACGTGATGCTGCTGGCACATCCAGTGGCCCGCCTGTGGATAACGCTCCTCCCACATATACGTACCAGCCCGTGGTGGACTCGGCGCCCGCTGATTACAGGTCGTCCAAGCTGCCGGGTCTTGCATACCCGACTGCCACCGCCGAGACCAGTCAATATTCTGCCTACTCTCAGTACCAGCAGCAACAGCAGCAGCAGCAGCAGCAGCAGCAGCAGCAGCAGCCGTCATCAGCGACGCACTACTCATCCTACCAGCAGCCGCGCATTCGGTCGCCAGTAAAGCGGGAGCTGGCAACGACAGCCAGCGACTACGATGTGGCTGATGGTTCCAACAAGCGCCAGCGTGTGGGCTGGTCCTCGACTGCCGTGGCCAGCCATGTACCGCCGCACCCGACTGTGGCCATGTCAACAAACACCACTTCAGAGTGGGCTGGCGATCAGCGCACCAGGCGCCCATGGGAGGACTCGGCAGACACGTACCAGCACACTACTCAGACCAGCGGCAGCAGCCAGTATGCGCAGCAGTCGCATGGCTATTCCACCAGTACTCACTCCCACTACCAAGTGCCGCCACAGCCAGCAAACAGCGATTACAACCATGGATACTACCAACAGCAGCACCACCACCAGCAGCACCACCAGCAGACCAACGGCGTTAGCTACAACCAGGCTACACCCATGGGACACTACCCAGTCCAACAGCAGCAGCCGCCGCCGCAGCCTGCAGATGGATACTACCACACCAGCAATAGCGGACACTATGCGCAGCAACAGCCGGCTACGGTTCCGCCTCCCATTGCACAGCACCAGCAAAGCCGGTACCACAGCACCAGCTACTCGGGGCTTGATACGGGGATCGCAATGCCGCCCCCCACGTCACCCCGCCAGCAGCAGCAGCACTACGCGCAGTACCAGCAGCAACAGCAGCACACTGACATGTACTACCGCAGCAGTGGGCACTACTCGCAGCCGCAGCAGCAGGTACCGACTGCAACACCGTCAGTGCAATCAAGCCACCATATGGCAGCGTCCCAGGTGTACGGGCCACAATACGCCCAGCAGCAGCAGCACCCACAGAACGGGTACTACGACCAGCACACGTCGGACATGTACTACCGCACCAATGGCCACTATGCGCCGGCCGCGCCTGGACCCGATGCGTCGTACTACCACTGAGCTTGTAGATTAGATTGAAGACATTGATAAATTAACAGCCCAGCCTCTCCCCCCCCCCAATCCTATGCACAGTCAGGAACTCGCATTTGCCCTGGTTCCGCCGCTGCAGCTCATCTCTTATCTCGCGCGAACCCAAGCTATTCATTTTTACTTTGTACTATCAGCGATGGCGACAAGAATCGGACTAGTGCCTGAGCACTTTTCAGCGCCACTGGTTTATGGCGTCGAGAACGGATTGTTCGGCGATAATGAAATCGAGCTTGTTATCTGCAAGCGTAAGTTGAAGCCAAGAACAGCAGTCTGCGGCTCTCAGGGCTGTGCAGGATAGCACTAACACTCTGTGTATAGTCGGCACTGGTGATGTAGGTTAACAGAAGCGATTTGCCAGACGCTTGAGGATGGCTGTACAATAGGCTGATGTGCATGTATATGTAGATGATCAAGAAGCTGGTTGCCGGCGAGCTTGACATTGCCATTTGCGTGACCGAGGGGCTTGTGGCGGGGATCGGCAAGAACCCCGACCTGCGGCTGTTTGGCACGTATGTGGACTCGCCGCTGCCGTGGGCAGCCTCTGTGGCCACTGACGCGGAATACGCGACACTGGACGACCTGGCGTTTGGCGCGACATTCGGCATCAGCCGCCCGGGCAGCGGCAGCGAGGTGATGGCGCGCTACGCTGCAAGCGCATACGAGTGGACAGGCAAGCCCAAGTTCAATGTGCTGGGTGATGTGCATGGGCTGGTCAAGGGTATCCAGGAGGGCGCAGCAGACGCGTTCCTGTGGGAGCGCACGACGATGCAGCGGCACTACGACGCCAATGAGGTGCGCTACCTGGGCACGGTCAGGCCGCCGTGGCCTGCGTTCAGCTTTGGGGCCACTGCGCAGTTCATTGAGGCCAACGGCGACAAGATCACCGGGCTCCTGGGGATGTTTGGCAATGCGCAGCGGCAGTTCATGGAGGACGGGGTGGCGCGCGCTGAGTTCTTGAAGCACAAGTTTGGGTATGGCAGGGAGGAGGCGGAACGCTGGGCCGAGTATGTGCGGTTCAATGAGCAGGGCTCTGTGGACCAGGACAAGATCCGCAAGGTGATTGCGACGCTTTCCAAGGCAGGCGCGATGCAGGAGCTAGGCGCTGACGAGGTGGTTCTTTTGCCAAAGTAGCGCGATCCATGAATACAAGGGCTATTGGGCCGAGGAATCTGGGTGTTCTGGATACTGGAGTCTGATACCCGCCCGGGTTAATTTGTTTACTTTTCCTGCGCCTCAAAAATGCTAGTGTCAGCTCCTGCATTATAAACGCCAATCACAGCCCAGGGAAATCGCTCGCAAATTCTTCCTCCAATTCAAAAACGCGCCCGGCACGCGCGCGCTCAAAATGCGCCCATCATCGATTCCCACTTTCCCCCTCCCCATTTCTCATCACTCACATTTTTACACTCTTTTTATTCCCACATATTCCTGCTCTATTTTCATACTATATATTCATTCCACATTTATTTATTCCACATTGCCATGTCTGATACACCGCACCGGCCGCTGACCAGGTCCACACGCAGGGCCACAAATAATGCAGCCACCAAACTCCCTGCCCCGCCAGTGCCGCCCGCCACACGCGCAAAACAGCGGGCGATGTCTGGGCTGCGCTCATACGCGTCATTCCCTGCGCTGGTCGAGGGAGGACAGGTGCAGAACACGAAAAAGACACCCACAGCACAAAAGGACAAAAAGAGAGGCAGCACATCGCTGGTGACACCCACACGGTTCTCGCGGCTGCTGGGGCGCAGCGGCCGGCAGCCGGAGGACGCACAGCAGCGGCGGGAGCGAGAGGAGCTGCAGGAGCGCAGCCTTTTGGCATGCCTGACGCCGACGGGCTCGCGGCCAATGACACCAATTTGTCCGCAGTCGATTTCGCCGTCGCCGTCGCCCACGCCAATGCCATACCAGGCTGGGCGGGCAACACACAGGCGGCTGACGTTTTCGCAGGCAGACCTGGCGCCCCGGCCACCACTAGCCCAGCCGGCAGTGCTGTTTACGCCGCCAGCGACGAAGCTGGTGAAACCTGACCCGTCGGCGTTTACGTCAACAGGGCTGATGTCGAAGAAGCAGCTGCCGCGGACGCGCACGTCGTTTGTAGTCCCTGAAACGCCGTGCAAACGGCCGGGGGCAATAGGGGTGAAAAAGGGACCGGGAACGATAGGCGGGATGAAAGGGCCGGTGGTGGATCCCGAGGACCTGTTCACGCCAGAAAACAGCCTGATGCACAGCCAGAACACATCGAACCTGACTATGGACATGGAGATGTTCCGGCTTGGAAAGCACCGGAACTCATCGGCGGGGAGCCTGCGGCGGCTGCGCAAAAAGCCACACCTGGCACCGGGCGGCGGCGAGGAGAGCAGTCCAGCACTGATTGAGACGCCTAGCCGCCGGACTCGCCACAACACGCTGGTGGAGGACGACTTCACACAAGAACCCCCACCCGGGTTCCGGATACCGTCGCTAGAGCACAGCACCAGTGGCGGCTCGTCGTCGCTGCGGCCACTACCACCGACATTTGCGCCGCAGCACCAACAGATGATGCAGAGCCTGACGGCCGGGAACCTCGTGGACCCGGATAGGGTGCCCTGGGATCAGCGACGGAAGCGGTGCTCATGGGCGTCAACGAGTGACGCGAGCTCTGTGTCTTCGGCGGCAACGCTGGCGCCCCATGCACAGGCCTGGCCGGTGGCACCGCGGGCAACCGAAAGTGACAGTGACGACGAATTTATTTTCGACGACATCAGCAGTATGAGCACAAAGCACCAGGACAATGCGGCGGGCAGTAGAGTGGGCCGTGGCGGAAAGAGTATCGACTGCCTGGACGACATGGACATGGACGACGCTGATGGGATATTCTTTTCCCCAAGCAACGTCCACACGAAGCCAGCGCTGACTGCCTCGTCGTCGTCGTCGTCGTCGATGCAGTCGCCAAAGATCCTGGCGCTGGAGCGGCCGCAGATGCCGCAGATTGTGAATGGCTTTGCTACAAACTACCCGCAATTCCTGCCACGCGAGTACTTTGAGCAGAAGGACAAGTCGCTGCCGTTCCTGGCGCCCACAAGCGAATTCCACGTGGACGGGATAGGCTATCTGAACTACTTTGCCCACCAGTTCGAGGTCATCGCCAAGGCAGGCGAGGGCAACTTTTCGTCGGTGCTCAGCGTGCGCAGCCTAGTCGACGGCCAGATGTACGCGGTGAAGAAGACCAGGCAGCCGTACGGTGGTCGCCAGGCGCGCGCGCGCCAGCTGCGTGAGGTCGAGCTTCTGTGGCGCATTCCCAATTCGGCAAAGGGCATCGTCAAGCTGTTCAACGCCTGGGAGCAGTCTGGCCACCTGTTCATGCAGTTTGAGCTGTGCGAGCGCGGCAACCTGGCTGACTACCTGGACGCCGAGGCCGAGACCGACCGCCGGCCGTCCGAGGCGCGGGCATGGGCAATCCTGGCCCACGCTGCCAACGCCCTGGGTCAGGTGCACGCCATCGATATCGTGCACCTGGACGTGAAGCCGGCCAACTTTTTGCTGGGCGATTCGTTCGAGACGACGCCGGGCGCTGAGCAGCACGAGGGCTGGCTGAAGCTGGCTGATTTTGGCCACGCGACACAGCTGCCATACGAGTCGCAGGAGTGGGTTGAAGAGGGAGACCGCGAGTATATGGCGCCCGAGGTCTTGCAGGGACGGTACTCCAAGCCTGCTGATGTGTTCAGCCTGGGCATGATGATGCTGGAGATTGTGGCCAACATTGTGCTGCCCGACAACGGCGTCGAGTGGCAAAAGCTGCGTGAAGGGTGCTTTGACGACGCAAACTTTATCGACCTGCCGTACTCGTCGGATCTCCTGGACACTATCAAGTGGATGCTGACCCCTGACCCCGACATGCGGCCCACGGCCGGCCAGATCGTGGCCCTGGACCAGTGCCGCCTGTATACAGGCCACCCCCATGCAGGTGCTCTGGTACGGTCCTCCACTGCCGTGTCTGTGCATCCGATGACGACACGATCGGCTGCCCATGCGCAGCAAGCGAGACCACTGACACGCAAGCACAGCGCCAAGCCCCAGCAGGCGCCCCAGTCCAAGCTGCAGTCGCAGCGCAAGACCACCAGAAGCAACCCGACTCTTGCCAGACGCACTGCAAGTGCCGCGCCGGCCTTTCCCACATAATATTTGTTTCTTCCTGTGACTTGTTTTGTTCTATTTTTTAAATACCTTTATCCTTTGCTTTGTCAACAGCAGTTTGGAATTGGCCACTGCGAACCACTATTCTGGAGCCATTTCTATTGAGCAGTAGCAACATGCCGGGAGGTTTGTTTCCAGATACCACCATGAAGTTGGATTTGAATTACAAAGACACAATGGCAAAGATGCTCAGACAGGTTTTGTGCTCTTGTTCTCCGAAGGTGTCACGCGGGCACGCTATTGATCGACCAACAACCAACCCAGCTTTCCGATCCCTGGATAATCAGCGCAAGATACGTGTTGGATTTTGCAATAAAGCTATTGGGATAAGAGTCTAGGCCTTCTTCTCGTAATCGTCGCCATCCTCAGCGCCAGGCGCCTTGACCTGCCACTTGCTTCCCAGAACAACATGCAGGCCAACCGAGTGGACAGCAACGACATCCTCAACCTTGAGCCCCTTGGTCTCAGGCAGGAAGAAGAAGCAGAAGATGAAGGCGGCAATGTTGAAGCCCATGAAGAAGAAGAAGGTGTAGTCGCCCAGGCCCTCCTGCATTGGCGGGAAAAACACTCCGATGGCGAAGGTAAAGGCGTAGTTGACGGCACCGCCAACAGCAGCCATGGCCGACATGGCGTAGGCCGGGGTCATCTCAGATGCCGCCGCCCACGGCAGCGGGCCGACACCAAAGTTGAAGAACACGTTGTACAGGAAGACCATGGTGATGACAAGGCCGTCAATGCCCTTGATGGAGCCGACAGCCATCAGCATCGAGAAGAGAGCCATGGTGCCGTGCGACAGCAGCATCAGGGTACGGCGGCCGAAGCGAGCGCCAAGAAGCATGCCAACAAAGGTGAAGATGGCAGCAACGATCGAAATGACGCACGACAGGATCTGAGCAAGCGTTGGGATGTTTGCCGGATCGTCCTTGGTGGTGCGGTTGAAGATCTGGGTCGAGTAGAAAATGACAGCGTTGATACCAGACAGCTGCTGGAAGAACATGAGCATGCAGACAACGACAAACTGATGGCGGAGGTTATCGGGGGTGCGGCCGAGGATGAGATCCATGACATTGACCTTGGGGACCTCGGTGGCGCGCGCCTTCTCCTTGGCATCGTCATCGACCATCTCCTGGAGCTCCTGCTCGATGTCAGCATCCTTGCGCAGCTTCAGCAGGGCAGCACGGGCCTCCTCGACGCGGCCGCGGGAGACGAGCCACTTGGGCGACTCGACACAGATGGGGAACAGCAGGGTGGTGGCGATACCGAAGATTCCTGTGAAGCTGAAGAGAACGCGCCAGAGCGGCGGCTTTGACAGACCCAGCGACAGCACATTGGCTAGCAGAATACCGACGTTGGTGGCCAGCTGGAGAGTCCCGCCGAGCACATCACGGGCCTTGGGGGTGGTGATCTCGCCGACATAGACCGACAGGGCACCGTTGCAGAAACCAGCAGCGAAACCGACGAACAGACGGCCAATAATGAGCTGCGCCAGCGTTGTTGTGGTTGCCAGGAGAAGGCCGCCAACCAGCGCAAACAGAGGGCCCCAGGTGAGCACAAACTTGCGACCAAACTTGTCGGAGATAGGGTTACCGGCGACGGTTCCAACAAGCGCTCCCAGTGCAAAGCAGCCGACAGCCACGCCCCAGATGGTAGACTCGGTCGGGATACACGAGGGGAAGGGGCCGTAGTAGTGCCTCTCGCCGGTCACGCAGTTGGAGATAACGTCGCCGGGAATGTTGATGACACCAATGTTCCAGCCAAAGTTGACACTGCCCAGGGCAGCCATCATTGAGCAGAACACCTGGTACTTGGTTACGCCCAGTGAACGTGAGTCGACAGACATTGGTATGATTGTGTCTCCTTCAGAGAGGGGTTTAGAATGGCTCGACGATTAAAGAATACAGAGTGTTGTTCCGGCTTGAAGACGAAGGGCACTAGCACAGATTATGAAGGAATAATATTATAAGAGATGCGGCTATTACTGTTCAGGTTTGGACATTGGAGTGGGAAAGGCGCTTCGGCAGAGCCCGTGCCCTCTTATATATCCCTGGTCCCTCCTTCTCCCAACGCCTGCTCCTCCGCACAAACCAGCCTTTGCAAGACAAATAGCTGTTCAACCTGCCATAGCTGGAGCCAGCGTCCCACTTGGGCGCCTAGCTTAGCTTATCGACGGCCAGTGCGAGCCCCTTGGTCGCACAGGAAGGCATCTAATTGGAATGTGTCGATAAAAAAAGAGCCATCTGCCTAATGTGACAGCAAGCTTTCCCCCCAATTGACTAGCAAAGGGCTGTCCCCGAGCTCACTTGAGCCCGTCCTTCTGCCTATGTTGTCGCCCGCCTGATAGCACATATGCCAATCCCCGCCATGTCCGGCAGTACTGCTCTGTTGAGCTGTGTTTGCGCATGCATCGCTCGGCTGCTCTTTCCCGATTGGTTATCAAAATACCGAATTGAGGAGGTGGGGGGAACGGGCGGACGGAGAGAGGGCAGGACCTATCCGTATCTGCTAGAACCGAAAGTCCTTTTGTCAGTGCTGTTAGCCAGCTCATAGATTTGGAGTGGACAGGCTGGCCGAGCACAACGCACGCTGCACTTTCATACAGTCTGCACAGGGGAGTGGCGCGAGCGCAGCCGGTATTGCCCAGCTCTTGGTGTAATGCAGTCGAATCATGTCTGCCTAGCCGCTGGGCGTGTTCAGACAGGCTCCCTTCGGCTGGAGTCGACGCAGATGCTGAAGGGCTTTGGGGGGAGGAGTGCACAGTTCCTCCACAGGCGCAGGTTGATCGGAACACCAGCTGCCGAAGAAGGAAACTCAGAATGTGGTCTCGTGCAGATCTCTGGCACCCGCACTCGCCCAGAGCCGTGCTCGGTATTTTGGTCTAACCAAAGCTCGGACGAGACCACACTTTTGGCGAATGAGCGCAAAGCAAATCACCCTCCAGACTGACCCTTCCAACCAGGATTATGCTAATGCCGCTTAAGCTATAGGCTAGCACAGTTGCACACGAGCTCGCATTACTTTCTGCCAGATGTCTGTGGTCCGTCCTCCATCCCACAGCCGCTACTGACGTTAGTATAGATTCTATGCCGGGAATGCACGACTGCCCACCCAGATGCCATTGCTTGGTTGCATCTTGGGCCATGTGTGAGCATACTTTCACCTCCTTCAAGAACGCCTGGTTAGTGCTGAAGCGATATATTACTGGCATTACGTGATTGGTGCTACTGAGAATGACTGTCCGAACTGGCTTGCAAACGTCTCGAATTCATTTACATACCTGGCAGAAACACAGAGCTTTATCAGCGACGGGACACACATAGCCAGCACCTTCAGATTATGTCTGTCAGCTGTACTCCATACCCCATTCATCCCAAGCGAAACCATCTGTAGTCGGGTATCTAGTCGAACCAATCGGCTCTGGGTGAGACTGAACAGATCAGGGACACTATCTTCCATATCTATGCACCTGACCTCTAGATAGAGAAGCAGGGGAAGCTCACTGATGACTTTGACGACGCTAGACCATGCGATGGTCTCTGGGATGATTGTGAGCTGTTCGAGATATAGCCAGTGAATATGTTCAGGGAAAATAAATGGTGTCCCAGTCAGCCTGGCTTTCTTAACAGTCGACACCGTGCCAAGTAGATCGGCGAACACAGTTCCCCATCCGTCTGGCACCCGCGCAGTGTTCTTCACGACTGTGACATCGAGCTCAGTCACCGAACGAATAATTGCGGTGTCAAAGGGCCGGAGCTTGTCCATCTCTTCGCGGATGCAGAGCGACTGCAGCGGCGATGCAATAAAATGGGGGTACAGCTCTGAGATGGCATAGAACGAGCGCGAGATTGTAAGGCGCTTGAGGCTAGGAAACCTCATCTTCCTGATGAGGGGACTCGATATTATCGGTGGCTGGTCCCAGTAAGAGAATTTGAGGACCAGCTCTTCCAGATTCGTGAACTCTGTGCTCTCCTCGTCTGCTCCCAGGAAGCGCTCCCAGTTGAAGTGGTCCTGGATGTGGTCAATATACAGGTACTTCAGCGCGGATGCCAAGAACTGATGCACGTTCATGTTATAAGGATAGAGCGAGCGCTTGATCAGCACCCGGGTGACATGCTCTGGGTAGTGGTCAAGGGGGGAGCTGGGAAGAAAGCTGTCAATGTAAATGGTGTGCAGCTGAGGAATGTACCATCTAGTGAGGCTAGCAAGGAAAGAATCTGCAGGATCCTTGGCACAATGTGCCTGCGTGCAATCAAGCTCAGTTACGTTTGGGAACGTTTTGAGGAAATACCCACACGCTGACTGGGTATCCTTGTCAGAAAATGGCTCATACTGTGTGAATGCACCAATGAAACGGATGGTAGTGACGCCTGACCAGTCCCCAGCATCAAAGCCAAGACCACGCAGCACATCCTCAAGTGTGACCATGGTGCCAGAGGTTCTCTGGACAATCCGTATCTCCCGTGTCCGGTGCGACTTTCCGGCTGCAATAACATTCTCCACATTCGACTGCCATCTGAACCGTGGACCGGCCTTTCGTTTTTTCCTTTTGAGGAGGGACTTGGCCCAAGGCTTGGATTTGTTCTTGACTTCAATGCGCTGAGCGATAACTGTACGGTAAAAGTATGGCTGCAGCAGCTCGTGCCACCGGTGTGAGACGGCCGCAAGCCCAACCATCTCGCGGTACTCCTCGATACAGAAGCTGGAGTCGAGTATCTTGTCACATATCATCGGCAGTACCCGCTTGAGAACATGGCCGTTGGCAAGGTCGTTAATAGATAACGCATCTGCCAGCATAGTAGAAAGAATTGGTATGTAATGTACTAGTTTAGCGGGGTGGAAAAACAAGAAAAAGATGATTTGGATAACCACCTGGCTGAGCTGCGGCCTGTTAATCACATGAAGAATCCAATGCTATGTGCAGTGGTGTTTGCTGATTTGGCCACATCAGTTGCTAGCGGCAAATCAAATGCTTGCAAATAGATCCATGAATCAGCAACAGTGAGGATTACCACTATACAATGCTACACTACATACAGCAACGACCTCAAAAACACCAATGCAGAGGTACGGTATGAAGCCGGGTCGCTTACCATTGTCACTACCACCCTGGACAAAGCAATAGTCTCATCCCTGTGTATAATACATCTGTCTACTCAGATTGTGGCAATCCGTGGCATATGCGCTGTAGACTCTGTTCTCATTTAGATTAATTTCACAATAGAGCATGAGCAGTTTCAGCACACTGATGACTGCATCGGCTACGCTGTCTGCCATGCGCTATGCGCCGTACACCATTCAAGAGTATGCCTACAACCCTAACACTCGATACCAGCCCGTCTTGTTGGCTGGCCGATGGCTCTCGCAGCTAGCACACAAAGCGGAAAGGTCAGAGAATACGTACGGTGGTCTTATGGCGTTGACGAATCTTTCAGGCACATAGTGTCAAACATACAAGCAATGCTTCGACCGAGCTATATAATGTGCTGGGCCCTGCATATATATAAAAACGACAACAGACACACGCACACTGTCAGAAGGTTATGAGCTCTACAACAAAATGAAGAGCAGGCTGAAACACCTGAGGATACATGTACGGAGACAGTATAAAAGAGTGCAAAGAAAGTATCAAGGAAAAAAAAAAAGCAAGAAAGAAATGGTGAGAGAGTCAGGCCCAGTAGTAGACCAGGTAGCAAAATATAAGAAATATAACAATGAGATGACGACAATCTATTTCTGGTGAGCTTGAGAACACCTATTCTTCTGAGGGCTAACGTTTATATATACCTCTCGCTCGGCATCTAGGAAAAGGCTACATATGGACTGCTTCAATACAAGGTCGGTCAGAATACCCCAACGCAATATCCTTTTTCGCAGTGCTCTCTCTAGCCGAAATTGCATGGAAATCCTAACCCTTTGAACCTACCAAAAGCAAACATTCCGCAGCCATTCCACCCCAAATGCTGTCTGTAAAAGATCTGGGTCCCCGCTTTCTTTTGCATGCTTATCCATTTTCATTTCTGCACTCGCATTTCTCTGTATCCTTGTTATGACTTCAACTTACCTTCCGGCCTACGTTGATCGCGACACCATCCGTCCCTGCATTATTGATATGCAATGGCCGTTCACTGATGTTGAAACCGAACAGCAGGCTACCGAGAAGCAGGGGATATACCGCCCAGGCTTCATTGAGCTGGAGAGGGATTACTTCATGGTCTAAAATTTTTATGGTGGTCCATTAAAATGCGACTACATCTCTTGGAACTACATCACCCTTATGACGCGGTACTATCCCAGTGATCCAGAGAAGTGGTCTAGCCTTCAGGAGCGAAATGGCCTCAATTTCAATCCCAACCCACCAGCTGTCTACTTTATCTGCGAAGAGTCCAGGGATACCTTGATCGAGGATCTGCCTAATTCCAACACGGCTTTGGTTCGATATAGCACGAAGGACGTTGCAAAGTTTGCAGAGATAACAAGGGCCGCAGATGGGTGCTGCAGCCACTTCTTTGTCGTGTATGAGGATGGTGTTGAGCAGAGTTTCGATGTCAATAATCCAGAGAACAGCTACACGTTCTCCAGGTCCCCCAAATTCAAATTTTTATCAGCAGTGCGTAGGGACGCCAGCGCTATTAAACAGTTCAAGGAGAAGGGCAGGATGTTTGAGGAGCGCCTGTCGAACAGAGAATTTAGGTTGAAGGATGGAGGGAGAATCGAGGTTCGCGACGGCAAAGTATTCTCCTTGGTAGTCTTATGCGAGGAAGAAGACGAGTGTTTTTATGAAAAGGAACTCATGATCGTTCCTGAATATAACCATGCTTTGTTCATTTGTGAGACTATCGATGACGTTCTCTATCTGAAGAATAGCCGCCTTGATCGTATGCTACGAATTCGAATTGTCAAGGCATGAATAAACAGTGCATTTTCAATTCTTCACTGGTGTGAACACCAGATATACCATTTGCATAGTTGTTGTTCATGAATGTTTACTGCGGTATACAATTGGCAATGCCATGCAGCCAAGTTGGCCACAACTGACCCACATATCAGTTGACCCAGAGTGGCCTGGCCCAGTAGTCAACAAGAATGTGGCCACTACCACATGCAGCAGCTGCAGCCGAGGAAGTATGCAGCAGCAGGAGCGACGTGCTCAATCTGTTTCCTTTGCTTTCTTCGGGAAACAACGCATCCAAACACGCATACATATGTCCATATATTCATTTACAGCACTGGGGCAGCAGCCATAGCAGGCCTGATGGACCATCACAGCAGATATGCAAATAGGAAACATTCAAAAGAAAGTGAACTAGATGTAAGTGGTAATCACCGGGCGATCGTTATCCAGGTGCACAGGGTTGTCTGGATTATCGGCTGGAGGCGGAGTCGGGTGATAGACAAACCTCTCATTGATGTCAAAGTCCACATTCTTCAAGTGGGTGTACTGCGAGAACCTTGGCTGGGCAACAGCATCCTTTTGGTAATCAGCTAACACCCACTTGTCATGAAGGCAGCCCATCGGAATGGATATACGCTTAAGTGACGGAAGCATAGCGGCCAAAGAGACTGCGTTCTCGGCGCCAGTTTGCATCCGCTCTGTAGTACGAAACCCAACAAGCTCAATTGAGCGCACACACAGCACGTCCTGGACATTGTAGCCTTCATCAAGGATCCTGTTGGAAATACCCTCATCAATAGCATTCAGCGCAAACGATACATGGCGCAGAGACGGCACTTTGCGGCAGATCTTGAGGATCTCAATCCAAGTCAGTTTGGTGTACGTGCACTGCAGCACAGCCAGCTGCTTGCCAGCCAACACACTAATGCAAATATCGGGATCAAGGCTCCCGGTGACTGTAAAGATGAGTTTTCGCGGGCTCTGTGCCATCTCCACCACCTTCTTGAACAACCCATGGGGATTGTCATGGGACAGTACGGTGCTGTTTGATAGTCTGCGGGCTACATATATGGTCTTCAGATTTGGGTACATGTCCTTGCGGAACGCCCCCAGCTGATCCAGCTTTTCGACTGTGTCGTGGCTCAGGGTCATCCTTACGGATTCTATTCCACTGGGGTTGTTCAGCAGCCCAGTGCCGTCGCAGAAGGGGAAGTCTTTGGGACTGCTGAACCGCCGTAGGACTGGAAACATGTTGTATCCGAGGCAGACCGGCTGGTCATAGTGCACTATGCGCGAAGTAACGGTTAACTCGGCCAGCTGGGGGAATACCAGATGTTCTTCTCCGAGTCGGTCCACAAAATACTGGAGAGATGGGTGCCGCCCTATATTCAGGCTTAGAGACTGAAGTTTAGGTGCGCGCTGGCGCAAGAACATCACCACGCTATCCAAAACGGGTCCCTTCGACATGATGTCGAGCCCTCCATCTTTGTGCGGCAGCGAATCGTACTCGATCTGTGCGTGCCTGTACCGGCGTTCTCGAAGGTATCGTGTCTCATATTCAGTACGACTAGCACCCCGCGCCCAATGCACAGCTATATGGCGAGCGTCGGGGGCAAATGAAGTAAGGATTTTGAACAGGCTGGGGTATGTGGTGTCGTTGTCGTTAGGTTTAAGCTTTTCGCGATCAGCCAAGCCTACAAAGATGAGCTTTAGCTCAGCGATGTTCACCGGTACTTTGGCCATTAGCATATCTGGTACAGTAGCCATCAGGTCATGGTCGATGCCGTCGTATGTGTTCCAGTACATGGCGAGACGGCGGATGTAGCATGCACATCCGGTTTGGAAAATGTTTCGGATGTCAAACAGCTTTGACTTGGGCCAATCTGGTATGTGTCGCTTCTTGTCAGGGCTGACATTCCCTAGGCACATAAAGGCGGTGTGGTAGAACAGGGGCGCGCTGACAGCACGCATGCTGCGACAGACCGCCATTAGTGACAGAAGCGGGCGGCTTAGCTCCATAGACATATCGTATTTGTCAGTAGACGGTGGGTTTCCGCTGTCTGTTGCCAGCTGGACTATCTGCGTCAGGACGATGCTCGGAAAATCACTAAAGCTGGGCGCATTGTTGGTGTCTGCTAACATGGTAGATGTGCGGGTTTTGGGGTTAGGCAAAAAATAATGTAGGAAAACCATGTAAGGAGTAGAGAAGAAAGGGTGCGCTGGTGAAATGTATGCCTGTCGGATGGCAGAGGGTTCCGCCTGTCTGCTCCAGTTCACACCAGGTAAGCGAGGATTGGCTGGAGTCACGAATGCAGCCGAGTTGCCTTCGTCATCACCAAAAAGCTTCCCACTTGCACTCATTGTGCATGCGGTTCAATGCTACAGAAGCAGATGCCCGAGTAGAATCGACAACCTTGGGCATTTATTGTCACAGCCATAGAGGCATTATTGCGTGTTGTGTAAAAAGAACTCAAAGTCTATCTGCTGTGGGCAATAGCGCTACTGATATTCGCAGCCTGCCAAAATGCAGAAGCGGTGGACCCAGCTGCTTGGCCAGAACTCGAGCAAAGGTATGAGAATTGGTCCGGACAGCGATGTCTGCCAGAGCCGGCAGCTCCGATGCAAGCCGCAGCAGCAGCTCCATACACTCGTCAGCCCGCACAGTGCTGGTGACATTAGCAAGCAGAAGCGATTCTAGCCGGGGCACAGTCTGTGGCTTAGCATGTCTCACTGCAAACAATCCGCGTGCAGGGCCGATAGTATCCAGGCTGAGGCAGATGTGCCGCAGATCCGGACATGCCCGTGCGAGAGCTAGAATATCAGTGCCGTGCAGTGCCAGCCATGGGCTGCAGAATGTGTGCAGGCTGGACGGCAGCGAGTGCGCAGGCAAGAGTTCAGTAAGAGGGAGTCCGAAATGCATGTGCCGCAGGACCAGCGACATGTGCAGTGCAGCTGTGAATTGGGCGCCATTGAGTCTACCAGAGCCCTGGTGTTTCGGGTGCCCAGCTAGCCACTGCAATGTGTGCAGACAAGGATAGACTGCTGTGAAAGCGCCTTGCGAAAACAGCCGGGCAAACATGCGACTGTCAGCTGGCAGGCGCAACGACTGGAGGCGCCCAGAGTTCTGCAAAAGAAGGGTGCCATCTCGGAACGGCCACACACTGTCACAGTGCAGGTGGGTGAGGGCCGGCATTGGGTTATTTGGCAGGATGAGTCGGCCGTCAATGGGCACCAGGCAAGCAGACAGTTCAAATTTCCTCAGCTGCAGAAACACTAATGGTTCGGCTGCCAGCAGGCGCTTCAGGTGGGCGAATTCGCAGTTCTCCAGACGCAGGGACTCCAGCTGTCTTGCCAACCGGCGAATGAGCATTACCAGATCTCCACTGAGCGACAAAGCAGGGCTAGCAGCCTGGTACAGAGGCACAAACAGAGCGGGCTGCCGTGAACTGAAATGCGCTGCAGTGGGCAAGGTAGGGCCGTTCTTTGTGTGCGGAACGTGACCCGAGGAAATCGAAAACCGGTTTGCTCCAGCATTGGCCGGAACATCCGGCGTCCTCCAGCATACGGTCATGTGCCTGATGTCCTCCATCAAGAGCAGTACCATGTCAGAGATGTTGGATGTAGGGAGTCCTGCATTCTGTGCTGCCAACGCGTAGTTACGGGCACCGTCGGACACTTTGAATGAGATGGTGGTTGCTCTTTGCAACTCGCCCGACATTAGTAGGCGTCTGATACATGCACTAGTACGTGGTTCGGGCGGGTCTTCTGGGGCGAGGTATATTAGCAAGCTACGCACGTAGCGGGTGTGCCCGCACTGCGACATGTAGAGGGTGCTGAATATTTCTGGATAGTGTTTAGTCTCAGTGTGCAGGAGTTTGGAGAATGACAGCCAAGCGCTCCGGTAAAACAGCGGCTTGCAAAAGACCCGCCAGTGGTGACATACGGCCATTAGTGTTACCAGCAGCCTATTGGGGGTGACAAATGAGGATGCTGCAAGTGTTTGTGCTGTGCCCTTGAGCAGGAGTCTGAAAATGTGCATGGTTATGACATGGGGCAGGCTTAGTATGCCCGGCGTATGTAGAGGTGGCATCGGCCAATAAGAGAGATTCGGCGGGTTTGTGTAGAAAGAGGGTAGGGGGGAGAGATGGTACCATGGTGGTCATGCGTGGGGGATGGGCAATGTCTCACACCATGGGGCTGCAAGGATGCGCCCCTCTTTGGTCACGCTATTCATGTGCGGCTTACTCTGCTTTGGAAGTTCCTGAGAAATCCAGAATGTGGAAGTCGGGGGAAGGGATGACCCCTGCTGCTACGTCACAGGGCTGAGGAGCGACTATCGCGATGAGCCGGCTCGTAAAAATTTTTATAGCCGCGGCTCCGCGCCGTTCAAGCGCTGTTTCATTTTTTCGCACATCGCTTATAAAATTCGAGGTATTTTTCTCTGCTATTTTTTTCTCGCATTACACGGCATTTGCACTTGTTCGATTTCAGCTGGCATCGGACATTAGGACAGACGCAAACGAGGGGGTTCTCAGTGGAATATTTTTTATCTGTAAATTAAAAGGGTTCAAAGAATGCCGCCAAAGAAGGGAGCCAAGGGGCCGTCCCGCAAAACGCAGGACAAGGAGAAGAAGAAGGTGATCGAGGACAAGACGTTTGGGCTCAAGAACAAGAAAAAGTCAAAGAAGGTGGGCGAGTACGTGAAGCAGGTGGAGCAGCAGGTGATGACCTCGGGGAGCCGCAAGGACCGCAAGCAGGAGGAGGAGCGCAAGAACGCGCTGACCCGCAAGAAGGAGGAGGAGAAGCAGAAGCTGGAGATGCTGGAGCTGTTCAAGCCGATCCAGACGCAAAAGGTGCCGTTCGGAGTCAATCCGAAATCGGTCCTTTGCCAGTTCTTCAAGGCCGGGGGGTGCAGCAAGGGGGACCGGTGCAAGTTCTCGCACGACCTGTCGGTGGAGCGCAAGGGCCAGAAGCTCGACATTTACACGGACAAGCGCGACGGCAAGGAGGAGACCATGGAGGACTGGGACCAGAGCCAGCTCGAGGAGGTGGTGCTGTCGAAGCACGGCAACCCAAAGACCACGACCACCATTGTGTGCAAGCACTTTTTGGCGGCGATCGAGAGCTCAAAGTACGGCTGGTTCTGGGAGTGCCCGAATGGCGGCGACAAGTGCATATACAAGCACGCGCTGCCGCCCGGATTTGTGCTTAAGAAGGACAAGAAGAAGGACGAGGACAAGGACGAGATCTCGCTTGAGGAGTTCCTGGAGACAGAGCGGCACAAGCTGGGTGACAACTTGACGCCGGTAACGCTCGAGTCGTTCACCAAGTGGAAGGCGGATCGCAAGGCGCGCAAGGAGGCGGAGGAGGCCAAGGCCAAGGAGGCCAAGGCGAAGGCATTCAAGGCCGGCAAGGCAGTCAACATGTCGGGCCGTGACTTCTTCGAGTTCAACCCTGAGCTGGATGCGGGAGATAATGATGACGGAGACGAGTTTGACTTTTCGCAGTACAAGACGGCGGACGGTGGGTACCAGCAGGATGAGCACCAGCAGGAGGCGGAGGAGAAGGGCGCACAGAACGAGGATCTGTTTGCAGCCGAGGATGTTGGCGACATTTCGGACGACGATGACGACGAGGAGTGATCGGCCAGGCAATAAAAAAAGTTACAACATTAAACAACGATATTCAGCAAGAAAAAATACGAGGTCCCCCTTACGACTAAAACACGGTGGATAGAGCGAGGGGATCGGTGGATGTGGGGCAGCCGGACAGATGCGGGTTGCCACTCGGAGCACCTGGCAGGAGCGGGCTGGAGGGCAATTAATGTGAGGAGCAGGCAAGAGAGGCGGGGGTGGATCAAGAACCCGTGCATCGAATGGCATGGCACGGTAGATCGCCCATCGGTGTCAATGTGCGAGATGTGCAGTGGGGGCATCTGGCCACCAAGAGGAGGGGATGTGGTATAGCGAAAACAGAGGATTGCCGTGCTTGATGGTTGGAACGACAGTGAACAGGAGCGGCTGTTCAGACATGGTTTGTGTTGCGTTTGCCTTTTTGCTCTGCATCTGCTTGCTTCCATTATTCGCGTAGTAAAGAAAATTTAGGCGTCTGGCAGGCTTTGTCTGGAGGTTCTACAGGCATATCGCACGGATTGGCAGGTTTACAATAGAATCGCTACAGGGCTAGCAGGCACTCATAGGCACTCAGGCTCAATAGGCGTGGCTCAGGGACACTTCACTATATCTAGAGGCGCCTTGCTTCTTATTTGTTGACATCACAATTTTTCAACACTCTTTCTATTTCTCACACTCTTGCAAAGCATGCCGTCGACAGAACTGGACGCGTCAGAGCTGTTCATTCGCGGGCACAAATGCACAGGCGATGTGCCGCCCGCGCTGGTGGGCAGCTCTCTGACATACCTGGACGGCAAGGCATACGTGTTTGGGGGGCGGTCGCTGCACACGGGGCAGCTGTCGAGCGACCTGTTTGTGTGCGACCTGGGGACGTTTGCGTGGCGACGACTTGCGGGGACCTCGGGCACCTCGCCGGCAGCGCGGTTCTTCCACTCGGCGACGGCGTTCCGGCAGTTCATCATAGTGTTTGGCGGGATGGGGCTGGTGGCAGGCAGCGAGTCGATGGAGCGCAGCGTGGACGAGTCGAACCGCAGCAACAAGCTGCTGCTGGGCGACATGGCGGTGTTTGACACGCAGACGGAGCGGTGGGTGGCGGAGCGGGCACTGGACAGCGGGGGACCGGCGGGACCGGCGGTGGAGGCAGAGGCTCCGGCGCCGCGGTACGCGCACCTGGCAACGCTGCTGGGCAGCCGGCTGCTGGTGGTGGGCGGACAGGATCTGGACGAGCAGTATGTCGAGGAGCTGAATGTGTATGACCTGCAGCGCGGGGCGTGGGTTCTGCGGGCGGGGTTCCCGCGGGCTGTGGGGCTGTACCGGTCGTTCATAGCGGGGACAGGCGATGGTGGGCGGACGCTGCTGTACAGCAACTACAGCTTTGCGGCAGTGAAGCGTGCGCTGTATGCGCTGAGCGCTCCGCCGGACTGTACGCTGCAGGATCTGTCGGAGGCAATCCAGGGCGAGCCGCCGGGGCTGCGGTTCCCGCGCGGAAGCATGGTGGACGGGCGGACGGTGCTGATGACCGGGACGCTGATCTCACACGAGGGCCACAGCGAGCTGAGCGTGTGGGCGCTGGATGTGGCAGAGCTGCAGTGGCGGGTGGTGGATTGCGGGGGACGATTCCGCGCTGGATCGTGGAACCAGTCGCTGGTGGACCCGCGGTCCAACACGCTGGTGCTGTTCGGCGACAGCCGCCGCGACTTGACGTACGACTACCAGCGCCGCCGCCTGAACTACGGCGAGGTGCGCACCGTTGATCTGCGGGCCCTAGGCTTCCGGCTGAGCCGTGGCTCAACAAAGCAGCCGTTTGCAACTGCCGCCCGTGCAGCCGCCGTCGCTGCAGCCAGCGACACTGCGTCACCGCCGCCGCGCGCCGCCGATGCGCTGTTCGAGCTGGGCGCGCAGCTGCTATTTGTGCCGCAGCTGGCCGACGCGCACATCGACGGGTCGGACGGGCACGTGCCGGTCAACAGCGGCCTACTGCAGGCGCGCTGGCCAGTACAGGCGCAGCAGTGGGCGGGTATTGCTGACGACTTGCTGACTGCCGATATGCCGCGCCGGTTCCAAATCGACGCGTCGTGTGCGGCCATCCATATCCTTGTGTTTTTCCTGCACACAGGCCGCGTCGATGTGGCGGCGCGGCACGGCCCACATGCTCCGTCGGATGCTTCGGCGGCGACCGACGCACAGGCCGTGGCGGTTCTGGGTGAGCTGCTGGGCGTGGCACGTGCATCGGGGCTGCGCGACCTGGGCATCCATGCTGTGAATGCGCTGCGCGACTTGGCGTCTCCGCAGACGGCGCCACTAGTGTTTGAGGCTGGGCTGCGCGCGCAGCACCGCGGGCTGCAGGCCCGTAGCGTGGTGGTGCTGCGCGGACACTTGCCAGCGCTGGCGGCAGACCGCGGCTCGGCGCTGTATGCGATCTCCGAGCCGGCGCGCCTGGCGCTGCTGAAGTACTTCCCGCGGGCAGAGCACGAGGCCGAGCCGGAGACGCGGGCGCGCGCGCCGAGCGACGCAGGGTCGACGCCGCTGCTGCGCAAGCCGCCGCGGTCGCCGTTCCAGCAGGCGGGCATGTTTGAGATGCGGCGGCCGTGGGATACCAGCGTCATGAACTCGCCGGTGATCACGTCGCCGCTGACCAGCTCGCCGCGCTTTGCCGGGTCACCCGACGCCGAGAAGCGCACGTCGGGCAACTCGCCGCTGATCAACCAGGTCGATGTCGATGACAGCTCGCAGTACTCGTCGGCAAGCTCGAACCGCCTCTCCGTGGTTGGCGGGTCAACCCACTCCAATGCTTCCGATGGCCTCTCCGAGCGCCGCCCGTCCGACGCTCCCGAGCCATCCAGCTCCCGCGCCAGCATCTTCCGGCCCTGGTCCAAGGTCAAGAAGATCGCCAATGCGGCTGCTGGCAACAGTGCGCCGGCCGTGCCATCTATGCCTACCCTTTAGCGCCAAAAGCCTTTCTCTTTTTCTTTTCTCAACACTTGTTTTTCTCAATTCCATCTTTATTTTCTCCCGAGACATTTATTTGCAAGGTGGTTGCTACTACGGTATATATACATGCCTATCGGTATCCCTATTTTATGGCTCAGTATGTTGTTGCAATGTGGTCATAGCATGTTAAAGGCTTCTCCAGAGGAAGCCTCTTCTGCCTGCCATCATTACTGCTGTGTACACCATTGCCAAAGGTATGCCTTTAGTTGGGTCATGTGGCATCAGGCACCATTGTGGAGACATCTAGGGACAGCGGTAGACTGCAGTTGCTGTTAATAACCGCTCACATGGGCGCTATATCCTCCCTTGTGGCGAGATGGAGACCCAAGGGTACAGTGTTCTTGCTTGACATGCCGTTCCCCATGCTATCCATATATGACCGTCAGGCAAACGTGCCTGCTTGAAACGTTGCAGCGAAAAATATAAAACTAAAATCTACGAATCCAAACCAATAGGGTGGGCAGTGCGAGGCCCTCATCTCCCTCTCTATGCCACTAGATGCGAGGTTTTGAACACATCTATTCTCTGCTTCTGATCGAACCCTCAACCCTCGCTGCTCATAAATCACCGCCGTTCACCTCACTCTGATACAGCTACTGCCGCAAAAATCATATATGTATGTATCGAGCTGAGGCTAAATGGTAAGTTTAAGCATCCTGGGAGTTGGTGCGCGAGCTGTCGGTCTTTTATATTGCCCATTGCACCCCAGCCGCAGTTGCACATGTCTTTTTCCTGGTTGTTTTCTGATCTATATCAATCCCAAACTTATATTGCGCTGTGCCTATCTTTATGCAAGTCCCAGTCGCAACCACAACTGGTGCACATCAACCATTGCCCTGCAAATGGAATTTGCTACATGAGAATGTACAGTTATGCCGCTTGTGCTGGTAGCAACTTGGGTCTTCAACTTGGTTGTCTTGCTCTTACATTTCGGGCTAGCAAACAGTAGTTGGAATCAAATGTGTTCCAAATCCTTCAAGAAGCGGTACCTTTCCGACATGGGACTACCACTGATGCCAAGAGGTGATTAGTGCAGAGCGAATGCATTCTAAGCAACGCAAAATGTGTAGCTATTGTCATCCCTGCATCCTTCACTAGCGTGCTCTTCCTCTAACTAGCTATCTATCTCTGCATATTGGGCTGCATCATCGAATCAAAAGCACCAAATGCAAACTGTAGCTGTTGTTATTAACAACTGTTCTTCTGAACTCTGATATCATGTAGCTTAGAACTCATCAGCAAACGATTCATGCCATATATCTACAAGAACTTGCAACCTAGTCATTTAATTATCGCTCCTGTATATCTGACTAACCGTTGCATGGTCTGTCGAAATATGGGTGCGCTAATAGCGCCACTCAGAATTTATTGTATATTCTCCACTGGATAACTAAGGCAATGCTACTGATGCTGTTTACGACATTGCGCAATGCCAGATACTCAGGGTCAAGCATCCCGGGTATTTCGTAGAGGCAGATCAATCCGACTATAACAAACTCAATCATGCGAAGGAGGTGGTACATAGTTGGCACATGTGTGGTAGACTTGCGCTTGAATACCATGAGGACAGTCGGGATGAAATAGACGGCAGGAGCCCACCTGATAAGGCGACGAAGGAAACAACCCAAGCCCCTGAAAAAGATGCGAGCCCAGTTCCACTCAGCCTCCGACAGATATGAAGCATCATAGCTTCCAGAGACACACGCTTGGTCCGCATATTCCGCAATAGAAAACCCAAAAACAGTCCAGAAAAATAGCTTGAACACTGATGAAGCGGATTTAGTGTAGGTGCTCTCCGCTTCCGCGCCTTCATTCTCCTTGGTAGATTGCAGTGGTTCGCCGTCCTTGGTGTTGTCCCTGGTGTTGGTCGCTCGAGAACCAGCGAGATACCTTATTGTACTTGCCACTCTCCTCTGAGGCAGGACTGCGAGGATAGATTTGATATACCACCAGGTGCTGTACGCATTCAGAAAAGCAGTATTCAACCCCGCATGGTTTCCAAACAGAACAAATCTACCGAACAAGGACGACCCTAGGTGCTCGACAAGCAAATACATCCTCAGGATGGAGCTGGCTTTTTCTCTGTTCGAACAGGCTGAGGCAAAGTAGAGCTTGGCAATGGAAAGTTGCCGAAGGATATACAAGGAAAGGAGGACAGGGTAGAGCGCAAGGTAGATAGCTGTTGAGACACTCGATTTGGCTGTTGGCGATTTGTAATACATATGAGGCATGAATGGACGATCTTCGTTCCTTCTCAAAGCCGCGAGAGCCTTATCCTCCGGTGTGTTCGTGATATGGTTAAGCTCGATTTCAGTGCTAGTGCGTACTCCGCGTACCCCCATACTGATACCAATAGACGTATTGAAATAGTCGGTCCCCTTGTCTGTACTTTTGCTATCTGTGAGAGGGAACTTCGCGCTCTCCGACTTAGTGTCCCAGTCCATATAGAGCAGAGGGAGGTACATGCCCTTAGAGCCAGCGCTGTCAGTCGTGTTATCTGAGTCAAGTGACTGCCTGCGGATGATGTTGCATTTGCTGCAGCGACGTCGGGGAAGGGATTCAGGCGTATACACATTATCCTCGAGATGAATTTTCCACTTGGCCTGGGTTTCCACCATGAATGTTGTGTTCGAAACGCAATGGGCTTTGATACCCTTGCCCTTCTGGTTATCCCCGTAGCATGTGGATGATATTGTCGTGTACGCAAGCACATGCTCGTTAACAAGCAGATGCGGGTCGCTGATATTTGGGTGGGGTGTGAACTGCCCAGCCTTTTGAATGAAAAGGCACATAAACATCCAAGTAGTATCCGTGAAATCCAGGCTCAAATGCTTCTCAAAGACTGGGTACCGGTTCACCAGGCTCTGAGGCTCAATGTGCCAAACCTCGGTGGCATTCTGGAGGAACGTTTCGAGCGAGTTGGAACGGCACGACTTGCTGCTAAGGTACACCTTAGCTTCGTATTCAAAAGACTTCTGCCATGCGAGCGAAATCGGACCTGTGATCTCGACAGGAGGCGACACAGGGTTAAGGTAGGGGACATGGATAGTTGGATAAAAGAACCCTAAGAACGTTTGCGTGCTCATGAAAAGCGACTGGAGAAGCAGGCAACCAGCACACCCAAGCACGGCCAGCTGCACGAGCTTTGCAGCAGATAAAATAATATTCATAGTGAAAATATACGGTGAAGCTCTTGAAAGGCGGTATGGAGAGAAGAGAAGAGAAGACCCCTGCTTGTCCCTGGCATAGAACACGCTGAGGATACTTGTCAGCTCCAGCTGTCAGTTCCACCCAAATGATCTACCAGCAGAAATGGCATGTTTTTCGTGATTTCCAGGAGACCTTCGTTGGTCTAATCGACCTGTTTAATTTGTTTAATTTCTCCTTTAGATGGTTTCCATAGCGTTGCTGGACCAAGGGCGCTGCGCAGCAAAAATGAGGATGTGGTAAAGAACAAAATTACACTAGCATGACGATATGAGCCATACATTTATAGGCTGACGGATGTAGTTCAAAGCTATTACCAGAAACCTGTCCATACGCTTACACAACCAGCATACCCTTGCCAGTGCATTTCTTCAAGTACTGTGTCAATAAAGCAGGTAGAAGCCCTTTTAGTTTTCCTTCGGTTGATCACTAACAATCTTGTGGAGTGGCTCTCCAACCTATGAATAGATGCCCGGGTCTGTACTGTTCGGCAACAATGTCTCAGATCCTGGCACTGCATAGCATTGCGTGTAAAAGGAGCAAGGATTGCACATCATTGGTGAGCCAGCTGCACACCCTGTTCATTGCTCTGACTGCCATTCGTTATTCGCTGGATGTCCTTTGTCTTGCAGGCGATACAGTCATGTAGCGCAGCATATAGGGTGGCAGGTTCTGCAGCGCTCCTGTCTTGTCAGCCATCTTTGGACCTTAATCTTTCCAGGCAGCATATCATTTCTTGACATGTTTCCAATGGGCCAGTGCTGGAATCTTGTATATATGGACGACCAGCAGGCTACAGGCCATCTGGGCAAGATGGGTGAGCTGCTGTTTCGCAGCACCCCAGATAGGCTAATAGAGCCGTCAACTATAAGTAAATGTGAGAAGCCAGATCCGCTATCTGTTCCAGTAGTCGGTACCTCAGGAGGATCACCGATTGAAAACCTACCTCTTGAGGCCGTAGATGATATCATGTTTCTTGAAGCCATGTATGATGATCACAGCCTTGTGGTATCATCCTGCCGCTTTCTGTAGGCCGCAGATCGGAACATACTGCATGACAACGGGGTTTGTAAAATAAACGCTTGTTAGAATACCAAGATCCGATTACTGAAAACTACATAGCCAAAAAATGAAACAGATGAGCAAAAGAGAGAAACAATGGAATGAAAAGCTGTCACCTGAGCGACAGTATAAAACCTTTACCCTCGCCCCCAATATTTCCTTTCTCTTTAGCTTTCTTCACATCAATATAACCTTGGGCTCTGTTGTTCTCTGCTGTTGTTAGGCTCACGCTACTAGTGCGCTTCTGGACTGAGATATCGCTGTTCAAGGATTCATTCAGAACTCGTGTTGCGCGAAAATACACACATCCATATACCAGGCGTTTTCGTTACTCATCTCTTTCCTCTTATTTTGCTTTGCTGCTCCTTGTAGTCCCACACCTTCCACGTTGTGCTCTAGACCTTCAGCAGCCTGTAGGTGAGAGATGGTGAGCACTCAAACATAGCTACATAGCTACATAGCACAGCTCAGAACCACTGCTCGTTGCCTAAGGGATGGATGCAAACCATATATACGGTGTGTGACGTATGGCTATGGTTTAGACCAGCTTGTCGCTACATATACAACCAGACAGTGCGGTGCGCAAAGATACACAAATGCTTCATTTCTAGCAGTTGACTGGAAATTCGTTTGTATAGCGTAGAAGGGGCAAGGAACAATATGCCTATGCCAGGTACTTGTACACGTCGCGGCTGTCGGCGTCGCGCTCAAGGTACTCGCGCTCAATCAGCGCATCAATGGCCTGCTTGATGTCCGGCACCTGGGCCTGGAACAGCTTGATCTGCGAGATGGTCTCCTGCACCAGCTGCCGGTGCGCCAGCGTCTTGCGCGCCTTCATGATACGCACAATGGCCGCCTCGATCTGGTACCTGCGGTCCTGCTCCACCGACTTCATCGTTTCCTTATTCTCGCGCTTCTGCTCCGGCTTCTTCGTGCCCGCCAGGTTCATCTTCAGCTTCTTCGACTTGAACCCGCCGTTCAGCGTGAACCGCGACCCCTTGCCAGGCTTGGGCGTGCTGCAGGACAGGACGCGCGCCTTGCACAGCACGTCCATCTCACCTTCGATGGTATCGTCATCAAGACCCGTGGCTCCTGCAATCTGGACCCACGTCAGAGTTGGGCCGTTGGGCGAGTCGTATCCGGTTCCCGGTCCAGACTCCTCGTTGAACAGCATCAGAATGGCGAGCTGGTATGTGGTCACCTGGAACGTGTACCCAGCCTTGGCTGCCGGGCCAGTGGCGCGCGGGAAGAACATCTTGATCTCGGCCTTGGAGTGCTGCCAGAGCCAGTCGAGCTTGCGTCCGTTGTGCTTGAGCTGGTAGAACCGGTTGAAGCTGTCCGTGACCTGGGCCACCTGCGACGGCAGCTGCGGCTGCGTGGCCGGCAGACTGAGTGGCCATGACACAGAGTGCAGCACCTTCATGTTAAAGTTGAACGGCACCTCGAACCCACCATCGATACTCTGCGAATACGCGTCGTTCATTTCGCCGCTCAGCGACATGTCCAGGAACATGCGCGACATCTTGCTGGTGAACTCGACGCCCGAGATCTCCTTGAGCTTCGAGATCATCGCTTCCTCGCTATCAATCGACACGCTCTGCTCGTTAACCAGCCGCCGCGCCAGGAACCGGGAATAGAACTTTTGGAACACGTCTGAGTCCTTGATGTACCGGAACACAACAATCGCCTGCGACAGCAATGCCTCCAGGTCGCCTTCGTCATTGGCGCCCTCAGCAGCATTGCCGCCGCTGCCGCTGGGACCGACACCACTGGCCGCAACAGCAGCAGCGCCGCCTGCCTTGCGTGCACCGCCCTTCTTGAGCAGCGAGTCACAGTAATGCGCGAGCAGCACCGGCGCCCGGCTCTGTCCTGACGCGCACAACCCGTTAGTGTTCACAAAGTCCTTGCACGCGCTGTCCAGGGCACGGCTGAACCCTGGGTTGTCGTCAAACGACTCGCGCAGCATCTTGGCATACAGGTCGTGCACGCGCAGCAACGACTCGACAAAGAGCCGCGACTCGGCAGCCAGATTACCCGCTTTGATATCTTCGCTGCCACTGATCTGCTTGATCGCCTCACGGCCGGCGTTGGTTACGTACTCAGTGAATGTCCTGCGCATCGGCTCGAGCCCCTCAGAATCCTCAAGCCGCTGCAGCAGCGTGTACAGGCGATGCAGGTCGTCCTTCTCCAGCGCCACCAGCATCGGCTGGAACTGCTGAATCAGCTCCTCGCGGTGCTTGCCAATGAGCGCAGCATTCAGCGCGTTCTTGAGCGGCACCACGCTGTCTGGGTGCAAGTACATCAGGGCGCGGTCGTCCTCCTCCTGCAGCCGCTGTGCAATCTTGACCATGTAGTCGCGGATCGTGCCCTCCTGCAGCAGACGTGCGCTCTCAGCCTCGTAGTACTCAGTGGACATGGCCAGGAACGGCTCCTGGAAGTATTTTTCGTACACCTCCATCTTGCGGTTCGAGTTTGTGCCAATTTCATCCAACCCCAGCGACACAAACGAATCCACCACGCTCTTGACCATACCCACGTCCGCTACCTGGCCGTCGCGCACATGCTTGATCAGCCTAAACACCGACTCCAGCAGCGACTTGTGCACCTTTTTGAACAAGTGCTCGCGCCACAGGTGCAGCATCATCGTGTTGACATCGTTGACTGCGTTGCCCTCCTCCTGCTCGCGTTTGATCCAGTGCCGGTTCAGGTACGAGAAGATATTGTGGATGATCTTGGCCGAGTCCACGTACTTGTTCCACTCCGCAGTATAGAATGCCAGCAGAGCGTCGCCGGTGAAATCGGCAGACGATGCAGCGACTCCGTCCATGTAGATGCTGATGTGCTCCTGCAGGCGCTTGTACAGCTGCTCGCCAAATAGCATTGCACCGCTGCCCGCCATGTCTGGCACAACCGTGGAGAACGTCAAGGGTATGCTCGTCCGGAGCGTAGTGCAGTAGTTGTAAACTCCGCTACCAAGGGGTAGAGGGCTTAGTTACAATTTCGAATAGGAATGCAGGACGCTTTTGGTGATTGGCTATCTACTTACGTGTAGAGGTTCATGTACCGCTTGTACTCGAAGCCCTCGTTGCTCTTGAGCAGAATGTGGTCAATGCCGTCAACCAGGTACGCCCAGATTGTGTCGGCATCTCCCGACGGCGCTGTGTCTATCGCTGACATTGGATTTCTTTTCCTCAGGAAGTGGGCAGAATGAAATTAAAAACTGAAGCTAAATCCCTGACAAGAAGAAAAAGCGAAAAAGTAAACACCCACCCAGCAAGCGAAGACAGCCGAGTTGCGAGCAGCGAAAGGGCTTTTCTAGACAGCCATCGGCTTGCGTCACTCCACTCTCCCCGGCTCAGGTACAGGCCTAGCTGGAAGCGGCTCGCCCCTGTTTGCTGCGGGCAATCTGCCGCTTGATTTGCCTCTGCTTCTGGATTCCCTTGGCAGCCGCCAGCAGCATCCCAAGCTCATCCTCCAGCGGCCGTGCCTTCCAGCCGCTCCCCAGCTCAACAGTGTGCACCATTGGCACGGCCTCGTCGCTGCTGCGCGGAGTGTTCTCCTTCGTTGCTGTCCAAACAGCCAGAGCCATCGAAAGTCGCTGGTTTGGCGACCACAGTCGTCGGGCAACCCTCATTCAGGCTTAGCACAAATGGATTGGTGCTCGCAAATGCTGCAGGCTGCGGCCTCAGCTGCGATTCAGCACGCGCCCGCTTGTGCTAGTTGATCGGCGGTGCTGGTTTCGGGGGGATTCTCTGGGATTCTAAGCGGGGGCCCGTAGCGCTGAGACAGCGGGCGCCGACCTGTCTTGCCGTACTGCTGTTTTGCACGATTTAGGGTCGGCAGTGGTGGAAATCCGGAGAAGTCCTGGATTCCTGCGTAGCAGCGGGTCAACAATCCTCTTTCTTGCTATCCTTGGCATAAGGTGTGAAGAGACAATGTTTGCAATTGTGGAACGAGGATGCTTAAAAGTGGGGCTGTGTATGTATGTAAATGCTAGTCTACAGAAATGCTAATGGCCACGGCACCTGGGGAGCTTTTAGCTTCTTGCGCCTTACTTTCCTACAAGCAGCGGAGCTTCTTGCGCCTGCTGCATCTCATTATGCGTAGCCAGCGAAACCGCCCGTGCCAGCACGCGGGTCCACCAGCGAGCGAAATATGTAGCCAAGCCTACAGCAACCAGCCCAAACACCGCAGCAGAGAACACGTCAATCGCAGCATCTACAGAAGCCAATCCAATCAACAGAACTAGCAGCAGACTGTCGGGGCATTGGCTTATGTGAAAGGGCACAGAGGATGTTGTCTGACAGACTCTCGACATCCGTGTTGCACGTGTAAGGCAACGTCCTCTCAGCAGCGTAGAATAGCTGGGCAAACTGTCGCTTTCGTGGCACGCTGGAAACACAACCGAACATGCAAGCGTGCGCACCGAGGACATGCATTTGCCAGGTATCCTCTGTGATGGCAGCTGGTGCTGAATCAACGAAATAACTTGGCGCACAGTCCGGTCCGGCACATTGGTACTGCTGTGTGCTGTGGTAGTCCAGGATCACCACATACATTTGAAAGATGCGAAATAGGCAGACAGTGGTCACTGGTAGACATTTGAAGGAAATATTTGAGAGAATGGCTGTACTTGTAAGAGAAAATAGGAGTCCTCACACGACTCGCTATTTAAACTGGCAACCAAGCGCAGTGGGGAAGACTGAAGCACTTTTTCCACAAATTACTATTTCTCTACATGTAGAGCTAACATTCACTCCACATGAAAATACATCTACTGCTAGTGCTCGAAAAATAGACATGAATACCAAGAAACACCCCTGACTGCCCAGAAACAGTAGGTGGTGACTGTCCGAAAAATAGCACATATGGTGACATGATTCAAATCAGCACATGCAGTATCAGCTGTGATATCTATGTGTGCTTGGTTTGCTGACTGCATCTGAAAGAAACAATGTATATGTAGCTATGCGTCGTTGGTGAACGGGGGTGGGTGGGTTGATTCAACAAACAAAAAAAGAAAAACACTACAGAAAGAACGCGAAAAAGACAAATTAAACATACAAAAACACAGACTAGAAATGAGGATGACTTCTTCTCGCTACGGCTGAATATGCCATTGAAGGTGATCTTGGATGGCTTTGAAATCAGCCTAAACAAGCGCTTTCCATCAGCCAGTCTGCTTAGCCGCCAGGCGTACATCGTCGCCTGTTACATCATCCGACGACGATGCGGCACCAGGGTTCCGGTTCCGGCGCTTCAGTACTGGAGCCTTGCGCACAAAGCGCTCGGTCGATGGGCGCGTGGTCCAAACTCTTGTCCTGCAATACTGGCTTTGCATCCGGCTTTGCACTGGCAGCACTCTTGGGCGAGCCCACCACAGCGAGCCCTTCGAAGTCATTCTTAATGGACTTCCATCCGTTGTGCGCCTGCGGGCGCAGTGCCCGGATGCTGCTGCTGCGCGAGAGAGCGGATTTCTCCTCGCGACTGATCGATGCGGTGTCGCTGTTGAGGTTGTTGCGGCTGCGCGACACCGCCACTGTCGCTGAGCGTGACAGGCCGGGTTTGCGGCGGCTGGAGGGAAGCGAGGGCAGAGGCGGCAGGTCAACTGGCAGTGGCGGGTGCGAGGGCGTTGATGCTGGCGAGGCCTCGGATGCAGATGCATCGTATTCGCTGGCAGCAGTTCCTGGGCGTCACGGCGCTGGTGCTCACCGTCACGGCGCTGATCACAGGCTTGTGGGCCTCGACGGTCGATTCAATATCGACAATCACTGCATCTTCGATTGACGACTCGCTGGCGACCGTCGGCAGAGACACATTGCTGGGCGTCGCATAGACATGCCGCATAGCCTGGGACTGGCGGCAGCTCGCCAACATCCTCGCGTGTAGCCGGTGCTGTCAGGCTCTGCTGGTGGAGCGAATGCGAGTCAGACGAGATGCGCGCGTCCGGGTGGCTCGGGCTGAGCAGCGGCGGCAGCGACACGCGCTTAGCATCAGCAAGGGACTTTGTGCTCAGCGGCTCGGCCTTCATCGCCGGCAATTTGGCGCCAGCCAGCTTGCTGCTGAGCTCGCGGATCCCATGCGTGAGGCGCCTTGCCCGCCTTGCCCTGCCCGGCACAAACGACGCGAGCCATCCGGAGGCATTCTGGGCCGACTCGTTGAGCTCCAAAAGGCTGGGCCGCTCGGTAGACACGCTGACCCGTCCCATGGCAGCCGGACTGAGGGTTTGCGTGAATTTGCGCGCAGCCTGAGAGAACACCGAGCCGTCGGTTTTGCCAGATCGGTCGGGCGAGTCGCTGGAGACGGCGGATTTGGAATGCGAGTAGCTGCTCATGCGCCGCAGTGACCTGTTTCCAGGCCCACTTGGACGACTCAGCGGACATGTCGAGCCACCCGCGGCTTTGCACCTTCCTTATAGCCACCTCCAGCACCTGCCTTGAGGTCCTGCATTCCTGGCTCGTCAGCAGGCAGCAAGTCCAGCGGCTGCTTGCCATCAAAAGGCATCTGCGGGTCGGCACCCTTGTCGAGCAGGTAGCGCGTGATGCTGAGGCTGCCCAGCATGCAGGCGATATGGAGGCATGTCAAGCCCTGGACATCGGCAGCAGTCCGTAGCGGCTCCGTTGAGCACCAGGACTTCGGCGATCTCGGTGTGGGTGACGGTAGGAGCGCTCGGCCGCAGGTGCCATGGGCCCGGACGCTGCTGATCTGGCTGGCACCGAATAGTGCTGGCCTGCAGCAGCGTCATTTCAACCGCCACACCGTCGGTTCCAGGTACGTGCATGGAGCCATTGGTGTCGGCACCCAGCGCCAGCGCCCGCATCGCCGCATGCAGGTCACCGAGCGTTGTTGCAGCAAACAGCAATGCAGTGGCCGACTTGCGGGTCCACGGGAACAGCTCGCCAATATCAGGATTGGCATCTACCATCTCCTGCAGCCGCTCCGCCAGCAGCCCCTCGGCCTACCCACTGGCGGTCGACAAACGCCTTGGATACGTACTTTGCGTGAATGAACTCCTGCTTGTCGCTTCTGGAGCCGCGGGGCCGGCCGGTGGCATTGGCCTCAAACACTGCGCGGTTCAGGGCATTGCCGGTGCGCAGCAGCAATGCGATAGTGGCCGGTTTGAACGAGATAATGTCCAAAGTCAGGCTGCGCACCTTGCTGATGTGAGTGCCCAGGCTGCGGTGGATGCCCGAGCACTCGATGCAAACGAGGCAGCCAAGGTTCAGTGAGCACCACTCGGGCGACTCGCTGCCGCAGTCAGCGCACAGGTGGTTGGCGGGATCCGCGTCCTGCAGCATCGGCAGGAGCCCGGTCAGCGACATGCGTCGGCTGGCATCGAACCCCGTCCAGCTGTCCCAGCGCCTCGTATCCAAGCACCGCCGATGCGCGCATGCCCGGCGATTGCCCGGCGCCGGTCGATATTGTTGCCAGGGACTCCGATGTGTGTGACGCCTGGCTGCCGCGCGCTAGGGACTTTGGGCTGCCGCGGTCGTCGCCTAGTGGCTTTGTCTGGGAGGCAGGCGCCTGGCGCATGCTGGCCAGGCCCTTGAGCAGACTGAGCTCGATGGCGCGCCGCAGTACGTCCAGCCAGCACTTTAGGTCCTGGTCGCTGGTGGCCTGAAAGACGCCGTAGTAGCTGGGCGTGATGACCTCGAAGCAGAACCGTCTTTTGCTGCTCTGCTTTGCGTCGGGCGCCAGCGCCCGCACTGTCGCCGTACGCAGCTCCACGGGCTCGCCGCGCGGCTCCGGAATGCCGACCGACTTCCAGTGTGTGTACTTTTGCAGCCGCCCGTCCTTCACCACGCACCAGTACCGCCTCCACACGCTGTTGCTGGTTGCCATCATGTTCTTTGTTGTCGTGTGGTGCTTGTTGCTGGTCCGCGCAAACAGGAACCCTTCGTGCGAGCCGTCGCTGGCGGCGGGCTGCAGGGGCTTGCGAGCAGGATCCTGCGAGCCCGCTGCTGCTGGCCCGGTGTGGCTGCGCGGCTGGTCCGTGGACCGCCGGGCTGCAAGGCCGTTTGCATGACCGCCCAATGCTTCCAGATCGATGGTGCCTGGGATGGGTGGCAGTGCCGGGGCAAGC
This sequence comes from Linderina pennispora, assembly GCF_002104995.1. Lineage (NCBI taxonomy): Eukaryota > Fungi > Kickxellomycota > Kickxellomycetes > Kickxellales > Kickxellaceae > Linderina > Linderina pennispora. The sequence goes on along the minus strand of NW_024468253.1, from coordinate 444,536 downwards.
TCCCCCAGGCTCTCTGGTGGCTGCACCGCCGACAGCCGCAGCAGATTGATCTTGCGTCTGTCACCGGCCGCCGGCGACTCGTGGGTGACCCGGACAAACTCTGCCGAGTCCTCCGACGCCTCGTCGGTCCGCCATCCTACTGCCTTCCAGCGACGCCCGGAACTCGTCGGCCTCGGCCCGCTCCATTCTTATTTCGCTCATCAGCGCCGGCAAATTGCCCGCATACCAGGCGACCAGCCCGTCCTCGGCCATCTGCGACGTCCCGTGATGGACCTTGTTGACCATGCGCGCCCACCGCACCGCCGACGCCAGCAGCTCCAACTCGCCCCAGCCGCCAGAGGCATTCCAGAGATCCGCAAAGTACGTCCACCTGGCCAGATCGAACGAGCTGCGGCGACGGGCAAACAGGTGGTCGCGCTTCGCATCCTCGCTGGACGCCTTGGCCTTCAGGTGCTTGCCGAGCTCGTCGTAGTAGTGGTTCGACGCGTCGTCGAATTCGGTCCGCCGCGCGTCCAGGCTTCTAAACGTGTTCTCGTAGAGCTGCTTGGCGCGGTCGGCGACCAGCGAGTCCCACTGCGCGCACACCGTGCCCAGCACGCGCTCGAGATCGCGCCTTAGCGGCTCAACAAACGCACTATGCAATGGCTTGAACACCGGCAGGCCGGCCAGGGTTCCCGTGGCCTCGGCGAAACTGCGCATGAACCCGACATACGACTCGTGCAAAAGCGCTGAGCTGCGCGACAGCTCCTTGTATTTGCTGCGGTTCGCCAGCGCCTGCTCCTCCATGGAGTGGATGGCTGAGCGGAACGCCGGGCTGTCCTCGGCTATCCATTTGCTCAGCAGCGGGTGTGGCTCGCGGGTCTCCTGCGGTTCGTCTCCCTGCGCTGACACCCGCTGCCGGTTGAACCGCACCAGGCTATAGTACGCGTGTGGCTGCTCGTGTGCTGTGTCCGGGGTCGCCACGGAGCTGCTCTCGTCGTTGGGGTCGGCAATCGGCATATCCGCCGGCTCTCGCATGCTCACGAATACACTGAACTGGCCGACTTGGCGTTCGTCGCCCAAGTCACCGTGCCTGACCAGCAGGCGCACCGCCACCAGGCTGTCTGTCGCCTCGGCCGCTGTCCACTTCACCACATATGCCTCCCCGTCCCTCTCTGCCGGCTGCCATTCTGTCGTCTCTCTCTCGCCGATTTTGGCCGAGACCCCAATCTGTGCAGGCGGGTCCGGCGAGCAGTAAATGGAAGCTGGCAGTGAGCGTGTGCTGGGGTGTGTATGCAGGAACCAGCCCCAGGCCGGCTGGGAGCGTGGTGGTGGTGAATGTCAGCTGCGGAGTCTGTATGCCCGGAGCCAGCCGTAGTTGCGGGAATGCTGCCTTTTCCCGTATTAATAGCCATGAATCTGGCTGCGTTGCTACATAGTCGTCCTCCGGAACTCCATCCGAGCTAACGACGATGCGCACGAGCGCATCACCTACGAGGAGGAAAAGAGTGCAGCGTTGAATACAAAAGGTCCATCCGGGGGATGCCAGGCGCTTTGTTTTGTTTGCCGCATTGACAAAGACGGAGGTCCGCTTCCAAGAAAAAAAAACAAACCGTACCGTTGCTGTCCATATCCGATTTCTCCAGTCCGATGTGTCGGTTTCTCAATGTCGTACAATGAAAGGGCCGAGCCAAACTCTGAGTCAACAGGAAGGGTCCGAAAAGCGCTTGGTGTATGGGGATATGAAGAATTGCAAAATTAAAGAGAGTATAAAGAGGAAAGGTGTGAGAAAGAAGAAGAAATGAAGAAGCGGGGAGAAAGGGGAGGCAAAACCGGCTTTTTTCTTCCGGCGCAAAGAGTGCGTGTTTGTGAATCCTTCAAAATCCTTACCTGCGCCGGTCCGCCTACAGCCCGAAACAAACACAGGCACCAAGCGAGTTTCGCCACCCGCAACCAGGAACGCCAATCGCACCAAACAGCGCATATATGGCCCGTCTACATGACGTCCCAGTCTGACCTTCTGCAATCGTGGTAGAAATTGTTGCCGCTCAACAGACTTTTCATTCATGCGGGAATTATTTTGTTTGGGGGACGAGAATGTGTGGCGACGACATTGTAGACGCATTCTGCCCGTGGCCATGTCATTCTGCTATCCAGTATTACTCGCAGATCGCCAATCCTCCCTTTGTATACTTTGCGGAGAAAAAAAAGCAAAACAAGACGCCAGTATGAGCGCCATGCAAATCACTGACGCGTCACAGTCCAACCGGTCTGCGGACCGGTTCGGGCCAATTTTCCTGGTGCGGTCAGATGCTACTGTGTGATTACGAATTTTTGTCTTTGAAAGGAGTAGTAAAAAGGGGAGAGGGATTGGTCTAAACCCACAGCACTCTTAGTCCTCCTTCTGCCCGTTGCCCGCGGCTGCCTCCACGCCCTCTGTGATTACCGAGATGGACGGCAGCCGGGTGTGTGCCTTGACAGCGGCATTCTTTGTAGCGGCCTTCTCTGCAGCCTTCTCTGCAGCCCTCTCCGCAGGCTTTTTCACCGCATCCGGCGACTGCTCGTTCGACGCCGCCGCGCCCTCATCGTCTGCATCGGCCTCATCGTCAGACTCCTCATCCGACGACGACGACGACCCCAGCGCTGCCGCCGCCGACACATCTGTCGAGATGGCCAGCGCCGAGCCGCGCGCCGGCTGGCTCGACTCGGCGTCCTTCGCCTTCGCCTTGGCCGGCTCCGGCACCTGCGGCTTCGCAAACGAGCCAGCTCCGCGCTTCTGCTGCTGTCCAGGCCGGTGCTGGTACAGCGGGTTGCCCTTGCTCATGACTTTGCGCCGCAGCGCCATGATGACCTCGTCGTGCGAGATCTTGCGCTTCAGCGGGTTCGGCCCGTCCACCGGCGCCGAGCGCGGCGAGTCCGACGACACCCCGTTGCTGGCCGAGATCCGCACCGACAGCCCGCTGACTGCCGGCGGCACTGCCCGCCGGTCCTTGATCCCCAGCCGTGCGCTTGCTGTGGCCCCCGGCGCCAGCGGTCGGCTCGCCAGCGAGTCGTGCGATGGCGTTGGCGGCAGCTGTTGCTGCTGCATGTGGTGCTCGGCCGTCGGCGTCGGGTATGCCGATGGGTGGTGGATCGGCGGGCCGAGCGGCTGCTTGAAGAATGCAAACGGATTCGCCGACATGTGCGCGTCCAGGCCGCCCGGCGTGTCTGGGTGGTGGTACGACCGCATGTTGTACGGGTCATGCGAGGGCGTTGCCACGCCGTACCCCACCGGCACCATGGGCGCTTCTGGGTGGTATGCAATGCTATGCTGCTGTTGTTGTTGCTGCTGCTGGAGCGGGTGCGACGGCGCTACACAGAACAGGCCGATTAGTTGATTCACCTAAGCGCCGCTAAATCCAAACCTATTTTTAAATCCTCCGGCTCTCCCATCGAACAAGCATGGAGGGCTGCACAAAGAAAGGGGGCGAGGCACTATTGGCGACCAGCTCTCCACCCACATGAGGCAGAAAAAAAGTTAAAAATAGAAGCGCATCTGCCCAAGGGGTGGCCAGCTGCCCCTTCCTCTCTACAGTACTTACGCAGTGGCGAGTGCAGCACCACATCGCTGCGGTGCGCTGTCATCGGGCCCTTGGGCGTTGGCATCAGTAGGTGCCGCTTCTCTTCGTGCTCACGGTCCTGCTGTTTAAAGTAGTTGTGGTGCAGCATCATCTCAAACTCCAGCCGCCGCGTCTCGTATCGCAGCTCCTCCTGCACACGCCGCTCGTACTCGGCCCGCGCCCTGTCCTGCTCGCTCTTGGCCGACAGCACAATCCTCAGCAGATCTGACTGCTCGCCGTACAGCTCGATCAGCCGCGTCAGCGAGTGCTCGTTATCAGAATGCGGCGGCACAAACGCCATCGGCGGGATTATCGCCGGCGCCTTGCCCGTGCTGTGCCGCGAGCCCGGCGCTTTGCCCTTGCTGTCGCCCGCCGATTTGCTCTACAGGGGACGGTTTAGCTTGGGGGTGCGTGCATAATGAAAACGGGAAGCCGTGCAGTATCATTCTCGCCCCTCTCCCCCTTCTTTACCTTGGCTGCAGAGGTCGATGCCGTCGGCGCTGAGCTCGACTCGGCTGTCGTCTTGTTGCCATCCTTCTTTGCGCTGGCCGGCGGCGCCTTGGCCTTGGTCTTCTCCTTGGTGAGAGCCATATCACTGGAGTCAATAGGGGTTGGTAGGTTTGTGAAATTAAATAATAATAGAGCGCAAAACAAAAAAGTGGTCTTGAGAAGCAAAAGGGCAGCAGCTGGTACAGAACAAGAAATGGGTTTTTTGCACCTTCAGAATGGCCTGCAGAGCAAAATTAGCCCGTATTTAGCACTGTTAGGTAAAACTGCCACAGCCAATTAGCGCCACGAGCTGCCACCGTGGATTGCCAGGCACCTCGCCCTGGTGCCCAGAAACACCTTATGGCTTGACCAGCAGCATAGCCTGCTGTGCTCTGCAATGTCCTGTATGACTGCCATGCAAGAGCTAACCGTGTCCTTGTGTCTCGCCGGACCAGTGAGCGCCTCTCCTCTTGGTAAAAATAGAGCGCCCTCATGGGCAGGTGCCGGCTCCCTCAAGGACAAAGCAGGATTACGCATCTGTCCATTGGGAGCGCTGAACAGGGACCTCGGTGCAGCAGCGCCCGCACAAAAATGAAAAACGATGCGTCGAGCTGAGCTGACCAGCAAAAAACAGGTAAAAAAAACAGTAAACTAAACTGATGTCGGGATAGTGCCGATTTTGCGAGACCGCCCAGAAGAATTCATGGTTGGCCCTGTTCGCACTTTGAATTTTTTGCTCTACTTTCTTCAGCGCCCGCCTATATACTTCCCCCTTTCCTTTCCCTGCAATCCGCTTTTTCTCGTTTCCACTCTTGTATATGTATTTTTGCTAATTCCCTTCTTTCGCAACGACTCTCTCGCACTAGTTACGTCTCTTTACGTATTGGGTAAACCGGTGTAGCACACAAAACTACCACTATGCGCAAGTCGCCTGGCTACAAACCATTACCGAGCTCAACGCGCACGCGCAAGGCGTCAGGCAGCCACCGCCCAGCGCTCAAACAGGCGGGCTACAAACACACACCATCTGCCGCAGCCCCTGCCAGCACCACACCTCCGCAAGGCGCGACCCTGCAATCATGGCTCCGCACACAATACCAGCAGAGCAGCAACAGCAACAGCAGCAACGGCAGCAGTCGGCAAGCAGAGCAGCGCCCGTCCGCGGTGCCCACAGTGTTCCCGCAAATGCAGTACGCGCAGCAGAGCAGCACACGGCCACAGGGCGTGCAGATGGCCGTGGCGGATTTCGTCGACCCGTATAAGCGCCATGGCGAAGCCCACACACTAGAGGTAGATGCGCGGCCACAGAATACCAGGGAGGTGCACCAGGCCAGGCAAATGTCGCCGTCGCCTCACACGCCCCCGTCGCCGGTTATGCGGGCAACAAGGTTTTCTCGACCTACCACGCCCACAAATCCACCCCATGCGCACTCTACCAGGCCCATGCACGTTTTGTCGCAGGGAAACACCGAGACTTTGGCCGGCAGTCAGCCGTTCGCCTTCCAGCAGCCCAAGCAGCCAATGTTTCTTTCGCCACAGGCTATCCGCCCCGTGCGCACGCCAGATACGCAGCACAAAGGCGATGCATACGCGCTGCCGTCCGTTGCCGCTCCACAGTTTGCTGATGTCGGGAATGCTGGACGCCTGAAGCCAAGGTCGTATACAGCGAGCAATCTTGACACGGGAAGCGCGATACTGACACCATCGGCCATTCCGCGCGCAGTCCACGCGCCACGAGTCGAAAAGACCCCTTCGCCAATACACTACGCGCAGCCCATGCACCAGGCGGTGCCCCGGAAGCCGCGCGTCAGCAGCATGTTTGTTGGTGGCGACCTGATAGCCCAGCTGGAGCGCGAGGTAGAGCGTGCTTCGCCGGTGTCGCCCAATATGCCAAAGGACATCCCCAGGCATTCTTCGCGGGACAATAGCGACTTTGTCGAAATGAAGCCCGCATGGGTACAGAGCAGTGCGGCGAACCAGCACCGGCACACGTATTATGTAGAGTCCCCGCGCACAATGTCTCCTGTGCACCAAAACCAGCCGTCGCCTCGGCCCATTTCGCAGAAGGCGCAACTGACCAGCAAGCCGCGCGCCGTAGCAGTCACTGGCGACACAAATAGCGAGCGTGGGTCACCTGCCTCTCACCCCAGCAACCCTGGACATTCGGGACGCCAGGCTGTAGTCATGGCGGCAGTAAAGAGGCCAATGCGGAGTGATGAGAGCCCACAGGCCATGCAGCCTGGACCGCTGAAGCCTGGCGGGGATCGGAATGTGGGGCGGTCCGAGCTTATTGAGTTCATTGAACGGCGCAGAGCCAAGACAGTGGCTGTCGATGCACCATCACTGCCGCTGGCGCCGGCGCCGATCAACACGGCGGTGTATTCGAAGCAGACTAAGGTTGTGACGCCAGTGAAGGCCGAGCAGAAGCAGCACCCTGCAGTTCCTGTAACATCAGATACCGAGACAGACTCGGCATACTCCAGCTCGACTGCCAACTCAACGGCGCTGTGCGCAGCCATCTCAGCCACTGCAGCGGCCAGCACCGAGTTCACGGGCAAGAGGGTTGACAAGTCTGGCTCGATCTCATCGTTCAAGTCGGACTCCTCCGATCGCAAATACGCCCGGTCGACAGCACGGCTCGCGGACGTCGACCCAAAGGCCGTGAAGACAAAGAGCTCGGACTCGTCGGTCAAGAGCAACAAGTACTTGTCGTGGTACGGGGCCAGCGTGCCATCGCTCAGGTCATCGACGGACACCATCGACGGCATGGCAACATCGCCGAGAGTGACGCCTGCGGCCGATGCATTCCTGGCACCGGTGGCCAGCAAGATGCATCTGCCGCCATCGCTGCCGCAGTCGACACGCATCCAGCAGCGCCAGCGCGCGCAGACAGAAGTGATGGACGACAAGCCGGCGAGGAGGCTCGAGTATGTGTCAACACGCAGCCCGGCGCGCAAGCAGCTTGAGGCAGTCAGCACTGCCGCTAATGCGTATGCGCGGCAGAAGCGACCCGAGCCAGCAGCGACACCACCAGCGTCATTGCCGGCTCTGGCCAAGGACGCGTCGTACAACCCGTATGCGCGCAAGCCGCAATCCCTAGCAGTAGCTGTGCAGACTGACGAGGACATGCCGCCACCCAAGCCCCCGGTGGCCAGCCGCGACACGCAAACAGACGTGACCTCCGCCGACGCAATCCACAACGACGAGGCTGTGCTCGATCTGCTGAAGCGCATGGACATGATGCGGCAGACCCACTCCAACCAGATCAGCGAGTACCAGGAGCAGCTCGTGGATCTGGAGCTGATCAACCAGGAGCTCAGCAACGAAGTCGAGCACCTGGGTGCCCGCATCGTGGCCCAGGAGGCATCGCACCGCCAGATCACTGTCGAGATGCGTGAGAAGCTAGACCAAGAGCGTGCCCGCGTCGACCGCGAAATCTCAGACGTCAAGCAAATGCACGCAGCAAAATGCAATGAGCTCGGCAGCCAAGTGTCGATGCTGTTGCGGCGTGCGGAGCGCTATCGCGAGCGCCTGGTGGCAGAGGGTATCAGCGAGAAGGAGCTGCTGGAGCTGGCCAGCGACCACAGCGCCGAGGGCCGTGACAAGCTCGAGGACCTGCAGATCACGGACCAGGACTTTATTGAGACGCACTACGTTGAGACGCGCGAGAGCAGGCAGGAGGCGGACTACTTCAAGCAGCTGATGGACATTGAGCGCAGCATGGAGAACACGACGCTGGCCCTGGGATTCGAGCTCAAGCGCACTCAGGCAAAGTACCTGCAGCAGGCTGCCGACTTTATCCGCGAGCAGATGGCAAAGCTTCAGGCAGAGAACCGCGCAGAGTCGCGTCTGCCAGTGGCCAAGCCAGAGCCGCGTGCTAGTCCAGCGTCCGTGTCGCCTCCAGCCCCTGCCATCATGCCTTCCCACGAAGAGGACCCAGTCGAGGGAGACAGCGAAGCCATGGTCGAAGGCGCAGAGGGCACAGTCGCCGATGACGATGCTGGCGAGCATGAGCTGCCAGCTGGCGGGTACGCGTCGCCAGTTCAGAACCTGGTTGCATCCCTGTCCGAGTTTTCCGAGCAACGGCACTTTGCGGCACCGAAGCCAGAACTGCCGTTGGCACCCAGCCTGCTCAGCACAGCGTCGTCCGATGGCGACGCTAACGAACAACTGGACAGGCAAATCGGCGATGCATTTGTGGGATCGCGCCAGCGCTCCTTCACTGCCCTGCCAAGCATGATGCTGCCACGGGCTGCTACGCTGTCGTCGGCGTTCACGCGCACACCGACAGCATCGGGATTCAGCCCGGCAAGCCGCGGTGTAGCAGGGTCCGAGGGACGCCAGTCAGGCCTGGCACGTCTTGTGGCGTCAGCGTCCGAAAGCCAGACTGCTGATCCCGAAATGGCAGTCGGCAGCGCGCGGATCATCAGCGGGCCAGTCCGCTCGCCCCGTTCGCCACTGGCAGACATCGCCGACAAGTTCTTCGAGTCATCGCCGACCGTCGTGACCCCAACCACTGCGACCTCGACCCGCCAGCGCATCGACCTGTTTGGCACATTCGCTGCGCGCTCCAGCGGCTTCAATACCTGGCAGTCGCCAGGCGGTCGGCACACAGCCGATGCCAGCAAGCCCGAGACCCCAACCAAGTCCAGTACTGTTCACTGGCCGCCCAGTAGCCCACGCCGCACGGCGTCACGGCCGGGCTCTATTGTCTTGGACTCGCAGGCGCTAACGACCGAAGAGCTGCTCGAATCGCTCAAGCTCCCGGCTATGTCTGCTGGAACCGCGCTGAGTGCGCCCACCAGGAACGGCACCCCTCCACCATCAATAGGCCGCAGCGGATCTCCCTTCACCGCCTCGCTTGGCCGCAGTGCGTCGCCATTTGCGGGGTCGCTGGGGCGTGGATCCATGCCTGTCAACCTGGCCGGCAGTGAGTCTGCCCGCCAGACATTGCACTCGCGGATGGCATCTATGACGGCCCCCATCGTCGGTGAGAGCCCAGAGAGCGATGTAACCCTGGCCGAGAGCAAGTCCGTGGGGGCATTTGACGCCAGCATGTTCGGGAAGGGCGGGATCAGCCTGGGTTTGGATGCGAAGCCAGCCGCAACCCTTGGCCTGAGCCTCTCGCGCAACCAGCGCCAGCGACGGGGCCAGCGCCGCCGCAGCAAGTCGGTTGGCCACTGGCACCACTAGAACGAACACGACACCTCACTATATATGCCATCCATCACTAATACATTACCACGCCACTTCTCAGCTACACATGATTATTGCAACAAAGCAGCCTTTTATTAGCCTGATGCATTAACGTATCCAGCCTCAGCATGGATCAACACAGCTACTCGGCCAGCTGTGCTGCCGCAGATTCCTTGCGCCGCAGCGCCAGCTGGTGCGCTCGCAGAGCCCAGTCCTCCATATCAACATTGGCGGACTCGGCCTCGATCATCCACGGGTGCTGCAGCAGCTCGTGGTATGTGGGACGCGCGTCCTGCTTCTTGACAAGACACCTTGCCACAAAGTCACACGCATTTGCCGAGTACCGGTCGCTGGGCAGCACAGGCGGGTCGCCGTGGACAATGGCGCTGATCTGCGCAAACACGCCGTCGAATCCGTTGGTGCCGTACGGATACCCGCCCGTGGCTGTCTCGATTATTGTGAGCCCCAGCGACCACACGTCCGACTGGATCGTGTAGCCGTCAGGCCCGCCAGTGCCTGTGATCCGCTCCGGCGCCATGTAGCTCTGGCAGCCGACATGCGTGCGCGCCAGCGACTGGTTGAGCTCGCCAGACACCCCAAAGTCGCACAGCTTCACCTCGCCCTTCTTGTTCACGAGAATATTAGTCGGCTTGACGTCTACATTGTTGGGTAAAGATGGGCTGAGCATGTGCAACACCAACAAAAATATTGCAAGCATAGCAGCTGCTGGCGATCTGTCGCTGCAATGTCCTGCGCATGCATGGGGTGCTAGTTTAATATGCCCCTGGCATGGCGATCGCTAATAAGCGGGAGAGGAGCTGCATTTCCCCGTGGAGAGACAAATGCCGCCAACGCTTTATGCCATCTATCGCTGCATATCTTACCTCGGTGGATGATGTTGAGCTGGTCCTTCAGGAACCGCAGTCCCTTGACAACCTATGGAATGGGAGAGGAGATCAGTCAATGTGCAACAGATTCACACGCATAGCGCTGCTCCTTGTCTCGCCTGCCATCGATGGCTACGTGCTGCCCAGTGACATGTGTGCAGCTAGGGCAGAGACTTACCGACAACGTGATGTTGGCCAGCACGCCCTCGGGCGCACCGGCTGGATACAGGCGGTCAAGCGAACCATAGTCCATGTACTCCATGCAGTAGTACACGCTGGACTCGATAAAGAACGCGCCGTAAAAGTCCACAATGTACGACGACCGTGCCTTGTGCAGCACCTCCAGCTCCATGATGATCTGCCTCAGCGCCCGCTGGTTGAGCTCAAGCCGGATCTCCTTCAGCGCCATCACCACATTGGTCTTTGTGTGGAACACCCTGTGCACGACACCGTACTGTCCGCGGCCCAGCACATCCAGCACGTTCATGTCTGCCATCGAAACCGCGTAGCTTTTGCCGCCCGTGAAGTTTACGCCGGTCGCCCCGATCACTGCCTTCCCTTCAAAGTTCAAGTTTCCAGTCGGGTCGACGTAGTCCGCGAACGCTGCAAACGGCGAGTGCGACGACATGCCCAGCTGCCCAGGGCCCTTCTTCTTCCCGCGCATTGAGAGCGATGGCCGTACTATCCCGTTGCTGGCGCTGCTGCTGGCACTGCCGTTCATGTTGCCAGACATGCTAGGTGCCTGCTGCACTGGCGGTGTGTTTGAGGGAGGGCCTATTGAGAAGCCCATTTGGCTCAGGTTCAGGTTTGGTTTGGGACGCGGCATTCGTTTCTTTCTGTCACGAGGGGTTTGCTTTATGAAGAGCAGTGAATAATAATTAATGAGGTGTGGAAATTGGACTGGAGCCAAGGCAGAACGCAGGATGCAGAAGGGGAATGTTTAAAATTGTTTTTGCAAAGGAAGGATGAGAGCAAGCAGAGAGCAAAAAACTGGCTGCAACGGGAACTGGCCTGTAAAAATGGCTCGGGTCTCCGCATCGGATAGCCACAAAAAGGCATCTTTATGCCACCCCGTTTTGGACTCGGCGTCAAAAACCGGGTAAAGTGCAAGGTGAAATCGCCACAGCGGGCTTGGGCGCAGCATGTGCCAGGCTCGGCACCATGACCCGCGCCAGACAGATTACTAATCCCGTCACCGGGTCCATGGGCCAAGTATGTTTCCCGGCTGCCAGCCCAGAGCCCGCCACTGCCAGGATGTGCTGCGCCATTGCTGATCCGGATGGCTTGTAGTCCAGAAGGGTGCCACTCACATCCACGCTGGACAATATGCAACACACTGACCACAATGCCGTGTGCTGCCATCGCATATGGTGCTTGCATCCTCACCTCTTATTGAACACACACACCGCCATGCTACTCGGCACCCTTTCATTGCGTTTTTCTTTTACCATGGAGCCTACATGCACCTCGGCGTAACATCTGGACACAACACAGACTGAATTTTGTCGCAGGTACGCGTTGGTGGCAAAATACACCCCGCAATGCGGGAGGCTCGCGGAAACACCAGTGCTCGACTTGTTCTTCCTCTATCCCGGCTGTTCTATGAAGCCCTTGACGAGATGGCTGACGCACCTGCCCTCAGAATCTATATGCACATGCTATGATGTTCCTCACGCTGTGCTAGATGCACCATCGCCGACCCCTGTAGCAGCAGCTGGCCCCTGATGCCTACACACTTGAGATGAGTAGATACCGTTTAAATAATAGATTGAATGTGCTGAACAAGAGATGCTGCCTCAGACTCCATTGGCATGTGTGGTTGCCGTAGAAGGTTTTAAACTGAAGCCTCAAGGTATAAAAATTAGTCCATATCCTCATGGCCGTGGTCAAACAAAAAGTTGGCTGCCAGTTCCTCGTTCTTGTCGCAGGCAAAGTATGCCTGGATGGCCAGCTCGCGCGGGAAGCCGAGTGCGACCAGGCGGTCAATGGCCGCCTTCTCCTCAGGCGTGATCCGGATGTACTGCTGCTGGTCGTCCCCCTCGTCCATGCCCTCACCGCCTTCGACAGCCAGACCGCCAGCATGGACCGCAGCCATGACCTGCTCCTGGGAAAGGCCCTCCAGCAGCATCTGCAGGAACTCCTCCTCGTGGTTGGCAATCAGCTGGACAAGCTGCGGCTGCTGCTGCGCCAGCTCCTGCAGAACCGGCTGCAGCATCTGCGGGTTCTCGGCCACGATCTGCTGGAGCTGCCGGAACTGCGGCGTGTTGCGCAGGGCAGCCAACTCACTGGCCCCGCCGGCGCCATGCTGGAACTGGCCCTGTGCTGTCCTTGTCGCCGCTGCCTGCTCGAACAGGTTGGCAGCCCGGGCAGAGTTCGAGGTAGGGGCTGCTGCGGGCTGTGCCTCTTGCGCCGACTCCTCGCTAGCCGGAGCAGCATCGCCGCTCGGTGCAGCACCCGCAGCAGCGGCCTCCGCACGCCGGGCATCCTGAGCATCAGCCATCTGAAGTGCAGCCTCTGGAATGCCCATCAGCAGATACTCGACCGCGCGATCCGGGTTGTTGAAGCTGGCCCGCATAGCTGTTACACACTGCTCACGCGGGTAGCCCATCTCGACCATGTTCGCAATAGCCGTCTCGTACTGCTCGCCGCTCAAAAACGAGCCGCCCATGCCCACTGGGTGCTGCTGTGCGCTGTCGCCAGCTGGTGTCTCTGGAGCGGCAGCCACAGGAGCTGTGCGTGAAGCCGGGGATGGGGTCTGTGGCACACCGCTGGGTGTGGCTGTCCGCTGTGCGATAGGGGCCGCCGGAGGCTGCTGCTGCTGGGCTGCCGGTGCCGGTGTGCTGGTACCCGACTGCGGCGCTGGCTCTGCAGCCTTGGGCTTGGTACCCGGCTTGGGCTTGACCGTCATCATCACCATAAAGTCCTTCTCGGTAATCTTAATCTCGCCGACCGTCTGCGTGTCCGTCAGAATTTTACCGGCGAAAATGAGCTTCTGCGTGGAGGCTGGGAAGCCATGCTCTGCCTCGACCTTGTTCTTGACGTCGAGAATCGTGTCTGCCTCCTCGACATCGATTTGGATTGCCTTCTGCTGCAGCGTCTTGAGTGTAATCTTCATTGCTCGTTATGAATAACAACTGGACAAAGAAATGCTCGTGCCGATTAAATGGATAGTGAAGTCGAAGTAGAGAGAAGAATTCTGACGTACGCGTTGCTGGTGCACTTTGGCAAGAAAAAAATTCATGCATAGCCAGCAAAGTGACGGGCAAAAGTGACGGGCAAAAGTGACGCGCCGTTTTGGGCTGGTTCACCACATTATCATAATTTTTCTTGGGCGCACTAGCCGCGGAAGCGATCAGAGCGCGACTCTCTTCCGTCTCTCTCGCAAGCTTTCTCGATTCCTCCAACTCCAATTCAATTCGCTCATCACAATGTTTATGCCCGGCGCCCCCGAAATCACCCCTGAGCAGCAGGCTCTCATGCGCCGCGAGGCTAACAAGGGCATCATGTCGTTCGTCGGCCTCGTCGCTGTTCTGCGGTTGGGTAAGTCGCTGCCGGATCGAAAGCAGAGGAGCTCTATTGCGTAGCGCATGAATTCGCAGCAGCCCGCGCATATACTGACACTGTCACCAATTCCCTTCCTTTGTAGTTCCCTGGGCCATGGAGCACCTCGAGAAGACCTTTGCCTAAAACCATATAAAGGAACAGCCCAATATCGACTAGACGGTCTATGCGGCACTCTTTAGATTGAATATATTTGCTCCACCGTAATAGAAAAGGCTGTGCACAGCAGCTGACCCATCTCTCTTCTCAACATTGAATTTTTTGTGCTATACCCAGAGTACAACATGGCGAACCTTTCCCTGGGTATTGAAGATGTTGCTCGCTTCGTATTTGGGATTTGGATACTTGTATGATTCCTAGTTCCGCCACCTATTTTCGTTTATGTCATGCTTTTGCGAGAAAGAGCTTGATCTTTGGCGAGCCTTCCTTGAATAGTCTGTCCTGACAGAAGATATCTCAATGATGTTTGCTATAAGCACCGGTAATTCGGTTAACGGTATTAAAGAATATATCTGGCACCATCTTCCCTCAGAGCTTCGCAACTTGCCGATTCTGACTAAGCTCGATGGCTACGAGCTACTGGACGGCTCCAAAGTGTGTGATATCCTGAGAAATGGCGACAAGCTTGCAGTTTTTCTAGGCAAACCCTAGATATCAAACATGATATGTTTATCCTGGAGAGTCTTCAGAGCAGTAGGGCAACATAATGCAATCAAGAGAGTATATGCTCCTTCAAGAGACAGCTGCCGCTTAGATTTCTTTTCGTATCAGCTATCGCCAGAACAGCAAATACATACCTCTTGCCTCTTATCATTCACCTAGCTCGCACTTTTGCTGTCATAATGCCAGTGAACGGATATTGAGCATGCCAGGAAACAGCCATACAGAGCGTGCCAAGTACAGTCTAGAAAGTGTTTTCCATATAAGGATTCGCATGCCCTGAATGCACTGATTTCTTTATATTGACAAGGACTGCTAAAGGTGCTGACAACAACTGAACCCTCCTCTCCTCTACTTTTCAAGCCTATCTATTCTGCTCCAAACGTTCGAATTACAACATGCATTTCCTCGAGCAGGTTGGAGAAATTATATGCGTTATTCCCTTTATTTTTGTCGTTATTTTCATTTTTCTCGTTTCTACTCCCCTAGGCCCAATCCTTTTTGTCATTTGGCTTATTCACACTGTAACCAAGGAGAGGGCGCCAAAGTTCAGGCTCTTCCTCACAATTACCGCTCCTGACAGAGATGATATCTCCCTATTGTACGTGAATACCAAAGTTACAATCGGCGAGATGAAGAAGGACATTTTTAAACAATTGCCTCCTGGGACTGGCACCTTGCCGATTCGGATTAAGCTCGATGGCTACGAGCTACTGGACAGCTCCCAAGTAAAGGATATCCTGAGGAATGGCGACAGGCTTGCAGTTTCTCTAGACAAACATCAGTCATCAGGCCTAAGAAGTTTATTCTGGAGAGTCATCAGCTGAGTAAGGTGATACAGCGTAATTAAGGATTCCGAATATATGCTCTCTCCAGGGATAGCTGCTGCTTAGATTTCTTTTTCACATCAGTTATCGCTAGAACAGCAAATACATACCCCTTTACCCCTTATCACTTGTCTAACCAGAAATTCTGCCGTCATGGCATCAGGAAATAGAAACCGAGTGTCTTGGGAAACAGCCATACAGAGCGTGCCAAGTACAGTCCAGACGATTATTTCCACATTTCAGGATTCACATTCCCCTGATGTGCTGATTTCCTCATACAAGACCAGACGACAGTATTGGCAACAGTTAGACCTGTCTCTCCTCTACTTTCCGCACCAATTGACTCGACTTTCCATACCTTGTCCATTATGGGTTTTATTAACCTCGTTTCGTTTGTCACCATTGCTCTCGTGGTTGGTGCAGTTGTTATTCGTATGCTCTCTGACACGCTGATACCTCCTCCGTATCTCAAGCTCTACCTAAATATCGTTATTCCTACGAAGATCAACCACCAAGGGAAAATTACTGAGCCCAAGAAGTACATTGATATCATCTACATTAATACCCAGCATACAGTTGGTAACATGAAGGAGGACATCCGACAACAGCTTTTGTCGGAGATCGGTGCCATGCCTCTACGGATAAAGCTTAATGGGTATGACCTACTGGACAGCTCTCGCATCAAATATTTAATGAAAGACGAAGATAAACTTACAGTTTACGTGAACCAGACATATAGCTGAGTTTGTTTCAATACCATACTTTTATTCGACCATACAGTTCAACAAGCTTAAAAAGCGTTGGTTGCTCTGAAAAATGCATGTTTCTCCACACCCAAGCGCAAGTTAAGCCATTTACCTTCCACCCCACTTACCCTTCTCTTGTCGATGAGCAAGCACACCCAGTCTGTATCCACAGTCCTACGCATCCATCTTGCGCCACCTTTGCCAGAGCGTCGGTTCCTGTTTGTTTGCAAATCACCAGACGTCAGGCACATGAAGGATGAACTGTGCAGCCGACTCAAAAAGATAGCCACCGAACCTATCGTCGTTCTCAAGGACGGTTATGAGCTGATGGACCAGGATGAAGTTTCTGATCTGCTTACGCACATGGATCTGGTCAGCGTCCACTTGGCCAGCAACTGCGAGGCTGGGGTGTATACCGATACACAGCCACAGGGAACCTTGGCACTAGCCAGCTCGTCAGAAGCCAGCATGGACGAGCAGGCGAAGCACGCAGGGATCTCGGCCTGTAGTTCTGTGAATCCAGGGCCCCGCCAGGTTACAATCAGCAGCGTTGAGCACGGTGATCCGGCGATTGCTAAGCGTAGGAAACCCAACCCGTTTAAGAGCATGTTCCCTGTCGAGCAGTCGTATGCGGTTTTAGGACAGCGGCCTGCTAGTGAAGAGGCTGAGTCCAGTTCAGACAGTTCATCCGATGCTGATCCTCCTACGCCGCAGCCACTTGTACGTGCTGGCGAAATCGCATCCTACACGACCGCACAGCTCGAGGCGCTGGCTGAAACACCAACCTCCAAGGTCAATGTCGGAGACACAGTCGCTTTTATGGTTGCGGAGCTCTCTGCCGATATGGCTCCAGTTATCAGCGACTACAGGATCGGCCAGGTCACAGGGAAGGCGTACGGAACGATCTCTATCTCTACATTGAGGGATTTCGCTGATCGCTCAATGGGCTCAAAGCGGAGCGGAACCAAACGCCGGCGCAATCAACTGCTTGTTAATGCAGAGAGCAGCGGTGAGCTTGACGAGTCAACAAAATACGACATTTCGGCGATTGCGTCGCTGAAGGTCTTGTCTGCACATACTTAACCATAACGTACACGCTACGCACGAAGCCATACTCTACGAATGAAGGTACCGGCTTGAATAGCAGCTTTTATTTTTCCTTGGTAACTCGCTTCAGATTACTACATCACTTTTATATACCCGTTACACTTTGAATATACATAGAATGAGCGGTGATTTAGTTGGTCGCTGGTTCTGCATCGATGGGGAAGAAGGGGTTGTACGATACTCTGGGCCGGTTGATGACACCAAGGGCACCTGGCTCGGCGTCGAGTGGAAATCTCCCGAACGCGGCAAGCACTCAGGCACACACAACGGCAAAGAGTACTTTGTCTGCAGCGTCCCTGGCCGCGGCTCCTTTATCCGCCACATTGCCCGCATCGACTTTGGTCAGTCTGTTCTGAGTGCAGCCAAAGCGAGGTACATTGCAGACGCAGAAGAACTTACGAATGTGCCCAAGAATATCGACGGGAGGCGCGGTAAGATTGAGGTTGTCGGGTTCGATAAGATTGCTCGCGAGCAGGGGCAGCTAACGTCGCTAGATGTGCTGTGGCTCGATGGCAGGCGTGTGTTTGGTATTTCAGACGCTGACCGTGAGGAGACCAAGGGGACACTGGCAGCAGTTCATACGCTGGTCCTGGCTAGAGACTTCCTGACTCAGTGGTCACAGGTCGAGGACATCTTGCATACATTGCCGAACATCCATACCCTGGATCTGAGCGCGAACCACTTTGATAAAATTCGCACGTCGACAGAGCAGCACCATGTGGAGACATTGCGAATTGACTCTTCGCCAGAGCTTTCGTGGCTGGATGCCGCTAATGCCGCTAATAACCTGGCGGTCAGGTCGCTGTCATTTGGATGGAGCGGGTTGGCAGAAATTGCGCCGATTGAGCTGGCCTTTGTCGAGGAGCTCCATTTGGAGTGCAATCAGCTGTCAGATTTTGCCACTCTGGGCATGTGCCTACCGAATCTCAGGACACTGAACTTGAGTGGCAACAAGAACCTGAAAACGATCCCAATGTTCAAGAGCGGTATGTTCCCAAGCCTGCATACACTGAACCTGACCAGCACGCAGGTCGCATCGTGGGCAGACGTAGACAACCTCGCTGGCCTTCCTAGCCTGACCACCCTACACTTGACCAAGACTCCGGTCGTCAGCGGCGATTACAACCTGGCACGGGCACAGGCAATTGGTCGGCTTTTACAGTTGGAAAAACTAGACGGCACAATGATTACGCGAGAGGAGCGCACTGAGATGGAGCGCTATTACCTTGCGCACTGTGCCAGATCGATCGAGGAGCCTGGTGATGATCTGGCGGCGGCAATGGCCATGAAGTATCAGAATATTGCCGTGCTGGCCCACAAGCACGGGCTGCCAGCTACTGCCGGCAAACCAAAACCAGCCACGCTAAGGTCGCGGCTGGTCAAGTTTACACTGCAGGTGGCCAGTGACCTTGAGTCGGAGCCGACGAGCGAGCAGGAAAAGTCACTGCTGCCGACAATGCAGGTGCGCCAGCTGAAGCCGCTGCTGATACGCTTGGCAAAGAATCGCAAGTTTTGTGTGTATTTGCGTGAAGAGGAGCAAGGGCCGTGGATTGAGCTTGACAACGATACAAGGAGCCTAGGATTCTACAGCATTGGTGATGGTGCGGTGTTGCGGGCGGTCGTTTAGCAGATTCTTTTTCACATATATCAGTGGATGTGGAGTGCGAATGGCAGGCATAGCTGTGCATTGGTTTGTTTATTGCAATCTTCTTGCACTAATACTATAAAACGACTACTCTGTACGATCCTGCTCGCTCAGCGGGCGGCCATACTCGTCGACTTCGATTGCAGCAAACTTGTTGACCGATTCGGGGATGTCATATGTCATGTACAGCGAAACAGCCGTCAGCAGAGCACAGATAACCCAGACCAAATGCGCGTTGAACGGATATGGCAAATCGTGCTTGATCGACCAGCTCCAGATATACCCAGCCATGACAGGGCCAATAACTCGAGTGACTGACATGGCCAGCTGCTGAGCACCGTTCATCAGTCCCAGATCGGCGGTGGTCGGAGCCAGGTTGGCCGACAAAAGATTGACGCTGGTGAAGAACAGGACGTTGCCGATGACACGCAAGAACAAGTTTGCCAACAAGAGTATCCAGAGCATGGCATATGCTGGAGTGAATATTACTGGCTGGTCGGTGCCAACTGCATGCTCGACAGCTTGCCCAGACCGCGCAGCTATCCACGAAAGGCATGGCATAGCAAGGTACATTGGGATCATGACCTTTTGGCCTTGCTGGTAACAGTACAGAGCACCAAACTTGCGCTCAAGGCGCGGATACATGATCAGTTGCAGGTACAAGACAACGACACCCGAGATGGCCAGCGAGATGCCAATGTTGCGAGAGTCGAATCCCAGGCCGCCATCCGATGTCTTGGTGGCTGCAAATATCGGGTATATTTGGTCGCAGCAGGCAATGCCCAGACACATCAGCATGTTGGTAACCATGACCGTAACAACAGTCGGCGTCAGCAAGTCGCGCAGTGTGCGGCGCTTGTAGGCAGCTGCCGGCTCATCAGCAGCCTGGGCGGTTTCAGAACTGACAAGCGGCGTGGTCTCGTCCGCCAATCCAGCCTTCACTGGTGGTCGCAGGTCGCCATGAGTATATCTCCGTGCCTTCTTGGTGGCAAGCGTCTCCTCCAGCATGACGAAGCCATAAACAATCCCAAATAACGTGACCATAGAGCCGACCAAGCACGGCAGCAAGAATGGCAGCTCATGGAAAATGCGTATGCTGCCAAACAGATTCGGGTACTGGTTCACAGGATCTGCCAGCAGCCCGCCGATGGCAGCACCACCGACACACCCGACATTCCACAGCAGCGGCAAAATAGCCATGCACCGACTACGGTTGGTGTTGTCAGAGATTTCAGCCACCACGGATTTCGACACGGCGACATTCCCGCTGAGCAAGCCGTTGAGCGACCGCGCAATGAGCGCCCAGGTATAGCTGCGGGCGAACCCAAACATCAGAAACGTGACGAAGTTGCCAACCAGCCCTATCAGAAGCACTGGGCGGCGGCCAATGCGGTCAGACAGCTGGCCCCAGAACATTACAGTCGTGGTCTGGCAGATGGAGAACGACGAGCTCAGGATGCCAGCGTAAAATGCGATGTCTTTCGGGCTCTTTGCAACGCCGAAATCTTCGACCATCTACGATGGAGCTCATTTAATCTATGCATGTCATGAAGGCTCCGCTCACATGATGCACCCCTTTTGCTGCGCGTTTGCAATACTTTCGAGCATTAGTCACTATTTACCTTGTAAACAAACGGCAGAATGAGCGAATAGTTTATGGGCTCAGCCAGACGAACGGCCATGATTGTCAGTAGCTTGTCCCAGGGCATAGGCGTCTCCTGCTCCTGCTCCTGCTCCTGCTCCTGCTCAATGGGGGATTCTTCGATCTCGCACACATCGCTGGCGACGGTGGGATCGCCCAATGTCACTTGCGACGAAGACATTGCTGACAAATATACAATACTATTGAGAGTTGCACAAAAGTGTAAGATGCAATAAAAGGATGAGTGTCAAGGGATGAAAATTAAGCTAAGCACGACCGCGCCCTTGCCCTTTTTATTCACGGCTCGCGAGGGCGTAGAAAGTGCAGCACCTACAGTCTGAGCGGGAATTAATTTTCCCGCAAGTGGCAATCCGGTATAGTCATCAGGTCTCATTTTGGGGAAAGCCGAGAGAAAGATTGGCTCATGGGAATCGCTGGTTTCATTCGGTGCACTGCATGGAGCCGCCCTCGGCTTTATTGCTCGCGCGCAGCAGCGATCCGCCTTGGGCTACTCTTCCCCAGCATTTGGCACTGCTTCAATCCACGATCGGCGCTCTTGCGATGAACGCAGACGACCCTGGAGGAGTGCTGCAGCAATGGCTTGGTGAGAACTGCGGCTACAGCCGAGGGAGTGCAATCCCGAATCGGATGTCTGGTGCGGAACATTTCGAGGGACACCGCACTCAGATCCACTTCACTATACCACACGGTTCTGAATCGTCGGTTTCTGGCTGTGCGTAGATATTTCCCAAATAGTACAAGTGAGAAACGTAGCTACCCAATATGTTCTTGCTCACCCAGCGGGCGGCTGTACTCGTCGACTTCGATGGCTGCACACTTGTTGACAGACTCTGGAATGCTGAACGACAAGTGCAGCGATGTTACTGTCAACAGACTGCAAACAGCCCAAACCAGATGTGCGTTGAGCGGGTATGGCAAATCGTGCTTGGTCGACCAGCTCCAGACAAGCTCGGCAAAGGTCGGACCGATGACACATGTAATAGACATTGCCAGCTGCTGCGTGCCGTTCATTAGACCCAGATTGGCACCGGTGTACACGACCACATTGTCGATATTGCGCATAAACTGGTTTTCCAAAAAGAACACCCAGAGTAGGATGTATGCTAGCGTGAATGCTTTTGACTGCTCAGCGCCAACTGTGTGGTTTACAATCTCATTAGATCGAGCAGCCAACAACGATAGGAATAGCAAGGAGAAACACATCGGAACTAGAACACTTTGACCTAGCTGGTAGCAATACAGGTTGCCATGCTTGCGCTCGAGCCTAGGATATGTCACTAGCTGGAGGTAGACCATGACAGCACCCGAGTGTGCCAGCAAGATGCGGATGCGCCGTGAATCAAACCCGAGGCCGCTGAGCCAGGGTGCAGCCAGTGCCCAGGTGTAGTTGTGGGCGAAGCCGAACATCAGAAATGTGATGACGTTGTCAATGAGCCCCATCAAAAGCACAGGGCGACGGCCAATGCGATCGGAGAGCTGGCCCTAGAACATCACAGTGCTGCCTTGGCAAACCGAGTAGGAGGAGTTGAGGATGCCGGTGTACATGGCGAGGTCCTTAGGGCTCTTCGCAACTCCGAAACCCTCGACCATCTAGAACAAGGCGCAATTAATATGTGTATTTGATGAATGCGCACGTACGCGATTGTGTAGGACATGCTGAGGCTGCTGGAACTTGCCTGATAGACAAACGGAATAATCAGTGAGAAGTTGATGGGCTCGGCCAGGCGAACAGCCATGACTGTTGCCATCGCTTGCTAGGGCATGGGGGTCTCCTGTTCGATAGAAGGCACGTTGGTATCAATGGCATTGCCCACGATGCCAGGATTGTGCGATGCCGCTTGCGAGGACATTGGCTGGAATAACAGTCAACCATAAATAACAGATATCACAAAACTACCGGCTGAAGGAAGAAAGGAGGTGCCCCCAAGTGAGTGGACAGATCCTCGGTTGCGTATGATGTGTGGCACATGGAGAGGGGTAGGCCACAGGGTAGCTGGTATTTGGCAGATTCGATTTGGACGCAAATTCAACGTGTGGTCCTCAAACCGACCAAGCACGAATGTGACAGAGCACATGCCGCTACGATTGCCTATCTAGAAAGTCAGAACTCTACACTCTATTAAAACACAGCGTTGTTAGAAGACCAGGCAAGCAAATTGTTGGCTTCTGGGAGCCAAAGGACCAAGGCTCCGTCTGGGATATCAAAGCTGCGCACATGGGACGCAGACGCTGCTACTTTTTGCCAGCCATGAACCACTTCGGCACCTTCTTGGTGCTCTTGGTCGCTGCCTCTACCGATGAAGCCCGTGATGCCTCGCCAGCCATGGTTGGTGACGGCGATTCAGTGGGCAACTGCGCAGCACCTTCAACTTCGGTGGGCACATCCAGGGTGGCTGCGAGGCTGGCAATGTGGGGCTTGAGCAACGGCATTGTCGGTGCCTTGCTGTTGACGAGGCGGACATGGACGACCGCAGCAGGCGTCAGTTTGGCATCATAGAGGGTCTTGTTCTGGCTCGGCCTGAGGTCCTGCACAGGCGGCTGCAGCACAAGCGCCTGCACAGCGCTGGGCTGCTCGAGAATCTCGTCCAAGAAGTCGTACAGCTCCTGAACCTTACCCAGGGTCAGGAATACGGCCTGCACCTGCACCAGATCAGGGAAGCGGAACCGGATCATTGTCTTTGGGTGCTTGAGCTTGAATTCTTCTATCCGCCTGCGTGCCTTCTCTTCTTCGACCGAGCGCAGCTTGAAGCCAGCCTCGGTTTCCATCTGCCGCTTACGCTGGGCAGACACAAGCCCCTGCAGCTCAGCGCCCTTGAGCTCGTAGAAAGAATCGGGCACCACGAAGCGTGCAGCAAGCGGTGCAGAGGTCTGTGTGGGGGATGCAAAGACCTGCACCTGGCGATTGGTAATGACATCGCTGGAATACCCAGAGTGCGTTCTAGGGGTATCCGCAGCAGTTGGGGCAATGTTGGGCTGCCGGGCGGGTGGCTGTCGGGGCGGCAGCTCGGGCTGCTTACCCTCCTTGGCTGCAGGTGGGCTTTCAGGCCGCGTGCTTCTCGGGGGCTCGGTGGCAGTGCGTGGCGGAAGCCTCGGCGCAGGCGACCCATTCATCGGGCTGCACTCCTCAGTCCCAGCACTCTGCGCGCGCACCGGCACGCTTGCGACAGGTGGCGCCAGCGACACATCGGCGTCCTTGAATGACAAGCGGATCATAACGCTGCCTTTGGCGAACCCAAGCGCTTGCAACGACGTGGTCTTCATCTCCGGGATATCGCTGATCTCCTTGTTGAGAATGAGCAGCACTGGCTGCTGGTACACCTTCAGTCCCTCCTGCTGCGCAGCCTTGGGACTGCCACCAAATACGGTCTTTAACAACCCAGCCTTCTGCTCCTGCACTCTAAACCGGCTTGTCAGGTTCAGGGCGCCATTGGACCGCTGCTCTACGAGTGTCACAATTTCCCAGAGCGTCGTTGCCGCCGGCACATCGACGATAACGCGGCCACTGTCGCTGACCTGCAGCGCAACCTTGACTGGCGGAGCGGCAGCTGACGGCTTGCTGGCTGTTCGCTTCAGAGTGAGCTTGACCCCCTGCGGCAGATTGGCGAAGCGGAGTGGCAGCGAGAGGTCCAGCGCCTTGTCGTTGTACGTCAGGATGTGCGAGGCAGGCGCGGGGGAGCCGGGGACTTTTGCGCAGGCGTCCGTGAGCACTGCCTGTAGCGTCATTGTGGGCGTGGTCTTGACCGCCACTGTGCGGCCGGGGCCGTAGATAATTGTCAGGGTAGACATTTTTATACCAACCAAATGAGCCGAGGTGAATTGCAAAAAGGCGTGTGGAATTGACTGGGGAGGGAAGAAGGGCACAGAGGCAGCGGTTAATTTTCGGCAGAGGCGATGACGACGGCTGTAGATTCTGCGCAAGATCAGATCTGGTCCGCTGGCGCTGCGCAGCGGACGGGCAGCCTTGGGGTGGAGATTTGCGGCGCCTGGCGATTGTTCACTCTCAAAGAGAACACATGCATCACCATCCAGGTACCTTGTGAGTGCGACCCGGACTGGGGGAGACTGCAGACTAATTAGCCTGTAGATCGAGCGGGCCCTCGCTCCACCGGCCACACCTCGCAGCCTGGACCACGGCCCACTTGCAGAGGAGCCTGCATCAATGCGGGGACGACGGGGCCTAGCACCCGTGTCACTGGCCGGTGGACTGACAAGCATATATTGGCTGGCATGCGGGCCCGGCAGGCTCCGCTGGCCAGGGCTGGCGCCATGGCTCGCAAGAATGCCCTGGGGGTGCCGCAACGAAAAGAGAGTGGTAATTGGCCGGGCTTTTAAACGCAGGACCATTTTTTCTGGAGCGCTGCCGCTTCACTTTGCTCCCTTTTTCGAATTCAACCTTTTCGCACTCTTTTTCTTCCAAGCAGTCTGGGCCACGACATATTTCCATCGACACGTTTCTCCCTCCCCCTTGTTCTCTTTCTCCAAAACCCTCTTTTTCTCACTCTTTTCTTTATTCTGTTTCAGCTGTACACGTCACATTCGGACCACACCCAGCCCTTTTTTCTCTCTTGGACCAATTCGGGACCTCCCAACCTCCCCTTCCTCTCACCCAGATAAACACTGCCCGACAGGGAGCAGACAAGGATAGCCCTTTTCACGCTTCTCCTACTAGGCGTCTCTATTTTCCTGGCCAACGCCCCTTCCTTTTTGACGCTATTAAACTTCACATCACGCGCCGAACAAGGCCGTCCCCTCCCCTGTTTGCTCACCCCCTCTGTCGCTCTATCGCACTCTATAGCGCCGTCCCTGTTTTCTCTTTTCCCCTTTTATTTTTCCAGCACTATTTCGTGCTCAGCGAACCCGCGGACCGGCACACACCGACACCGACACCCACATCCGTCCTGGCTGTAGATAGAACATTGCAGGACTGTATATTTTGTCGGCTGCATACCTTGGGTAAAACAAAAATAGGCTCTGCTCAGCGACCTGGTCTGAGAAGAAAAATTTTCGTCTCCGTCTTGTATAAACCGTAAGGCCAAGCCCGCCCACGCACACTCCCCAGTCTCGCTATATTTAATTTTTCGAACCTGCATTTTGAATATCCACAGCGCGCAGAACCACCACTATTTTGGCAGTAGCCACAAACGCCTGTGCTTGGACTGTCCTCTCCCATTCCCCCTCTCTTCTCTCTTTTCTTTTCTTTATTTTTCAAAGCCTTATTCTTTTTGCCGTCTTCGTCGCTTTTGCTTTTCTCCTCTCCAGCGTTTCTACTCCGAACAACAAAATCCTGCATGCGCCGTTGCGTGCATACCTCTCTACACACCTAAGGCCACCTTTCTCCTTGACTTCACGCACGCCCACAGACACACGCCCACAGACACATACGTACATACACACACCATGTCCAGCATGAGCGAAAAGGCGCCGAGCAATAGCCAGGTAGCAGGCGCTCCCGCGGGCCCACGGCGACCATCAACGCCTCCGCACACGCGGCTGCATCATGTGCCACCAGCGGGATCACAGCCGGCTGATATGAATCGCAGACCACCACACGAAGACGAGACGGGCCGTGCAACCAAGGTGGAGAATCTTCTTGTCGGCCAGCGCTCATTCGCCGTGTCGTCGGCCAACAATGCCGGCGATCACCCACAGCAGCAATCCACGGTATCTCCGGGCGCCACCGCAGGCAGCTCGCACAATGTCGATCATGCGCAGAAGCCGTCGCCGCTGGCCACCGGCTTTGCAGCGACGAACGGCCAGAGCCAGCCCGGGTCGCAGCAGCCGTCGGTGCCGTCGTCGCCGTTTGCAGCCCGCCAGGTGTTTGACGGACACGCAGAAAATGGCCCGCAGCGCACATTCAATGGCCAGTTCCCACCACAGCAGGCGCATTTTCGGCGACAGCGCCAGCACGCTGCAACAATCAGCGAGCCGATGCCACCGCAGGGCGTGGTGATGCGGACCACAGCTCAGCAGGCGCGCAATCTCCAGCAGCCGCCGCCGCAACACCAGCAGTTTCCGCGCTTCGAGCAGCAGCCGCCTGGCCAACAGGAGACTAGGCCCTATCAGCAGCACCGGCCACGGCAGCTTTCGTTGGCGTATCCGGGCGGCCCACATGACCAGCCGCGCGACCAGTATGAGACGTCGTTCAGCAGGTCGACGTCACATGCGGGCGTGCATTTTGGATCTGCGCAGGCCTCGCCACAGGCGCCGTATTTCGCACCGAACTCAGCCTACGGTCCGCGCGGCCCGCCGCAGCAGCTTGGGCCGCCGCAGCACCCAGGATACGGTCCGCCGCCGCCACATTTCCAGTCCCGAGCTAGCTTCAGCCATGTTGGCCCACGCATGCCCTCGCAGCGGTCCCTGTCGCCACCGCCGCCCAGGGGGCATATGCCACCGGGCCGCTTTGACCCAAATGCTCAGCAGCGCTCGCCGCTGCCGTTCCCGCGGATTCCATCGCCCAACCCGCAGCAGCTGTCGCAGCAGCCGCCGCCCCAGCAGCCGCGAGTGCAGCCTTTGCAGGCGTCGCCAGGACGGCTCAACCCGGCAAACACATCGCAGTCGCCGGCACGCGAGTCCACACGGCGGCTAAGCTCTGTGGTGTGGGGACCAACTGGCTTTGAGCGGCTAGACTCTGGTATGTCGCGGTGTCGCATCTGCAAGAAGGAATACTCGAAGGGGTCCTCTACCGGCACATTGAAGCGGCATTTCCGCCAGCACCAGTGCAACGTTGGCCCTGGCCAGCCGTATCCGATGCGCAGTCCGCCGACAACCGCCTCGTCGACCCGGCCCCGGTCATTCTCACACTCGCACCGCGGCGAGAACTCCGCACGGCGCGAGGCATCGCCGCCGTTTACTCAGATATGCCAGCCGCCAATGTCTTCAGGCATAGGTATTGGCGGGCCACTGTTTACGCAGCGCGAGGCTAGTGACATCGAGACCAGCTCGGCCATTGCAGGCTCCGCCCTGCTGAGCATGGCGGCAGGCGACGGCATCAATGATAGCCGCCGCATGATTGTTGACCAGGAGCCCAGCAATGGGCGTCGCCCTATGCGGTCGTCTGATCCGAGCGTGTACCAGCAAGGTGCGGAAGGAGCACCCGAAAGTGGCACACGCGACATCTCGGTCTCGCCGTCTCCGTCGTCGACTAGCTCGACCCAACCGCGCACTGACGCTTACACAGGGCAGACCCCCGGCATGCTGGGCTCAAGCGCCAATAACGAAATACAGCTGAGCTCCGACACGACCAGCTCGTCACCGTCTGACCTGCCGCTGGCGCAACAGCAGCTGGCGCAGGCAAAGCCGCCGTTTGCCCAGGATATTTCTGGAATTCTGCACATGCAGGACCTTGAAGCAGTGCCACCATCGCAGGCCATAGCGTTGGCAGCGCGGCTGGTTCAACGTGTGGCGGCGGCGTTGCCCACGTTGGACACTGACGTCATCATGGAGGACCGCGGTTCGGACGGCTCGGGAGCCGCAACCGATCCGTTCGGAGCGCTAATCGAAGGCCTTACGCAAGCGCTGACCCGGCAAACGAACGGCAACGTGTTTTCTCCCCCGCTTCCGTTCAAAATCCGCAAACTTGCGCCGCTCAATTTGCCAAACCACTCGACCACTGCCAACGACATGAGCCTGCTCTCACGTGTTTCGAATGCCATGCAGCGCATTGCTCCGCTGAGCCTGGCTGCTTTGGAATGGGACAATGTCGGAATCCTGCTAGGTAAGCAATTGCACTTGAACAGTTGGATTTGTGCTAGATTCGCTTGTGGCATTTGGTTACTCAATATTGAATTCGGCTTTTTGTAGAGGCTGCCAAGCCGCGGCCCGACGCCAAGCGCGTGCTTCTGACGATCGATTTGACGACGACTGTGCTGGCCGAAGCGCTGGAGGACCCGAGCGTGGGCGTGATCGTCTCGTACCACCCACCAATCTTCTCTGCGTGGAAGTCGCTCTCGATGGGCAACCTGAAACAGAACCTGGTCCTGCAGTGCGCGGCCAACGGCGTGTCGATCTACTCGCCGCATACCTCCCTCGACAGCTGCGCAAACGGCGTCAACGACTGGCTTGCGTCCCTTATCGGGCCTGGCACTGTGACGCCCATCACGCCCGCGCAGCCTGACCGCACTGGCGGCCAGGAGAACGTGGGCGAGGGCCGCATCCTGCAGCTGGCTGAGCCGAAACCCCTGAGCACCATCATCGGCGAGATCAAGAAGGGGCTGAAGCTGGAGCATATCCGCGTGGCGCGTGCGCCGTGCCATGCTTCGGACGAGCAGAAGCTGATTGAGCGCATCGCCATCTGTGCTGGGTCCGGCGCGTCGGTGCTGGGTCCAGTCACCGCTGACTTGTATTTCACAGGCGAGATGAGCCACCACGACGTTCTGGCGGCTGTGGCCAAGGACACGAGCTGTGTATTGGCTGAGCATACGAATACAGAGCGGGGGTACCTGGGGCATGTGCTGCAGGGACGGCTGAGCAAGGAGCTTGAGGTGGATGAGTTTGACGGCCCGGTAGATGTCGTTGTCAGCAGATGCGACCAAGACCCAATCCTCATCGAGTAGAGATTGCGATGTCGTTGTGTTGGATGCCCATATAGTTTGCCAAAAACCATTATAAAAATTCTTAGCCAGCGGCAACCCAGCATCATTTCTTATGTCTATAGCATAGTTTTCTCTTACCTTTTCTCTTCCGCGGTTATCTATACGGTTTTCTCTTCCAACACAGCACCATAAATTATTAAATGCATGACACATGTGATGGACGCTGACAATGTGCCTTGATTCAAACACCATCACATGCTGGTGCCCGTTGTGTAGGACTGTTGAGATATTGTGCGTGCACGCAGTGCTGAGTGTTTTCAGAGTATTTTGTTTTTACGAACGAGAATATAAAACTAAGGAATAGTGGAAGAAAGGAGAATGAAACTACAGGCACCGCGTGTCGCCTTTTTTACTTATAGAATGCTGTTCCCGTGCTCGCACACAGCACAGCAATGAAACCTGGGTAAAAAAAAACTGTGACCGTTATGATTACACGCCTTCATTTGATGTCTCCATTGGCTCAGTGCTACAGCTGCCCTTGATATCAGCCGATGTGTCGACTGATATGGCATCGCCATGCTAGGCGTCACCGCCCGCACAACAGTACTATCAGGCATTAAATGTGAGCGTTAAGACTACTGCTGCAAGTATATAGTTTCTGCGTCGCTCATTCTATGCTTTGCAGCATATTTTCATAATATGCAAATTTATCAACTATAAGCATTGGCTTCAGCATATATTTACATATATGACGATGCCAGCTGGTAGAACAAAGCAACTCCAAAAATCTAGCCACTGCCAGCGCCCATACAAGTAGCAAGCTTGGCAAAGTGCTCGGTTTCCATGAGGTTCGAGCAGGACATGAAAATGTCGTCATCGAAAAACGAACGAAAAACGCGGGCTCTCAGACACCGTAACGCCAGAATTACTAGCCGTCTTGCAGCCTGAATGAATCCCCTAGTCATGTTTAGGCGGATGGCAGCGATTAGTTAGGTGAGGATAATGCAGCTGGGGATACGTGGCACCCGAACCATCGCTATGAATCACGAGGTGACTGAGCTAGTGAGATTTAGTCAGTGTTTGCAGCGACTAAGTTTCTGCGGATAAGACTGAAAGTATCTTGTCTCCTCATTCACATTGACAACCAAGCTCTGCAAAGGAGCAGTATCTGTGGTGCCAGATGCCTTTCTTCTATCAGCAGTCATTGTAGCCCACAAAATACAATTGAATAAACGGTACGTGCCTAAAATGACCCCAGTCAAAATGTAAGGGTTCACGAAAGTATATTGGAAAAACCAGCACCCTTAAAATTATCACTAGGAGAATACGCTACCTAGTATCTTCTTCCCAGACAGTTTGACCGAGGTCATTTTAGGCACGTACCATTTATTCAATTGTATTTTGTGGGCTACGATGAGCGCCGATAGATGAAAGGCATCTGGCACCACATATCCTGTTGTTGCAATAGCGGTCCTTCAAGTCAAGAGACGTTCAGCGAGCTCATGTAAATAGCCAAGAGACCCCTTTTGTATGGCCACAGGACCAGGCTTCAAAATAATAGAATAGCGGGGAACATGCGCAAGACCTCGTCACGGAACAAGTGCATCGACAGTAGCTAGCCGTCCTGTTGTGACCCCCCAAGACCCTCCTGTAAATAAAGACAAGGTGTGTAGTGTGCGGAAATACAGCATCTTTCGGAGCCTGTCGCTTTATCAGAGCTGCCGCTGAGCCATCAAGTATACACGCACTTTTAAATGCCAATGTGATCTCCTTGAACCTGTCGCTGATACCGAGCGCACAGGCCTGCTTGAGAGTCGGTTTGGTTTTGTAGCCCACGTATACACAACAGAATGCATGGCCAAGAGACAGTTCTCGCCAAGAATGGCAGACCTGTGTCATGGGTTTAGCAACTTCATAAACCGATGGCTTGCGGAAAGAGGGATAGGCACACTGCGTATTCAAGGCAGTGGATAATGCGATCCAAGATGAGCACGGGCAGGTGCTGAGCAGCAGATTTCATGGCAAAAGCGTCGGTTCCGATAGGATGAATGGCTGCAAGCAATATAGAGAGAGGTATGTGAAGGTAAACTGAAGAGAACTGAAGAGAGCAGAAGAGTATTGGTTGTATACGAGAGCCAAAATACATGTTTCGGCTTGTTCATGGTGGCGCAGGGATGCGTGGGTGCGTTGTGTCAACAAATAGAAAGGCGAAGCGCTGAGAATGAGCGTCCTGGCAAAAATCAGCCTCAAAATGGCAGTTTACGTAGTCGATATTGTGTGCGAAATTGGTTCAAATCGCATACTCGAGATAATGAGTGGGGTAAAGAAATAATATGTACATAAAAATCACTCAAAGCACAGACGCTTGCTCGGACACGGCGACTCGGGGTCCTCAGGCAAATCGCGCATGGCTCTTGAGCGCTTTCCCAGCGACGGCGACGGCCACTCGTCGTCCTCACGAATAGCTGACTGCATGCTGACGTCGCTGAACGTGCTCAGACGGCGGCGCTTTTGCTTGGGCGACTGCTGGTAGCAGCCGGACACATCGGCCTTGCGCTTGTTCCTGCGCATGTTCATGTGCATGATTGCGCGCGCAATGTCCTTGACAGGCGGCTTGTCAGCCAGCGACAGCGACTGCGGAGGCGGCGGCAGAGTACTGGCCATGGACTCGGCAGTCGACTGGGCGGTGGACTGCGAGCACAGCGACGTGGCTGGCGGCTGCGGCTGCGGGGTGCCAGCCAGATGCTCGTGCAGAGCCTGGATATTGGCGATGTCGGCAGCGGCAGCCTCCATTGCGCGCATGCACCGGATCTGGATTTCGCCGGCATACATGGCGCGGCGCTTGATCGGATCAATGGTGCGGGTGCTGCTCAGGCCAATCTGCGCGGTGCCATGGCATTGCGGGTGCTGGAAAATGGCAGTGTACAGGGCTCGGATCAGGCGGACTACGTGGGCGAACCCAGGATCCAGGTACCGGCGGATAGCGCTCTCCAGGCGCGCTGGCGACGCAAACACGTGACGCTTGAGCTCGGCCACACCGCGACGGCTCACGTGCATGAAATCGCGCGCCATGTCCTCCAGCGACTGTTCCCGACGGGCGGCCAGGCAGAACAGCAGACACAGCAGCGATTCCCAGTCATCAGCTGCGGTGCGCGGCACATGCAGGCCCTCGAGATTGGCAATGCTCATGAAGGGTCCGGTGCCCACATGGCCGGGTCGCGCAGTGTTGCTGGCGGCAGCAGCCTCGATTGCGTGGTCATAATCGATCAGCATGCCGCGCAGCCGGCCGCCTGGCAGCCGCACTGCCAAAATGTTGTTCAGCGAAATGTCACGGTGTAGAATCCCGCACCGCCGCGAGATCTCCGTGTGCGCGCGCATGGCATCAGCCAACACCGCCACCACCTCGTGCTCCTTGTCCAGCCTGGCAATCGGTAGTCCGATCGGCGTTGTCACCATACGCCGGTGCTCGCGGTGGAACTGCCGCCGATCGCCATGGTGTCCGTGTGGCACCGTCCACCGACTGTACTGGGCGAACGGGCCCAGGATCAGCGCTGACGTGTCTGTCATGTCGCTGTCATCAACGGTTGCGATATGCACGGTGCCGCCGCATACCAGCCGTGGGTACGTCACGTCCGACTGCGCAGCCTCCAGCTTGATGCGGATCGTCCGCAGAACGTCGATCTCGTCGGGCGGTCGTCGGTCTGCAGCGCCAGAGGGCGCCAGCTGCCAGCTGTCCTTGAGCACGTGATCCAGCTTCCCTTGCGGCTCCAGCGATACGCGGAAGCACCGCGTCGCGCGGCCAAAGTACGACTCAGCGCTGGAAGAACGGCCACGCCTCGGCATACACTACCCGCACGCCGCCGACCTCGTCACCACACGCAATCTCCCACCGGCCCAGCTCGCTGCGCCACGCCATCGTTGGGTCAGCGCCGAGCCGCCACGGCTCGCTGACACACATGCCTGCATACAGATTTGCCAGTGCACGCCGCCCATCCACAGTCGCCAGATCCATCTCAGCCGACACGTGGATTGCGTCGCTCTCCAGCAGACAGACACGCACGGCGCCTGGCTGCAATACCAGTGCCCAGCAGAACCGCATATTGGGCCGGTGCCGCCACGCGCCAGTCGCCGCCTGCGACAGATGGCTGCTGAACGCATCTCCGAACGGCTCGTCGTTCACTGGGATCGTCGAGCTGATCCCCAGCACCGGCGGCACCGCATCGCCCACCGCCGTGTCGCCCAATAGCCCGTGTGGTGCCAGAGTGAAATCCGCCACGTAGTCGCTGGCCGCTGGCGTGTCACCGCCTGGCTGCTGGCTCTCCTGCAACCGCCGCTGCACACTCGCCGCCACGTCGCCGCCCGACGTGTGTGCGTCCAGCACGTGCGCGAGCCGCATTGCCAGCGCTTGCCTTACCGACTCCGGTTCGCCCACCTGACTGCCATCAGATGAGCCGCGCGGCACCACGCAGTCCGACGACCCCCGCCGCCGCCGCTTCTCCCCATGCGCCAGCACTGCCGGGCTGCTGCTCCCGCCCACATTGCGCTCCGCCGGCTCCCCCAGGGTCGACTCGCCCACCGTCAGAACCCGCATCCGCCGCAGCTCCTCCACCTCCCCCACGCCGCGCGCTGCATCCAGCAGCTCCACAGCCAGAAGCGCAAACGCGTCGCGGGCCAGCGCTGCCGACTGCGCTATGTCAAGCTCACTGGGCGCACCCATGCATAGCCGGCGCCACGCTGCCTCCAGATGCCGCCGCCCGGCCACCGGTCGCTCCTGCCGCCGGCTGGCTCGCAATGACACCGACCCGCCGCGCCAGTTTGCGTGATGCACTGCTGTCGCTGCCATTCATCGCCGCCTCCAGCGATTCCGCCAGCTTCAAGCCCAGCAGCTGCGACAGCTTGCGTGCCTCGGGGCTGTGCGGCTGTGCCAGGTCCTGCAGCTGCGCATCTTTTGGCGGATACGTGCTGCCCGCCGCCACTGGTCGTCTGGCACTGTGTTCTGCTGTGGACATACGTCTATCCGGAACTGCCGCCGCTCGTTGCTGATGCTGAGTTCTATGCCATGCAGAAAAGAAATCCCGTGCATATCAAATCTCACGCATCACTCACTGTCTTCTGGAACCCGGCCATTGGCAGGGCCAGAACGCACTCCAAAACAGCCCATGGCTCCTCCTTTTTGGCCTTACCGTATTTCGCCTTCTGCTCGTCGTCCAGCCGCTTATCTTCGGGAACGTCGGTGCTCATTGTATGTCAGGAAAAAGGCCTGTCTGCCAAAATTGCTACTCTAACTGAAAAAGTAAATAGAAAAGCACTGGAAAGAGAGAAAAGCCCGAGGGGGTTGGGAAGTAGCAAGGAATAGAGGTCGCGTTATAATAGTGCGCTGGTAAGGGAAAGAGAGCCTGCTTCATATAGTACTGGCAAACAGGAAATGGGGGTCGAAGGGGAGAGGAATAATAACACCAACACACTTTTCCAGCTTGTCGAGAGAGGGAAGCAGGGAAGAACGGGTTACCAAGAGCCCAAGCTTCATAGTCTGACCTAACAACAAAAAAATTATATTGCCAGCCACAGCTATCAAATGACAAAACCTCATCCCTCAGAAACACATCACGTGCCTGATAAAAATCACCTATTGCTTTTTCTCGCTTGCCTCAGCACGCTTCATGCCGCCATGTCTCTTTATGCTGAGATCCATCATCCAACAGCCCCCTGCGAGAACCTGCGCAGCCAGCAGTGCCGAGCTGAACTGAGCCAAGCCAGCCGCCATACCACAGCTCTGAAGGCCGTGTCTGAAATTGGTCCGGTCCCTACGACGCCAGCGACAACGGCCTCTTCTTTTAGAATGTATGAAAAGCCCGACAACAAACTGGCAATCTCATTAATGCACCTCCTCTTGAACACTGCCTGGTTCTTGCTCTTTGCATACACTATGCAGTGTGCGCAGCTAGATACAGCTGCCCACTCTGCTCCGTCCAGATTGCAGCAGAGGTTGGGTCGGAATGGCCGCCATGCTGATCCCAGGGCCGATGGAGAAAAGGCTGGCATGGCAGCGATTCCGACAGTATTCGGTCACCAGTGACCACTCTTGTCCACGCAAATCATGCAATCAAGACAGCCGGTGTAGCTGTGTTTAGGATCGTGGTGCCTCTTCACGGCCCACGTCAATCGACAGGTCCGCCACTCAAATCTGCTGCCCGAGCTCGACACCAGCAATCGCCCAGAATTCTAATTTTAAACTGTCATTCTCGTACAATCCGCTCCACCTTTGCTGCATCTGTCGAGAGGATGTGCGCTTTTGTGCCCCCGTTCTATGCTTAGCACTCGGCCATTCTACCAGCAATAGACCAGCCAGCGAACATATAGTTGTTCTTTGTCCAACCACAGCGGCGGCTACCACTGAACCGCTCCACATTTGCCCAACGTGCTTTCAATGCGGTTTCGGAATCCTCGATGCTGCAGGTGACAATCGTCTATGCAAACCTCATCTGCCTGCCTTGGACAGAGCCACCCAGTCCTCGTTCCCGGACGGGCGACAAGGGACACTGCCTGAAGCGAAGAAAGATTTCCTCCCTTGGCACTCGCCTGGGAAAGAACAATAGGCCATGGATAGACCGGACCGTCTGCACATTGCGGGTCTGGGCCGACAGCAGCGAGCTATATTTGGGTGATCCGAGCTGCACCTTCTTCAGCACACAATGAGCGGCCCTGGCGAATGGGAGCTGTCCCATGTGTGTAACCCGAAGAACAAAAACAACAAGCCTGTCGGACCATTCCGATGCTATTTACATCATGTCGCACACACGCCCGTCTCGTCACCAGTCATGCTATATCCGTCTCTTTCACCTCATGCGCACTCTGCTGCAGTGTGATCCGCGTTCTGGTTGGGTAGCCGCGGATGGGTGGGTCCAACCAGCGCTGGCAATATATTGCACTCCCTCCTTCTCGCACTTTTTTCCATTTTCTGCGCAATGGTCGGCCGCCTTGCTGCCGGATCCTTGGGTTTAGTATAAAAGGCCTGCTCCGGGAGCCTCCCCCTCGCGGACCCGCTTCCCTGAAATTTCTATCATCTAGTGCCTTTCTACACCAGACTTTTTAATTCTAATCCTGTACACTCGCTTCTTGACGACGCCCCTGTACCTCTATTCCCCCCCTATTCTCCGCCTTACTACCCTTAAACCACAATCATGAAGATCACCGCCTTCTCCGCCGTGCTCGCCTCCGCGCTGGCCATGGTTCCCGCCGCCTTCGCCGAGAGCACCTGCGACCAGTTCTCGCCGTGCTACCGCGAGGGCTACTGCAATGTCAACGCCGCCTTCTGCCTGTACGGCCTCTGCGTCCCCTCCAAGTCGTACAACTCGACCTCGTGCTGGCCGGCCGAGGGCTGCGCCTCGCAGACCGTGAACTTTGACAAGTCCAACGACATCATCAGCATCTACAAGTACTCGGGCGATGCCTCGCAGAACGCCTTCCTGTCGATCTTCGACCCGGACAACACCGCGATCAACAACGGCAACCTGGAGCTCTCGATGAAGTACAATGCTGCGCAGAAGGCCGGCTTCGGTGCTACCGCTGATGCCTCGCACACGATCAAGTACGGCAAGGTCACGGCGCGCGTCAAGACCGCATCGATCGCCAAGGGTGTTGTGTCGTCGTTTATTATTCGCGACGACAACACCGGCGACGAGATCGACTTTGAGTGGGTCGGTCTGTCGCCCAACCAGGTCCAGACCAACTACTATGCGAACAACGTCATTGACTACACCAAGATGGTCCCGTACGATCTGGGCGTCGACACCTCGGCCGCCTACCACGACTACGAGATCAACTGGACCGCCGACAGCATTGTCTGGTCGGTCGACGGCAAGCCCATCCGCACTCTGAAGAAGGCCGATACCTATAACGCCGCCACGAACACCTACTCCTTCCCGTCGTCCGAGGCTCGCATTGCCTTCTCGATCTGGGACGGTGGATCTGGCGCCCAGGGCACTGCTGACTGGGCCGGCCACCCGACCCCGTGGAACGCTGACACTGTCTACAAGATGTACGTCGACTCGGTCTCCATTCAGTGCAATGGCAGCGAGGAGCCCAGCGTTTCGGTCGAAGGCTGAGGAGTCGTCCGCTGTCGCTTCGTCGTCGGAGCTGAACTCGAAGTCTGCTGCTGAGTCGTCTGCTGCTGATGCCAGCACTGGTGCTGCCACTGCTACCGGTGCTCCGGCCACCGACGCCGCCACTGCCACTGGCGCTCCGGGCCACTGACTCCCCGGCTGGCTCTGCCGTCAGCCCCATCTACTCGTCCACCTCGTCGGTCAAGAAGTGCATCCACCACTAATTGACCTAAAGATCCACGTTGATTAGCTTTTTTTTTTTTAGTTTTCTTGA
Source organism: Linderina pennispora (assembly GCF_002104995.1). Classification (NCBI taxonomy): domain Eukaryota; kingdom Fungi; phylum Kickxellomycota; class Kickxellomycetes; order Kickxellales; family Kickxellaceae; genus Linderina; species Linderina pennispora. The sequence goes on along the minus strand of NW_024468253.1, from coordinate 407,270 downwards.
AAACTAACGTATTCTCATTGCATTGGCGCGTTTTTACATGGTAAAGACTTTCTACTCCTGCCCTGCCTGGAACATCCACTGGTCGTTCTCCAGATCATCCACCTCCTTCCGCAGCTTGCTCATGATCTCGGTCCTCCATGCCTTGCGCGTATCGTCCACCGCCTTGCGCGTCAACCGTTCCAGATCGCCCTCCTGGTTCAGCTTCAAAAGAAGCTCCTGGTCGACTTGCGGAGCATGCAAATTGCGCCATACGGGGGCATCCCCTGCATCGTAATGCTTCAAAAACGACTCATCGGGCGCCTGCACGGCACTGGCCATTAACAACGGGTCGTCGAAATGCACCCGGTGCTGGTACCGCTGCATTGAGTCCACAACTTGGCCATCTAGCAGGCCAGTGTGTGGCAGTGGTGTTGCGAATGCGCTGCCTGAAAATGCCTCGGCCAGCTGGGGTGGCTGGTGTAGCTGGAAGCGCGGCGGGGCGATGCGCGGGGGGATGTCGTGAGTAGCGTGGGCCATGGGCGGCGTGCGGTTCATTGGCGTTTCGTCGGCTTGCACGTCTGGCGAGAAATCCGCAAGCGGTGGTGACGACGCCGGGGCTGATGCATTGTCATCTGCCATCTAGTGTAAAAGCTGTGGAAACTAAGAGAGCAAACGACGCTTGAGGTATCTGAGAATCTGTGCTTTGTGAACCAAAACCAACTCCTCGATTCTGGCACATGCTACATGTGAGTGTTTCAGCGATGCACTCGAGTATGGCACAGCACACAAGATAAAATGACTACACGTTAATTCGCTGGAAATGGCCAGTGTATGCCATGGTCATTGCTGGAGCTACAGAGCAGAGGCAGTAAACGGTAGCATATACACTCCAGAGGCTATATAAAGCGCCTTTAAAAGAATTCATACATGCTGTCTCCGATGTACAGCTCGCCACTGTCCAGTACTTCTACAGACCTGCTGATCGACATGCAGATATCAGACAGGTCACGAGCGGGAGTGCCTGGGATACTCAGCTTGAGAAGTGATGGCGAGCAGAGGACAAGCTGCCGGATCCACTCATAGTCGCAGGGTGTCCAGATATGATACTTCCGAAAGATGAATTCCTGGAGACACGGCAGCACGCCGATTCTCGACGACAACTCCAATGGCTCAACTGGCTCATAATCATCACCTGATTCTCTCTCCGAGACTATGTCACAGCTGCATTCGACTCTGAGATACCAAAGGCAAGGCAGCCGGCCAAGGAGCTCCTCGACAAATGTATAGTGGCACGAGAGAACGCCTAAAGTGAGATGCCGGAGATTGGACGACTGCAGGTAGGCCATGAACCTGTGGCCTCTCAGGTGAGCATCAATCGATGCCAGATCAGCGATATGTAAGTCTCTAGGCACCATCTTGGCACCAATCTGCAGGTTCAACGTTTTGGCAGCACGCATGATCCGAGGGTTGATCCGCTGAAAGTCTGCTGCCCGCTCCCAGACTCTCAGAGTAGCTGGAGCAAAATCATGAAACATAGAGTACAAGTCACTGTAGAGACGACACGATTGACTGATGTCCAGTGTCTGGAGCCTTGGGAAGCGCAAGGCAAGCCCTGCGTCAACTACTGATACCTTGTGGTCTGTACTGTAAAAGCCGTATAGCTCAAGTCCTTCAAGGTTAGTGAACTCAACTGCTTGAGACTGTCCTGTGCCAGCAAATGCCCGCCACGATATCTCTCCGATGATGTTGTATATACGGATATGCCGGAACTGCGAGGCTAGTAGGGCTGCGCTATTTCCTACTTCATCCAGCCAGCTGCCTTCCACCACAATGTGCGTAACGTGGCTTGCAAGGCTAGCAAGTCGGTGGAGCTGAAGGTACCGATCGATGTGAAACACCCCGTCGCCTAATACCAAGAGTCGCGAAAACCAATAGCGCATCTCACACTCAAACAACCGTGGATGCAAATGCCAGCCCACATAGTCAAGTGTCGCCAGATTAGGTAGTAGCTGGCAGAGGTACGCACATACATCGTAGTAGCTGTGGTTTCGTCTATGAAGGAGACTACGGCTCAGATCTCGGGTTTCAAATCTTATTTCTCTGACTCTACGCCAGTCGAATAGCTGGAATTCCTGGCGCTGCAGCATAGTCTGCATTGTTGACAAAGCATTCCCGTCGATTACGCCCGCCAGTGTAAGATTTCGGGCCCATGTGGAACACTTCCAGTAACGAAAGAATCCAATATTGGTCATCCACTTCCCTTGGCCAAGATGTTCAACAACCAGTGACCTGGCTATCCTCGGGAGCAGTATCATGCTCCACATGCGGCACGTGCATGCCAGTTCTGCAATACGTCTGTGTCGCTGTATTCCATGCATCATGTCGCTACCTGTCTCCGTGGCCATACGTAGGATGTATGATAATATGTCACTGCCGACCAGGTTGACCGTATTACGCCCTGCCATGCTCATGAGTATTGAATTTATTGCAAAGTCTGAATCGAAGAAGCAGCCAGCACTGAGCACATGGACTGTCAGTAGGTGCGTGACCTTGTTGTGGCTGTGGCGCTTTGTTTGAATGCGCTGATCAGATACAGCTGCATCATAATCGATTAGCATGTACTTGTCACCCACTATCAGGCAAAGCATCATGTACCGACAAAATATGAGGAGCCAATGCATCCAAATATCGCCTAATCCCTGAAGTCTGCAAATCCAGAGTTGCCGAATATATCCTTCCAACACCCCTAAACTTGGGTCTTCTAGAATAAAGCTATTTTCGAAAACTTGGTATCCGACCTAGCATATGGTCCACATGCATGTCAGGTGTCAACTAGCATCCTGGTCCTGGTCTTCGTCGCCCTCATACAACTCTGCCACATGTTCCCTACGCCCGCTTCGGTCATCCTTTATGTCACCAAGCCGATCTGCATCCACCTCCTTTTGATGCTTTTCCTGGTCCTCCAAGAACCCCTGAATATCTGGTGGGGCTTCTTGCATCTGTACCGACGGCGCACCCTTCAAATACCTCAGCTGCTCGAGAATACGGGCTGTTAGCGCATTCAAATATGCCCTTGAGTTGTGGTTGATGACGCGACCCGAGAGCTGCGGATGCAGGCTATAGTCAGGCGCAAAAAATTCGTGATACACGTTGTTTGGCAGCTCGCTCGGCAGCTCGACTCCACACACAATGCCGGTCTCGTTGGTCCAACAGCGTGCGACATTGCGGATCGTGTACCCACCGCCGCCGATGACCATCATGGGCACACCGAACCGCCGCATAAACCTTACGCATTCGCCGTGGGCGGCAATCGACAGATTAAACACACCCAGGCGGTCAAGACCTAGCGAGTCTGCGCCGCACTGCAGAACAACGGCGCCAGGCTTGAACGTCTCCATGACCGATGTCATTACCGTCTTGAACAGCTGCGTATACGAGCGGTCGTCGATGCCGTCCTGCAAAGGCACATTGACGGCGTAGAATTTGCCCAGTCCCGAGCCCATTTCGTCGATGGCGCCGGTACCCGGGAAGAAATCGCCGTTGTACTTGTGGAAGCTGACCGTCATGACCCGGTCAGTCGTATAGAAGGCCTCCTGCACGCCGTCGCCGTGATGTATGTCAATGTCCACATAAAGCACCCGCGGGTAGTACCGCAGCAGCTGCAGAATAGCTAGGACAATGTCATTGACATAGCAGAACCCGCTAGGCTCGTACTTTTTGGCATGGTGCAGACCGCCCATCCAGTTGACGGCGATGTCGCACGAGCCTGAGATAAGCTTTCTGGCGGCTTCGATGCTCGCACCAGAATAGATACGGCAGAAATCCCACATGCCGTCAAAAATTGGACAGTCATCGCCAATATTGAACTGCGCAAAGCACTCTTGGAATTGTCCCTGTGTGTCGGGCGTAACGCGTTTCAGAAAGTCAATGTAGTCCTCTGCATGGAACTGCCGGATCTCCTCCTCGGTTGCGCGCCGCGGCTCAAACACGTCCATGTACTTGTGTAGACCGTAGTTTAATACCAGGTGGTTAGTAAGCGTGAGCCGGTGCGGCTTCATTGGGTGCAGCTTCCCGTAGTGGAAATTGCCAGCCTGCTCGCGCATATAGTACGAGACGCGTGGCCGGTAGTGCTCAACCACGCCGTCACCTGGCGTGGCAAACTCGAGCCCCGCGCTGGCGCTCCCGGGGCGCACAGATGTGGAGAATGTGCTGGGCGAGTATGTGATTGTTTCTTTGCGGCGGCCCATGTGTGCAGTCTGTGGAAATGAGCTGTGCGAGTATATGGGGTTATATTAAGCGGGTTGCTGTCGTTGTATGTGTGTGCGCGTGCGGGGGAAGACTAAGGGAGTAGGTATCAAGAAAGGCGTATGCGGATTTTCTGCATGCTTTTTTAGCGTGCTTAGAGAAAACCGCTTGGATTGCGATTCAACGATTTATGGTAGCCATTTGAAATCCATCCTCCCCCAAGCATGCTCAGAACATGACGCCATGTGGCCCGTCATCCAGCCAGCCAGTGCAGAATGTAGCTGACCAGTGCTGCTCCCTGCTATGCACGCATGGCATGCATCGAATTGGCCACTTATTTGATCGCTCCTCGTCAATAATTTGCTGGCTTTGGAGATGTACTTGTTTTTAGCTACAATATGAAATTCACCAACAGGTATAATATCGCTGGCAGCAGCCCAACAGCATGGGCACTGATAGTCCGACGACTTCCTACGATTTCTTCTCCCTCTACACATACCAGCCATGCAATTCTTGTTACTCCTCACATCGACACTTTGCCTGGCCGCCGTCGCCCGGGCAGCTTGCGAAAACCCGGCCTCGTTCAAAAAATGCGTCGAGCAAACGCGCGCTGAAGTGAATATTTGCGGTATAAACATGACATGCAAGTGCGCGCGCCAAGAGTACGTTGTCCGGTGCTATGAAAAGTGCGGTGATGACGAGCACTACATGAGAATGAAGGAGGGCGAGAAGGGTCAGCAGCAAATCTTTTGCAGCCAGACAAAGCCCGGCGAGCCCGAGGACCTGCCGATCATCGGATCCGAAGGCGGCAGCAGCAGCAAAGCAAAGGATAAGAAAAAGAACGACAAGCCAGCGAAACCCGAGTCCAAATCCGCTCCCAAGCCACAAGCCCTGCCACCACAGACTGCTCAGCAGGGAATGAGCGATGGTGATGAACCTGCGATGGGTGCCCGCGGCAACCGCAACGGCATATACGAGGACCTTGGTGCCAGCAATAACCTGATCCATGGCGGGTCTCTGGGCTCCAACGAAGGCTCAGTCAAGGGAATGGCGGGCGGCAATGGCCTGGTGATGGGAGGTGTCGATGGCGGCGCAGCCAGTGTGACATTGCGTGCTAGTTCATTAGTGGTTTTAGCATTGGTATTTTGCAACTTTGTGTAAGTGCCTAGTTTCGTCTTCAAAATCCTAGACAACTCGCGATGGTGACGAAAAAAACTGCAGATATTGCATGGTCGAGCATCACATGACGGTGGAGCAGATGGCTGGGTGGTGGTGATTCTTTCCGTTCTTGCTCGGTTTGACTGCTTTGTTGTTTTTTCGCTTCCATTTTCTGGGTCGATTGTTTCCTTCTTGTGCCTTTACTTTTCCTTCGGACACGCATTTCTTTTCTTCCGAATACACGGCCCAGACCGCATTTCTTGGACGCACTCTATCCCCTCCCTGGCATACCTTTTCGGAGAATTATCTCCTCTATTTCTGTATATGCGAAGCTTTTTCTCCGACGATTCTTCGGCATCACCCATGCAGCGACCACAGTCCCCGCAGGCATCGCGGCGACCCTCCCTCTCGCCATCGGTGGCCGACAGCTGGTGCAAAGTCAGCCAAGAAGCCGGCAGCAGCTCCGCATCTGCATGTCCGGTTCCAGCCGATAATCAGGAGGTGTGGGACACAGTCCCCTATGCATTCGCTGACGACAGCGTGCGGAGTCCTGGGGCTTGCAAGGCGAGCAGCAGGTCGCACACAGACATTCTGTCACTGCTTGCCGTCGACAGGAGGCGGGAGGAGCCGCCAGTGCAGCAGCGTGTGTCGAGCTGGTTGGAAAAGTACCACGGCGCTGACGGCACCCCAGGCGAGGGGCGGGAGCCGTCACCAAACGAGCCCTCCCTGGGCGATTTTCTGCAGTGCCGGTCGCCGTTCCGGCCCAAATTCCTGAACCGCCCGCGGAGAGACCTAATTCATATAGTGGATTCTGGGCACGGCTCAAAGAACAGCGTGGGCTCTGAACCGGACATGGGGCACCTTCCTCGCTACATATCGCTTACACGGTCGGCTAGTGAAACGCGTAGAAAAGTTGGCTGGGTTGCGCGCCGCCTGGACAGCACGTCGCAAATAGATGGCCCGGCGATCCGCGAATCGGCGATTGCCCCACCCCCAAGTAGCGAGCACATGCAGGGCTCTGAAGGCTCGGTGTCACAGAACAGCGGCACGCGGGGTACAGAAGAGCAGCAGCATCAGCAACAGCAGCAGGAGGAGGCCCTTATGAGCTCAGGCAGCCCGCGGCCCGGCGACGCAGAGCTTTTGAGCTACGCGTTCCAGGGATTCGTTGCGTTCCAGCCACTGGATTTTGCGGCAAGAGCGGCAGCCATGGCAGCCATGCGCAACATGCTAGAGGACGACCAGGTATCGGCCATGCCTAGCCCGGCTGTGGAGGACTCGCCACCCCAGCCAACACGGGAGCCACGCGACAGTGGCCTGTGGTCATACATCACAGACTTTATCGATGACCTCACCAAGGACATCACGTACATTCAGTAATTTTCCGCTATATTAATCGTCAACAGTTGGCCTCTTACATGTTCTCCGCGTCACCCACATGTACCGGTTCGTGTGCAGTGGAGTCCACTAGCAGCATGGACCGATACAGTGTAATCATGACCAGCAAATGTAGCATGGTAATGTATGCAAACAACGCCATGCGTGCGCGCCGGCTGCCCATGATTAGGTTTGAGACCATGTAGACCAGGCGGTCCAGCACGCCCATCGACCGCACACGCCTTGAGTTTTCACGCCGTTGGAACGCATTGAAGGGATTCAGCGATTCCTCGTACATGCCCTTGTACTTGGCTCCCACTCCAGTATCCATGTCTATCTGTGCTGAGCGGCTGCTGTACTTGCTGGGCACAGAGATAACTGCTGTGTCGCTGTTATTAAACGGCACAGTGTGCGATGACGAGGCCTGCGACGAGGTGTAGCTGCGCAGGTACTTTATCTCCTCGTACAAGCGCAGGTTGTCCTGCTTGACCTGCTCCACCTGCCGCTGCAGGTCGCCCACGGATGTCGCCTGGGCACGCAGCTCCTCGTCTAGCTCAATGTTGCGCTGGCGGAACCGGTCGCGTTGGCCCGTCACGATTGCCAGTAGACCACTGTCCTTGTCGCCGCCAATTGGCTGCAGCTCCACTGCGTCAGGAGCTTCTGCGCTGGTGCGGTCCGGCCCGCTTCCGGGCTGCACGCTCAGCAGATCCGCCTCGAGCTTCTCGGCCAACATGCGCTTCTCGGCCAGATCCGCTGCCAACGTCGTGTTCTGCGTCTGGGTCTCACGCAGAGTCTGCTGGGCAGAGCTGAGCTGGTTGCGCGCGTCAGTGAGCTTGTTCTCCAGCGCCTTGTTCTGTTTCACCAGCATGCGCTCTAGCGACTCGCCGTCCTGAGCGTCTTCACCCATGCCCCAGTCAGAGAACTCGACAGACTTCATGATTTCCAGGTCGCGCTTGACTTCGTCATAGTCGGCGCACCGCTTGAGCTCGGCCCGCAAGCGCTTGAGCTCGTCTTCCTTGGCCACAGCATCACGCTCAGCGCTGCTCTGCTCGCTGGCAAACCGGGCCTCCTGCCGATGCAGCTCTGCCTCAGCCTTCTCCAGGCTACTAAACAGCCGCTCAGTCTCTTCCTCGAGCTCGCGCACGCGTCTGCGGTAATCCTCCAGCGTTTCGCCGCCATCACCTGCAGCGCCGCCCGTCAACGTCGTCAGCTCAGCTCTAAGCCGAGCGTTCTGCGCCTGCAGATCCGCGATCCGTGCGTTGGCGTGGTCCAAGTCCGACTGCAGAATGTCGTGCTCCGCCAGCTTGACCACCAGCTCGCGGTCCACAGCCGTGGCCTCTTCAGCACGGTCCGCCTGCTCCGAGTCCCTGGTTGCCTGCAGCTGTGTCAACTGGCGGTTGGCCGCTGACACCTGGTGCTGCAGATCGCCTTCGCGCTCCTTTAGATGGCGGATCAGCTCGTCGGTCTCGTCCTTGAGCTCCTGCTCCCGCGCACCAACCTGCTCTTTCACCATCTCGTCAAGCTTTGCCTCAAATGCGCCCACCTGCTTCTGCAGCTGTGCAGTCTCGCGCGCCTGCTCCTTCAGCCTGCGGTTCTCCTCCAGCAGCGTCTTGGACTTTGCTTGCTCGGCTGCTAGCTCGCTCTGCACCGTGTCTGCCTGCTCGCTCTGCTTGCGCTCGGCCTGCAGGCCCGAGATGAAGGGTGTCGGGTCAGGTGCTTCGCCCAGCGACTTGAAGAGACTGAGGAACCCGGTCTCGGCAAACTTCATGCGCTTTGTCAACGAGTCGATCTCGTTCTGGTACGCGCGCAGCAGGCCCTTGAACTCCTTTGTCTTTTGGTCGTCGGGCACAGAGCGGAATTCCTTGGTCTTATCCGCTAGCTTGCGTCGCTCTTGCAGAGACGTCTTCTGGTTTTCGACGATAGCCATACCGGTCTTGTCGAGGTCCTGCAGGAGACTTGTCAGGTCCACGCCTTTCCAGTACTCGAGCGCACCGGCAATTACCGCATCATCCACCCTGGTCGTCATGATTATGAAAAAAATAATAATATGAAACTTGTTAAAAGGCGAGAAAGAGCAGAAAAGCAGGCTGCATTTTTAATTGGGGCGCTAGCAACGGAGCTCTGACGTTTACTGCAGAACCTCGCTGTTGTCGGCCAGCTTCACAAAGTGACTCCGCGCGGCATTGATGTTGGCCTTGGTGACGGCTGGCTCGACTTCGGGATCCGTGGTGATGACAAGGATATACGTGCTCTTGGTAAAGGGCTCGACAAATATGGAGTAGTATCTGTTGCGCACCTCCATGCTGTGGAACGGCGCCTGTACGGCCTGGCACGTTCTTCGGTAGTCCTTGATCGCCTGGCTCACGTTCATATACCGGTTCAGCGACTGTGTCTCGTCGACCGTCGTATGGCATACCACCAGGAACGTAGCCCGCTCAAACAAGACCACCTCCGAGGCCTCCGTCAGCTCGCAAAAGTTGCGCAGGTGCCGCTCAATCGTAGCCATGTTCGGAATAAGCTTGTACACAATCCGCGACCACGCCCGGTAAATAGTGTGGTCCCAGATACTTGTCCCAAACACCTCCATGTCGAACCCCTTGGTGCGCTTCTTGATCGCGCGCTCATACCTCGCGATTGTCTGCGCCTTCATGTCGTCGTCCAGGATCTTGTCGATTTTGTGCACCAGGCAGTATACCTTGGCGTCGCGCGAGTACAGCCCCAGGTTCTGAAGACATTCGTCATAAAGCTCGTACTCGCTCTCCTGGTTGGTCGTCTCCAGGTCAAACACATAGATCAGCACCTCAACGTTGCCAAAAATGTTCTCCTTTTGCTCGTTCAGGTAGTTGTCGAGGTACTTGTGCTGCCCACCACAGTCCCAGATGTTCAGGCTGAGGTCCCCCATGAACTGCACGGTTGAGTGCTCCACATCGATAGTTGCGCCCAGTCGCCGCGTGTCGTGCGCCGTGTAGTTTGTGAAAATTACCGACCGCATCGACGTCTTGCCGGCGCCGCTGCGGCCCATGATTACCAGCTTCTTCTTCACGCTCGATTGCATTGGCATCGCCGACTGCATTGTGATTTGAAAATAAAATAGAGAACGGAAATTGCAAGACGAAAGAAAAGCCGGGCCCTACCCCACAAGATTGACCACTTTGGGATTGTTCGGCTGGGTGACGTAGTGCTACGGAGCCGAGTCGTCGCTTGGGCTCTAGACACAGGACCAACAGGTGCTTTGCATATGGACAGAATCTCTAATGAACACCTTTAGCCGCTGATGAGAGCCGGCGGTATAGAGCGAGCTAGCTCCTAAGCTTACCTTAGCAAGCTAGCCCAAACGAATAAATGCAACAGCCAGTAGCTACTTTTAACACTGGCCATCACCAGCAGGCATCCTTGAGGGGAACACTTTGCGCGCCTGTGGATCCTTGTGTTCCGGCTGCAATGGAGGCTATCCAGGGTTAAATCTCTGGATCTGACGGTTCTGCAGTGGGCGTGCGGTGGGTGTGTTTGCACACCTTATCCTTCATCGCTGGGTTCCCCATCTCGAAATAGACGGACGGGCATGGCAAGTGGCCAACCTAATGACTAGTAGCTAGTATGGTGAAGGTAAAGCTGTGCTATGTGCGGTCCAACGGAACCATTTAAGCGTAGTGAAGTAAATAATGCACAATTATTCCAGCGCAGAGGCAGGTGGTGGTGGCGATATGGTAGATATGCTACGAGAAGTGGAAACCACAGGGAGGCTCTGTGCGACCTGGGGAGGATATGTGCTGAAAACGATGAACACTTCACCAATAATGTACTATCCAAATGCGTATGTGCTGCTCTGTCTTGCATGCCACGAATCGACCTGATCCTGGAATTGCGGCAAGCCCTCTCGGGCGCAGCTGGACAGCTTCTGTCGCCTGCACTGGAGCCAGGCCCTGCTACCCATCCTGTGATCTGTTGTTAGGCTGGTAGGTACAGCTCATTTGCGCAATCAAGCCTAGACCCGGGTGACACCCCACAAAAGGAAGGTATAATGTCACCTTGCGGGAGAGCCCGCAGGAGGCTATTGTGGCATGCCATGCACAGATGATCTGTCATCTACATGCAATTGCAGTATTCGACGATCCTGGTTCCCATCTAGGGCGATACGGTGATCAGCACCTATTGCAGTCCCATGCCCGCCGGCCCAATCAAGCATTCGACGGGAGCACTCATACATATGGTGTGGGCGCCATTCAGCCCGCTCCAGCAGAGAAAACAACTGGCTGCTCCCTCCAAACAAATGCAAACCGACGCAATTAGGTTTTGAAATCGTGTATTACCCTGTATCTGCAGTTTCACCTAGTCTGCTCCAGGATATCGTAACAAAAAAGAAATAGATTTGAAGAGAAGGATGTGAAAAGCGGTGGGATGACGGGCAGGCTGCATTGCATCCCTACTCTGCACCCATTGGCTTCGTGCCAGTAAACAGGACAGCCATGCTCATGAAGCCCAAGAAGTGATACCCGCAGCCTTCAATCTCAAAGCCGGCCTTCTTCAGCTCCTCCACAAAATCAGGCGGTGAAGGGAAGGTAAGGCTGCTCTCCTTGATGCGATGCGCCATATCCCTGTCCTCCTGTGTCCACAGGACGAGTGGGAAGAATACATGTCTGTTAAACGCGCGCCGAAGCATCGTTCCAACAGGGCCCACGCCGTTGTTGATGTCGCCAATACAGATCTTGCCACCAGGCTTGAGAACGCGCATCGCCTCCTTCATTGCCTTCAGGTGGTTTGGCATGTTGTGGAAACCAGAGATGCAGCAGTAGATGTCGAATGTGTTATCTGGAATCTCCGGCATGTGCTCAGCGTTACCCTGCATGTACTCGATACGCCCGTCAGCGCTCCAACGCGTGTTGCCCAGGCGCTTCTTGGCGAGTTCCAGCATGTTGGCGTTCAGATCGACCATTGTGACTGTCGACTTGGTATCCTGGTTGACGTTGTCTTGGTAGTCAAAGAAGAGCACAGTAGCATCGCCGGTTCCAGCTGCCATGTCGAGGAGCTTCACACCAGGCCCTGGTGCGACGATGTCCATGAGTTCTTTCTTCAGGCTTGACGTTGGGGACACAGTGGACTCCGAGTGGATCTTGTCGTACGTGTGGGCCATCGCAGTGTACATTTCATCCATGTATGCCTCCTTGACCGAGGGCGGAGCATCGCCCTCGTACTGAGTGCGGCTGGCTGTTGTAGTAGCGATTGCGGTTGCCATGGCTGAGTGGATTGAGTGTTAATGAGGCAAGGAGAAGACTGTTTTGAAAAAGCCATTTCCAAAAACCACCTTTTTAAGCTCCTCCCAAGGACATCCAGCAGGGGAGAGCGGGGTGGCTATGCCAAAGCCCATGGCCACTTTTGAAACACCGCATATTTTTCCGCGGTGAATAGCTAGTCGTCATGAGCCACATACTCTGCAGTGCATACCATTATGGCAATGCCACCTTGCCGAGGGGATAAATTTGCTATATTGTTAGAAGATTCTTGTTTCCAAGCACATACAAATGCCAATGCAACGCATATAACCAACAGTCATTTCTGCATAACAATCGGGATCTTAATTAGGAAATAGCGCACAGCAGACAGACAATGTATTTCGTTGTAAGGTGGATTTATTTGGCAAAAGTGGCATCTGTTTGTTTTGAATATGAAACCTCATATTGACACCTCGATTCACGCGTGGCTTTCTGATTAGCTCTGGTACCTACACTTTCTATAGAGGCTGAAGTAATGGACAGCAGGTCCCTAATGATGGGATCCATCGAGCCGGGTCCTATTGCTGCTTTAAGGGACTGCTATTGCAATGCAGTAAACCACATGCCTACCATCATTTTGCCAGCAGAAATATTAATTTCAATGCTGTGCGGGCATATGGTGCACACCTAGTATACAGCAATAAATGCGGAATGAGTGGTCCGGAATGTCAGACATATACTTGGAATTCACTTGTGTAAACCCATCATGACTGCCATTTTCCCACTGCATCGCCCAGTTGTTGCTTGGATGCCGCTAGTATTCTCGAATTTAGATCAACAACTGTAGCGGCGACTCTGTATCGATGTTAGCCTTATCTTGATACTGAGAAAATAGGGAGTAGCATCGCCAGCTCCTGGTGACATGTCAAGGAATTCAGTGTCTGGACCTGGAGCAATTTTATCCATTGTCCCTTTTTTGCACACAGTTTCAGTGATACTTCAGACTGGGAGTGCCTTCTGTCCCATGATGTCACCAAGGCTGAGCATGCCTCGTCCATATACGCTTCTTTTACCGAAGGTGGTGCGTCTCCATTGTAGTGCATGCGCGCATGTGGTTTTATTTTGCGAGGTATGAATATACGAAAAGCTAATTTTCCGAAAAGTGTGAAAGGAACGAAAATGTTATCATTAGCAACAGTATTTTAAAAGCTGTTACTGAGTAGCAATAGTGTAAAGAGGGGGAATATCGTGCTTCATCTGTGAAGCCGCTTCTTTAGTCAATAATATTAATAACTGCGCATGGAATCCCTTAAAAGCCACAGCTACATAGCGCTGCAACTGTAATTTCGCAATCTTCATTAGGAAATAAACCACTGAGAGTCGACACCAGCGCATTTTCTCCAGTAATAGTATCAGCCATATCGATTGTATTCCCCTAGGAAACAGATTTCATAGTATACCTATGCCCTTCGTCTACCTGGCTGTCATACCAGAAGCACATCAGCAGTAGGTATGCAATGTATTGGCTGACAATCATCATTTGGGGACTAGTTTCTATTGATGATGATGGTTCATAAAGGCTAAAAAATATATCTAAGGTGCTGATATGTTAAATATACATGTTTTCATACCAGGTCTGCATATGAAGATCTCATTGTTGCTATCTAAAAGCCACTGTTTACATGGTTCAAGCCATCGATTATAAGGGAAACACAAACTAGAGCTATTTTTATCTCTCATCGCAACGAATGTTTGAAGCTTTAATTTACACATCGCCCAACTCCACAACGGTTGCTGAAGAACCCAGCCCTGTTTGCTCCTCACAGTCGTCTGATATTCCGTTGCTAAGGCAGGGAGTCTCAAATATTTCTCCCGTCCAAGCACTGTATAGGGTGCTTATAGTCACCAAGCACCACAGACCCAGCAGCACAAAGAGAGATATCAAGTAGATCACCCGAAAGAACCTGAACTGGAGAACTTGATTTAGCTCTTCACTCAGCGTTGTGAACACGCCAATGGGGAATGTAAACGACCACCACCCGATGTTGAATGGGAGATTGTTGTACCACCGGCGATATGCTATAGAGTAGACGGCATTCATTGCCCAAAACACCGAGCTTCCCCACGATGCCAGCGCTACCAGAATGCCAATATTATAGAGGAATGGCCCAAATCCCTCAAGGTGTGGCAGCGCTTCTCCTACCACCATCTGCGCTACACTTCCAAGAGTAGCTGCTGCAGCGCCAATCTGACCCACTGGGCCAAGCGGGATAAAGGCGGTGACAATAAGATCTGGAGGCGGGAGCTTGTGGATGGTCAGTCGATGGAAGTAGAGAACAAGGATTGTTCCAATAAGCGGAGTACCGGCTCCCCACAGGCAATAGCTGACTAGCAGTGTGAGAACGACGCAGTTTTCAGGCAAAAACTCGGCAATAGCTGCGCCGGCTGTGGCACTGACCACAAGTGGGGCAACAGGCAGCAGCCAAGCACCAGTCAGAGACTCGAGCCCCTGGATTTCTCGCGAGATAATTAGATAGAGCAGCAACAAGGAGCAAACTACCGACAGACCCACGGATGCCCACCAAACTCCCCATGCGGCATAGAGGACGGCATCGTGCACTTGGTGAAACTGGAATCTGACTATTCCGATTACTGCAGTTCCTAGAGACATTGGGATTGCGCCGTAGTGGAGCATGCGTCGAGGATTGCGACGCATGAACCGGAAGATCCCCGGATAGAAGACGAACTGCACTAATTGGACTATCAACAATGTACCGAGAAGCAAAATGTTGACGAAAAACAGAGTCCGTCCAATGATGTCCGTGACGTAAGTGGCGAATGGCATCCGGGTGAGGCAGTTAGCGAGGATCCCCGTGCCCATGGATACTGTGAACCACGACGGCATAAACCACCGTACGAGGTCTGTTGCATGGTCGACTTTTGGACAGGAATGACAGCCGCACCTGCTTCCAGAACGGGTATGTGGCTGGGACCTTGCAGGGGGTTTCTATAGATGACATGGTATCGATGAAAGGTATGTTACAGAAAGATGCAGTAAAAAAGAGCAAGTATTTGTGTCGTCAAGAAGTGAAGAAGCAAAACGACAACAAAGCTTTGGCTCTGGTGGTTTATATATACGCGGTGATTGAGAAGCCTTTCAATCTTTTCATTCCTTCCCTATATATGAATGGGTGGCGAAGTCCTTTTGAAAGTGCTTCTTTGGTGAGCCATTCTTTGTGGTTGGCTGGCACTGTCGGGCTAGGCGAGGACCGTGCACGACTTGCATCGCGGAGTAGAGCAAATGTATCTGTGCCAAAAATAAAAGAAGCATCTCCCAACATGCAGGCAAGGTGCATATATGCGCTCCAGATATTGAGGAAGCAAGTCACACGTTGGGGATTGTTCTCAAGCTCTGGAAATAGGGCGTTAACACAAGCGTTCGTCTTGGCACGGGTCCAGATACATGCATCTCGGCTGCATCGATTGGGTACGGAAACCCGCATATGCTAGTGTTGGGTACCTTACCAAGGAGCATGGAGCCAAAAAATGGCCCGGACTACAGTTTGTGCATTAATATTATGTACCAGCACGGCTCAGCGCAGCAGCACTGTGTCAAACTGGACCTCTGCCAGAATCAGCTCGCAAGGGGACGGTTAACGTTGCTCAATGGACATATCTATTTGGCTATGCCTCTAGAGGCAAAGAATGGGCGGCTCTACAGGCTGCCATCATCAGTGAATTGCCAACAGTTGTCTATCACAAGACCTGATAGCGAAACTGAGATATATAGCCGCAGCCATTGCCACCATAGCGAAGTGAATCTTGCCGTCAAGTGTCGGCGCTTCTCAGCAAATGCTATTCGAGAATGGCCAGTAGCTATATGTGCAGCCACAGTGCACCAGCCAGCGGCGCCAGCTTGCAACAACAAGCGGCAAGGGCTGGAGTTGGAATGGGAGTGAATAATGCAGCCTGTGGTATGTGGCACCAGTAGAAGTAAAGGTGTACATTGGGGACAAAGAAAAATTGGGGCTATGGCTGTATGCTGCTTTTTCTAATTAGTCGGTTCCGCCTCCGCGCCGGCGGATTGAGGAGAGCGAGGTTGTTGACGCTTGAGGATCGGCTCATAGTCACCTCTTCAGCGACCTGGACTACGCTCCGGGATCTGGGTTCCATGATTCCGCCTGTAGTTAATGTCGGTGTAACGGCCCCATCATTGGCCTGCCAACTGCAATGCACGCATTCGTGGAGTCGTTGGAACTGATGAGACTACTCCCTGAATTACCAGAAGCAGCAGGCTGGAACGGCCGAGATAGGACGTCCATAACATACATCGAGGGCGACATCCTCGCCTGTTTGCTTGAAGGCTCTTCGCCATATGAGGCGGCATCAGGCATGAACGCAGCCGCCTCTGCGAGCCCAATTTGCGAAGCCGACAATGGTGTCCCAGGCACCGATCGATTAAGCCGTGCTGAGCGACCTATAGGGGACAGAGGAAACTCATTGGACAGTATCTGCCAAGCGCTGCTGCCGACCAACAATCTGCCACTGGCGCTTGCGGCTGCGGTGGGTGAACATACAGTACACCAGGCCAACCAATAGTCCAAACGTAAATAGCGCAGTGAATGCCAGCAGCGCGCGCGTGCCGCTGGGCTGCAGCGACCACAAAATATACAGGCGCCGCATACCAACAAATTGGAGTGGCGACCACAGCGAGTCATCGACCAGCTCCACCCCCTCCTCGTCAGCGCCTGGGTTGTCGGGCAGCCGGATTCCTGGTGTGGACTTGGCTTTAATTGATTGGTAGCTGGGAGGAATGGTTTGGGAGACTTTGAGCAGCAGTGCACCCAGTGTCCATGACACCTCAACGTCGCCAACCTGGTTTCACCGATTGGAAGGGGGCAGAGTTGACCATTTTGTCTTCAATGTTCCAGGGAAGGGGCATTGCGAGGGACGCCAAAGCCGTTGTGGAGGACATTGACTAGCCATGCTGCCTTGAAACACTGCATCTGCAGACGAGCTACCGCCACGTCGTCATTAACAGTGTGGCTGTTTATCTCTGACCAGGGCTTCTGGCAGAAATCACTCGCCCGCCTCTCAAACTTTTCAACATCCCACACTCCGCCCAGGCCCAGGTAGTCAGTGCGATGCATACCAGTACTCCGGAAACGCCAATGAACTGCTGTGTGCCAAAATCGATTTCGGGGGCGTGCACGCCGGCAAACAGACACGGCTCAATCGGGCACACAGTCTTGTTGAGCAGCGGCTCGCTAGCCTTGACGCACTCTGAAAACTCCCCTTTGCCTCGCAGTACTACCTTTCCGTCTGTTGTGGGCAGGGTCAGTCCAGCTGGGTAGGCATGGGTCGTCGACCATTGGAACGCCATTGCCGCTCCCAGCAAGCATCTCGGCGTCCTTCAGCTGCTCCACAAACCGGCGCCGTGCCTCATTAGTGCCGTGCCCAAGGAATGTAGCAACAAAAACTGCGTAGCTCGAGTCCTGTCCATCTAGTGTACGCAGCGTCACCTCGGCCAGGTCATGCTTGTGTATCTGTGCCGACATTTTGGCAGGCTCAAATGCGATCTGTGCTGATGCCCCGCCCATATCCAGGAACCCGTGCGACCGCTGCGCCAGTGACTGCGTCTGTGAAGGGAACCCGTCCATGAGATAGTTCACAGCTACCCAGCCAAACAGCCCCTCGAGCTCGCCCGAAACTGCCTGGAAGCTCTCTTTGCAGTCGGGGAGGAGAAAGTCGTAGTTTTCCCGCGCATAGAAGCACGCAGTGTCAAGAATCAGCGACTGGTGCGAGTGCGGCAGCAAACGCATACCAGCAGTGGCAAGCAGATATACAGGTGTGTGCGCGATCTGGCGCTTTGGGATGTGTTTCTGGGCATAGTCGAGCAGCGGCTTGATGTGTTCAACGCCAACCATGCGTGGCCGATCGGCGAAGCTCGAAATCCCAGGCGTTGTCTTGTATGTCCATTCCTTGCCAGCACGCTCAATCAGCGGCAGTCGGCTGTAGCTGGCGTTATTAGCTGCCTGAGACTGCGAGATTGCCGACGGGTCATCCCAGGCGTAAATCATAGGCGCGAGATCCTGAACTGCCAGCATCTATGACTACACCGTATCGCCGCGAGTATCCAGTAATGTCGTTCTCCGCCTGGTCTGGCCGCTCTAGTAGCGAGGATGATTCTGAGAGGAGCTCGAGGGAGAACACCCCAAGCACCACCAGCGTGACAAGGGCAATGACTGCCAGAATGCGCATGTGCCTTCTGCTTGTGAACCAATGCGCAGTGCCGCCTGTTAGACCGCCCGGCAGCACGCTGCCGCTGGTCCCTGGAACCCAGTTTCGCAGCCAGGTTGCAAGGCTCATAGCGTATGTATCCGCTGAAGTTTTATGGAATGTTGTCGTGTTGTGGAAATGGAGGGGCGAGGGAATCTATGTACACGGGAGCCGCCGTTGCATTGCGCTGCCTAGAGTACACCACAGTAAATGCGCAGGAGTAAATTGGGCTGATGAAAAAGAACAGCAGAGCTGGAAAAGAACAAGAGTCTAAGGACATGGCTGGCCACAGCAGCCTCCGGTTCCTGAAAAGAAAATAGCTGGACGCATGGAAGCGCAACCAAAATTTAATCACGTGCTAATACAACAAAATCGGAATTTACGCAAAGAACAGCAGCTTGGTGCTGAGCTTGAGCCGGAGTGCGACCAGGATCACCGTCGATATAACGAGCAGCATGCCCGTGTATAGGATGGCCCAGGTGTAGTCGGTGCCGTGACCCACTGTGTCCAGCATCAGGCTGGCAGACTGGGCGGTAGCGAGCGACGCAATGGAGTATGTCATATACACCAGCCCTGAGATGTAGGTGATTCTAGCCACACCAAACATGTGTGACAGTGCATTCAGCAACATCCCTATAATGGATGACCCAGTAACGCCAAACAGTGCAGCTGCGGCAATAAGTGCAGGAACGTTTTTGAATGGCAGCCACAGGCCTAGCTGGCTGAATGCTGCCAATGCTGTCCATATAACTAGTATGTTAATTGGGCCATATCTGTCTGAAAGGAAGCCTGCAATGAGGCGCCCAAATATGCCTGTCAAGTTGATAATTGTAACAACATGCACCCCAAGTTTCCGGACTTTCCTCGAGCACCTTGGTTACATAGGTTGGCATCATTAGGAAAGGTACGGTGTTGGGTCCCATCGAGAAGAAGCTGGCGGCTGCAATTAGCAGGAAGCGTGACTCTTTGACAACGCTCAGGTCAAGCAGCTTTTTTGGGCGCTGCTTGGGCCGACGAGCCAGCATTAGCGGTGACAAGGCCACGCCCACCACAATCATGATGATTCCCAGGATGCGGTTGGCCCAGTCCCGACCCAGGGCTTCGATACAGGTGCGGGTCAGCACCGAAATCCATATGCCGCCCACGCCAGAGCCCATATACACGATGCCAACAGCAAGCCCGCGTCGTTTCTCTATCCACTGCATAGGCACTGTGACACCAAGGATATATGGGAATGAAGCTGCACAGCCGTACGCAAACCCCTGTGCTAGCACGAGCTGCCAAAGCTCGGTGCAGAACGAGGCAACAATAAATGACAGGCCCATCGTTGCAGCACCTGCGGCACAAAGTATCCGGGTGTCGTAGATTTGGCTCAGGATTCCAACGGCCACCCCACACAGATTGAGGCACATGTTCTGCACCGAGCCAATCCACGAGATATCTGCTGTTGAGGCATTGGGGAACTCGTCAATAATGTAGTATTCCTGAAACACCCCATGTGCCCGAGATGCACCCAAAGTAATCATGGCCAGGACACCCCCTGCCAGCACCACAAGCCATGCTTGCCATGAATCTGGCTTCGTATGGGCCAGTTGAACCGTCAAACTCGTCATCACCATGAAGTAGGCTCAGTTGCCAAGTTTGTCTAAGGGGTCCTGGCCCTCTTTTTCCAGCCCAGCATCTTCGGCATCACTGTACCCCTTGTTTATGTAGCCAGCGTCATGGCCATATGAATCCAGCGAGGCTGATGAAGGGTGCTGGTTAGAGAGTTTACCAGCTGAAGCTACAGTTGATGTTGATGACAGACATGGTTGGGTGCTAGTATAGAGTAGGATATAAAGGAGTTTACACTGGTATATTTACACAAAAGATGAAAATCATCGGCCAGTCTGCCACTACTGCCTGCGAGAATGTATGCTGTCTGGAGTGCAGAACCAGCTACACAGCAGTGCATTTTATATCTAGATTTGGGCAATTGTTTCAGCTTCGCCGGCATTATCTATAGGCCATCTCCACCTCCCTTCTCCACCCACCTCCCCTCTCCAGCCTACCTCTGCTCAACGCACCACTAGCCACTATCTATACCAAGCCACAGCGATAGAATAGTGGGCACTATATGGTGTATGGAAGCTGTTTTGCAAGTGGGATTCAACCATGTATCATCTGATCCCAGTTCAAGATACACAAAACGGCTGTGTACTTGCATGTGCATGTGGCGCATATAGCGCTCATAGCCCGTATATGGCTAGGATACTCTTGCATCAAATGCTGGGGGAACGTGGAGATCCCAGGCCATTTGGTTGGCAGGACGCACTTAATGCATGAGGTGCTTTGGCAAAAAAGTTCGTAAATAGATTTGTAAATTGGCAGTTGTCTCCATTCATCATAGCCTGCTGCGGTTGCCACAGTAAAGCGGGTGTTGGGGGGTCGCATTGGTGTACCGGGACATGATGGTATAGCGATGCTCTGACTTGCATACTGGTAGGTTCTGTGCAGTGCCTCAGTATATGCGATTGAGGCGTAGATTGCTTGGCGTTGTGTGGCAGCATGTCGTTCCCGGCCTGTCCCGAACGGGCAAATAGTGGTGGCTGCCCGACTTGTCGACTTGACTCTATTTGCCAGCCAAGCGAGTCGGGGGTAGGATTGGCGGCTCGGCGACAGAAATCGGTGACCTGTCCCAAACTGTAGCCCCTGTTTGGCAAGGCTAGACACCCATTTCTACTTGTTGTAGCTTCTGCGCTTGCTAATGCTTTGTACTTTTACCAGCCATTCACAAACTAATAATGTCGTGTTCTGATGGGTCTCAATCGGGCCCTGCATTCGACTCCCCGAGCAGTAACAGCAACCTTGGCCGCCAAGGAGGCAGCAGGAATGGGGCTTGGGCAGGAGACGCCAGCAGCTCCAGCACTCCTTCGCCTTCATCTGTGCCGGTGAGCACCCCACCTAGCCAGCAGCAGCCGCAGCGGTTTAGGGGCGAGATGTCTATCCTCGATGTCTCTATTGTATCATTCGCCCAGTACACGTTTGTTAGCCGAGAGCGTGCGATTAATGGACCGCAGCCAATCGAGCCGCCAGTCGAGAGTGCACTGCAGGTGCTGCAGGCCATTGAGAGCTCCCAGGACGGAAAACACATTAGAGGACACGCTAACCACAAACCTCGTTATATCTGGCCATGCACCATTGGCACAGGACGAGAGAGTGCGCGAGTTTACGGAGGACCGAGATAACCGGCGGCTGGCAGTGATTGCCAAGCGGCTGCTGTTGCCCGACTCGTACATCGAGGCGTGCTATGATCTGCACAGATTTCTTGCGCTGCATCCAACGCTGGAGATCGAGTCTGTGCAGCGCAACCTGTTCAAGTGCTTGAAGGTCTGCGCACGGTTGTCGAAGCTGCCGGGATACAGCATCCAGCTCATGTGGCAAGTGATTCAGCAGGCTCATGAACGTGCTGACCAGTTTATTCCTGAGCGTGCGGCGACTATCAGGACATGGTATTTTAAGATGACCAACCGTATACGTCTGATGGCTGTGTCGCCAGCATCTGATGGATCGGCGCCACCACGTCTACCCTCAGTGCCTCCGCGTGCCCTAGTCGAGATGCATGAGCGCGACCGACTGCTGCCACTACCAGAGATGAATATGTCGGCGCTGAACGACAAGCAGTTCGACAAGACCAGTGGCATTTCGAGTGCTACACAGTATCTTAATAGCCCATCGACATATGTTCCGACATTGCCCCTTACAAGTGGCGATGGAGATAATCAGGAGCCAGTAGATTCTCTGACTGACGCATCGCAGTCGACGTCTGAAGGTAACATGGCGGCATCAGATCACACCGACGGACAACAGCCCATAGCCCGTCCGCAAGATTCGCCTACATCGACACAGGAAACCGAATTGGCGATTATTGAGAGCCAGCTGCGTGTGCTGGAGAACTACCCTTCCCACAGACTTGGTCCGATGATGCGCGCAGCGTTGAACCTTCTGGTCGAAATGCGGTTCCGGCTGCAGCTTGGGCTGCCGCGCAATGCAACCAGCAGCCCTTCTGCTGGTTCATCCAGCCAAGCCCTGGCCGATGCGCCGCAAACAGCAGCTACCACCATACTGCAAATGCCCAGCTCCCCTTCTGCTGGCGGAAGCGTTGGCTCGCCGAGTGGCTCATCGTCGCAGATGAGCACCCTGGTGCAAAATTACGGCGTTGCAGGTGCGATCGATGGCAGGCCAGGGTCGTCTGATGAAGAGCGTGTGATCCAGCATGTGCTGAG
Organism: Linderina pennispora; assembly: GCF_002104995.1. NCBI lineage: Eukaryota > Fungi > Kickxellomycota > Kickxellomycetes > Kickxellales > Kickxellaceae > Linderina > Linderina pennispora. Next base: position 384,760 of record NW_024468253.1, on the reverse strand, counting down.
CCAAATTTCATATTCACGTCGGCGGGAAAACGAGGGCCGGATGATGATGATGGCATCGGCGCTGAGTCGATTCAGTGGTGTGTTTGGGACGCCGCTAGCAGCGGTCATCACCGGCATTCCTTGGCCAGCGAGCACTCTTGAACAGAAGCCATACCATTGGCTCAACTAACACAATAGATGAGGGCGAGGACGACGACAGCGGGTCAGTTGTAACGGAGCAACTGCAACCAGAGTATGCGCATGGCCGGCGGCGCCGTCGGAGCAGCAGTGGCAGTGAAGGGTACACCTCGCCACCCATGTCCCAAGGTAGCTATGATGACAATGACAACGGCGAGGACATTGATGGCGATGCAGTGTCTACACGTTCGGCAGCTGACTATGGTGACATGACTGATGACAATGTAACCGAGTATCCGCCTGACCATCACAGGGCCCGTCGCCGGCGCGAGTATTGATTGTATCCATCGTATTGCGAGTGCGAATGTAGAGAGCAAAATGTAAATTGGGCTGTGTTTGGAGAGAAAAATGTGAATAAAATGAGGTGGTGATATGAAGGTTGAGAAAGATGTCAAAGAGGCTATCGTTTTTTGAATCGCATTCCAAGTGGTCTGCCTGTATCGGGCAGAATGCTGCCATTCCAAGGAAGACTACTTAGAATACCGACCTGAAGGCGAGTGCCAAGGGGATGAGGAGGACGGAGCTGAACGCAGACATGTTGCCTGCGGCGTTTTCCATCAGCGGCAGGTTGCTGTCGCCTCCGGGCTTGGCCTTGCCGTTCTTGCCGCTCTTGTCGTTATTCAATTCAGGGTCCTTCCCGCCAGAGTTGTTGCTCTTGTTGCCGCCCTCCTGGCGCGGGGCCGAGTCGCTCGAATCGGGAGCCTTGTCTTCCTTGGCAGGCTTCTGCTTGGTGCTTTCCTCGTCAGCAGCCTGTGTGGAGAGGTCGTGGGAGGAAGCCAGGTCGTTGATGTTCTTCTGCTGGATATTCTGTGTCTGCTTCTTGCTCTTGCCGTTCTTCTGCTCCTTCTTCAACCGCTCCTTATCCTTGGCGATCTTGCCGTTCTTGGCTGCCTGCTGACAGATTCCGTCCTGGTCCGCCTTGGCAGCGTGCATGTTGTCAGAGTTGACCTTGTCGGACATGCAAGGCGCGTAGCACTGCGTCAGCTTCTGTGCCCATGTGCACTGGCAGTCGAGGTCGTCGGCTGCGCATGTCTCACGCTGCATGGTTGAGTGGTTTACGCACAGACGCACTTGGCCGTCGAGCGCGCATCCCTGAGGTTTGGGTGGCTCCTCCTCGACCTTGGGGGCCTTGGGAAGCTCTGGCAGAACCATATTTACCAGCTGCTGTTGCTGAACCGAGGGAGCCTGGGGCAGAACGATATCATCGGGGTCGGCCTCCCCGCTCTTTTGGACAGGCGCTACGGGAGCTGCGCCAGGAGCAGGAGCAGCGACCTTGGCAATGGCTGGACTGACGAGTGCAAGACCAAAGACAAGCGCAAGGGAAACAAACTTGCAGTGCATTGTGAGTGTTGCTTGTGTTTCTAAGGTGTAAATTGGCTCAGAAAACCTGGGGTTTTTAGGAAGCTTGCCAAGGTTTGTGGGTGTCAGTTTGTTTCCTAGAGATTATTAGAATTCAAACAAGAACAAAGCAGAGGATGTGTATTTAATGAAAGGCAAAACGACGGAGACGTCGCGAGAAAGAAGAGAGGAGCGATTAAATATGGTATAGGACTACTAACTCTAACGTGCTGTGCTGTCCTGGTTGTAGCGGTCAGCACTTGCCTCTTTATATGACGGCTAATATCTATGAGAGCGAAAGTACCTTTCCGGACATGAGTATGTCGAGTAGACACTCCTTCTCACAGTCCCCCACACATCTCGGAAGTGTTTAGCAGGCAAGCATGGCCGATATCCCATGCGTACTCTGTCTCGCACATGTGCGGGATAGGGCAATGCGATATTTCTCCAAACTCTGGCATTAAGCTTACCTACTCGATCTCCCCCCACACGGGCTGTCTCTTGCCCATGAGCAAAGAACAACTGTCGGGAGGAGAAAGGCATGCAGTGCAAAGAGGGCATGCCCAGCATGGAGTTCCATCCCGCATCTTTATTTAGCAAACCGGGTTGGGCGTTGACGGTTGGTTATAGCGCCGCATCGATGAGACATGTATCCCATGCTTTGTCTGAATCTGCAATTTCTGGTATGGAAACCAGACAGTGAATCCGCTCTCTCCGCTCCCCTGATCAGCCTTTAGCGAGGACCAAAGCGGCTGCCTGTCTAGAGACTTTAAGCCTAGCGGCCAAGCCTTTGGGGTCGATTAAAGGGGGAAGTGTTGCAGTACTCCGTCTCCTTCAATGCAGACCCCACTGGATATTGCGCAAATATGAGTCTCTCTGTGGATGCGGCTGAAAGTTGCTGCTTGAAATTGGGGATTATAAATGTCAAGATATGGCCCGGGTATAAAAATGCGCTCGCTCTTTTCCTTTTGCGGATATGTGCGAGCTTGGGGATATTAGATATTAAGAAAGGTGCGAGATATAGCAAGAAGAGTGCTGGAGAGGGAACATGGCCTGTCAAATAGCTGGCAGGGTTTAGAGCAGAGCGTGGATAGCGAACGGGGCCATCATCATCGCGCCCGAGAACATAGCCCTCTCGGCATCGCCGGTCTTGGCCTTGAGCATACCCGCAGACTTTAGCTTGTGGTCACTAACACTCTGCTTGGCCTTAGCAGCAGGAGCCGATGCTGAAGTCTCAGCCGACGCGTGCTGCGAGGCATCCGGCTGGGCACTGGTCTGGTTAGCCGTGTTCTTCACCTGCTCCTTCGCCTGACTGGCCTTGGACGACTCGGCAGCATCCGACTCAACTACCGACGCATCGGTCTGCTCGGGCTCAACAGCTGAGTCTATCTGCTCTGGACTGCGTTGCCTCAGCAGAAGCGGACGACGAAGCCTCAGCAGACACCGACGAGGCAGCCTTGACAGCAGACTTGAGCACCTCCTTGACGGCCAGCTTGTTGCTTGCCGGCTCGGCAGCGGCAGACTTGGTGCTGCTGGCAGCAGGCGACTCCTCAGCGCTATCGGGTTCGGCTGCAGCGTCATCGGCAGCGTCGGCCGAGCTGGATTCGGCGGCAGCAGAGGACAAGGCGGCCCTGGCAGCAGACTGTGGGCCAGGGGACTGGGTGGATGCCTGCGAGCCTGACGTTAGGACAGCACGCACCGAGATCTGCTGTACCTGGAGACCGGCCGAGGTGCCCGAGAAGAACACACTGGGGACCATTGGCACGACGGCCTGGCCGATCGTGGTCATAGAGAGGGGCTCGAGGGTCGTCATGGCGATACCATTGGCAGTGACTGCAATGGTTGCCACGGGTGCAGAGTTGGCGGTCGCCACAACATTGGCGTTTGCAGTGGCCGAAGTCTGGGCAGTAGCAGCAGCCAGGTCGGTAGCAGACAGCCTCTTGATGTCATTGTTTGCAGCAAATGCGCTGGTCTGGGCAGCTGGAGCGGGCTTGTCGGTATCAGCAGCGGGCTTGTCAGCATCAGCAGAAGGAACGGCTGGGACTGAGAACTGGATGATCTGGGTAGAGTCGTTGGCTGCGGCTTCATCATCGTTGGCGGGTTCAGGGGCAGGAGCTGCCGACGCAGCAGCAGAAGCAGAGGTATCGGCAGCAGGCGTAGCAGCAGCAGCGGGAGCAGCAGGAGCGACAGCAGCAGGAGTGACAGCAGCAGGAGTGACAGCAGCAGGAGTGACAGCAGCAGGAGCGCTCGCAGGGGTTGCGGCAGCAGGGGTTGCAGCAACAGAGGTTGCAGTAGCAGGGCTGGGAGAGAGCACGGCGGCCTTGGCAACGGCATCGGCGGCACTCACTGTGGTACCAGCAAGCGAGGCAGCAGAGGTGGTAGCAACAGGCTGGGCAACAACCGAGGTAGCAGCGAGGCCAGCAGTGGTGGCAATAACAGTCACAGCATTATCCTGCTGGGTAGCGGCAACAACGAACAGGGTGGTTGCATTCGAAATATTGATAGTCTTTGCAGGCTCAGCAGGCTTGGGCTTGGCGTCCTGGGCCTTGTCCGCGGGCTTGGCTGGCTTTTCCTCCTTCTTGTCAGCAGCCGGCTCCTCATCGGCCTTCTCCGCCGGCTTCTTCTCCGTCCGGCTTGTCATCCTTGTCAGCAATAGCGGTGAATTTCACTGGGTCCTTCTTGGCTGCAGTAGCCTTCTTGGTGGTGACATGGCGGACCTCCTCGGTCTTCTTGACCTGGCCCTCCAGATTGGTGCTCTTGCTGGCGTCGATCTTCACCGGCGGCGGGTTCTGCTCGCTCTCGTCGGCCTGCTCCGAGTTGCCCGTGTTGGCCAGCCGCTGGACCTCGTTGCGGTACATTTCGTGGTTGTTGGACTCTTGGCTGCGCTCGGCCTGCTGCTGCGGGGTCAATTGCATGCCTTGCGGGTAGCACTGCAGCACCCGGTCGGTCATGCGCGCCATGCACTGGTTGTACTCGAGCGAGCCCGGACGGTAGATGCCACACTGCTCCTGGCGCTGGTTGCGGGAATCAGCAATGCACCTGTCGAGCTCCTCGGGCGAGTATATCCGCGCCAAGGTTGCAGTGAAGAACACGGCTGTGAAGGCGCCAAGGGTGCAAAAGGACTTCATTGTTGATGCGGGGGAGAGCTATTTGGGAGAGTTACAGATGTAGAAGTACGGGATCACAAAGAGAGATAATTGGAAACTGTAGGAAGCTTAGAAAAAGGGAAGGGAGGGCTGCTGCGGGCGTATTTAGGGTGTTGCGGGATGTGGGAGGAAGGAGGGATGCAAGGAGGGTGCGGGTGGGAGCGAGGGAAGGTAGTGAGACTAGAAACTTGCCCCTCTGGGCTCTGGCTTTTATACATGGGTAGGTAGAGAGACATGTGGGAATGCTGGGAGGTGCTACAGGGGGCGAATGCTGATGCCATTTGCGTGCTGTGGCCAGGCGACTGGCGCCAAGGTTGAGGGGCAGGAACATATTGAGCCTATTTACAGACAGCAGTAGCAAGTGGTGTTTTTGATTCAGCAGGCTGAGCGAAGCGGATCTCCCCGGTGTCTCAATCGCTATGTCGGCATATACTCCCCACAGGGGCACACACTAACACTGAAGGTAAAACACGATGTTGGTCCAGGCTCATATTTTTCAGGAACCAACTGTCACGGATTACTGCCTCCGAATGGAGCAAGGCAAGGAGGGGCAACCCCAGCAAGCAGCAGAATAAATGAAATTAAGAAATCACAATCAATTAAGAAAATGCAACGCGACTTTTTGGGGGTTTAGCGCTTCTCGAGACGCTCGTTATCGGCCAGCGAGTCGCAGTTGATGCCCACCATGGCCTCGCCGAGGTCCTCGGAGATCTCCGCCAGGACCTTGGCGTCATTGAAGTGGGTGACGGCCTTGACGATAGCGCGGGCGCGCTTGGCCGGGTTGCCGCTCTTGAAGATGCCCGGAGCCGACAAACACACCGTCGCAGCCCAGCTGCATCATCAGGGCAGCATCGGCGGGGGTAGCAACACCACCGGCGGCAAAGTTGACCACGGGCAGACGGCCAAGGCGGGCAGTCTCCTTGAGCAGCTCGTGCGAGACACCGAGCTCCTTGGCGTAGTCGTACAGCTCCATCTTGGACAGCGACTGCGCGTGCTTGATCTGCTTGGTGACCGTGCGCATGTGCTTGACAGCCTGGATGACGTCGCCGGTGCCAGCCTCGCCCTTGGTGCGGATCATGGCGGCGCCCTCGGAGATGCGGCGCAGGGCCTCGCCCAGGTCGCGGCAGCCGCAGACGAACGGCACCTTGAAGTCGTGCTTGTCGATGTGGTAGGTGTCGTCGGCAGGCGTCAGCACCTCGCTCTCGTCGATGTAGTCGACGCCAACAGCCTCGATGATCTGGGCCTCAACAAAATGGCCGATGCGCACCTTGGCCATGACCGGGATCGTGACCGCGTCGATGATCTCCTTGATCATCTGCGGGTCCGACATGCGCGCGACGCCGCCGTCCTTGCGGATGTCGGCGGGCACGCGCTCCAGCGCCATCACGGCACAGGCGCCGGCCTCCTCGGCAATGCGGGCCTGCTCGGCGTTGACCACGTCCATGATCACTCCGCCCTTGAGCATCTGGGCCAGGCCGGTCTTGACGCTGAACGAGCCGGTGGCATCGACGGCGGCGGTGCTCTCGGTGAGGTTGGTGGCGGTCTTGAAGTCAGACATTTCTGTGTAAATATGAATGTGGCTTTTTGTAGAAAAAGAAGGAAAACGCGGAGAAAGCTGTTATCTATGAGGAACCTGGCAGGAGCCCAGATGAGCCGTCTTTTATAGCTCCTCTCCCGATCGCTGGGCCAGCTTACGACAAGCGTGTTGCGGTCGCTTGGCTCAGTCGTTTTTGGGATGGGCGGGCAATTTCTTTTTCCGTCAGCGCCAAACCTAACCCCCGATGCCAGCTTTATCTCTTGCACGTCCCACTAGCGGGAGCAGCGCACGCACCCGGGCAACATCGAAGAGGGCGTGAGATCAGCCTTGCCAGATGGGGCAGTGGGTCCTGCCCGGCCATTTTCAGGCAGCGACATGGCCAGCGGACAATCTCTGGCACTTCTCCCACAGCCAGGAGTTCCCTTGCCACGACTGGGTGGAGCTGACTAGAATGTATTTTACCCGCGGAAAGAGGGCCCGTTCGGCCCGTCAGGAAACCGCGGAGATTTAATATAGCCTCGAAATAATCTAGCACAAGAGAACAACCCACGCCTCAAGCCTTGGTGTTGACAGACCACATAGGGACTGCTAGTGCCTGTTGCAAAAGGCTCGCCTCGCTAGTACCCGTTGCGGTAGCCGCCGTGCTGGCCGCCGCGCTGGCCGCCGCGGTATCCTCCACCGCGCCCGCCACGGTAGCCGCCTCGGCCAGGCGGTCCTCCGCCTCTGCCCCTGTAGCCGCCTCGGCCGCCACGACGACTGCCGTTCTGCTGGAAACTGCCCTGCGGCGGGCCGCCCTGGAATGGCAATGGCAGTGGGCGCCGAGCGGCCCGCAAACGGCTGGTAAGCGACCGGCCGGTTCTGGTACGCCTGGTTCTGGTATGCCTGGTTCTGGTTCCCCTGCTCGTCGAATCTGCGCGGGCCGCGGCCGCGGTCCTGCGAGACATCGCCCTGCTGGCGGTAGAAGTGCGAAAAGTCCCTGTTGTTGCCGTGGTGAGGGCCGCGCGGGCCGCCGTGGTAGCCGGACTTGCCGCCGGAGCGCACAAAATCGACATCGGCCTGGTTGAGCACCTGGCGGGGCATGGTCAGGCTGGGCAGCAAAACCGCCGTGTGCTTGGCCTTGGGCGTGGGGCGGTGGAAGACTGCAGAAATGGACTTGTCTTCGTCAATGTCCGGGCGGATCGAGAGCGGCGAGGCAAAGGACGTGTGCGGGACAAAGTTCGGGTCGCGCGACACTGTGGCAGTCATGCGGCCGCTCAGGCGCGGGTTCAGCGGCTGGTCCTGCGAGTCGTCGCTGGTCATGTAGAGATCGCACAGGCTCTCGTACAGCGGATTGGCCGCACTGACCATCAGCAGCTCCTTGCCGGGCGCATTGCGCTGGCGCTCGTCCTCGGTCAGCTCCGGATACACCTTCTGCACCGTCTGCAGCAGCCGGTCCTGGTCTATGAACGGCAAAAGAATCACCGCCTGCCACAGGAACTTTTTGCCGTTGAGGTCCAGCGGAAAGTCTGTCGGGTAGAAGTCGATGATGGGGCTGGTAGGCGACGTCATCAATGGGCCGAACGGCTTGGGCAGGTTGTGCCGTGACCGGGCCGGCAGCACCGCCATCAGCTGCTCGAACGGGCGGATCGGCGCGCCCTGGTTGAACGACACGTCCATCGAGGCCACGTCGGTGAGATCCGACGCGAATGGCGCGTAGTGGTACGGGTAGTACCAGCCCCACGACGCGCACCCCTGGTAGTAGTACTTGAGCACCCAGCACAGCCCGCGCACGTAGTGCTCGGCAATCTCGTGGATCTTGTCGGTGTCGTCGAGCGACAGGTGGAGCTTTAGACGGTAGAACCGCTCCTTGTATCCGTCCTCGTGCAGCAGGATGTTGTCGGGCGCCAGCAGCTGCGCGCCCGGATGCGGTTTGCTATCGGCTTCCTCGGTCTCGGTCTCGCTGGGCGTGGCCGAGTCGGCCACCTTGGCGCGCTTCACGTCCATGGCTGCCTTCCTCGGCATCCTCCAGCGGGCGCTTGGCCACGGTTGACCCAGACATCAGCACCTCCTCCTCGCCCTCGGCCGATGTGCTGGGCTTCCTGGCCGCCAGCTGCTCCCTGAGGGCACTGGCAGCGGCCTTGTTGCTGGCGCCGACGCGCTCCGCGGCCTCGCGCTCCCTGCGGGCATTGGCAGCAGCCACAGCCGATATCTGGTCTTCGGCTTGGCGCTGCTTCTGCTCGCGCTGCTCGCGCTGCTGGCGGCTGCGCTCGCGCTGGTCCTCCTGGCGCTTGCGCTCAACAAACGTCTCGTCCTCGAGCTCCGCCAGCCGGTGCATGATCGGCTGGACGCGGTCCAGATCAACATCGCCGTTGTGGGTTATGTATCCGCCGATATTGGGCAGCTCCTCTTTCCACATGGCAACCAGCTTCTCGATGGCGCCCTCGCGGATCTCGAGCGACGGCAGGTGGGGCAGAAAGTCGTTGCCGACAAAGAAGCACATGAACACCCAGTCGTCGATGGCGCGCTCCAGGTCGAACCGGAAGGGCAGGCGGCGGTCGGGCTGCAGCTCAATCTCCAGGTACTCGCGCAGAATGTCAATGTTGGCAAAGACAAACGGCTGGTCGTTCATGTCGACATCGGGCGTGTTGTTGCCGGCGCCCAGGCAGTTGCGCTGGAAATGGCCCTTTTTGCCGCATATCCGGCAGGGCCTGCTTAGATTGTCGGCCCACTGCACGTCCTCGCGCAGGATCTTGAAGTGCGGCTCGTGCGTGGCCAGCGAGAGCATGATCAGATCGGCATCCAATCCGTACAGAACATGGGTGGTGTTTGGGTCGTGCGCAGGCATCATGCGCTGCCGCCGAATGTAGTCCATGATCTTGTGCTCGCCCTCGCCCGGCACATTCGAGTCCGACAGAACCACCTTGACGTTGCGCCAGGCCGGGTCGCTGTTGAGCTTGCTGGCCACGTAGTACCGCAGTGACTGCGCCAGCAGCTCCATGAACGGCGTGCCGGGCGTAATGCAATTGCTGTCCCATGGCTTCTCGAACGGAGCCGGACGCTCGCCCGTCGCTTGGAAAACCTCCTCGGCCGCCTTTGCCTGCTCTTTCTCCTTCTCCTCAGCCTCCTGGGCTGCGCGGAACCGCCGCGACCGCTGCTGGTTCATCTTAGGCCCGCGGCGCCACCCCGTCGATTGCCATGTAGACCAGCTTGCGCGGCCGGATCATGTTGAAGACGCGGTCCAGGCACTTGAATATCTCCACCATCATCTCCTCCTCGGTCTCGGGTGCCTTGCGGAACTGCGGGTGGCAGCATGGGTGGACGATGCCGTTCATGTCCAGGTATAGGTTGTCGAACTCGACGCCGTTCGGGTTCGGCTTGGTCGCATCCACCGGGATCACGATCCCGTTGATGTTGGTGGGCTTCTCTTCTACCACATAGCTCTGTACCTTTGGGTATTTGCGCGTCAACCAGCGATAAAAGGCTGCAACTCCCATGGCTGTTTCTTTAAATAGTAGTGGTGCGCGCTTCCAAGTGGGCTCTGTTTATTCGTTTTTTTAACCGATACAAAAAGTGGGCCTTCAACCTCTTCAAGATCTCGCACTCTCACACTTTGGCCTATTACACGGTATGCTCCAGACAGTATATGGAGTGTAGACGGGTTAGAAATACAAGCAAATGTATTTGTAAACGAGCGAATTGAAACAAGAAATATGTTGCTAGAAGAAAGAGCTGCAGCGTGCGCGTGGACGGCAGCGGGCAGGTGTTTCTTTTTTTTTTTTTTTACTGAGAAGCCAGGAATTACATTATCAGATTACCAATCAAAATGGTTTCAATGTAGTGGCGATCACTGCTGAAAGGCTTGCGGCGTAGCATCTTGTCTTTGCTTTTCCTGCAATACTAGCTTTTACTCTCTATGTCGGAGCAAACGTACTTTACAGACGCGGGCCTGGCCAGCGAGTTCCGCACGGACCTGACAAAGTGGCGACTGGATGTCGACAATGGGCGGCAGGTGTGGACATACCTCAGCGACGAAGACGCCGAGAAGCGGCCGCAGAGCTTTCTGGAGAAGTACTGGCTGGGCCTGGCCGTCGATATGCCCGAGCTGCCACACGCGCGGCGGCCATCCGAGGCGATCAAGAACGGCTGGGAGTTCTTCAAGCGCCTGCAGACCGACGACGGGCACTGGGGCGGCAACTACGACGGGCCGCTGTTTGTCACGTGCGGACTGGTAATCGCCTCGTACATCTGCGGCCTGACAATCGGCGAGAACCAGAAGCGCGAGATGTGCCGGTACCTGCTGAACCGGGCGAATGCAGGACGGCGGCTGGGGGCTGCACACCGAGGGCAAGTCGTCGGTGTTTGGCACCGCAATGAACTACACGATGCTGCGGATTCTGGGCATGGACGCAGGACCATGCGGCGCTGGTGCAGGCGCGCGCGCGGCTGCATGAGCTGGGCGGGGCGTGTGCGATCCCGTCGTGGGGCAAGTTCTGGCTGAGCGCACTGGGCGTTTACGAGTGGGAGGGCATGAACCCGCTGCCGCCCGAGCCCCTGCTGCTGCCGTCGGTGCTGCCGCTGAACCCGGGCAACTGGTGGGTGCATACGCGCGCGGTCTTTGTAGCGATGTGCTACACATACAGCCTGAAGCGCTCTATGCCCCTGAATGACCTGACGCGGTCGCTGCGCCAGGAGCTCTATGACCAGCCGTACGAGCAGATCGACTGGCGGGCGCAGCGCGACAACGTCAGCTCCGCCGACCGGTATGTGCCGAATACGCTGCTGCTTCGAGTCTTCAACCGCGCGTTGGGCGTCTACGAGGACTGGAAGCCGCAGTTCCTGCGCCGCATGGCCATGAGGGAGGCCCTGTTCCAGATCGAAATGGAGCTGAAAAACACACACTTTTTGTGCATCGCGCCGGTGAACTTTGCGGCCAACCTGCTGGCCATCCACTATGCGCACGGCAACGACAGCCACTGGATGCGTGGCATGCGCGAGCGCATCCCTGACGTGCTGTGGATGTGCCGCGAGGGCCTGGCGGCCAGCGGCACCAACGGGTCGCAGCTGTGGGATACGGCGTTCATGGTGCAGGCAGCAGGTGGATGCAGGCATTGCGGGGCTGAAGGAGAACCGCGAGCACATGCTGCGTGCGCTGCAGTTCCTGGAGAGCTCGCAGATCCGCCAGGACCCGGAGCTGATGGGGCGCACGTACCGGCAGGCGACCAAGGGCGCGTGGCCGTTCAGCACGCGCGACCAGGCGTACACTGTCTCCTGACACCACAGCCGAGGGCCTCAAGGCCACCGTGATGCTGCAGCAGGGGAGCTTTTTGCCAAAGCTGGTCTCGGAGGAGCGCCTGTACGAGGCGGTGGACCTGCTGCTGGGCATGCAGAACTGGGGCGGCGGCTTTGCGTCGTACGAGCGCGTGCGCGGCCCGCAGCTGATGGAGCAGATCAACGCGGCCGAAGGTCTTTGGCAACATCATGGTGGAGTACACGTACCCGGAATGCACCACGTCGGTGGTGCTGGCGCTGACCACGTTCCGCAAGCAGTACCCGGACTACAAGCCGCACAAGATCCAGAAATGCATTGACAGCGCCACCAAGTGGGTGGTCAATAGCCAGCGCCCCGACGGCTCGTGGTATGGCTCGTGGGGCGTGTGCTTCACGTACGCCGCCATGTTTGCGCTGCAGAGCCTTGGCGTGCGTGGGCATCAACTTCAACAACTCGTGGGAGGGCATGAAGGGATGTGCGTTCCTGGTCGACCGCCAGAACGAGGATGGCGGCTGGGGCGAGGCGTTCGAGAGCTGTCTGCAGCACAAGTACATTCCAGCACCCCGAGGGCAGCCAGATCACCAACACTGCCTTTGCCTTGCTCGGACTGATGGCCTGCCGGCTGCAACTACGACAACTCCTGTCAGAAAGGGCGTTATCTTCTTGATGAAGCGCCAGCAGCCCAACGGCGAGTGGCTGCAGGACGCGACTGAGGGCGTCTTCAACCACTCGTGCGGCATCCGCTACCCGAACTACAAGTTCGTCTTCCCCATCTGGGCTTTGGGCCGCTATGTCGAGCTCTACGGCGACCTGCCGCTTATCGAGTAGAGGAAAACAAAAACACAATAAAACTGTCACATGAGAGCGCAATACTGTGGGGACGATCGAAGCGCCCGCTTGGACGATCAAGGCTTGCTTGGACCGGGCCGGGCCGGGCTGTGTTTATCTGCGTCTTGCTACTTCTCCAGGCTTTGCTTTTTGGAGCTATCTCGTCCGCCACGTTTCTCCCCTCCTCTCATCTACGACCTGCTCTTCAGGCAGCCTCTCTGCTTATTTTATTCCTCTTTCTCCGCATTGACAGTTTCTTTCCCTTTCTCTCCCCTTCGGTAATGACAACGCGCTCCTCATCAGAGCACGCTGTGACTATAGAAGACATTTCAAACACCCTGCTTCTCAGCCCGCTTTCGAACAATCCCACACATGGCGGCAATGACGCAGTCTGCACAGCAGCCTGTGGCCCCCGCACGCAGCCGGCGCCTGCCTTCGGCTCCGCTGTGGGGCACATTGGAGTTCAAAGCGTACTACCTGGCGTACCTGATCGTGGTGCCGAACATGGCCTATACAATGTACCGGGCGTCGTCGCCGCACCGCCCCGAGTACAAGGACTACGAGCACGAGCTGTCGCCGGGCTGGATGCTTGGACGCATGGTGGACCTGTCGGATGGCCAGTGGGCGGTGTTCCGCGGCAATCTGCCTGCCTTTGCGCTGGCGATGCTGGCGTTCGTAGTGCTGAACCGGCTGGTGCAAAAGACCGTGCTGCGAAATGCATGCCAGGCAGTGCGGCAGAGCCCGATGGCCGTGCGCGGGGCACTGCCGAGCCTATGGTTCCCGAGCATATTCGCCATGGTCTTCGTGGTGGTCCTGTCGGGCGCCTCGGTGGTGTTTATCCTGGCACTGGCATTGGGCAATTACGTGCTAGGCGAAACGTCTGGGCGGGAAGCGGTGGGCGCCGGTGGTGTTCTGGATGTACAACTTGGCTGTGCTGTTCATGAACGAGCGCTATGACGGGTACGAGTTTGGGAGGATTTCGCCGGCATTGGCGTGGCTGGACGGCCACCGCGGGATTCTGCGGCGCTGGGACGTGACCTTCAACATCACGATGCTGCGCATGATGTCATTTGCGCTGGACTACCACTGGCAGAGGCAGCAGGCCGATGCGCCCGCCGTGCCAGCCACCGACAAGCAGCGCGTCGAGACGCCGTGCTTTGCCGAGGACTACTGCCTAATCAACTACTGGGCGTATCTGGCGTACCCGCCGCTCTATCTGACCGGCCCGATCATCACCTTCAACGACTTTGTGTGGCAGATGCGGTTCCCGGCGCCGTCGGTTACAGGCCGAGGCACGATCACATACGGCCTGCGGCTAGTTGCATCGGTGCTGTTGATGGAGCTGATTCTGCACACGGTCTACGCCGTGGCGATCAGCAAGCTGGGCCAGTGGGACACGTACTCGGCCTACGAGATCAGCCTGTTCGGGTACATGCGTCTGACGTTCATCTGGCTGAAGCTGCTGGTGATCTGGCGGTTTGCGCGCTTCTGGGCAATGGCCGACGGCCTGGCGACCATCGAGAATATGCGGCGGTGCATGAGCAACAACTACTCGCTGCAGCAGTTCTGGCGCGACTGGCACTGCAGCTACAACAAATGGCTGGTGCGCTACCTGTACATTCCGCTAGGCGGCCGCCGCACCGCGCCCTGGAACACCTTTGTGGTCTTCACCTTTGTCGCGCTCTGGCACGACCTGACCATGCGCCTGCTGCAGTGGGCGTGGCTGATTGCCCTGCTGTTCCTGCCCGAGGCCCTGGCGACCTGGTACGGCCGGCGCTGGGCGAGGCGTCCGTACTTCCGCTTCCTGTGCTCGCTGGGCGGTGCCCTGAATATCATCGCCATGATGGTTGCCAATCTGGTCGGCTTTGGCGATGCGGGCGTCGACAAGATGCTTGACAAGATCTTTAGCCGCTCCGGCGCCGCCTTCCTGGCCGGCACATACTTCCTGCTCAACATCCACCTGCAGGTCATGTTTGAGTGGCGCGAGCACCAGTACCGCAAAGAGTTCGCCGAGGGCGAGTCCTGGGAGATGCATGTGCGCAGCAGCAGGCCTCCAGAGAGCCCCGGCGCACCTGTTCGCAGGTCCGAGTCGCCGCTCAGGCAGAGACCGGCGGCTGCATCGCCCGATCAACACCAGGAGTAACCAAAAAAGCAGTATTTATACCAACGTACCAGATACTACATATGGAGTCAGATATTAATTGTTGTTGGAGATGGAAAGGAAAAAAAAGTTACAACCATGCAGCAGAGATGGAGGGAGTGAAAGACAGAAAGACTATGTCGGATTACTAGCTGTGGCGACGCCCATTGCCGATGACGACGATGGCGGCGACGTCGGCGCCGCGTAGCTGGTCGGCAGCCCCACCGGCACACGCGGCATCAGCTGCTGCGTAAGCCAGTACTCGTACCGCCGCTTTGCCTCGGCAACCTTCTCGCGCGTGCGGAAGTGGGCCTCGATCAGCGGCCGCACGTCGTCGGCGTCTGCCAGCGTCTCCAGAAAGTCCATCAGCCGCAGCAGCTCGCGGTCGGCCTGGTCGCCATACCAGCTCTCAATCGGAATTCCGTTCGACGGCTGGTACGCGAACGCCTGCGGGCAGTTGTCCACCAGCAGCATCTTCGCCTCGTCCCGCCCCAGAATCCCCAGGTCCTTCACGTAGTTTGTGTTCACATACACGCACGAGTCCCGAAACAGCCGGTGCCGGATCAGCCGCCGCCCCGGATCAATCAGATTCAGCAGGTTGTCAGCATACACCTGCTGCGACGCCGTGAAGATTGCTACCTCGAACCTCTTGCTCGCCCGCTCCAGGAACTCCCGGTATCCCGGTCGCAGCCGGCAGTACACGTCGTACTTCACCTCGTTGTACTCCACCGCAAACACCAGGTCGGCGTTGTCAATCTTGCTCAGCGCGCAGTGCACCAGCGTCTCGTCTAGATCCAGCACCAGCGTGATCGGTGGGCTCGACCGCGTCTTCCGCGGCAGCGCGTACGGCCGCAGCGTGTGCTCCTTCGGCACCGGCGGCAGGTCAGACATAAACAGGTACGGTGTGAACTCGTCGTCAGAGTCCTCCTCATACTGCACTGCCTGCTGTCCCGCCTGCACGTCGATTTCGCTGTACGCCAGCGTCGCCAGGCTCGCCAGCTGCCCGTTATCTGCCGATGCGTCCGACACATGAACCGCCGACAGCGCCAGCGGCAGCTCCGCACTAATCGCTGGCGATGTTCCGTGAGCCGCTGGTTCCACTGCCATCACTCCGCCGCCGCCCCCGCTGAATACCGGGATGTTCTCCTTGCTGTGCGTCTCTGTGAGGCTCGTGGTTATCTGCGACGGGCTGGTTGCCTGGCTACTGGTTGCGGTGTCTACCGGGTACAAAATCTGCTGCTGCTGTTGCTGCGAGCTGCTGCCGGCACTGCCATTGTTGAGTGTGGTTGTTGGGTTCATTGGTGGTGCTGTCAGCGACTCTGCCTCGGGGGAACCCGCAGGAGCCCCAACAACTGCTGGCTGCACATCCTCATCCTCCTTTTCATCCATTTCCTCGTCCTTCTCCCCCGCATGGCCATTTGCTGGCGGCGGAGTCGGCGCACGCGAGTTGCTGCCGCTAATCGACCCCAGCGGATCCTGCGCTATCCCCGACACCCGCCGCAGCAGCCCCATCACCGGTGACAGAATTGCCTTGAGCGGCGACGGCGGCACATCGCGATCTCCACCACCCCCCTCGTTCTCCGACGCCTCGCTGCTGTCCGACTGATTCGACCGCTGCCGCTTCACTGCCACCTCGACCTTCTCACCCGCCAGCACATCGCTGCTTCGCCGCTTTGCCGCACTGGGAATACCAGCCAGTCCGTGCGTGCCGCCAGGCAGCGACTGCCGCGGCTTGCGTGGCGATGACGACATAATAAAGTTGGCCTCGGGCACCTTGGCGGGGTCGCCTGAAGCCACGCGGCTGGGCGCTTTGACTTTTACTGCCTTTGTCCTTTTTGCCGCTACCGCCTTATTCCCATTCAGCACCGCCGGCGCTTTTGTTTCTGTCGTTGTTGTTGTCGGTGCTGTTGTCTCTGAAGATGCTTTGACGCTGGATATCCGTGCCGACACGCGTGTGCCCCTGATGGCCGCCACAGGCCGTGCTGTCTGAGCATGCTTGCCATCCAGGGTGACGTTGCTTTGGTCATGTGATAGGCCCGGCTCTTCGCCTGGCAAGGTTGCCATGCCACGTTTCCTATTAGCAGTGCTGCGCTTGGGCGGTGCCTGTGACTTTGCACTTGCACTACCGCCTATGCGCTTCGACCCGGTTCGCGTACGCGCCATGGCCATCGTGTAAATATGTGGGGTATGATGGGGGGAGAAATAGTGTAGTGTATATGGGTAAGGCTCCAAGTGGGTCCCTTGTGCCAACACTCTAGGAGAGAGAAAAAAGTAAAGATACAGGAAAGCGGGAAATATAGTAGCTTATTAATTGGCACGCCTTTGGAATTTGCTTCGCAGTTAAGCCTCGTATTGCCCGCTGCCTTGGGGAAGGGTGGGACGGCGTTTATCACAAACTAGGGTGAGGAAAACTGGTGAAATATAGACGGCAGGGTCCCCTACTAACAAGACTCAAAAGCAGCTGAGTGGAAAAGAAGAGCAGAAAAGGAATGGGTCGACTATTTCGCGCACGCGTACTTGCTGTGCGTGCTCTTTTGTAGACTGGCTGGTTGAGAATCGAGGAAAAGCTTGGACAGGCCTGCGAGCGATGTGATTGGACAGAGCTTTTTTCTTTAGCTCAAGGCTGGCGTGCTCGACCCCTGGTGCTTTCGTCTCTGTCAACTCCAAACTTACCGTTTATACACTTCATTCCAGGCAAACAAAAAATGTCAGACACCCGCCTCACCAAGGCCCTGTTCAAGTTCAAGGCCCTGAAGACGACTCAGAATGCAGAGGAGCTGGCCCAGGTCGTGCGCATTGGGTCGCTGTACTCGAAGCGGGTGCTCCAGGATATCTACAGGGAGGACACCAGCTTTGGCTGTCTGTATGAGCGCAATCCGCGGACGCTGTGGGAGGACATGACGCTGTGCCATTTCCGTGCCTCAGTTGCATTCGAGAGCGGCAACTACATCGATGCATACACACAGCACAAGCAGTCGTTTGACAAGTTCAATGTGGCCTTCCAGCGAATGACACGTTGGGCCGTGCCCACTCTGCTGGCCATGTGCCAGGATCTCTGCATGCTGGCGCGGCGGGCGGACCAGCAGCTCGCAGCCCAGGGCATGGCGGCAAGCAAGCTGGAGGACGCAACCCGTGCGATAAACACCGGCCTGTCGTCCTGCATGATCGACCGCGAGCCCGACCCAAGCAAGTCGCGCAAGTGGGGCATGTACCGCCTGGCAAACCTGCTGCTGGCGTCGTACTTCCACCTGAAGGCCTACAACATGTGCACCAGCACCATCAAGGCCATCCAGGCCAGCGACACGCCGCCCCTGGAGAACTTTCCAATGTCCGACCAGGTGTCTTTCCGCTACTACAAGGGCGTGCTGGCTTTCCGTGACGAGCGCTATGGGCTGGCCAAGGACGACCTGATGTTTGCGCTGCAGCACTGCCTCCGTGGGTCGCCCCGAAACAAAACCCGCATTCTGACCTTCCTGGTCCCGATCCAGATGATGGAAGGCATTCTGCCTAGCCTGCGCCTGCTGCAAAAGTACCCGGCCATCGGCGGCCTGTATGGCGACCTGGCAACGGCTGTTCGCCGCGGTGATCTGCGCGGATTTGACCACGTATTGCATGCCAAGGAGCGGCGGCTGGTGTCGCTGGGCACATTCATGGCCGTTGAGAAGGTGAGGGACATTGCGGTCCGCGGTCTGTTGCGCAAGGCATATCTAATTGGCGGCAAGGCCCCACATGTGCCGTTCAGCAAGTTCCAGGCGGCGTTTGCTGCCTGCGGTCTGAGCCTGGACATGCCTGAGGTCGAGTGCATGCTGGCTGACATGATCTTCAAGGGATACGTCAAAGGATACATGTCACAATCCCATGCCACCGCTGTCCTGAGCAAGGTGCAGCCGTTCCCGCCGCTGGCAGTGGTGCACAAGCGGTGAGCCAGTCACAGATCTGCCATGTGATCTCCAAATCGAGTGGCTTGTTTCTGGGCGCAGCCAAAGCCTGCTGGCTGCCAGCCCTTCTCTCCTCAGCCATTTACTGTACACAAACCTTTTTTACACCAAATATTATAGTAAATATTGCCAGCACATTTGACAGCAGCGCAATGGCCAAGCGTACTGGAGAAACCACTGTCGAAAGGGTCTCGCCTGAGAGGTAGGTCTACAGCCGGGATAGTCCAGTAAATCGCCTTGAATTGCATGTGCGCTAATGCATGGAGCACCTCTGCTATTAGGAAGCGCTTGCGCAGCACCGCGGCTCCTGACCGCTTCACACGGACGCTGTTTGCCTCGGAGATAAAGAAACGCACCGACCGCCTGACAGCCATCCTGCAGCAGCGGTCACAGCATGAAGAATACCTGCCGCAGGCGATGAACAACGCGATCGAGCTGATCCAGGGTCTGCAGTGGCTCCAAACACAAAACACGCCGGGATCGCGCCATGCATTCGGGTCAATGTACAACGGCGCACTCGACTACGTGGGCAGCGTAATTGATCGGCTGGCAAAGGTATGGCTGCCGCCTGTACAGTGTAAAAGAGGGCGCGTTCAAAGACCACACGCTTGTATTGCTCATGCTGGTGCTTCTGTAGGTTGACGAATTGGACATCAGCGAAGATGCCGACAATGTTGGCAACGACGGGTCGCTGGAGGCGTCATTTGCCGGTGCATACCAGTTCCTTATCGAGCTGATCGCGAAACACAATGAATGTATGTAGATGTGCTGGCATCTGTGGGTGCTTTTATGTTCTGCTGTTGCTGCTGTTGCTGTTGTCGCTTCTCTGGAGATGCACAGAGGAGCTGGCTCCCCAACTAACACATCATTCCCATTTTCTCTCTAGCGTAGGGGAGGCAGTGGGTGTGGCGGCTAAACTGCCATTGCCAGCTCTTCCACTTCCCAAACCTCCCCTGTTTTTAAATACCTGTTCGTAACTTATCACACCACTTTCTCTTGCGTCTCGCCCAAAAAAGATACATATAAATATTAACATTCAAAACACCAACATCCCCTGCTCTTGGACTCCCTAAATGTCTTTATCCTTTGTCTCTAGGTGACGATGGATCAGCCCAGCTGACAACAGAACGGGAGCTGATGCTGCTGGTACTGCCGCTTGCACTGGACCGGCACTTCACTGCCGACACTACCTTGCCCCTGCCGCCGCAGCTCGGATCGCTGGCAGGCATCAGCCAAACCAACGGTCCACTCCTGCAAGTCGCCTTGAGAACCAAATACACGGCGCTGGCAATGACTGCATTGACCCAGGGCATCTACGCCGACGGACTCGTGGAGTGGTTTATTGCGGCGTTTTGCAGCTATCTGTCGCGACCGTCAACGCTCGAAACGCGCTCATTCGCGTGGTCACTGTTCCCACTGGTTTGTATCGGCGCGCATAGCGCAGGAAAAGATGCGTTTCTGTTGGCTGCAAAGCGGTTCAGCATAACTTGCGACGATTCACCGCACCTGCTCGGCATTGCTGCACGCGCTTTGGGTGCGGTGAGCTGTGCGCGGTCTGGATGTCTTGCTCTCCAGGGAGTTCTCGCGGAGCAAGCCGATATCGACATGAGCGACGGCGAGGATGAGGTGCCGGCGACCCTGAGCATTATTGAGT
This sequence comes from Linderina pennispora, assembly GCF_002104995.1. Lineage (NCBI taxonomy): Eukaryota > Fungi > Kickxellomycota > Kickxellomycetes > Kickxellales > Kickxellaceae > Linderina > Linderina pennispora. The sequence continues at coordinate 364,754 of NW_024468253.1, read as the reverse complement.
CGATTATTCACTGCCTCTGCCCCGAGACTGACACTGATATAATGCGCATTTATCATTGCTGTGACTGCGACCATGCTGACACCGACCACCGCCAGCAGCAGCACCCGGCAGTGACAGATGGAGCAGCAGATACTGACGATGGCATGGACGCAGATCCGGGCAGGTCGCGAAAGACTGTCTCGTTGAGCGATTGGGTGCCGTACTGGTTCATTGCGCTGAACCGCGACCTGGATTCCACGCGGGTGAAGTTTCTGCAGAGCATCTGCCGGTTTGTCCGGCACGCACCGGTCGGTGACATCGATCTGCGCACATCGTCGATTGGAGTCGGTACCATCCGCCATCTGCAAAGCAGCAGCCGCGAAATCCGCCTGGCAGCCAAAGACGCGATCCTGTCGTACTCGCGTAGAAATCTGCACGGTGAAACTGACCAGCATGTGGCGGTGCATCGCTCGAACCGGCGCGAGACCATGACAGAGATGCTCAAGCTATCACGGGCTTCCATGATCCAAACATCGTCGAGGAAGTCCTGCAGCTAGTGGCAGGGGGTGTTGGATGTGCATGCACATTTCAAGAGCCGACGCTGGGCCAGGCTGTGTCGTTCCTGGTCGAGTACTACTGCCGCGATAACATCTTCCTCCGTGCAGTGGCGATGGAACAGCTACTCTTGATCTCCCGCAAGCTTGCGGTATCGCTGACGAAGCTGCTGTCGCATTCTCTCGCGATATTGCCTGTACCTTGGCTGACACACTGGCGCAGTCGCTGCCACAGCCATTCATCCACTGCATGCAGATCCTAGAGACGACGCCTGAGCGGTTCGTCAGACAGCACCAGGACACAATCATCCCAGAGCTGATGGTCGCTGGCAACGAGGCGGCGCTCAGGCACGTGGCGGAGATTCTCAATGACACACTGCCGGTGCTGTGCGTGAACCAGACGCCCGCCATCTTCGCCAAAATATTCCTGATTGATGACCAGCTCATGGGCGAAGCCATGCAGCGGTTTGTGCGGCTAATTACGACCGAGTCGCATCTGCCACCAGACAAGGTCGACGTCAACCTCCCCTCGCTCCTCCGATCATACTCGGTCCAGCTCCTGTTCAATCTGATCCTATCCCTGGGAGCCGAAGACAGCGTGCTGCGGAGACGGGCACACAGCGCACTGCTGAGCGTTCGCAACATAGTGCAAACGCCAGGGGCCGAGGCCAAGAACGACGTGACCGCAATTGTGCAAACCAGCGTCAACAACCTGAAAACTGTTGATCCCGCTGATAGCCCGCGACACAGTGGCAAAAACGGGAGCGTGCGCAAGGCAGCAAATCCGCAGCTGGCAGAGTTCCTATCTAAACACGTCCTGGGCGTGCTGGCGTACATGAACGATTTGCTCCGGAGCACAGACCCGGCGACGGCTAGCGCAAGGGGCGACTCAGTAAACAGCCATCGTAGCGAGCAGTCGCAGCGCAAGGCACTCCGCGCAATGGGAGAGCTGGTTGTCCTGCTTGGGTCCCACGCAGCACTGCATACTAACAACATTGTGGCCTCACTGTCGCCATCGACTGGCCGGTCCGCTGGCAGAAGTGGCGCTGAAGTCGTGGGATTTGCTGGCAGTGAGTCCTGAGTCCAGGTATCATTGACCGCCGACCAACTCAACTCGCTGGTCGTGCCGCTGTTGACCACATTCCTGGTCTCTGCCGGCGACGTGCGATCGGGCGCAGCAGAGAGTGTCAACAAGATAGTCCAGATCCACAGGAGTGCACTCCAGAATAACTACGCCAGCATCTGCCCAATCCCAGACGATCCGCTGCTCTCTCGAAGCTACGCTGCGCTGCGCGACTCAGACACCCATCACAGCCTCCGGCAGCGGCTGGCGCAGCTGACGCAGCTGCTCAAGACCAAGGATGCCACCACTGTCCTGTGCACATCGCGCGAGATGTGTCTGCTGCTGAAGCAGCACGAGAAACAAATCACCATGTGGAAGTCCGCACTCTCGCCAGGCGCAAGCGGTGAGCCAGATATCTGGGACGATGTGAAATCGCGCAGCGACACGCTGGCAGATGCGTCACTGCTGGTCCAATGCTGCAGAGGCGCTACGGGCAGCGTGCAAGGTCACTGGAAGGCTTGGCGATATGGCGGCGGCAAACTGTGCGGCATGCCTGGCAGGTCATTGGATTCATCGACAGCCACAAACTTCGCGAAGTCGTCAGCCATATCAGCACCGGCGGAGTCGCGGCAGGTGGCGGCTATGTTGACAGCATTCCGATGCTGAGCGACTTGAGCGACAGCGAAGAACAGCGCGAGTTTGTGTGCACATTTGTCATTGACCATCCTGTCGCACATGTTTGCGCTGGCGCCGTCATCAGGGATCCAGTCGTACGCTGCATATGCGATCCAAGAGCTGCTGCGAAAAGTTGAATTCACAAATGACGTTCTCTTTCGACAGCCAAGGGCGACCCAGCCCAGTCACAGTCCACAAAGCCTGGGAAACAAGAGGAAGACCCGTGGCAGCAAGTCCCAGCGATCAGGAACAAAAGCACAAGATCACGCCAAGATAGACAAGATCCGCCAGCGCTGGGAGCTCTTACCGCCGCATGTTGTCGAGATCATCATGCCGCTGCTTGACTCAAAGTACACGTCGCAGTCATCGTCGCGTTTGCCATCGGCGGCTGACCTGCAGCATGCACAGACGCTTTGTATTGTGCGGACGTCTAGCCAGGTCTCGTGGCTGCGTAGCTGGGTCATTGAGCTTATTGGCCAGCTTGGCGATAGTCCGGTTGCATCGCTGTTCAAGGCTTGCACCAGTGCGATCAAGGAAGGGTCGACAGATATGCTGCTTTTTCTTTTGCCGCAGCTCATCTATCAGCACTGCCTGCTGTCGCTGCAGGACAGCACCAAGCCAAATAGCCCAGAAGAGGTTATCACAGTGGGCTCGGACGATCCAGCATCAGAGGATGTCGACATGGAGAGCGGTAGTAGCGCAACATGGCCAAGGACACTTGGGCTGATATCGAAAGAGATCCAGGCGGTGCTGTCATGCGATGCGGAAGTAGTCAGGATGCCAGCTGAGCAGTGGCGACTCTGCAAGGAGGCAGCGCTGGATCTGCTTGACTCTCTGAACCGATTCTTGCGCACACAGCAAAGTGCCCGCGCAGCCAGCAAGCGGCCTACCCGGAAAAGCATCAAGGATGTGCCTCTGCCGCCTGACGAGCAGACGCTGGCAGCGCTTGTCGCATCGATCCCACACTCGCTGATTGCAGCAGCCGCCAGTGCCTGCCGCCAGTACGAGCGCGCCATCCAGCACACCGAGCTGTCCCTGCGCGAGGGCACATTCGGCAAGTACCCGACGCTGTTCCGCAACACTGACGACTCGGCGGTAGCAGCGATTCAGGAGCTCTACTTTAACATGGGCGATGCTGACGGCGTCACTGGCGCGGCCGCATGTCGGAAGCAGACAGACCACAAATCGGCCATTCTCAAGTACGAGATCGAGGGGGATTGGTCGCACGCGCTGATCGGCCACGAGTCGCTTCTGCGGTCGCAGCCCGATAACACCGAGTTCCAGATGGCCTGGATCCGGTGCCTGCAGAGCATGGGCCAGTGGGAAGGCGCGTGGGCAGCTTCCCACGAGCTGTACAAAATGGAGCCCAGTGGTCGTGAAGACAAGCAGCTGAACTCGGCGTGCCTGGCAGCGGCCTGGCGACTAGGAAAATGGGACTGGGTTGAGGACAAGGTTACGACACGCGACCAGGGTTCATTCAAGTACGATTCCGCAGCAACATTCGACACCACGCTCAGCGCACTGCTGGCCCGGGTGTACCACCAGCGCAGCGATTTATGCAAGCTGGCACTCCCGCTGTCGCTGGCGGTCTGTGCGCCGGATCAAGGCGGATCAAGTCATAGGCCAACCGCACTTGACTTGGCCAGTCGCACTCTGGTAAATGTCGGGCGCGATATTGCTGAAACCGTAGTCTCGTTCAACTCGCCATCGACTGGCACGCAGGCGCCGATGGACACCAACATATCGCCTGACCTGATCTACACACACATGCTCGGCGATATCGGCTTGCTGGCACAGCGCTTGAACTGTGCGGCGCCAGGCGAGAATGGAATCTCAGCCAGCGCGCTGAACAGCCTGGTTGAGCAGTGGCGAGCACGCATCGCATGCTTGCCGCCTGTCTACTCGATCCAGGAGCCGGTGCTAGCGCTGCACAGTTCGCTCTACAACATGCTGCTTGATGGACTTGGCAGTAGTGGGGCTGAACCAGATACTCATCAAGCAGCAGCAGTGTCAGAGATACTAACTAGACACAATGTGCTGTCCCATCTGCAAGCAGCACAGCTGGCGCGCATGGCCGGATTCAGAGCCACTGCGATGGGTATTCTGATACACGCCGAGCTCAGTGGCCCGCTCTCCACGAGTCTGCTGGCGTCGCTGCAGACAGAGCATGCGCAGATTTTGTGGGATGAAGGACACACGGCAGATGCTATGGCGGATATTGGACGCACAGTCGACATGCTAGCGGACAAGCTGAATGTCAAGGGCGACAGCGACCAGGCAGTTCAGTCGACGTATACCGCCGGCGTCAATGTATCGAGCAGCGACAGCGCTGATCACAACCAGCAGTCGCAGGATCTGGACGGCATAAAGGCAGCGTATACCAAGGCCTCACTGCTGCTGTCGCAATGGCAGTACGTGACACACTCAATCAACCCGACGAAGCTTATTTCGCACTACCAGAGCATCCTGCGTGTTCAGGAGAGCGACAAAGCGCACTATGCGCTGGGCCGCATGTACGATACCCTGTTTACCTCTATCACCGAGAGAGAGGCGTCGCGAGGCGTGAAGAACCAGGACCACCGGGACTTCCAGATCACCACGATGCAGTTTTACGTGATCAGGCACTACTCGCGCACAATCATCTATAGCTCGCGGTTCTTGTTCCAGGCGCTGCCACGGCTGCTCACCATCTGGCTTGACGCCGGCGTGTTCGTTATGAGGTTCGCTGACACCAGGCAGAGCCGGGTCGTCGAGCGCTTCAACACCGCGAACCGGGTGGTCAGCAATATGGTGAAGCGGCTGCCAACCTACAACTTCCTCATTGCTCTGTCAGCAGCTCGTCTCGCGCATCTGCCATCCGAAACGAGGATGTCTTTGCAGGTTCTGGAGCACATCATTCTGAGTGTGCTGGAGATGTACCCGCAGCAGACACTATGGCAGCTGGTCGGCGTGCAGCGGTCAACGTATGCAGGCGCGTGCTGAGCGATGCAACGCGATTTTGGCCAAGGCTAGGGTATCTCATGCGGCTAATGTAGGGCCACCGGTGGGTCCGTGGGCGCAACCGCGGAGTTGCAGGTCTGATCAACCAGGCATCGAAGCTGACCGACTTGCTACTCGGTCTCTGCAATGCGGCTCCTCCCTCGCGCTCAGTCACGACGATGCGCATGGCGAAGGATTTCCGAGAACTGGCCCGGTGCACCCCGCTGGACATCATCATTCCGCTGCAGAGCAGCTTGGCGCCGACGCTTCCGGACACAGTCTCGCAGCGGCGCCGAGTATGAGCTCGCGCTATCATCGGCGCGAGCCGGCGCCAGCGCTGCTGCCGGCGGCAATGCGCAGACAGCCTCGCAGCAGGCGATGCTGCACCAGCCATTTTCCGGAGACTTGCCAACGATCAGCAGCTTTGCCGATGAAGTCGAGGTCATGCATTCGCTGCAGCGGCCGAAGAAGATTGTGATCGTGGGCAGCGACGGCCGCAACTACCGGTTCCTGTGCAAGCCCAAGGATGACCTGCGCAAAGATGCGCGTCTCATGGAGTTCAATGCGATGATCAACCAGCTACTGCAGGCGAACTCGCAGACGCAGAAGCGCAACCTCCGTATCCGCACGTACATGGTAGTCCCGCTGAACGAGGAGTGCGGGCTGATCCAGTGGGTCGGCCCTACGACAGGCATTCGCCAGATTCTGATGAAGCTGTACAAGGCGCATGGTGTCGCGATCCAGATGTCCTGAGGTCAAGGCCATTTTGGACAAGACAAGCCCGTCGCCTGAGGAGCTGTTTAACTCCCAGCTGCTGCCAATGTTCCCGTCGGTGATGCACGAGTGGTTTTTGCAGTCGTTCCCCGACCCGCCTCGCTGGCTGGCTAGCCGCACGGCGTTCACAAAGACCAGCAGCAGTGATGTCGATTGTCGGATATATCCTCGGGCTTGGCGACCGCCACTGCGAGAACATTTTGCTGGACGAAGGCTCGGGCGATGCGGTCCACGTCGACTTCAACTGCTTGTTCGAGAAGGGCCTCTCGCTGGAGAAGCCCGAAAAGGTTCCCTTCCGGCTGACGCACAACATGGTTGACGCGAATGGGCGTCACCGGGTACGAGGGCACGTTCCGCAAGACCTGCGAGATGACGCTGCGGCTGCTGCGCGAGCACCGCGATGCGCTGATGTCGGTGCTTGAGGCATTTGTGCACGACCCGCTGGTCGAATGGTCGAGGCGCACGCGGTCTGCGAGCAGACCCTCTGCATCCGCCAGAAATGCGACGCACCCGAATGAGCAGGCGACGAAGAGCCTGGCCACCATCAGCAAGAAGCTGCAGGGCGTGATCCAGGGCCAGCCCCCGCTGTCGGTCGAGGGGACACGTCGACGAGCTGATTCGCGAGGCAACTGATCCAAAGCGGCTGTTTCAGATGTATATTGGCTGGGCAGCCTACATGTAGCGATGTGAGTCCGTGTTTGAGCAGCCGGAATGGAATGATCTATAGCCCTCTATGGCCGCTGCCGGCTGGGGAGCCGTCCCAGCGGAGCTGGCGCTCCTGGCCCTTTGGTGCACATGCAGGTCTGTGTGACCCAGAGGTCCGTCTAATCTGGCAACTGGAGCTCGTTGGAAGTCACGCCTTGGGTGACCAGGAGCTGCTTTATCTCTCCGCTTTCGGGAATGGCACCCAACGTGCAAATCACGCTGACGAACGTTTTTCTGCACTCTTGGGTCCTCGCTTCACTCTTCCCTTTTCAAAAAAATATTTTGTGTACTATTCTATTTCTTAAAAATGTCTACCCGTGGCCAGCGCTATCGCCTGCGGACACTGGCCATGCTTGGCGCCTGCCTGTCGACAACCACAGCCGGCACGGTGTATCTCTTCTCTACCTATGGACCCGCGCTCTCACACAAACTGCGCCTGACCAGCACGCAGAGCAATGTGGTGGCAATTTCGGCAAACTACGGGCTGCTGCTCTCAGGGCCGTTCTTTGGATGGGCTGCCGACACTGTTGGCCCCAAGGTGCTCTCTGTGTTTGCCGCGATAGTCTCGATGCACAGCGTTCTCGGCACTGGCGTACACGTTTGATGGAACCCTGGGCCTGCCCAACTGGATAGTCCTGGCTGGCTACATGGTGCTGGTCGGCCTGGCGGCGCAGGCTGCAAACATGGCGGCGGTAACAACAACGACGAAGAACTTCAAGCAGAACCGCGGCAGCGCTGTGTCTCTGTGCATTGCGTTCTTCGGGCTCTCCCCGTTTGTGCTGTCCCATGTGAACTCGCTGTTCTTTCGCATCGGGCGAAACCCCAAACACATTCGGATACCTAAAGTTCCTGTCGTACCTGGGCCTGACAGCGTCGACTCTGGGCGCACTGATGCTCTCGGTAGTCGGCTTTGGGCCAAGCCGGTTCAGGCGTGACGTGCCGGATGGCTTTGTGGTCGATGTAGCCTAACGACTCTGCCTCTGTTGCCAGCGACTTTTTCTCGAGGAGCAGCGAGGATTCGGAGGATCGCGGGCTGCTTATCCACGCACGCAGCGGAATCCCCAAGCCCAATGGCGCCAACTACGAGGCCGTCACCCAGTCGCTTGCGTCTCCCGGGCAGAACCCGATGCCATCAGATTCGGAGATCGAGTCCGCAGTCACCGGCACTCCGCAGCCATCTTCGGCTGCGCAAGCGACGGCAGGCACAACTGAGGACGGCGTCGACTACGACACGGCGCGTGACCTTGGCGGATTCGCCTATATTTCCGACCCGGAGGCACAGCTGCTGGCGCTGGTGCTATTCCTCTCGGCTGGCATCGGAGTGTTCTACAACAACAACGTGGGCACCATTGTCAATGCGCTATACCACTCGTCAACTGACACGCCCGAGCCGAGCGTGGCGCAGCGGCTGATCAACAACCACGTGGCGACTGTCTCCCTGGCCAGTTTCCTGGGCCGCCTGACGATCGGCATTGTGGTAGACTTTTGCAAGCGCATGTGGCGGGTCCCGCGCTCGGGCGTGCTGGTGTTTGTGGTGCTGAACACGGTCATCTCGCAGGTCATTGTTGGCTCCGCCGAGAACCTGACCATGCTGTGGGTTGGCAGCGCATGGACTGGCCTCAGCTACGGCTTCATTTTCGGCTTTGTGCCCACACTTGTCAGCGTGTGGTTTGGCACCAAGTACTTTGGCTCCAACTGGGGTCTTACCTCGGCCAGCATTGGGTTTAGCGGCCAGGCGCTGGGAGCGTTCTTTGGCTTCATCTACGACTCGAAATGTGCCTGACCAGGACCCGTCAAAAGTGCTACAAGGGTGGGTGCTATCGCGACGCCTTTATTCTTTCCACTGGTGTCAGCCTGTTTGGCCTGCTGGTCGCTGTCATTCTGGCAAGGCGCCGGGGTGATCGCCGTCGCGAGAATCGCCGTCTGTGGGAGGCAGCAAGAGGTCAACGACATTGAGTATGTGCCAGTTCATTCTGGCAGAGTAGCTTGGTAGTTAAAGGCACGACACATGAATTTAGATATAGTATCATGGCTGCTTTCTGATTATTTTCCGCAGTTTCCTATTCCAGCCGATACCATAAAGGATCAGACCATCGGATGGTTGACTTTAATGTGCTGCATTCAGGGTATTGCCAGGAATTTGAATGTGGTTTTGCACAAATAAAGAAGAAAGGAAAAGACAGCGACTGCAGGCTCTGGAGTGTTGGTAGAATTATATATCCATCATGACTCGAACATCTTCGATTTGTGTGCAATCGTGGCGCCATGTATTGAAAGATATCCACTATCCTTTCTCAGAGGTCCGAGTCATCGCTGCCATTGTTCTCAGCGGGATCTGGGCACTTATTGTTATATATCTGTTTCCCGGTCGCCTGCATTAGCTGTGTTTTTGGCGCCGATATCGGTCATGGGCAGCATGCAACAAAAGCTGCATTGTCTGAAATTATCATGTGTAAATAATGATATCCATGCTGTGATGTGTCCAGCCAATGATATATTGAGTGCGATTGAAAGTGCGCGTTTGAATAGAATATGGACAGCTATTTAGTTGATGAAGCGAACCTAGAGTTATCCCAGTAAACAGAGGGATCATAACGACTTCAACGCGTGGGTCCGTTGCGAATATGTTCGTTGAACTCGTGCAGTGCAACCGCCCATTCCTTTGACATATAATCGGTTTTCGCAAATATTCCCAGTGGTTTGTAATCGTCAGCTACAGGGCACCGGCGCATCAATGTATGCAACAACACTCTCAAAGGCAGTGTTGTCCACAATGATCAGTCCGTCCTTATTGACCAAGCCCTTGTCCATGATGGTTTCGTAGTATCCTTTGTACGAGATCTTGTCGGCATCGAGAAACGCAATATCAAAAGTGACTCCTTCGAGCTGCGCCAGGAGCTTGTTCGCGTCGCCAACAATAATATCGATATACTCGTCGACGCCTGCCTCGATGATGTTAGCACGGGCCTTGGCTGCATATTCTTCGCTGATCTCGAAAGATACGATGGGCTTATGCCCAGTCTCATCAGCACCGCCCTTGACACCATTGCGCTTCAGTGCATTGGCGTGGAAGATTGCAGAGATGCCAATGAATGTGCCGATCTCCAGAATCCGCCTGGCTTTGATCAGTCCGGCAATGAATCCCTGGAGAATACCCTGGTAGTCCACAACCGACATGAAGTGCTCGATTGGGAGATGGCTCTCGCGGGAGCGTTTAGCGGATTGAACTCATAGCCGGAGGGACTGAGCCAAATGGCAAGCCCTTGTTGATCGAAGCCTGCACAGCGTAGTAGTACTTGAGCCTCTCGAAAGTTGTATGACTCGAGCTCGTCGCGGGTTGGCGTGCCAACAGGGATGATATTCAGACTATCACCATACTGGTCGATTGTCGCACCGGTTTGCGATGCATGCTCTTTGCCAGTAGTATTGACGACACCCGGCATAGACTTGACCTTCGTTAGTATTGGTCATTGGCAATAATGTTGAGTAATAGAATGCTGCTGTAGAGCTGCTACTGAGGTTGGAACGTGATCGTATATGTGAAACACGCTAAATATATGTGTGGTATTTGATGTTGCTATTTAGCAAAGAGGTCTGGTGGAATGCTAGTACTCGCTACTTTCCACTAAACAATAGACTGTTGTATGTATTAGCAATAAAACAGCTTCAGCTCGCAATCTGGTGGTGTCTTGAAGCCACTGCTGAACTACGATGGTGAGATGAGTTACTGCTCTTTGGAGACGTATTTAGGTTGATCTGGTTTAAGCTGGCAGGTGGCCACTATAGCAAAAACTTGTGCGGATGATGTTGGTTTGGGCTATTAAAATTTAGTTGATAGTGATGAACATGAGTAAGTCTTTGTCCTTTTACATTGTATTTTCACTACCTCACCCCCATTGCAATATATGCGAATTGATCTTCTGACCACAATTGCTGCACATTCTGCTGCGTACTCAGGAAATGCAAAGTGGAGGCTGAAACGAAACTAGGCAGCAGTCCTTTACTCTCATTCGAGTACTCGATAATGTATGCTAGTCATGCCTCTACTTGGCCATATAGTATGAATAGTTTATGGCTGCATACACAAACGACGAGGCACCACATTCGAGCAGGACGCCATAACAGCGATATAGAATGGCTGCCACCAAGCGACTATAAAGAGGGGCATTTAACACATCAGCTATATTTGGTAACTGGCGTATGTTTTCACTGTTTTGGAAAGAGAAAACAAACAATAGTGAATACCATGGACATGCGCTTTTAATTAAATCAATGAATGCCAATTCAGGCCATTGGGTCTTTTGCCTACATGTACAGCTAATATTCATATACAAGACATGGAATACTTTTCAATGGATGTCAATAAAGCATTTGCTAATGATAAGAGCTGGATTCTTTAGGATGCACAACACATGTCTTTGTATCCGTTTCGTGACCCAAATATCAGTTTGTATATTGATTTCCTCCAGCCAAATGCCCTGTAGAGATATCAGGCCTGCATAAAACCATGCCAATATTGTCCGAATGAAAATAGCATCTATTCGATGGCACTCCTATTGGTGTGGTATATTTATGTCTGGCCAGAGTGATACGCGAATAGTTAAAAATGCTCTGCTTGAATCAGCACTGCATCGTCCAATCCGGTCTATGGCTAAAGGTGTTATAGAGAAGTGTCGAAGAGCGCTGACAACCAAACGGCCAAGTAAATGTGCGTGCTATTGTTTTACTGTCATGAATCTAACTTGTATTGTATTGGATAGGTAGAAAGGCCCTGTGCCTACCGACGACATCTCCGAGGGTATGCTCCAAAATGGCATCCATTTATGCTCTGGCGAACAGCCCAAACTGTTGGTTCCAAGGTCGGCCGGTATTATATAGATCCGTTCTAGGCTGTGCAACCCACTTTTCTTTCTCCACTCTGTGTGTGCCATGCAAAAAGACTGCCTATATGGTACCAGGCACACATTTTTGTATTGAGAAATTGGATCGGGTCTGCTGGTTTCCATGCAGATTAAAAAGTGAACAGAAACCAGATCAGCGATTTTCGCCATAGTTCCGGGTCTGCCACAAATCAGCTATACTCGAGAGCTGCCATTTCCTGCAGGGGCAGATAGCCGCCTTCCGTTAACTTGTTTTACTTTTTTTTTTTTGCTTGTTTTCTTTATTTTGCGTTGAATTAGAACTCGGCCATGGCTTTTGCAATGAGGAGCAGTCTATCTGGCAGTCTGAACTTGCCGAGGTATGTAGCCGCGCCATGGACCTGCACTTTCGGTAAGAGTTCTGTTGACTAACCTGCAGTCGTGAACCGACCTATTTCTCTTGTAGAATCGGCAGCCCTTCGTCTCTGCGATACCTGAGAGCAGCTGACACACGGATTCCACTCACACAATCGATTCGATACCAGATTCTCAGGCTTGCCAATACCGGGCAAGCATGGCAGAGGCACAGCCCAGTAGATAAGCGGTGGCTGCACACAATCACACATACACTAGGGGGAATTGCGGGTAAAGGCAGGCTGGCTAGAAGCTATGCAGCTTACTCAACCGAATCAAAGAGTCCGTCGGAAGTGAAGCAGGAGCAGGACGGTTGTGGTGAAGGAGCACCACGAAAAGGTGCTGACAATTCCGAATGCACTGACCATGGCGCGGATCCTGTCGTCGCCGTACATAGGATATCTGATCGTGCAGCAACGATATGGTCCTAGCGCTTACCGGATGTGTCGTGTTTGGGCTGACCGATGCGCTGGATGGATATATTGCGCGTCAAATACAATATGATGTCGTTTGTCGGCTCGATTATCGACCCAGCAGCCGACAAGGTGCTGATGACGACACTGACGGTGGCACTGGCATATGGCGGGCTCTTGCCAACAGCCCTGGCAGCAGTTATTATCGGACGCGATCTGGCGCTGTCGCTGGCGGCATTCTTTATCCGGTGGACGACGCTGCCGGCTCCCAAGACTCTGAAGCGGTACTTTGATCTGTCGATTCCGTCAGTCGAGGTACGGCCGACGCAGATCAGCAAGTGGAATACGGCGCTGCAGCTGTCCACTGATGGTGGCTACGCTTACGTCGCCAGTTTTTGGCATTCCAGTCGACCACACAGGGCTGGTGGCGCTGCAGTGGATCACCTGGAACCACCACGGTTCTCAGCGGAATTGGGTACTTGACATCCAAGGACGCTGTACACCGGCTGACCAAGGCCGAGGTAGCAAAGCGATATCCCAAAGCCGCCGCACATTCTGCCGACTAAGAAACAGCAAAAGTAGACACGGAGCAGATATATTTCTCAAATACATATTGCCATGCTAGATGAGCGTGCGCGGCTTGTCCTTGATATCGTCAAGCTTGGCCAGCTTCTTCGCTGACAAAGATTGCGCGCGCCCGATCCATGTCATCGACAGTGTTGGCGCGGCGCAGACACTCGTTCATGATGTTTTTGTGCTCCTTGCAGTTCCAGACCACGCTGATCGTGTATTTGGCGCTGCACTCGGAGAAGAACCGCATGGCGTCGGCACACCGGTCATACGACTGCTGCCGCTTCAGCTCGATCACCTTGTTCTCCTCTCGCCGCGTTAGCGAGGCAACCTGCAGGCTGGGGTGCAGGCTGGGTGCCGCGACAGGCGGCTTTGGCGTCATTAGCCTTCTCTTTCTCTTCGGGCGACATTGCAGGTGTAGAAATTAGTCGAATTGCTTAGTGAACGGCGCGAAAAAGCCGCAATGCACGAAATGGCTGCTGGCAAGCTTGCTCACTCGAAATGGCACTGATCGCAGAATCCTGGGATTCGGATCAGCGATCACGCTTATCGCAAAAAGCCCCATGCTGGCTGGCAGTGCACAGCGCGCCTTGGTCGGAGCATTTCGCCCTAAAGCCGGGTGGTCCGTTCACTGCAGGATCAACTCGGGACGAGTGACACAGCGAGGCGACAAAGGTGTGCATTCCCCGGGTCGGGCGAAAAAAGGGGGCTGTCGAGAGATACGGGCAGCGCGACACGGCGGGTCAGGGGGAGTATAAAAGGCAGTGCGAGGCATCGTAATCTCCGAGGAGCACTGCTTTTCTCTTTCCATCCATTCCTTGAACTTTCAATAGTCCCCGTCTACGTAAGCGACAAAAGCAACGATGTCTCCTGCTGGCCCTATTCTCAAGAACGGCGCTGTAAGTAGCACGAATTCAGAAGAGCGCAACAACAGGACACGTCCAAGGAGAGAAGCGTGTCCAGCTAACCGTGTCAGCTCCATCGGCCAATGTACTAAACCCACCCTGCTACCTTGCTTCCTGTCTACCGTCTCCTTCCCTGGTGTATCTCCTCCCATGCTTCTTTTGTCTGCTCTACCACTCCTGTGAGGCCCCGACCCACCCTCCATCTGCCCATCAGCTTTAGCTCCGCCAGGCTCTCCTCTCTGGAGTCCGTGCTGCCGCCAAGGCGCAGTCCAGCCAGGGTGCTGTGCGCACTTTCACTGCTGCTGCTGCCCAGCTCTCGGTAAAGATCAATATAATTTGGCATGAGACGAACTCGCAACGTACGCAGCCGCTAACCAAACCGATGTCTTTTTTTAGAAGGTCCGTGTTGAGCGCGACACCATGGGTGAGCTCGAGGTGCCGGCCGACAAGTACTACGGCTGCCAGACCGCCCGCTCCAAGATGAACTTTGACATCTGCGCCGACACCGACCGGATGCCCGATGCTGTGATCAAGGCCATGGGCGTTCTGAAGAAGGCGGCAGCCATCGTCAACCGCGACTTTGGCCTTGATTCCACGGCCAGCGAGGCGATCCAGCAGGCAGCGACGGAGGTGATCGAGGGCAAGCTTATGGACCACTTCCCGCTGGTGGTCTGGCAGACGGGCTCGGGCACGCAGACGAACATGAACGTCAACGAGGTGATTGCCAACCGTGCGATCGAGATTCCTGGGCGGTGAGCTCGGCTCGAAAGAAGCCCGTGCACCCGAACGACCACGTCAACAAGAGCCAGTCGTCGAACGACACGTTCCCGACGGCCATGCACATTGCGGCGGTGACCGAGATCAACCGGCGCCTGATCCCTGCGCTGACCGCCCTGCGCGACGCCTTCCAGGCCAAGCAGGACGAGTTCAAGAATATCATCAAGATCGGCCGCACCCACCTGCAGGACGCGACCCCGCTGACCCTGGGCCAGGAGTTCTCTGGCTACACGCAGATGCTGACCAACGGTATCGAGCGCATCGAGGCCTGCGCTGCCGCGCCTGTCGCAGCTGGCCATTGGCGGCACTGCTGTGGGCACAGGCCTGAACACGTACACCGGCTTTGACAAGGCCATGGCCGAGGAGATCTCGAACATCTCTGGCTACCAGTTCACGTCGGCGCCGAACAAGTTCGAGGCCCTTGCGGCGCATGACGCGCTGGTTGAGGCATCGGGCGCCCTGAACACCATTGCCGTCTCGCTGTTCAAGATTGCCAGCGACATCCGCCTGCTGGGCAGTGGCCCGCGGTGCGGCCTCGGCGAGCTGCAGCTGCCCGAGAACGAGCCTGGATCGTCGATCATGCCGGGCAAGGTCAACCCGACGCAGTGCGAGTCGATGACGATGCTGTGCGCGCAGGTGATGGGCAACCACACGGCGGTGACCTTCGGTGGCGCCAACGGCCACTTTGAGCTGAACGTGTTCAAGCCCATGATGATCTACAACGTGCTGCACTCGGTCCGCCTGCTGTCCGACGGCAGCGACTCGTTCCGCAAGAACTGCGTTGTCGGCATCAAGGCCAACGAGGAGCGCATCAACAAGATCCTGCACGAGTCGCTGATGCTGGTCACTGCGCTGAACCCGTACATTGGCTATGACAATGCTGCTGCTGCCGCCAAGAAGGCGCACAAGGAGGGCACCACGCTGAAGCAGGCGGCCATTGCCCTGGGCTCGCTCAACGAGGAGCAGTTTGACCAGTGGGTGCGCCCTGAGGACATGCTGGGCCCCAAGGACTACAAGAACTAGACATTGCACGAAAAAGTAAAACCACATAGTATTGACCAGCCTGCTGGGACGAGATGCGTGGACATGTATGGCACCAGGAGAGCAAAATAGGGAGATGGGGCAGATCGACACATGTACATTGAGCAACACACGGCATACAGCCTGGAGGTGGGGAAGGCACATCACTGCATACGTAATTTAGCAAGACGTGAGAAAAAAAGGCTCATGAAGTCGTTGTCGCGTTTCTTAGTTGGCAGGACGGCGTCTGCGGTAGCACTTCAGCGTGCGGCCCGGGGTGCTTGGGATCCTGAACAGTGGCAACCTCGAGCGAAGCAACTGGGGATGAGGTCGGTGCCGCAGACGGCATAGGGGGCTCTGTCGCAGCAGTGGCCGGTGCCGAGCTGGCCGGTGCCGAGCTGGCCAGTGCCGAGCTAGTAGAAGCAGCCATGGGGTCTGGGTTCCGGCCGTTATCGTCGAGCGACACGGTAGGAGAGGCCATGGGGGCGGCTGAGGTCATCGGGGCAGGCGTCGACATGGGGGCGGCGGAGGTCGATGTGTTGGCAGCATGGGCATAGCGGCTCAGCGATGTGACATCGGCAACCTGGGCCTCGACCTTGCTGTTGAATCCATACACGTAGCTGAGCGACGGCTGGCCCTTCTTGAGCAGCTCACCCATGGACTTGGAGCTATCGACGACGTGGCTCTCGGACTCGACCTTCAGGTCGAAGCAGGACGAGTACCACTGGCCGGCAGGGTTCGCGTTGAAGTACCAGAACCACACAAAGTGATATGTCTGCCCGGGCATCCAGGTCCTGCGGCACCTTCCAGCTCCCAAAGCACACCGAGTTCGGGTTGTCCGGGATGTAGCAGTTCCCGTTCGTCGCAAACTCCATCGAGCCAGCAACCATCGACGTGTCGCGCTCCTTCACATCCATGAACTCCTTGGACGAGTCAGGATAGTACAGGACCTTGATCGTCGTCGGGCTCTCGTTGTTCAGATGCCCGTTCATCTCCCATGTCGTGTACACCGTCTCGCCCGGCTGCACCGTCGCCATCTTGAAGTTGCCCGGGTAGTTCATCGATGCCTGCTGCTTGTCATTGCACATGGCCTGCGAAGAGGGCGATCCGCTGAACAGGTACGTGTACTCGGTGTTGATGTTGGCATCTTGCCGCCCCGGGTACCCGCGCGGGTAGCCGAGGCACGATTGGTTGACCGGGTCGTACTTGACGCAGTCAACCCAGCTGTGAGCCAGCACAGACGAGACAACAGCAGCCAAGGCGACAGCGTTGCGCACAATCGAAATCATTGCAATATTTCAATACAAAAGGTCGGATAGAGTGGTGGTGATTGGTTTGCAACCTAAAGAGGTCGAAGGGGGAGATGGAAAGTGAGGGGAAAGGGATATATAACAAGCCAAGTGGACAATAAGAACTAGCGCACGGGAAGGGCTATATTTTAACTTGGCCTCTATAAAACTTCGGTAATACGCGGAAAGGGTGAGGAGGGAGGGAAAGTCTGCGTCAACGCAACTCTCGCAAAGAAGGTGTGAAAAATGCAAATAGGTGAAGAGGGAGCAAAGGAAAAGAGACGAACTAGCGCAGCGAATAGCTCGTCAATTGGGATACGAGGCACGAAAAACGACGAGTTTGCCAAAAACATCGCCTTTGTCCGAAGGGTACTGCTCGTTGTTGTTTTTTTTCGTCGTAAACTTGGGAACGTTTTTCATTATCCTACTGCGTTCAGCGCGTGGAGACGCCGATATGGCGGACTCGCTCTATATCCGTAGTCATTCTTCGTCTTTCGCGACAGACTGGCCGCCCAGTGCAAGGTGGAGAATGCGCGAATAAGGGATGTTGATTGCAATCAACACAAAGAAATGGGGGGAGACATGCGTGTGGTAAAAATAAGGGATCGGCAGAAGGACTGACGGTTTTTTGGGCTGGTGCAGCATGGGCATTGGACAGACTGCAGGCCATTCAGCGCCAGCTGTGGTGTTTGTTGTTGCACCCTTCTTCCCAGAGCCTGGCAATATCTATTAGGTCATCCTTTACGATTCTAGCTCCAATCATCAATGACGGGGCGCGGCTCCTCTGGAGCGGACCGGTTAGACTGTTTTTAAAAATAGAACTGGCTTGCTAGACGGGTAAGGGGGAATCTGCAGATGCCCAGACAAAACGATCACCGTCCGAGCTTGGCCAAGCTTGATAGCTGTCAGCTGTTTTTCACTTGCACTTCTGTGCGCTTTCCAGGATGCAGGCCAGAAAGGAGGCCATGCAGTTTCATGGACATGACATGGGACATGGACATGGGAAAGGAGCCAGCACATGGCTCGCACGATGCATCGCGACTCGGATGGCCATTGCTGCGCTACTGCCTTTCCATCATCGCCTTTGTTGCTGCTCTCTCTGTCTAACCTGGATTGTGCTAGTCCTATTCCGAGTTGTGGCACCAGAGGCTAAACAGGACAATAGGACGCAACAATAGCAGAAACCAAGAGTTCTGCGAGCTGGACTCCAGCTGCACAATGACGAAAGGCGGTCCATTTCTATTTCTTGCTAACGTAGATCGCAAATCCGGGACCGCCACCAGAGGAAATCGCTGAGGACCTGCCAGCGAACTGGACTCGGAGTATGCCTCAAAAGTTCATTTCCGAAATAGCTGTGCGGCTTGCATGCAGTCACGTTTCTTTGATCAGCAAATAGCAGCAGGCTGGGCCAGGGGGTTCCAGTGCGCCAGGACATCGGGTCGCTACAAAAACCATATATTTTCAGATACAAACCAAGAGCTACTCCAAGCTCCAGCAGCCACTGGTAGTGGTCGCGACGGCTGCCACGCGGGAACTTTGACGCGTACTCCTTTAGCGGCCTTCTTCAGCCGCGGGTCCAGCTCGATCATCCTCTTCATATGCTCGTGTGGCAGGCTGAACATGACCTTGAACGTTGCCGGCAGCAACTCGTAGCAGCACAGCACGAATCCCTGCCAGACATCGTCCTGCATCTGCCACACACGACGCTCGACCAAGGTATTGAGCATGCCGTTGATAAGGCCAGCAGTGCTCCGGTGCTTCTTGTGGCAGAGTATTCCCGTGCGCAGCAGCAGAGGTGGCACCTCGTCCTGCTCCAGCAGCATCTTGACGGCGGCAGCCAGGATCTGCGGCGAAAACACCATGTCCTTGTCGATGCAGATACGCACGGCCTCCACCGCACATGCGATGCCTGTGTCGTAGATTGGCTTGGCGTGGAGTGCGACGAGCAGCTCAGTCGGGCTCATGCAGCTGGGGCGGCCCTGGTACGACGTGGTCAGGCGGTCAAAGCCCATGGTGACTAGCATGTGCATGGGCTCGGTGCCATTCAGCATGCGCACAACCTCAGGCAGGTACTGCGCCAGCTGGTCGCGCGTCATGCCATTGAGCACAAAGATCAGAACGCGCGGGCTGGGCTGGCGCTCCTTGTATATATCGATCACGGTCTGAACCAGCTCCTTGGACGGGACCGTTTGCAGCGTAAGCAGCTCCACCATCCGCAGCACCATCAGTTCGGCTCCTGGTGGGAATGTGCGCAGGACAGGCAGGACCTTTGCTGGGCTGTGCGCCAATGACAGCACCAGCGGCTTGATGTGGTGGCGGATCATGACCTGCACCTGCGGAATCGCATCAGCATAGATCTCGAGTATTTTGGACAGCAAGCTGGTATTGCGGGTGCACAGTGCTAAGAACAGCTGTGAGCGCCGAAGCACCCGCTCAGCAATCGCAGCCTCGCCTGCAGCCTTTGCCTTGGCGGCAAGTGCCTTCGGGTCCTCAGGCGCTGTAGCCTCATCGCCCTCCATGGGCTGACCAGTAGGCGTCTCCAGAATGCCCTTCACTTTGGTCCCCAGCTCTGCAAACTGCGCAGTTGCGTCCTTCAGGCTCTCACGCATACCATCCAGTGCCATCTTCTCTATCCACGCCGCGTGTGTGGGATCGGTGTGATGCTTCTTGACGGCAATGATGCATGCTGTGCGTGTGGCACTATCGGGGTTCGCGCTATAGGCAAGCAGAAGACGAAGCCCCTCGCGGCGCACAGGCGGACGCAGCGCAATGGCATCACGCAGCGTCGCGATGCCCATGTGTGCGGTGCGAGGGTTGCTGAGGCATGTGCCCATCTTGCTAATGAGGACAGGCGGGAAAAACGGCGCTTCGACGATGTAGTTGAACAGCAGCCGGTCATGCTGCGGTGCCCTGCTGGCAGGCGGCACTGCCACAGTGCCCTCGGCAGCGCCAGGCACGACCTGGGCTGGCTGTTCGGCTGTCAGCGTGGCTTTGATTGCCGATTCAAGGATGCTATCAAAGAAGCGCGTGCACCAGTCGGTGTACAGCGCAAGTGGCGAGAACTCGTCTGGCTTGCTCTCTTTGAGCTCGGGGTTGGCGATAATTACAGCCAGCCAGAGCTCATACAGCAGCAGCTGGGCCAGCCGGTAGTGTGCCCGCGGTGACTCAATGATAAAAGAGATCACGCCCCCGATGCACTCGCGGATCCCATGCGACAGCACGCTATCTGCCTGCTTGCTGGTTGCAAGCCTGTCGGTATCTGCCTGCGTGATGTAAAAGTTGGAGATCAGCCGCACCAGCAGCAACATTGCGTCCTCAAGCACGCCCGCGTTGGTGCTGAGCCCGTTGGGCAGCACCCTGGGGGCATTGATCTCGGCCACATCGCGGCTGCCCTGGACGTGCATGCTTTCGACCAGCGCCTTCACCCTCTTGCTGGCATCCACCACGCGATTGAACGCCTGGTTCATCATCTGCTCGCGCAGCTCGGGCGTGATGTCCTCACTCTTGTGCAGCACAAACGGACCGGAGTCCGTTGCTGCGCTGACCTCTTCGTCCATTTCAACATCCCCCGTGGCCGACTTGTCAGCCTTGTCAGCCTTTGCAGCTCTGGATGCAATGTCAGCGATGGCAGTAACAGCTGCTGCTGCCACTTGCTCAGCCTCAAATTTGACCCGCTTCGTGTTTTCCTCAAGCCTGCGGAACTGCTGCTCCTCATCTTCCTCCTCGTCGTCAGACTCGGGCCGGTGCGCCGGGCGCTTCTTGCCCGAGGCCATGTTACGGTTCAGCGACTCGAGCATGGCCCCGATTTCGGCCGGCAGCGGCGCGATGCTCGAGAACGAGTTTGCGTCGGTCGGCAGCATCGGCGCTGGCTGATCAGCCATGGTGTCATCGTCTGGATCGAAATAGTAATCACCGTCACGCGCCTGGTCCCAGGCAGAGGCCGCAGAGCTAGGCTGGCTATACCGCTGTCTCTGCTGCTGCTGTTGCTGCTGTTGCTGCTGCCTTGACGCCATCTTGCTGCGCTCTCTGGCGCGCTTTTCCTCCTCGTACTTGCGCCGACGGGCCTGCCGGCTCTGCCAGGAGATCCACTCGGACCCGCCCAGGGTATCCAGAATGCTCTCCAGCTGCGGGCAGTATTTCTGCACCAGGCCCTGAGCCAGCATCCTGCAGTACAGCTGGAACAGCGACAGACGCAGGGTCTTTTGAATGGTGGACGACTGGGTGGAGGTCACCATCGAGTTGTAGTTGGTGTTTATTTGCTCGTACCAGTCCATCACCGGTCGCAGCAGCATCGTGACAAACTGCGGTCGCAGATTCATCAGGTACACATGCGATGTCACTATACCGGTGATAAAAGTCGTGTTGAACAGCCGCGGCGTCTCGCTGTTGGGCAGCAGCGACAGCAGCATCTGCCGTGCCGACGTGCCGCGCTCCTCCAGCTGGGCTTTGTTAAGATATGGGTGCTGATCAGGGCACAGATCCAGGCTGGCCTCATCGTACCCCTTTGTATCAGCACGCTGCTGCGCTGCCGAGAAGATTGCGGCCTCTGTCTCCAAGAACTTGACCACATGCATCAGTGTGGCTGGGTCCTCCGACTGTTGCGGGATCTGGCGGATAGTCACTGCCAGGCCCGTGCATCTCTTTGTATGCCTGCATCCACATGCGCTCATCCTCCTCCTCGTCGGTGCAATGCCGGTACAGGACCGACCAGAACCGCGTCAGCGCCTGGATTGCGCGCCGCACAATCGGGCCTGGCGTGTGGCTCATCTGGCGCAGCGTCTGCCCGGCTATTTTTAGGAAGCGGTGGACCATGCCTGGGTATGTTGTCTTGAACAGCTGCTTGGTTGGCGGCCGCAGGCACACAGGCGTCCTCCATCACCGCCCACCCCCACACGCCCAGTGTCGTTAGGTATACGAGCGTGTCGTCCGAGTCGTTGGCGCTCTGGCCGTGCCACGCTCCGATTGCAGGCTCATTCGACTGGTAGCCCCTGTTAAAGTAGTCCGGGTACAGGAGCAGCGGGTTGACGCGCAAGAAATCCACCAGCTTGTCCAGCTGTGTGCGATTCGGCGTTTCACTCTCCACCCCCAGCCTGTACAGCTCGTCGGCACGCGTGGATACCTCTGTGCTGGCCATTTAAACTGCTGCTGGAATAAGTACAAAAAAATTGCGAGTGTCGATTTAAAAGGGAATTCTGTTGATTAAAAGCATGCGTCTGGAAGCAGAGGAAAAGGAGAGGCTGGTCAAACTTTTCTTGCCAGTGATCCACAGCACACAAAGCGCCTCATCCTGGACAAGCCTTTTTCAAACTCACTTTCCCCCTGTATTTCAATGTCGCTCACATTCTACTTTGCCATCGTGGGCACCAACGACTCGCCGCTGTACGAGGACCGAGTTCGGCATGCGGAGGGACGAGAACAAGCACCTGAACCAGTTCATTGCCCATGCCGCGCTGGACCTGGTCGACGATGCGCAGTTCATGAGCAACAGCTGCTACTTGAAGACCGTTGACCGGTACAACGAGTGGAATGTATCGGCGTACGTGACGCCCACCAACGTGCGGCTCATGCTGCTCCACGAGAACAAGGCTGAGGACTCAATCAAGGGCTTTTTCACCGACTGCCACGAGCTGTACCTGAAGACCCTGCTGAACCCGTTCTACGAGCCCAACGCGCCGATCCAGGCCCAGGCATTTGACACCAAGGTGCACGCGCTGGCCAGAAAATACCTGCTGTGAAGCATAGGTGTTTTGTATGAATAGATAGTTTTTAAAGACGTCTACCAGTACCCCAGTTGTGTCCGCTGCCGGGTGTCCGATTGACCGGCGCCGCCCGCGCGCCGCTGCTGGTGTATCTTGTGCGCAGGTCCGTAGCGCCCGACACACTCCTCATTGTTCCAGGACCCGCGCTGGGCGTCTCTCCCAGCAGCCTGTACAGGAACTGCGGCGTGCGGATATAGTCCAGACCGCCCTGTGCTGGCAGCTCGGTCGCCAGGTAATAGTATGCGCGGCCGGCCAAGGCGCCGTACACCATAGCATACGAGAACCTGCCGCCGCGGCCAATCCAGTCGGCCGCAATCAGCGCATACGGTAGGTACATGGCAGGGAACCGGAATCCAAACAGAAAAGCTCACAATCTGCTCCCTGTGGTACAGCGACCACAGCATCACCACCGACAGCAGCAGCGACTCGGTCAGCATCATGGTGTTGGTGATCCACGACACGCTTCAAGGTCATGGCCATGCTCAGCAGCAGGAACCACGTATAGTCGGCCTTGCGCCCCGCAAATATCTGCGTCTCCAGATCCGTCGAGTCCCGGTAGAAGAAGATCATATTAAGGACCAGATTCAGGGAGATGCGGTCCGCCAGGAACGTCGTCACTATGCGCCAGATGTGGAACTTTTGGTACACAAACGGCCAGTACAGGATGAGGTGATGGTAAGGGACCACGCCCAGCCCGGCTGCAAACGTCGTCCCGACGATGCCCGTCAGGACTGTCCGGGTAATTGGCGGCAGGGATGCGTACCACTCCTTGAATGCATTCGCAACGCTATTCTGATTGCTTGTCTGATTGCCACCTGCTGGTCGAGCCATTTTATGAGAACTGGTGAAAGGACTAGTGCGAGGGAGAAAGAGAAAGCGGCGGGCGTCTGCGCAGTCATCTCCCGCCAAGACAGGCGTTTCAATAAAGCGGCCAGCCAATGGCGCATGGACACAGCAGCCGGGTCCTATAACTTGGTCTTTACACGTAATCGCAGCAATACATTGAAGATCCGGGACCGATGAAAAAGAACACGGGCTCCGCCCGAGATACACCCACACCGGCTCTTTTTCACACTAATCGGAACATGTCTGGCAAATTCCCTCTGGTAAGCAGGCACTATACATCCACTACCAGCAGCATTCCTCGGCCAGCACTAAGAAGAACACATATGCTAGATCCAACACGAGGACGAGCGTGACGTCGAAGTCAACTGGGAGGACCAGCAGCGCATCAACCAGTTCAGCAAGCTGAACGCGCGCCTCGAGCGCCTCGAGGATTCATACAAGAGTCCAGAAGACTGAGAAGGAGTACCTCGACGACCTCGCCATGGAGATCGAGCTTCTCGACGAGGAGGAGCCCGTGCCGTACCGGGTTGGCGACACGTTTGTTATGCTGCCGCTGGAGGAAGCCCAGGAGCGCGTCGAGAAGAACAAGGATGCGATTGATGCTCGCGTCGAGGACCTGGATAAGCAGATCTCTGACATTTCTGAGGAGATGGAGGTGCTCAAGAAGGAGCTGTACGGAAAGTTTGGTCGGGCAATCAACCTCGAGAAGGACTAGAGCCAGTTAATTAAAATACACCTGTTACCCATAGCGCAGCATGTGAGGAGCTCCCAGTACAACATGCAAGGCACCCTGGTCGCCCGGAAATAAAAATGACCACTACTTTCTACACCTGCAGACAATTTCCACACCATGGGCAAGAACAAGGGCGCCAAGGGCAAGAGCAACGAGGGATCGGACTCCAAGGACGCCGGCAAGCTGAAGCCTGCCCAGGCTGTCAGCGTGCGGCATATCCTATGCGAGAAGCACTCGAAGGCCACGGAGGCCCTGGCCAAGCTCCAGGCCGGCGAGCGCTTCGACCAGGTTGCCTCCGAGTTCTCCGAGGACAAGGCCAAGCAGGGCGGGAACCTCGGCTGGATGGTGCGCGGATCGATGGTCGGCGCCTTCCAGGACGCGGCCTTTGCGCTGCAGCCGAGCACCACGGCCAAGCCGGTCTATACGAACCCCCCGGTCAAGACAAAGTTTGGCTATCACATAATCATGGTTGAGGGCAGGAAATAAAAATCGCCCATCCTATAACCCAGCGCATGCAGATCGGGTGATACTACGAAGTGGATCTAAACCGGCCCAAAAGTTTTTAGAAGCCCTTGTACTTTTACGCTCTCCTGTTAACTGCTGGACCTGGAAGATGCGCCTTTCTTTTGGCCTCTTCATCAATCGGTTCCATTGGTTCTGTGAGGAGGGCCAGAGTGACGCAGGGCTCAGTCACTTTTTGGGTCCTACCGCCGCTTTGTTAAGTTGGCCTTCACTTGTCCGTGGGAGGTTTTTCTTGGGATAGCGGCTACAAATCTCTATTTAGATACCGACAGGCTCTTGATGCTCTTGGAGAACATTGGCACGCTGTATCCGCCCGGACAGTCCTCGTCATACTGCTTCCATGCGCCCTGATCGAACACGCATCGCTGGCTGCCGTTGAGCTGGAACGTCAACGACGTCTTAGCATTGTGCTGCACACTGTATTCAGCGCTCTTTCGTAACAGCTTTTTGCCTTCGTCGGTAGCCACGCAGCGGACAATCTGCTGCCAATGCGAGAGTGGCCGCAGACAGCTCGCGAAATGCAACCATGTGCCGATCTGCTCGACTTTCTTTTGCTGGCAGAGAACGAAGTCCAGAGTGTCGTCGGTCGTTGACTTTTCTTGCACGCACAGTTGCTGGATATTTCCAAGGCACTATGTTTGTGGAACTTTAGCTGTGCAGCGCTGTGCATTCTGGATTGTCCGTGTTGCTCATGCCTACCTCAATATCGCCGTGCAAACAGCTGGCGCCATATGTGGCATTACCATTAGGCGTCGCAATGTAGTTCACTCTAAGGTCGACTGCCGAGTGGTTATCGTAATCTAAGACATGTATGGAGTTAGGGCTGATCTGCGTGCTTTTGCAAAGCCAGCGTATAAACCAGACACTTACATACTGCTGCCATGTCCCTCATTGCCTTTGCCGCATCTACAAGAACACAATTTATAAGTACCACTGGCCACACACAGCATCATACTCAACACGCACATATACGTTCCTGGGCAGCGAGACATGATATACACGTCCATCTTGACCTTGTCACAAAGGACAAACGGCAATATTGCAATGGATAGAATAATATATTTGAGCATTGTTTTAGCTACCAGCCATTCCTGAGACAAAAGACGGTATGAGCATAACATACCGCTTCTCCTTAATATTTACTTCTTGGACGGATATTGCTATTACTGCATGGTAGAATATACGTTGCAGCTAATTTATAATGTCCTGTGTCAAAGCAGTGGCTAGTGCTCAGCAAAGCAGTAGTCGCTATGGTGGTATTGGTGCTTGCACGACTCGAGGAATGACGTCCATGTGCTGCCAGCGCCTGATCACGAAATACCCTAATCTCGATCAGTATAGCGCAAAAGATCGAAAATGGGCACAGTGCGTGCCGCGGCCAATTTCAGCTCCACATATCCACATTTCCCAGCCAATTCAACCTATTTTGTAAAAATGAGAGTCCATTTAAAGGGCGGTGTGTGGAAAAACACAGAGGACGAGATCCTCAAGGCAGCGGTTATGAAATACGGCAAGACGCAGTGGGCGCGCATCTCTTCACTGCTGGTGCGCAAGACGCCGAAGCAGTGCAAGGCGCGCTGGTATGAGTGGCTCGACCCCAGTATCAAAAAGACCGAGTGGTCGAAGGAAGAGGACGAGAAGCTTCTGCACCTGGCCAAGCTGATGCCCACGCAGTGGCGGACCATTGCGCCGATTGTCGGGCGCACGCCTGCGCAGTGCCTGGAGCGCTACCAGCGGCTGCTGGACGAAGCTGAGGCGCGTGCCAACGGCGAGGATGACGAGCTGGCTTTG
The DNA here is from genome assembly GCF_002104995.1 of Linderina pennispora. NCBI lineage: Eukaryota > Fungi > Kickxellomycota > Kickxellomycetes > Kickxellales > Kickxellaceae > Linderina > Linderina pennispora. The sequence goes on along the minus strand of NW_024468253.1, from coordinate 338,127 downwards.
CGCGGAGAGACGGGCGGCGAGGGCCAGGCGGCAAGCGATGCGCGCAAGCTAAGGCCTGGCGAGATTGACCCGAACCCAGAGACCAAGCCGGCTCCGGCCTGATCCAGTGGACATGGATGAGGACGAGAAGGATATGCTGTCAGAGGCCCGTGCGCGGCTGGCCAACACGCAGGGAAAGAAGGCGAAGCGGAAGGCACGTGAGCGCCAGCTGGAGGAAGCGCGGCGGCTAGCGACACTGCAGAAGCGGCGTGAGCTACGAGCGGCTGGCATTGAGCTGAAGCCAAAGAAGAAAAAGAAGAACGCAGCAACGCATGCCGACTACAATGCGGAGATCCCGCTTGAGCAAAAGCCACTGCCTGGGTTCTACGATACCACCGAGGAGCTGGCCCGCAAGACTGATGGTGCACATGCTTTGAAGGGGAAGTTCCTGGATAGCCTGGAGCGCAAGTCGCGTACGGAGCGCGAAGAGGAGGAGAGAGCAAAGGCGAAGCGCAAGCGCGAAAACAGGAGCAAGGGCGACGGGATTGCATTTGTGGCAGAATCGGGGAAAGGGGGTCATGATGTGTTTGCAGCCAGGGAGGAGGATGAGCAGATTTCGAAGCGCAAGAAACTGGTGCTGCCCACACCCCAGGTCAATGACGCCGAGTTGGAAACCATTGCCAAGATCGGTCAGCAGGGCGACCTGGCTCGCGAGCTTGTCGGCGATGGTGAGGGAGAGTCATCGAGCGCCTTGCTTGGCGACTACTCGGATACGCCGACCATGGCCACTACACGCACCCCGCGCACCCCAGCCCAGTCAAACCGGATAATGAACGAAGCACTGGACTCAGCGCACACAGGCTAACCAGTGGACGCCGCTCCTGAGCAACACCGAGTCGCCTGCGCCCAGCATGCCCACAGCCGGCCCTGGCACTGGCTTTGACGGCGTCAAGCCCAGAGGGACTGATATGGCCACACCTAACCCGTTTGCGCAGTCACTGCCAAACCCCGCAGCACCTGGCTCTCAGACAGCTGTGCGCGACCAGCTCGGTCTCAACACACCAGCACAGAATGTTGCATCGACGCCACGGGAGCAAAAGATGGCCAGCCGCGGTTTGCGTGAGCAGCTGGCGCGCAAACTGGCGTCGCTGCCCAAGCCCAAGAATGAGTTTGAGGTTGTGGTTCCCGATGTCGAAGTGATCAAAGGAGGAAATCCAAGTCGGACCCCCAGATGCGGTCGAGGATCAAACAGATGTCGAGAGCCGGCTGGCCAAGGAGCGGGAGGAGCGGGAGGAGGCAGAGCTGCGGCGGCGTAGCAAGCCAGTGCAGCTCAACTTGCCCCGGCCCGACGCTTTGTCGTCGGAGATCCTCGCGGTCAGCGTTTCTTCGGGGCTTCCACCGTCGGTGCTTGAGCTGATCAGCGACGAGATGCGCTCGATGATCCTGGGACGATGCGCGCAAGCATCCGGTCCCCAATGCTCCAGTTTTACGCGGTGCCCGATCGGCGGATGCGGAGCTTGAGGAGATCTCTGACGACCTGCTGGAGCAGGCTCGCGCAATGGTTGCGACAGAAATCGAACAGAATATGCCACAGGAGATGAAGCAGCTGTTTGAGAGCGCGGGCAAGGTGCTTGCTGCTACAGCGTGGGCATCGGCAGAAAGGTCAGAGACATGGCTGCCAGCCGCCAACAAGTATGTGGCCACCTCGGAAATCAGCAATGGTGAATGGATTGAAAAGTACAGTGTCGAGCTGGCGCAGCACCGCGAGCTAATGGCTGCTGAGGCAGCGCGTGCAACAAAGGCCGAGCGCAAACTGGGCATCACATTGGGAGGATATCAGGCAAGGGCAAAGGCACTCACGGACAAAATCATTACGGCGCACAAAGATTTTGAGCAGGCCAAGCTCGATAGTGAGGCATTCGCCAGTCTTTATACGGCCGAGCAGGCGGCTATTCCAGCACGCATAGAAAAGGCAGAAGAAGAGCTGAAGAGGGTCCAGGGCTCGCGAGGGCATGCTGCAGGCTGAGTATCAGGACACTCGTGGAGAGGCGGGATGCCCTGAAGGCACAGCTTGCGCAGGAGCCTGCACCAGCGCAGTGACAGCAGCGCCTCTGCCATGCGGGGTAGGTTAGAGATCTGGAATACACCATTATAACCCCTGCATTCGTTCAAATTCTGCGCCAACATGCTCCCTTTCACAGACCCACGCTCGTACATCCGAGACCACATGCACTTCGGAATGGGCGGCCCATGGGACAAATGTAGCATTGGGCCTCTCTGATGTGAAACGGAAATCCAGCATGCTTCTTTCCATGCCTGATTTGACTTCGTCACCCCCCCGGATGGTTGGTTTGTGTGGTGTCTCGATTACATGTGGGCAGCGATGTCCTAAGAGCTACCCCTTCTCTCCCATTTTTATACTCTATTAATAAAAGAAGTCCCTGACGTGTCACGCAGGTTGCGACCAGATGGTCTACACCTAGAATCCAATATGACTAGGTAGCTTGCCTCGGCTGTGTCTTTACATTGTCTCTGCTTTCCGCTCTTGCATAGCACATACTCCTTCATTTTTTTTTCATACGCATTTCCATTTTCCCTCTCTTCAACTGCATTCCTTGCCTATCTGCTACGCAATACTTTCAATGCATGTGCAGACTATTTTCATAGCTATCCTGCTATCCCTGCTTAGTTTCTTAAGCGTCGCTCAGGCAGGCTACTGCAGAGCACAGCATATCCTCGAAGCCTGCCTCGCACAACAGACACGGCAGTTCAAAATGTGCGAATATGACAATTGGGACTGCAAATGCAACAGCCAGAAGAAGATCCTGACCTGCTACGACAACTGCCCGGACTCTGAGAGCCGCACGACGCAGGAAATGCAGGTCCAGATCTTTTGCGGCGCCGCGCGCGGAAAGGATTACAATGAGGACCTGCTTGAGCATATGACTAAGCCGGCCAAGGCCGGGGTCGAGCATCCGGCTATTAGCTCGACCAAACCTGCTCCACCGCCACCACCGGCGCCAAAGCCTGCTCCAACCACTGCCGATCAGGATGATGATATGGTGAGGGACTTTGGTGGACTGAAGCCTGCAAGGGGTGGGCGGGGGGTTGGCCCGAATGGGAACGGCGGAGTGGTGCTGGTGAACGATAGTGCAGCGGCGAGGCAGGCAGCTGTTGGTGTGTTGGGTGCAGTTGTCGGCTTGGCCACATTTGCTCTAGCCATTTGATCCCTTAGCTGCGCTGAAAAAGCAGCTCACTCATCCCCACCATGCGTATAACGTACCAAGCATATCTACAATTTGCATCGCCTTCAATCGTAGCCCTTTCAGGTAATGTCCAATAGCTGGATTCCATTAAATTCTACTGCCTATGCATACTTTTCTCCTTCATACACCACATCGGTTGGTTCTTTTTGACCCCGAAGCGGACAAGTCACTTCGACACCACCATGGCAAACTAATCGTATATATCCGGACCCAGGTCCTCCTTTTCTTTTCAATTGCCTCATCTTTTGTGCAAGGGTTTAACAGCATCCATAAGGTCTTGAGGCCGTTTCCAGGAGGCTTTTAATGGGAAGGTTGGTTTTGGACCGTGAGCAGAGAGCATGTTATCCAGGACCACACATTGGAAGCGTGGATGGTCGATGTGACCGCAGTTGATTCTTTCCCAAGGCAAGTGGGCGCTTTGGTCGATATAGTCCAGGACTGCATTGACGACTTCAGAGTCGAAGGATGGAGTGGTGGATGGGTCCAGGAGTTTAGCGAGTTTTTCACGGTGTTCAGTATTATAATCCATAATTTGGTAATACAGGTATTGTTTATTTAAGCGCCAGATGTGACTTGAAAAGGGACAAGGGATCCATTAGAAACCGATAAAAAAGACCCCATGTTAATGTTAGAAAGATAGAGCGCGGCTCAGAAAGCCGATAAATCCACCACAGTTAGATCAAAAGACCCACGAGGATTCCTTGAGCCTTGGCCAGGGTGAAGTGCTTGTCAGCAATATAGCCTTTTCTGTCGTAATATGGTGATATGCTATGTCAGGGCTAAACTATTGCAAAACAATGCTATTCTGAGCGCTTGGTAAGAATCACACGACAGTCGCGCTTTGGGTCCACAGGTTCAGTAACAAGTATATGTACTGACTCCATTTTCTTAGGGAAACCATTCGCATCCAGGATATCTGGCCCGAGATGGGTATAGTCCTCAGGCAACGCCATATCGAAATCTTTCAGCATATTCGACAGGATGGTTAACATCTCGATTTTGGCAAGATGGCGTCCAGGACACATGCGGACACCAGGGCCAAAGGTGAACAGGTTGCGGTGCGCTTCGTCGTTATTGAGGAACCGGGCCGGATCGTACTTTAGCGGGTCAGTCCATGCGCTAGCATGGTGGCTGACACCAGGAAAGTTGACATAAATCTCCATACCTGGAGGGATGAAATGGCCCTGAAGAGTGATACCACCTGGAGGCGAAACACGGGGAAGATAGCCACCGCCTACAGGGCAGAGGCGAAGCGACTCGTATAGACACGCTTTGACGAACGACAGCTTGCTTCTGGCTTCAGCATAGGTGATGACATGGTCAACTGGAAAGTTGCTGCGGACCTGATCTCTTGCCTTAGCATAGATCTCGGGGTGGACCATCAGGAGGAATATAGTCCATGTGAGTGAGACCGACGAGGTATCGCTGCCTGCAGACATGGCAACGATTGATTCAACCTTGACCTGGAGGTCGTCCATGGTAGTCTTCGATTCGGGATCCTCAGCATCAATAAAGGCCTGAAGGAGATCCACAGGCTTTTCTGCACCGACACGAAGCAGCTCCTTGCGGCTGGCAATTGCCTTGTCGCAAAATTCGGATAGGCGTTTGAACTTCGCCTCTAGGGGTCGGAGAAGCAGTGAGAACGGGAAGTATTTTGTGAGCGGGACAGCTGCACGAGTGCCATGCAAAATGATGGTTGCGCTGGCCCACTTGGCCACGTCGTCGTTGTTGTGCTTTAGACCGTTGAACTCTTGGCCAAAGGCCAATGCGCCGATAGTATCGAAGGTCGCCAGAGCAAAGTCTTTCATGTAATTTATGCTGATCTTGCCGTTGGGACTGTGGGCAATTCGTTCCTCCCACGCATTTTTCAACGCAAGATACCCGTGTTTCAAGATTGCAGGCTCCATCTTCCCCAGGTACACCGGATTGAAGTACGGTCCCAACTGGCGTTTTCGCATACCAACAAAGGTCGGATCCATGGCACTGACGGTGTTTGGAATTCCAAAAACGTTCAGCGCTTCATAAAAGCTGGATTTGAGGAAAGCATGCGAGCCAAAAACAGTACGAATATCCGATGGGTTCGAAATCGCCACAGCATTGGGCTCCAGCACATAGAGGTCGCCGTACGTGTCGTACTCGTGCTGCGCGTAATGTCCGATTTTGCCAATCATGCTTATTATCTGGTTGCGCTTGCTTGTAATGCGTGCAAGGAAAGGGCCTGGAATATGGCGGAGGGGCGAAAAATACAGCGCATAGATGGCTTTGTAGCCTAGTAGACCAGCTGCAATAGATAATGTGAACTTGACGAGGACCAATGCCCCTGCAATGGTCTAGCAAGATATACAGGCCGATGAAAAAAGACACTGGAGAGTACACCCATCAGAAGTAGAGTGCAAAAGTGCTAAGGTGGCGATGAGATAATAAGACAAGGGGCATGTGGCCATCCCCCTTCGCCGTTCCGAAACCCAAGAGTTCAGCAGGCAACAAGCAGCTGCAGATTCATGTACCAACAAGTAGGATGTGCAATGGACTCGACAACTTTGGCGCAGGGAAACTAATGGCGGTCTTGATCATGGCAGCTAATTTGTGATCGGCAATCATGGAGCTCGAATATTGCTGGTTTCCTTGAGGTTGCTTCACCAGTGCCTACGACCGCTCTTGCCTCTCTTTCTCTCCGTGTTATACCAGTATATACACTTTGTGCTCAATATCCTTCTCGCAATTAATAAAGCGCGCACGACTCACCTATCAAGCCATCCAGATCATGCATGCCGTGGTCAGACAGTGAGGGGCTGCATGGGGATAGCAGGCAGGCAAAGATTTCGGTGGAAGCACCAGCCGCAACGTCTGCTGAGGAGACAGTCGCAAAGCCAGCGCCTCAATCCACCACTTTCTTTCAGACGTAAACAAATGCTGGTATCACTGAATTCACTACGTCTGAGTGGAGGGAGTTTGATGGTGTAGTCAAATACCGGCTCTGTGACTTCCTTGTCAACGAGATTGGCCAGTCGGGCAGGGTCATCCACCTGACATCGTTTACGGATGCAAATAGTCCAGCGCCATCCCAAAGATGGGGATGACCTGGAGGTGCCTGAAGACCCAAAGGAAGCATTTGAGGAGGTATTAAAGCATATGGTAGAGATCCTGGGTGCCAAGGACGCACAGCATATAAGAACGCTGCTAGAGTCCGGTGAGGACACAGAGGCAGCGTTTGTGCTGAAGCTGGGACCTGGATAAATACATATGCACACGTATTTACAGGAGTGACAAACAACCCTTTACCTACTGGTGTCTCTGTCAACACGCAGATCCGACAGATGATGCTCAAGCGGGTGTCGCCCAACTCCAAGCCGAAGAGCGGACGCCGCCCGTGGAAGTATGTGGGCGATTTCTGCCACTTTGTGATGCAGAAAGAGAAACTGCGATTCGATGGACATTCTGAACCAGCTGGCGAAGCTTCTGCGTGTCAAGCCTGGGGTGCTTTGGCATGGCCGGCACAAAATACAAGCGCAGCGGGACAGTACAAAGGTGCTTGTCATTCCAAGATCGAGCATAGCTGGCTGATCTGGGTGTCGCTAAAACTGCAGAGTGCTAGGGTCTGGCAGTTTCAGCTATGCACCCCGCGACTTGAGTCTCGACGATTTTTCTGGCAACCCGCTCCAAATTGTCCTCAGGTTTGTTAAAAGGAGCCGATCCTGCGTCGCTGCAGCTGGTGTTGGACAGAATCACGAATGCAGGAAGTTATCAATTACTTTGGCTTACAGTGGTTTGGCAGCAGCAGCATGCTGTTGCAGGCCGTGGATACTGAGGTGCTGAAGGTCAGCTGGCAAAAGGCTGTTGATCTGTGGTTCTCATGCCGCGCGAGGGCGATCAGTTCAAGGTGGCCAAGGCGTGTGGCATGTGTGGTCTCGCCTATTCTTTGCATACAAGTTCAGCGCAGCTATCGGCATCCGCACATATGCACTGTACCTGCGTCGGGCTTCTGTAGCTGATCTGGCTAGCTGTGTTCTACTTTGTGTCTATGATCCGCAACGTCACCTAATCGTTTAATGAGCGCATCGAGTCGATTGTATGCTGCATTTTGGCGCTCGCTATTATTCTATTCATTGACCCTGATCTGCACATTGCCTCCCAAGTATCCACTGAATCAAAGCTATCGAGTTGCCAACACACGGTCGAACACCTACCCTTACACGGTGATGGACGACGGTGATGAATGAATTCCAAAAGGGCCCGGCGTTCTGAGATGGTCAGAGCATTGCAACATCGAGCAATGCGCATCAGCACTGGACTAAAGCATCAGCAGCATACGCATGTCTAGTTTCAATATGAAATGTCTACAAACGCGCTGAATCTCCAATTGCAATCATTAAGACCACCACCAGCCCACTAAGTCAAACAAGCAGCACCAGAGGCGCTGGAAGGACCATCCGGGTGTCAGTACCAGTCCCAAGGTGTATCCCGCTTCACCGCAAGCTGCGCCTTCGATTCATTCATGAACCAGGCCCGTGCAAACCACAGGCTTGCCGCGAAAACTCCGGAGCAAGTTTGGTCCAGATCCCAGTGCTGATCATGGGCAATTGGAGTGCGCCGATGGCCCGACACCTATGCGTCCGATTCGTGGCAAGGGATGGCGCGACAAGTTCAAGCACCATGGCTTTGAAGGTATATCTGGATCGACGAAATTCCGGACATCGTCGATGTGCCCGTTCTGCTGCGAAAAAGTCGCTGCAGACATTCTGGCATGTTCCCAACCCGCGGTCCCTACCAGAGATCGAAGAACCCAACTGTGAAGTGCCATGGCCTTCTCCGCTGTACAAGTCGAGTCATGCTAAGCGGGCCATGGCACAATAGCAGGACGGAGCCTATTCGGCTCGGACTCTTGAAACCGCGATCTCGCAGCAGTTCTAAACTTCAGACTCATTTTCCAATCACTCTGTGATTCAGGCAGTATTCCTGAACGGTTCTGTCGCTTCTACGGCCATTGCTGCCGATACTTCTGGCACCACCCCTGCAACAAAGAACCTGCGCAAGAGGCGTGGACCAGCTGCAGGTGATTCTGCTGCCAGTAGCAGCGAGCCAGCGCTGAAGCGCCTGCGCTGAGCAGCCACCAGATGGAGATGTCCATGACCGCATTGCACCAACAGCATCCAACACGTTCAAATGACTGGTTCGCCGTGATGCTCTTATCGACGTGTCAACCCATGCGACTAGCAGCCGAGCTTCGCATCGCGAGCAGAGTATTTCTAGTAATGTTAAATATCACATATGGACGGAGGCGTTTATTACATAGTTTCAATCTAGTGACGCCGCTTCGACACGCCACCATGGCTTCTTCCCACCTAGCTGCTTCTTGTACCACGATTTGCCTCCATTGACATTCCTGCGATGAATATCGACCGACCTTTTGCTTGAAATACGACCTTGCATCCTTATCAGCCAACAGCTCAGTCTACCAAGTTTCCACGTCGTTCCTTGCGGGTCAAACGTGCTGAATAGAACTCGCTCGCGTCCTCTACCACTGTGCCCATCTCAAAGTATTTCGGCAGCTTCTTGCCTACGGCCTCCTTCTTATAAAAGCGCTTTGGATCAAGCACACCACGCAGCTGCAGTACCCGCAGGTCATTCTTGATTGCATCCGTCAGCACCGGCGCCTTCATGTTGAACCACTTGCGGCCGGTCGTCTGCTCACGCTCTTTTTGGATCTCGTGTGGCAGTTTCTTTTTGATCGTCGGATCGCGTTTCTCTCGCCGCCTGGAGGCGCGAAGACGTGGAAGAGTCTGCACTGTAGAGCTTTAGTCGGGATCGAGTTTGGCAGGACCAAACGGGTTGGTGTGTATCAGCGGGAGCTCGGAGGCTGTGTTGGCGTCCAGGCGCAATTGCACGGCAAGGGCTGCGGGCGCAGTGTCCTTGCTGTGCTTTTTCTCCGTTTTCTGCGCAGCAGCGTCAGTCTCCTCTTTCTCTGTCAGGAACATCTTTGGCCTGGCTTAGCAGGTAGTCGAGGTCGCTGTCATCGGTTCTGAACAGGTCGGGCATTGTAACACAAATTTGAAGGAATGTGGAAAAGAAAAATATTTTTTTTCGCTGGCTCAAACGATTTTTTCCATTTTAAACTGGCTTGATCTTGTGGCCCTGATATAGACAGATGAAAATCTGCCGATTAGCGATAACAAGCCCTGTGCCTCTTGGGCTAATTTAACATTTGGAACTAGAACCAATTCAGTGCTTCTGTTTGTACAAATTCAAGTTCTCTGGGCTGTCTTGCTCTTTTCTAGTCCGTCCCAATTCACCTGTTCTTTTCTATATTACTTTTAAAGTTCATTCGATTCACAGCCAACCAAAGATGAGCGGAAACGTTGGAGTCAAGGCCACGCGCGAGAACCTTTACACGGCGGATCGGTCCGGTACGTAGAATGACCCGAATTGAGAAAAGCCGCCTAGGTCCGACTGGACAGCTACTAACTACTTTTGCACCGATAGCTATGTTTGACGAGAGGGACCGTATTGTGCGCGAAAAGTGGGTAAAGATCATGAAGCTGCGCATTCTGCGCGAGAAGCTCAACGAGTGCTACCACCGCGAGGGCGTAAATCACATGCAGAACTGCCGCGGCCTGGTTCCTGCGCTACCTGAACGATCTGCCTGAGGCCCAGATCGGTAGCCGCCCGCCATTCCTGAAGGAGTAGAAGGTGTTTCTTCCCAATATCTTGTTTCTCTTTTATTTACAACATAGCAAATGTCACTACTAAAACAGCCATATTGCCGGGGGAGGGGTAGATGGGGCTGGCTATCCAATGGGATAGGAAAAGGCATGTAAGGTGTGAGACCTTGCCCCCACATGCGCGTCGCTGTGCAGCTGGGTATGGCAGGCGCGAGCATCAAGTGATGTGTGGCCTTGTCTAAATACGAATTTCCTAAGCCGCTCTGTCTTATTTGACATCGCTTTTCCTTCGCTTTCCTTGTTCCCCAAACATTTTTCTCTATTCTTAGCCCTTCAGTTCTCATCACAATTTGAAATGGTCTTCTCGTTTCTGAAGCAACAGCCGGAGCCCACGCCGGTGAACCCCGCAGAGCTTCTGGCAGAAGCACAAGGAGTTCATCGAAAAAGAGGACTTTGAAGGCGCTCTGGACCAAATTCGACGAGCTCTGCGCCCTCCCTGTGCAGTCTCCGCTGCCGCTTCTCTCGCGCGCCACCTGCCGCCTGCAGGTGAAGAAGTACGAAGGCGTGATCGAGGACTGCGAGGAGGTCCTCAAGTTCCTGAACACTGACATTGCTGCGCACGACGCCGAGGGCTGCACAACAGGTACACTCTTTGGCGCTGTTCCGTATGGCCAAGGCGTACAAGGAGCTGGGCCAGACCGACAATGCCAAGAGCGCACTGATGCGCAAGAATGCGATCGAGCATAAGCTTGGTCGCGATCGGCTTTCCGACGAAGCCGACGGCGGAGATTCCGGCAACGAGGTGGAGTCGGAGCAGAAGATTGCGCTCGAGTGGAAGGAGAAGGGCAATGCCGAGTACAAGAAGGAGAACTGGAGCAAGGCATTGGAGTGCTACAAGCATGGAATCAGCTACGACATGTACAACTCGAAGCTCCACAGCAATGCGTGTATGACACTTATCAAGCTGCGGCGCTGGGCGCAGGCGCTGAAGCACGCTGAAGCAGTGTATTGCGCTGGAACCCAAGTGGGTGAAGGGATATTACATGAAGGGCGTGGTGCTAAGTAACGAAAGCCGGCTGGAGCTGTCGCGCGATGCACTAAAGCAGGCGCTGGAGTTGGAACCAGGGAACACGAAGGTCAAGGAGCTACTGGAAGAAGTCACGGAGCGGATCGAAGTACGTCGAGACGAGGCTGAGGCGCCGCAAAACATGCCAGGACGGTCGGGGAGAAGAAGCAGGAAGGCAGCAAGAAAGAGGAGCATGAGAAGGAGAAGGAGAAGGAGAAGGAAGAGGAGCCCGTTGAAGAGGATGTGGATAGCGATGAGGACTACTGTGATGATGATAGCTGCAAGACACCAAGGAAGCTTCAGCTCAGGATTTCGCGCAGAGACATCGTCGGACACGTGCATCGAGCTCGGTGCTGCTGCGCTGGGCGTGGTGCTTGTCTGGATCCTGGTGACTCGCAGTGAGTAGACTACTTTTCCACAAGACCTTTCAATATATTCGCATGCATCATCATCGCTATATTTGAGTCCATAGCCATGCCATATTATGCAGCTATATCTCGATATTAGTGCCCTTTATGCGCAGGCATACCAGCACCTTTTCCGGTCGAAGGATACAGCCAAACGCATGGGCTTGTTTGCCATGTAAATGCCGAAGTGGAGGCCATGGGCAGATCCCAGCCCTGGCCAGATCGCGAGCATCGATGATCATGGTAATCGATCACCCACCGTCCAGATTAGGTTAGCTTTTTTTGCCAGCTGGCTGCCAAAATTTTCCAATTCCTGGAGCTGAAGAAGCGTGCGTGGCAGGCGGAGAGAAAACCTTTCTTCTTCTCTTCAGACTTTCACTCTCATTCTTTTACACAGCCCCTCTTTTTCCACCCTTCGCGTGTAGCTACTTTAGAATAATGGTAAGCGTCCGTGCTTGTCTAGATCCCATGCCATGCTCGCGCCTTAAATGATGATCTACACTACTCAGCTCACTTCGAAACAACAATATCCATGAGACTACAATCGTGAAATACTGAACACAAGCAGCACACAGTCCGTACCTTTTGCATGGTGGATGCAGCAAAAAAAAAAACTCCTGTACTAACTATGCAGCCTGCGTTTTACTGTCCAACTATAGCCCGAAGTCAACCCCAAGGCTTTCCCTCTGGCCGATGCCGCGCTGACCAACCAGATCCAGGATCTGGTGCAGCAGGCTTCGCACTACAAGCAGCTGAAGAAGGGCGCCAACGAGGCCACCAAGACCCTGAACCGCGGTATCTCTGAGTTCATTGTCATGGCCGCCGACTGCGAGCCGATCGAGATCCTGCTGCACCTGCCCCTGCTGTGCGAGGACAAGAACGTCCCCTACGTTTTCGTTCCCTCGAAGGCTGCTCTGGGCCGTGCCTGCGGTGTCTCGCGCCCCGTTGTTGCCGCCTCGGTTACTACCAACGAGGCTTCGGACCTCCGCCCCCAGATCCAGGCCATCCGTCTCCAGATCGAGAAGCTCCTGATCTAAGGCGCTATTGAAAATTGTGTGCTGATAGCCATTTTGATTGCGTAGACATCCCTTTTCTGTCCATCGGGGATTTGGCCAAATGATGCACGTTCTTTTGTAACATAGAATGTGAACCAACCCAACCTAGCAGTACCCCAGTGTATGTGTGATATGTGTATTGAGGTTGCCAAAGTAGAGAGATACGGTTCGCTACACTGTCCCAAACACAGTAGCAGCCAGCCATGGTCATCTGCCAATAGGTGGTTGGGCATGCGCACCAGTCCCCCTTCTACTCCTGCATCAAAATGCTGCTGCTGCTGCTTGGAATTGCACTGGGTAGCTTTGTTGTATCTTGGGCTGCCTCTTCAAAACCACCAGAGACCAGGCAGTTCTTGTTGGGTCACCTGCACGAAGGAAATGATCTTGCTGTTCCAAGAGTAGTGTCTTAGCGTGGACTAGGTGTATTGCAGGAGTCCCCTCTGCAAGCGTTCTACCCAAATAAGTATTCCATACGCTGTCTATGAAGATGTATGGAACAGTAGTCAAGAAGAGAAGTGCCTGAACGCCAGATACAGGCCAATCGGTGGCTTCCAGTATGAGCTCAGCGGCGGTAATGCTATGAGCTTGGTTTAAGATTACAAGCACAGTATGCCTGCTCCAAAACCTGCCGCAGCCTTGTGTGTTGGTGGCTGCGATTGACAACTGCTGCGTAAGACATAAGGCGTTGCTGGTGCGGAATAATACCACATTCACGATCGCAAATGCCATGATGATAGCTTTCCTTTTCCCTTCACACTATTCAATTTTCAACCCCACATAAAGATGAATTTCCTTGGTTTGCATATTATTACTATCGGACTACTAGTGTTCTACGCCAATGTCACTGCAACGACAGAACCAAAGCCCACTTTGTATGTCTTTGGTGATTCGATGTCTGACATTGGCAAATTTGGGCAATTGGTGTACGGGATTGCACCAAGATATCCGTACTGGCAGTACAGATTCTCGAGTGGCCCGTGTGGGTCGAGTACTTGGCACTGTTATTGGACTATAAGCAAGACAATATGGCTATTGGAATGTCAACTGCTAATAGAACTCGCGGCTGGCACCTGTCCTTTGCTCCGACCCGTATATTGCCCTCAACACTCGACCAAATACACAGCTTCAAGAGACTGACCTTGGACTTCAAACTACAGACGGTATCCGCCAAAGACATCGTTGTGCTGGAAATTGGGGCAAACGACTACCTCTTTATGCTTGACGAGATAACCAGCGGCCGTACTAGCCCTGCAGAGTTTGCTCATGATCTTGTATCCGATGTCAAGCAGCAGGTTGGCCTTCTCCAACAAATCGGATTTTCGAACATAGTAATCACAAACCTGCCACTTATGCAGTACATGCCTGCTGCCCGCTACCTGGACTGCGAAGTTGTTACTGCCAGGGTAGTAGAAAGCTACAACAGCGAGCTTTCCCGGCAATTCAGTAACTGGGCACAGGTGTCAGGGCTAAACTCATTTATTTCCATTGATATGGCTAGATTCTTTGAACTGGCAATAATGCCAAGCATATCCAGTGCCTTAGGTCTCGTCGACACAACATCATCCTGTGTGGGTGCAAATATCTTCAACTTGTTAGAGCCGTCCACCAATAGGACAGAAGGGATAATGAAGTTATTTATCGACCCATAGGAAAATATTCGGTGCAAGGATCCTGGTACACACTTCTTTTTTGACATTGCTCATATGAGTGAGCGCGTACACCGGCTTTTGGGGTATTATGCTGCGGAGGCTGTCTCTGCAGAAACACATGGCCAGTCATATGAACTAACGGATAAAAGGCTGCTGGAGCTCATATGTAGGAACAAGCTGAACTCACCAGCCCCCAAACCAGCGGCTGTTTAGTTTGATTCCAGAACCATTTGCTTTCATTTAGCATCTCAGGTTGACTGTCAGATATAAAACGGGCCTTTTGCGAAAAATTGAATGCAGGAAGTAGGGGCATGTGAAGCTGGTTGCGTCATATTCAGTGGTCCCACCATCCCCCTTGTTTGGTGGAAACTGGGGACATTGAAAGCTGATCCATCAAGTTTCAGGGAGGATTACCCTGTCTTTTCTATCTCAGTAGGCTGGCACGGCAGGGGTTGTGCACAAAACACATACCTATGTCATGAGTAGGGACGTATCCCTATACGAGAACTGGCCATGGTACCAACAGGCTACCAGCCTACTTCCTTGCAGCCAAACATCACTTTATCATCACCCATGTACTCCCCCTTTTCACTAGGGGCTTGGGCCAATTGAGGAAAGTGGTCAGTGCCATGTTGGTCCACATGTTACTACATCAAATGCCGACAAGCTTGCTGCTTGCTGCTTTTGAAAACTGCTGATTGTATGTTTAGCCAGTGTGTCTAAGGGTCACTGGGCAATCCCCATATGGGGCTGGCGGTGAGGATTGGGACATGGAGGGTCGGTTCTGGAGATGTCTTTTTTGCGAGACATACAAATGATATCAATTAATGATATGTGGTGATCACACCACAGTCACTCAAAGCCAATGCTTATGCGACTCAGCCGATCACAGATGATGAGACTGATTCATCACCCTAGGCGAGGCCACATAGTTAAGGCTATAAAATAGACACCGGATCACTCCAGGAGTGACCGGGAGGAATCATCTCTTCTTGTTTAATAATATCAACTGTCCTATCAATTGATTAGTGCTGGCGAGTAGACGAAGCTCGTGACCTTTAAATAGGGTCGCGACAGATAGACAATATGTACTATGACGGATGTAATGTGCGGGAATAATTATGGCTCTCTGGCTTCAGACCTCCTCAATGAAACCAGTGTTTTGAAAAAGCAGCCACGGCCATGAAAGCCCTTTGCGAAAACAACCTAGGCATCAGTGCTTCCAGCTATATATCGTGAGAGGCAGCCTGGGCAATTGAGTCTGGGGACAGGCTATATGTGCTAGTGGCAGACATCACATGCAATTCAAAAAAGAGGGGGTCGTGTTGGACTACTGACAACCGGGCTGAGACAAAGACAAAGCCGCCCCATTGAATGCATATGCAAAGAGAAATTGGACCAACATCGCTGCATGCTTTGGAAAAACAGAACTCAAATGAGAATGCATATTTGTTTGTAATTCCAAGAATCCAACTAGCCGCCTGCGGCTCCTGAACCATTTTTGAAAATCCCCACGGGCCACTGCAGCTGCGGAGTATCGCGCCCATTTTAACCATGCCAGACGGACCTATTCCGCACATGTCACAGCCAATAGGGGCTAGGGTGGTTGGCCCGTCTGCAAATCGGCTGTAATTTCTATGCCCGACCTGAACGCTATATACGGCAACTGGAAGCACAGAGGTACAATAGCAACACAGCTTGCATCTAAACGAAAAACAGAGGCTGTTCACCCTGTCGCAGATTCGTTTTGATAAATACAGCAGCCATGCGGCCTCATCCCAGGCCAGGTTCCTTCAGATCATCACCGCCTCAATTGTTGTCCAGGGCTCCGTTTATCTGGTTATAGTACTCTCTATTTCTCATCATGAAGTTTTCGCTTGCTGTTATCGCTGGTATTTTTGCCGTTGGTATTCAGGCAGCCACTGTTAAACCCACTTTGTACATCTTTGGCGACTCGCTCTCAGATGTTGGTACTCTGAAGAAACTTACCTTTGGTCTCATCCCTCCCAAGCCATATTGGAACGGACGCTTCTCATCAGGCCCCGCATGGAACGAATATCTGTCCCTCAAGCTAGGGATACAACTTGTACAACAAGGCTGTAGGTGGGGCCACATCTGACAACTCGATCACTCCGTCGCTGCCATTTGGTCTGCCCGTCCAGATACCTAGCTCCCAGGACCAGATCAACTGGTTCAAGTCAGCCAACCCGAACTACTCGCAAAGCAACATGCGCTATGCAGACATTGCTGTTCTTGAGATCGGTGCCAATGACTTTCTCGTGAATCTGTTCTCACTTGCGGCAGGAACTAAGACCCCTGAGTCGTTTGCAGAGCGCCTGTCCAACGAAGTAATCAGCCAGATGGACCAGCTCAAGGCCATTGGTTTCCGGAATATCGTCGTGCCCAATCTGGCCGCAATCCAGCTTACGCCTCTGGCACATATGCTCAAGGTCCAGGGGATCGCCAACACCACTGTCACGTACTACAACAATATGCTGGCACAAAAGGTTGCAGCGTGGAAAGCAACGGCAGGAATCGGGTTTGTTACTGTTGCTGATGTTGCAAAGTTCCTGGCGGTCACCCAAATGCCCTCGGTCACAGGTTGCTCTCGGACTAGAGGATGTCAGCACGTCTTGCGTCGGGGGCAATCCTTCTGGACTTTGTCGAGACGGACAACTTCCTTGCCTGCTCTCATCAACTTCTTCATGGATGCCAAGAACGCCATCATGTGCAGCAATCCCGGGACTAACTACTTCTTTCGACCCAATTCACCCCGCTGAACGCATCCAGCGCCTGTTTGGATACTTGGGCTTTGAGATGGTTAAGACCACTCTTCAGGGTGGTACATATGATATTAACGAGGCAAATATCCTTAACATTATCAAGACCTACAGCTTGAACAGTCCTGCCCCGAAGCCAGCCAGCATCTGAAGCCAGATTTAGCTTCGATAGTTACCAGCTCTTAATCTTTCACACAATTTTCTGAATGTAATTTGTACCCATGCTACCTGATCATGGAGATAATTCTAGGCGTACATTCCGATTCGTATGTGGCTCCTATGCAGTTTTCCCGACAAATGCAAGCCAATGCCTGTTCACATTCTCTAGCATCTTTGCATACGCAAATAATTTGCACAGCTCGGGGAAATGATTACTAGGACTATGCATCTGGGGCTGGGTATACACGCATGTTCATTCAGACACCCGGCCCATATACTCCTCCTGGTAGGTGTTTGGGCAGCATGCTGGAGGATGGCATAGAGCAGGGTGTGAGAGTTTACGTCATTGACAAGAATGTCAAAGTGCAAGGACTGCCTCTACATCCAGCATAGAGCCTTGACCAAGAACTGTAATGGAACAAGTGCCTTCCTGCTAAACGGCAGATACTCAATGCCCCATATGCAGTAAAATACAAGGACCTACATCATGTGGTATCTTTGTATGCCACTATGGACGGGCATTGTGCAGTTTACGGATCCGAAGCAAGCTATTCTCTGGACGGGGCAAGACGGAAAGCGCCGCCAGAATAGCTAGCCAATTTCTTAACCTGTTTTCCTACATGTGGCCATATGTTGATGGAATCACCGTGCACACCTATTGAAGGGCCCGCCGCAAAGAAGGACAAGCCAATGGGCAGCATGCACTTGCACATTGCGCCTGGGAATCTTGCGCTAGTGACACGGGGATATCGATCTACACTGCACTCCAAGAATGTAAGCATATAGCAGAGCACAGGCAGGTTTAACAGCTGATACACCCTCGGAATTCGCATACAGGCAGCCAAATGCCAGGTGCCTGGGCTTTTCGTCAAGTACTCTCTCCTCCAGATGTGGTCGTATTTCCAAAATTTCCAATAAATAGCCTTGCGATCTGGCGGCATTTGCATTGACCACCATACTCTCGACCCAAATAATCAATTGCCACTTGGTACATAATGAAACCATCGCTTATTTCCGTTGCCAGTGCCGTCTTTGTTGGCATGCTGACTGCCTGTCTGGCCTTGGCTAAACCCACCCTTTACGTCTTTGGCGACTCGCTCTCTGATATTGGCACGTTCAGAGACCTCACTCTTGGGCTCATCCCGCCTCCTCCTTACTGGGAGGGAAGGTGGTGCTCGGGTCCTATCTGGGCCGAGTACTTGTCTCTGCTAATGGGATACAACCACTACAACAAGGCCATCGGCGGCGCGACTACCGACAATGCTGACACAACCTACCTACCCTCGGGCTCGCCGATTCAGATCCCCAGCTGCCAAGACCAAATCAACTGGTTCAAGTTCTGGAACCCTCTTTACCACTTGGCCTCTACCCGTGGCGATGACATTGCCACCCTGGCTATTGGCCACAACGACTATTTCGGGACAGTGTCTAAGCTCCAAAAAAACTCGACCACGCCCGAGGAGTTTTCAACGATGGTGTCAGACACCATAGTCGATCAACTGGACCAGCTCAAGCAAAATTGGATTCCAGAACATCATTGTCAGCAACCTTGCTGCTATCCAGTACACCCCTGAGGCGGCTATTGGGAAAACACAGGAGCTGGCACGTATTACAATTGGACTGATTAATCAGAAGGTACAGGCCAAGGCTACAGCTTGGGCGAAGACCGCTGGGCTGAAGAGATTTTACGTCGCTGATATTGACGGATTCGTGTCGATGTCTGTTAAGCCAGCTATCTCTAATGCACTCGGCCTTATCGACACCACGCATGCATGCCTTGGTGGCGAGTTCCTGCACTTCTTCCAGGACAATAACTTTGCCCAGAGTCTGATCAACTTTGTCACTCATCTTGATGAGGCATTCTTGTGCAAGGACCCGTCGCTGTACTACTTCTTCGACCCAGTACACCCTGCGGAGCGAGTCCAGCGTCTCTATGGATATTTCTGCTACAAGGCGGTCAGTGCATGGATGAAGGGGCAGACTTATGAGCTGAACGAGGCCAACCTGCTGTCTATTATCAGGGAGTACAAGCTAAACACGCCGGCTCCAAAACCAGCCATGATCTACTCTTAAAGCCTTCCTTCTCCTCAACTCATCCTTAGCATTTGGGGTTTAATATCAATGCCAGCACTGCTTTACCGTAACAAAATCTGCCTTGTACTGGCACTTGGACTACAATTCCACTGTTCCCCCACCATTGCCAACCTTCTTGTCTTAGCAGCGGGATTGAGTCCAGCATTTCTCCATTCAGCAGCACATGTGAAAGCTGAAGCAATTGCAGGATATATCAGTTGCATATTTTCCTAATCGTTTTCAAGACTATGCACCCTGGCTTTTGCTTGACAAGCTCGGACCTCCTTCGGTGGACAGGCCAGCTGTGGCATAAAAAGAAGAGGCAATGCCATTTCACATTCACTAACAGCGTCGATCATCACGGCGAGGGTTGAGTTGCTCCTGGTCACGTTTGCTCGTCCTTCTTCCTATGGAAATTTGGTGCAGGAGAATGGGGCACAGGGACATCAGCTCCGATTGAACGACTGTAGCACATGCAACCGCATGGATCGCAGAATCCTGTGCACGCGTGGAAACCTTGCTTTTTAGATGCCTTCAAGACAAGGCTCCTGGGTGTAGATGGGTCTCTGAGCTGTACCAAATATCTTGGTAGGCTGGTTGCAGAATAATGTTCCTGATCAGGAACTGGCATGCTATGGTGGGTACACACAAGCATATCTGAGGGCCGTAGGCAGCAAACTGTAGTACAAGACACATGCAACAAGCAGTCCCATACAAACCATCGGTTTGCAGGCCTGGTGATATCACTCCTTTACCATCTGCCATATAGCTTGAGCAGCTGTGCACTACCGAGTTTTGAACCAGTTACTAGTAAATAGCCCTCGAAAGCGGCTGTTGGAAAACGAGAATGTGCTCTTGGCCTGTTTAATGAGGTCAGAGTGAACCAGGAGCAAAGTAAACCCCCAAGATCCCCAGTCTGAGGCTCTCTCCATCTCAAGTAGTGTCTTTCTACCTTGATCCACCCAGTATTTGGTGTTCAGGCTAGCAAGGGCAAATATAGCTGGCCACGACAGGCAGACGCAGACCCGGTGTTTTGGTATGCTAATTTCAACCCAGCCTGTGTTCGGAGTTGCACTATGGTGTGAAAAATACCTATGCTACTTTAGCGCAAAATACGCTAGTAAGCACTTGTGCATTTGTCAGAGCTGAATACCAACAGTATTGCTAATAACACGGGGCATAACCCAGGACCTCTGCTCAGCATACTCGACAGTGGAACAGGATGAGGAGCTACGCCCTTGCGAGCGCAGGAAGATTGCACATAAAGAAGTGTAGCATCTGGATAGTCATCCAAACCGTACTACATCATCACCAATTTGCTCCTCCTGATCCTCCACAGTTGTACCATTGGTAGCGCCCGCCAATTCCCATGAAGTTGTTGCTCATCTTATTCCTCAGCACTGCTGTTGTTTCGCTCCAAATAGGCCGCATGGTTGTTGCTAGGCTAAGATTCCTTCGTTTCTGGAAACTCACTGCCCGACATTGGTACGCTAAAGCAGCTTGCCCTAGGTGTCGTCCCTCCTTCTCCCTAATGGGAAGGCCGCTGGTCATCAGGACTCATGTGGAACGAATACATTTCTCTCAAGCTTGGGTACAACCTCTACACACCCACTGGTAGTGCCACTATTGTCAATGTAAAGGCGTCGGCCGATTTGGCCAACCATATGATCAAGGAAAAGATCACTGCATGGGCCGAGGCAAATGGTATCGATTTTGTTTTTGGAATTGCCGACCTAGACAGGCTTGTCGAGATCACTCAGGGATCCACCGCAATCACCTCTGCCCTCAGTCCCACAAACATCGAATATGGCTGTGTTGGAGGCGAGTTGCTGCCCTTTCTACAGGACGACAATTTTATGCAGCATGCCATTGACATTTGTTACCAACATTGGCAAGGCGCTGCTGTGCAAGAACCCGACAAGCTACTACTTCTTTGACTTTGTCCCACCCTGCTGAGCACATCCAATGCCTCTATGGCTACTTTAGCTGCGAGGTTATTAATGCTCAAAGAGCTGGAATCCACATTCGAGTTGAGTAAGGCTAGCATCATCTCTAGCATCAACAGCAGTGGCCTGAATAGCGCTGTCCCCAAGCCTGTCAGCCTCTACCTTTTCATCGAACAGCTCTGAAATAATACCGATATTAGTACGTTGCCCATGGGCCTCAAGACATTTCCCAAGTGCTGACAACACAGTCAGTGCGTTTTGGTGTATTTCAAGACTGCCATAGCAGGGCAGATTGGCAAGCATTCCTATAGTATTGGCTGGCCGTGCTTCGAGTGCCAGGCAGATGCCTATTCACGTTCGCATGCAGTGGACAATGGCAATCTCAGAATGTCACCGGGTGCTGTATGGATACGTGCACAGCATAGCATTTGGCGGGCAAATCAGATGGGTAGGAAGTGAGCGCAGGGACATAATCCGCTTTACGCAGAAAGCGCACATGTGGTCACAGTGCAAAACGGGTTGTTTTGTGGATGATGCACAGTTGAAGCTTTTATTTTTCCTTTGAAGGGGGACCTTTTGATAATTGGGGCATGTCTCATTTATCCGCTCGGTGCTCCTGCCATTCGATATTTGTTGTCTTTTCGGGGACGATGACAAGATGCAGTGGCATGAGGGATAGACATCTCTGCCTGCTGTGGAGTCGCTCTCTATCTCATGGACCGACCGCAGGACAGTGTGGCACATGATCATGGGCCAGCCAGGCTATCAGGCGGGAGGATGGGCCCGGGACCTACACTCTAGTGGCGGGCCTTCAGAGAGCAGTCTAGAAACTAGGAGGATGTCCCTCTTTTTCTCTGCGTACTCTGTCCACCAATTCGTCGAGTGACACAGCAAGGACGCAGCACCATTTTTCCACGGGTGCATCGAATGGATCTACCTGAAAAATACATTTTGTAGACCTTCTCTTTGCCTGTCATACCCTGTAGCCGCCAGCTCCTCCCTGCTAGATTGCCAGTGCGTACTGTGCTTGTTTCCAAAGATTGCCACTGTTCTACGCAAGAGAACATTAAAAGTCACACCTGCTAATGGGCTGGCCCGTTCTGGAGTAGCGTCGGACAGAAATGCATCTCGTCGTGAAAGGGAGGCAAATCGTCAGTGCAACTCGGTATTGTGCACTTGTTATATATTTCGTAGGCACAGTCAAGGCAGTCATAGCGCTGCCCCTGTAAACTGCTACAAGAGCTGCATGTTGATTGCTAGATGGTATGTTTGCTTAAATAGACGTGGATCTGGTCAACATGCTCGCAGACGAGGCACTACTAACTGACACAGCAGATTCTCGTCTATAATTGGCCTTGGTAATTTCAAATACTGATAATGAAGCTCACACTCCTTTCCCTCGTCAGCACGGCAGCACTTACGCTGCAGACAGCGTACGTCGCCGTGGCCAAGCCAACACTCCACGTGTTTGGTGATTCGCTCTCTGATGTTGGCACACTCAGACAGCTCACTCTGGGGATTGTTCCTCCGCCACCATACTGGAATGGGCGCTTCAGCTCCGGACCTGTCTGGAACGAATACCTTGCGCTGAAGCTTGGGTACAACTCTGTACAACAAGGCCATCGGTGGAGCAACCAGCGACAACACAAAGACCTCTCTGATTCCGTCCGGTCCTGATCGTCCAGATTCCTAGTGCACAGGACCAGATCAACTACTTCAAGTTTATCAAGCCTCTCTACCAGTTCAGTCCCACGCGCAACGACGACCTTGCGGTCCTTGCCATCGGTGCCAATGACTACTTTGCAACCATGTTCAACCTCATGCTCAACACTACTACCCCAGAGAAATATGCGACTGTGCTCTCTGACACCATCGTCGGCCAGCTCGAGCAACTGAAGAAGATTGGCTTCAGGAACATCTACGTGGCCAACGTTGCTGCGATCCAATACACACCGATGGCCCAGATGCTAAAGATCCAGGGCATCACAGCCAAGTCCGTCAACCTGGTCAATCAGATGATCCACGATAAGACCGCTGCATGGGCAAAGACTGCTGGTCTCAAGCTATTTGGAATAGCCGATATCGGCAGGTTTGTCGAGATTACTCAAACTTCGTCCAAGATCCCCAGGGGCTCTGGGCCTCAAAAACATGAACGAGGGATGCGTTGGTGGTGAATTGGCAGCATTCCTTCAAGACGACAACTTCATCCAGCACCTCATTGATTTTATCACCAACATCGACGAGGCCCTGCTGTGCAAGCAGCCGACCTACAACTACTTCTTTGATCCGGTCCACCCTGCTGAACGTATCCAGCGCCTCTACGGCTACTTCACCTACGAGGTCATCACAGCCGCACGCAGCGGTTCAAACTTTGCTCTTTCTGAGGACAACCTCCTCTCAATTATCCAGAAGTATGGTCTGAACTCTGTTGCCCCGAAGCCAGCCGCCATCTAGGCATTTAGATATTTTTAATTAGCCATGAACTAATTAACACATAATTCACTGAATCATGGAAATGTGAGATACAAAATATGCGGCGATTTGGTGTGCTACTTGCACAGGATGGGTTTCTGCGCAGGCGCAGCAAAAAGACGCATTAGCATATGCCCATACATGGTGCGTGCACCATGTGTTATATTCCAGCCAATCCAACAGCCTATTCCCACACAGCCCGCCACATATTTCTAGTCCATATTCACAGGCTGAATGCCAGCCAAATCATGAATATCCTTATGCTAGTGTTTAGTGATGACATATATGCTGTAGGGTAAAGAAGCTTATTTCAGCATGTCTTTTGTCTTTCTGCCTTACTAGTTGCGAGTTGGATACTACCCTACTAGCTACAAAACCTGCTGCATGCTGTTGCAATGGTGCAGACTCCAGACATGGATTTTCTTCCTCAGCAAGTGCTTCATAATAGCTACATATTGATGCAAGTGCATTGGCAGAGGTTTAGTAATAGTGCCCTCCCTCCTATCGACCTATGGCTACATGCAAAGTGCAATAATCCCTGCTGCAAACTTGGTGGAATTCCCACGAAGGAGCTCTGAGAAATGGCGTTCTTGTTAATAGGCGCCCACCTGTACAAAGGATGGGTGCCAGTGGCTTTGTGTCTAGAACAGCAGAGTACGATATGTGCAATGGTGATCGTAGAGCATGCATGTGCTATTGCGATTTTCGGACGAGGTTGTCGTCTGCAATAGGTTCGTCTATTTGACCACTTGTTGGTGTTTGGCCCGTTGCCTCATGTCCACAACCAATATAAATTGCCGGCATCGCGACCAGTGGCAAACAGACTTAGTGCGCTCTCAATATATACTCTACTCAGTACTATTAATAGTTCTACCTCGTCAGCTATGAAGTTCTCAGTGTTTTCTCTTGCCAGCGTTGTCACTGTGGCACTCCAATCTGCTACAATGGCAGCCGCCAAGCCCACCTTCCATGTGTTTGGCGACTCACTATCCGACATCGGGACCCTGAAGCTGCTTACGCTCGGGATTGTTCCGCCACCACCCTACTGGAATGGGCGCTTCAGCTCCGGACCTGTCTGGAACGAATACCTTGCACTGAAGCTTGGGTACAATCTGTACAACAGGGCCATCGGTGGAGCGACCTCGGTTAATAACCAGACGGCTACGCTTGCCAACGGCGACATACTTCAGGTCCCCAGCTCTCAAGACCAGATCAACTACTTCAAGTTTTTGCATCCGCTGTACAAACTCGATCCCTCACGCAGCGATGACATTGCTGCTCTTGTCATTGGTGCCAAACGATTACTTTGGCGTTATGAGCGACATCAAGAGTGGAAAGCTCGCACCAGAAGCGTTTGCAACCAAGCTTTCAGATACGATTGTTGGTCAGCTCGAACAGCTGAAGGATATCGGGTTCAAGAACATCATCGTTGGTAATGTCGCTGCCATTCAGGAAACGCCGCTGGCCGTGAGCTCGGGCACGGTTGAAGCTGCAAAGGCAACGATCCCTCTCACCAACAAGCTGATCCAGCAAAAGGCGAGTGCGTGGGCAAAGACCGCTGGGCTGACCCTGTTTTCGGTTGCGGATCTTGGTGCCTTTGTGCAGCTGACAATCAAGCAGTCTCTCTCAAGTGCACTGGGTCTTGTCACGACTACCAAGCCGTGTGTCAACCTTGAGAAACTGGGCGAGTATTTTAGTGACGGAAACATCCTTCAAGGCCTTATCGACCTGCTAACAAACCTGGGCGAGGTTATCTGCAACAACCCGACTGAGCACTACTTCATGGACCCCGTGCACCCTGCTGAGCGTGTGCAGCGGCTCTTTGGCTACTACATGTACGAGGCCATCCACGCGCTGCGCAGTGGCAGCTCCTTCGACCTGAATGAGGCCAACCTGCTTTCGCTCATTGGAAAGTTTGGCCTCAACACCGCTGCCCCCAAGCCGGCTGCTATATAATCGGACATAGTAGCTGCTCGCTGTTTAATGTATTTAGTTAGCAGGCACCTGCTACGCTAAAATTTATAGCTTCGATTTTGCGCGGATGCTGGTTCCTGGCGCCACGTAGTCAATCTTATTTGAGAATTCGAACGGCTCGTACTCTTTGTCAGTGTCTGAGGCCCGTACAACACCCTCTTGGGCAACCGAGGCAACCATGACTCCGTCGCGGCGGTAGATCCTGCCGACAGCAAATCCACGGCCGCTTGCAGCCCGCGGGCTCTCCATGACATACAGCAGCCAGTCGTCAGCACGGAACGACTCGTGGAACCAAATGGTATGGTCGAGGCTGACAACCATGCCCATGCTGGGACGCGGGTTAGTCGGGTTGTTGATGTGCGGCTTTGATGCGGTGCTAATTAGGCCGAAATCAGTGGCATATGCCAGCATTGCCTGGTGGTGGGTGAGGTCCAGCTCGCTCATGTCACCCTTGGCGCGTAGCCACATCATTTTGACAGGCAGCCCCAGGGAATTCTTTTTCAGCGGCACAATCCGGCCCTCGACAGGCAGACTGTCGCGCTCGTCCAGCTGCTGCACAGAGACAACATGCTTGTTTGTGCGCTGCTGCTTGCGGCGGATGTACTCCTCGCGGCTGAGCAGTGCCTCGGGGGGTGGCACCGCAGGCATCGGCGTACTGGTGGTCCAGCGACGATTTCTCGGGAACTTGGAAGCTGGCAGTGGCAATAAAGATAGCGCGGCCGCCCTGCTTGGCCAACACGAGGCGCGAGCAGAAGGAACGACCCTGGCGGGTGCGGCGCACCTCGTATGCAATCATCTCCTCGCCGTTGCCGGCGGCCAAAAAGTAGCCGTGGAAGGAGTTGCAGCGGAACGGGTTCTCGACGGTCTTTGCAGCTGCAGACATAGCCTGCCCGATCACCTGCCCGCCGAATACACCGCGGTTGCCCATGGGCCGCCACAGATCCACTGACATGTAGGTGTCCGGGCCAATTTCCTCGAGCTCGAGCGTGCGCTGGTTGAACTGCGATTTGTTTTCGTCCTCCTTGGCATCAACAGTCATGTGCTGCTGTGTGGGCCCGCTACTGTCCGACGACATGGTTGCGATGAGTGATAATGGGGGGGGAGGTGCGGGAATAATAGTGTTGAAAAAGCAGGGAGGCCAAGGACAAAAGGTAAGCGATGTGCGTTTCCAGATATTCGTGCATGCGCTGGGCAGTAGATATACTCGCAGGCCTTGGGCTGGCAGCAGCACATCAACTGCAAGCGACATTGTCGGGCGTGCGGGCGCGAATCTGCGCTGTCGCCAGGCAACCCACGGACTTGTGATAATCACCCTTGGGCGTCCGGGCGTTGCGTGGCCCATGTTGCTTTCCGGGTCTCCGAGAAGTCAGATCCCACGATCCCACGATCTGATCGCAGATTCCAGCCTGGCGGGGGCTTTTTTTGCAGGCGCTTTCCAGTGATTCACAGGAAACTTTTCTGAATCCCTCACACTCAAAAACAAAATAATTTTGCAGCAGCAGGCGCTCGCGTAGCTTTGCGTCGCCTTTTCTTTTACCCATTTCAAACGAGTCTTCAGGATATCTGGCGCCCTACGTCAGAAGCGTTTATAGAGGCGGTAAGCTGTCGGTTCTCCTTCGCTTCTGCGGCACTGGCAAGTGCTTATATTTTTCCTCTGCTTTTGGCATGCCAATGAAAAAACATTCCCTCTGATTTTGTAACTGCAACCACATGCCTGCTACATGCGGGATATGCGTTCGCCCTTTTCCTGTCGCGTAATATGTGCTGTGCAGCACTCGAGCATGTAGTAACTCACGCTTGCACACTCGTTCTCGTTCTCTTTCTTGTTCTCATTAGGCAAGACACGTACACGCATACCCTCAGAACAGCCTGTCTGGCCCCTGCGGAAAAAACACAAAGTAATTTAAAGGAACGAGGGGGGTTAACTTGTGCGAGCCTGGATGTTATGTCGACGCCGCCACAGCAGCAACAGCAACGGCAGCAGCAGCACACGCAGGGAACGGCACCACCACACGCAGAAGCAGCAACAACGGCGAGACCAAAGGCACCAGCCGTGATGACCCGGCCGGCGACCGGCATAAAGCAACGGCCAGCAAATGGAAACAGCTCCGCTACAGGCGATCTGCCGCCAGCATCGCAACGCCTTGACTCTATACACACAGCAGCCAATGCACCCAAAGTGTCTGCCCTGAGATCTGCTCCCCGGCCACGGCCACCGGCTAAGACGAGCGGTCCTCAGCAGCTGCTCGACCGGATAACGGTCGCCGGTGTCATTGTTGAGGTCGTAAAACAGAAAAACACAATCATCTATCGGCTATCTGGCAACACGCCGGTGTCATCGTTGACTAGCGAGCAGCGTGCAGTAGTCATGGAGGAGATTCAGCGGCGGCGAAACAGCCAGCCAGGGACAGCGCGGACGCCTGGCACAGGCACACCAACATCCATTAGGAGTGCTAGCCCGAGTCCTGGGCCAGGGACTCCGCCGATTTCTGCGACTCGGCCAGTGCCACCGCGTGCTGCACCACAGCAGCGGCCTGAATGTCCCATCGGTGCGGCCACCGGTTGCACATGGATCACAGCGGCCACGCCCATCGCTGCCCACTATTGCGCCGCGCTCTCATACACCACAGAAGACGTCGCCCATGCCACTAGCAAAGAAGACACCGTCGCTGAATACGGTGGCTGCGGCGGCAGTCTCCCAGCAATCGGCAATGGAGAAAATGTACCAGTCTGCATACCTAAAGCTCTTGAACAACCCAGCCGTGGTCTTGAAGAAGCTCAGCCCACCAGTCGATCTAGCTGCCATCCTCAAGACCCGGGGATCAGCACCAGAAGGGCTTGGGCGATCAGAGATGCTGCTGACGGTGCTTAAGGCTCTGACCAAGTCGCAGGCATCCCAGCTAGCCAGTATGTACGACCAAGAAGTGAAGGCCCGATCAGGCGGGCTACCAGCGATCAACACCAGCGGGCTACGAACGCCGACCGGTGCACGGTCTGGAGAAGTATCGCCGTCAGTTGCGAGCATGTCTGGCGGTGAGAGCGACACCCACTATCGCAATGCGTCAGGCACGGGAATGGAGACACCAAAGAAACGCAAGTACAACAAGACTGGCAAGTATTCAGTGAAGAAGCGTATGGCCAATGCCGAGCAGCAGGCCATGGTTTCGGCACCGTCGACACCGACTGGTGGCCGTGAGCGATTGTCGCTACAGCAGTCACAGCCAATTCGAGCTGATCACCCAGATCTGCGGCGATTCGCGTCCCTATCGATCGAGCAGCGGCAACAGCAACCTGAAGAGATTGCGCATCGAAAGGAGGTGGGACGGCGGTTCCGCGAAGCCCTGGCAATGGACCACCAGATGGTGCAGAACCCCGACTGGCACACACCATTTCGCAACACAAAAGATGCGATCGAGCGACTCTTGCCGTTCCATATCTACCAGTACTCCGACAGGGCGCTGGATGCCGGTATCGAGGCTGCTGAGCGGTCAGTCGAGGTGTCGGCGGCCTCAACGGTGGACACGGCTAGAGAGGCTGAGCAACCAGTACAGCCGCATCCTTGAGCGCGAGGGCGCCGAATCTGCCTACGATGTGGGCAGCATGCAGCTCGAGATGAGGCAGATTGATGCTGCGAAGGCTGAGCTGGACCGGCTGAATGAGATTACGCTGCAGCGCCAGCTCTCAAGCTTCATGCCTGGCAGCGGCATGGCCGAGATGCAGCTGCCAAAGACACCCGCTGCAGCAGCACTTGCCGCTCACCGCTCACTACAGCCCAGGACCGCGCCCTATCCTAATGGCAGCACATCCCACTGACGGCTCCAGCAGGCATTTCCCTAACTCCCGCCTTCCTTCACCCCCTCTCCTTTGCGATATATTCCTTTCTGTTTCCGATCTAGCCACTACCCTTTTGCATGTCTACCAATATCATTTTTCCCAAACTCTGGAGCAGGCACAAAAAAATAGGGCTGCCATTCTTGCCAATAGACTATTTAGTGTACTGTCATTCTGGGATGTCGCTAGAAAAGACCCGCACACTGATTCGGCCGTCCCTTCCTACGTCGCCTCGTCAGAGAGCCCATGGCCTTACTGCTCCATCTCCACACATTTCGATTCGAACAGCCATGCATCGAAAATAGGCAAAGTGGGCTGTTTATAGGTACAGCAGTTGACATACCCCCAAGCTGGCGCCCTTGTGGCATGGAGAGGGATAGAAAATGCTCATATTTGTGCGGTGAGGAGGTGCTGACCTTTATTTTACGCCGGTCTCCACCCTTCCGCTATGCGGAGGCCTTGTCCTTTGGCCGCAGAATATGGCTACAAATAGTGGCTACATTTCGACTCCACATACACAACTACTACTGCCACATAGATGCCCTCAGAATAGACCGGCTGATGCACTCGTAAAAAGACTATTAATGGTCTCATGCCTGGCACCCGCCGAGCTAGAAAGCTAGAAATACCAACTCTTCAGCATACACATTCATCATTTTCTCTCATTCGTTTTGTCATATTCCCACAACCTGTTACAAACAAAAAGGATCATATTTATTGTACAACTACCATCCATTATCGCATATTACAATGAAGCATAAGCTCACATCCCTGAGCTTTGCAGTGTTCTTCCTGCTGCACTCTGCGCGCGCGCAGCAGTACAAGTGCGACCTCGCTGACGGTACGGGCCGTGGCTACAAGGTCAACGGGTCTGAGGCACACCAATGCGACGACGGCACCTTCTGCTACCAGCTCGGTCAAGGCGTGTACTGCGGTGTAGGCGTCGGCAACACTCTGGCCTCCGACTGCAACTCGAGCCCAGCTTCTGGGCTCTCAACCGGCGGTTTGTGCTCGAACGAGGGCTCTGCTACGTGTCACCAGGAAGACGGCAAGGGCCCAAACTACTTCCGCTGCGTCGATGGTAAGGCCGAACAGTTTGCGTGCGGCGGCGGCTCGGTATGTTACCAGAACGGCTCGGGTGTGTTCTGCGGCGTGCCGAGCGATAGCTCGACATGTGTACCGGGTGCGGCCAAGTGCGGTGCTGCTGATGGTCGTAGTGCCGACTTCACAAAGTGCATTGGCGGTGAGTCGGTTTCGTATACGTGCGGCGTTGGTCTGACATGCTATCAGGAGGGCCCGTTCCATGTCAGCTGCGGACCGTATGTGGCCAACAACACGGCTATTGCTCATCCGTGCCAGCCAATTGCGCCCACCGTTGATTGCTCTGAGGGTGGGCCGGCTCCTGTACCCGTTGCTGCCCCTGTTGCTCCTGCCCCTCCTGTTGGCCCTGCTGCCCCTGTTGCTGCTACTTGTGATGGTGGCTCCGGATATGCTGCGGGTGCCGCCACGTACGCTGGTGCCCCTGGGCCAGGCTATGGTGCCGGCGAGCCTGGCTATGCACCTGCTGCTGCACCTGCTGCTGCTGGTGCTGGCGGATCTGGAGCGGGTTATAATGCCGGATCTGGCGGTTCAGGCTATGATGGTAGTGGTGGTCCTATCTATGGATCAGGCCTCGATGCCGGTTCTGCCTTTGGCTCTGGTGTCAGTGGCCCTGTCGCTGGTGCCCATCCGGCTGCTGCTGTGCCCAGCTACAGCTCTGCCACGGCCGCTGGCTACTCACCAGGCGGACCCAAGATCCCTGCCAATTATGGCGGTGACTACGTGCCTGGCAAGGCGCCTGCACCTGCTGCTGCTACCTCTCTCAGCTACAGTAGCGGTTCGGAAGCACCTCCTGTTACTCCGCCTGTGAAGCCCACCGCTGTGTATTCGTCGGAATCATCCACGGTTTCGCCTCCTGCGTACTCTTCAAGCAACGCTCCTAAACCCTCGCCCACCACCAGCTCAAGCGTCCCTGTTTCTCCAGTTTACTCGACCTCATCTAGCCCGTCCATTTCTAGCTCGTCCACTTCTAGCTCTTCCACGTCCAGCTCATCGTCGGCGGAGTACTCGTCAGGTGCTTCCACTCCAGCCACCCCTGCTACTCCTACTGCTCCTGTTCCTCCTATTGCTCCTGTTCCTCCTGGTGTTCCAATCACTGCCACTCAGCCTACCACTAGCGGCTACAACACTGGCCCAGTCTCGACATCCAGTGGCGACAGCTCATCTAGCGAGGACACTTGCGATGATGAGGCTGCCTACGGAGACAGCGATGCCTCGGACGATTCAACCACCGATGTTGCCACCGATGATTCGTCTGCTTCGGACAGTAGCGAAGATTCGTCCAGCGAGTCAAGCGAGGAGTCTAGCTCTAACGCGTGCTCAGCTGCCACACCGACTTCGGCTAGCCCATCCGAGTCTGCATCCCCGACTAACACTCCTGCATACGGTGGTGCGAGGAGAGAGCGCGGTGGTATCCAGATCCCCAACCCTCCCAATATGCCTCTCCAGCAGCTGCAGGAGAAGATTCGGGATAGCAAGCCTACTGAGGCGACTAACAAGGCTCAATTGACAACAAGTGCTAAGTCATCCGACAAGGCTCCCCAGACTAGCAGGGCTCAGGCAACGGTGGATACCCAGCATCCCGACAGGGCCCTGCAGCCTGGTAACAGGGCCCTGCAGCCCGATATCAAGGCCTCTCAATCTGACAATAAGGGCCCACAGACCGATAGCAAGGCTCCACAAACCGATAGCAGGGCTCCACAGGCGGCCAAGCCCGAGCAGCCCGAGCAGTCTGAGAAGGCTCAGCAGACAGCAAAGCCGGAGCAATCTGAGAAGGCTCAGCAGTCAGCCAAGCCTGAGCAGAGCGAGCAGCCTGGGCAGGCCAAAGAGACAGGCCAGCCTGAGCAGGCTGAAGCAAGCCAGCCATCTGACAAGGCCCCGAAATCTGAGAAACAGCCGGAGACCGCACAGCCCCAAGCGCCTAACAGACCGCAGGAGACCGCCAGCCCAGATATCCGCCATCCAGTACCCAGCCCCAGGTATCTGCTCAGCCCCAGGTACTGCCTCAGTCCTCCAGGCCACTCCCAAGCCGCAGGCACCAGCCCAGCTCCAGAACCCCTTCAAGCCTCCTCAGCAGCAGCCTCCTCAGCAGGAATCTCCTCAACACCAGCCTCAGCAGCACCAGCAGCAGTCTCTACCCGGACAGCCGCGTGCCGAAAAGTCCAAGGACAACCAGAGGCCTGATGTCGGCTCAGCGCAACCCAAAGGCAGCAGCCATATGCGCCCGGCCAGCGGACAGCCTGAGGCAACTGAGGTACGTGCCCTTGAAGCACATACAAAGGTAGCTCGCAAGGGCTGGAACGAGGCCGAGCAGGAGGACATGCAGCCGAATGTCCAGGCTACCCGTGCCATTGATCCCACCACCAACGTCCAGCTGCACGACCGCATCCCTGCAGCGAGCGCGACCAGCGAACGCAACCCGAACGGGCCGACATCACTCCGCCCCAAGGCTGGAAACCGCCCGCGCGGCCTCAACCTGATGGAGAAGGAGAAGGAAAAGGAGACCGAGGAGGATGTGTTTGCAGCCAACGGCTACCCGCCACTGGGCGGCAACACCGACTTTGTACAGACGATCCCCCAGCTGGTCAGCCAGGTGGTGACGCTGTCTGCTGGTGCCGAGGATTTTGCCCATCCTGATGCGTTCAGCCACGACATGGCTGGCGCCAACATGTTTGCTGCTTCGCCGGCCTACAACTTGCTTGCTCCGCAGACTATCGAGGTTCCTATCTACACCACGGTGACACCGGCGCCTTCTCAGGGATACTCTTCGCAGCAGCAAGGATGCTCGCAGGCACCACCACCACCACCGCCCACCACCACCACCATACTCAGCTTCTCATGGTGGTTACTCAGGCTTCTCAGGGTGGCTATTCGGCTTCGCAGGATGGTTACCCAGGCTCTCAAGCCGGATATTCGGGTTCTCAAGGCGGGTGCTCTGCGTCTCAGGGCGGCTATGGTAGTGCCCCTCCACCACCTCCTCCTCCACCTCCACCTCCACCTCCACCACCACCACCACCACCACCTCCTCCTCCTCCTCCTCCTCCTCCACCACCACCTCCTCCTCCTCCTCCTGCATATCCTGCATATCCTGCTCCTCCTCCAGCCTACCCTGCCAGCCAAGGATATGCCCCTTCACATGCATGTGGCAACGGTGATGGCTACTCGGCTAGCCCTGCTCCCAGCTACTCTGCTGGCCCCTGCCCCTGGCTACTCAGCTAGTCCCTCCACCAGCTTACTCCGGCTCGTCACCGTCCAACACTCAAAAGGACCACCATGTGATGGTCTCCGTTGAGAGCCATGTTGTAACCCCTCCGCCGCCGCCGCCGCACGTTTGTGGATGTGGAGGCGGAGGCGGAGGCGGATGCGGATGCGGAAGCGGGAGCGACTCTGATGACGAGCCTCCCAAAAAGCACCACAAGTCCAAGAAGTCCAAGAAGTCCAAGTCCAAGAAGTCGCAAGTTCCAAGAAGTCGCACAAGCACCACAAGTCCAACAGCTCGAACTCCTGCATCACCCACGTCTGATTGCAACACGCCAACCCCCGCCTGCCCGACCACGCCTGATTGCCCGGCTTCATCGTCATCCGGAAAGCACAAGCACAAGCACTCCAAGAGCAAGGCAAGAGCAAGAGCAAGCACCACGAGCCCTCTTCATCGTCGGCGTGTGAGCGCGGCTGCGTCGGCCCTGCCATCGTGTCGATTGCCAGCGACGACGACGACTACGTTCAGACGATTGACGGGGATGACGGTGAGAATGCCAAGGAGATGTTCGAGCTGGAGAACAAGGAGCGGTACGAGAGCGAGTCCGAGTCCGAGGACGAAGGTGAGAGCTCGGCACATGCCGATGCTGCTCCTTCGACCGCCTACGGATCATCCGAGTCCGGCAACTTCTGAGGCCTCCACTGCCTATATGTCAACGCCCTCTGGATTACGTGTCATCTGCATCTGGCTACGAATCATCGTCACCCGCCTACGCATCCAGCAGCAATGACGGGTGCACTTGCGGTGGCCACTGCACTTGCGGCGGACCATTGCACATGCGGCAATTCTTCAAAGTCCAAGAGTCCAAGAAGTCCAAGACCAAGAGGTCCAAGAAGCCAATGGGCCACCACTCCAAGACATCGGGCGACTCGTGCGGCAAGCCCACCCACACCGTCTACCAGTCAATCGAATCCGACAACGGTAGCGCTGGCTGCGAAAGCCCCTCGCATGTCGTCGTCGAGTCGGTTGAGTCCAACGTTGTGCATGCTCCTCCGCACAAGCCGGCCAACACGCACACTGTCATCGTCTCGCTGGAGCCCTGCGGCGGGCATCACCACCACAGCCACGTCGTGGTCCAGTCGGTCGACTCTACTGTTGTGTCCGCCTACACGGGCCCGGCGCACTACATCTACGAGTCGGTTGAGGTGTGCACCGGCAGCCCAGACCCGCATGCCAAGCCGACCCAAGTCGTCATCGAGTCTGTGGCCTCCACCGTGGTCCCTGGTCCCTCGCATGCTCCTGCCAACACCCACACGGTGGTCGTCTCAATTGAGAAGTGCGGTAGCAGCGGTCACCACCACGCTAGCCACGTGGTCTTCGAGTCGGTTGACTCCAGCGTTGCCCCGCCGCACACCGGTCCGGCGCACTATATCTACCAGTCCATCGAGACCGCGAGCGGGGGCGCCAGCACATGCTCGTGCGGACACGTCGATGAGCCCAGCCCCCACACGGTGATTGAGTCCGTCGAGTGCTCGTCGGAGCAGAGCAGCCCGTCGTACAGCGCGGCTGGGTACTCGTCCAACAACGACTCAAACAACGCCTACTCGTCGTCCTCTGCGGCATATGAGTCGTCACCTAGCCAGGAGTATGCCAGCTCAAGCTCTGGCGGTGCCTATGACACGCGCATGGCTGTTGAGCCCGAGCAAGCTTCGGACGAGGAAGATGAGGAGAGTGCCTAGGCATCAGTTTGTTTCTTTTTCCATCTCTATACTTCAACATGTTTGCCCGAACAGCACTCGGGTCCAAGCATGCTTTCAAAATAACAGGTCTTTTAAAAAAGTTTCCTGCGCAGCCGGGCCAACCAGCGATGAGAGCGTGGCGAGCAAGAGATTAGGCGGAAGCCGGCTTGACCACACATTTATTTTCAGGGGGCGCCGGAATAAAGGGGAGGGAGGCGCTTAAAGAAGCGTCTCTGCCACTCGTCACACCTTTTGCTCCCACCTTGACTCTTTCTCCTGTTTTTTACGACCCCTTTCCTCTCTCGCTGACTACGCAACCCTTTCCTCGCAACCCGCCTTCCCAGAAGCTGGCATCACAAGTGACCGCCTACCCTCTCCCGGCAATGGTAAGTCGCTGGCATTTGTCAGCCCGACTGGCGATCGAAAATAGGCAGGGACAAAGCCAGCATCCAGTGGGCCGAGCAGTCCCATCCAATTTGAGCCACCTGTGCAAACAACCGGCAGTGCCTCTTTCTTCCTCCCCCCTCTTTCTGAGCCTTCTGCATCCTTTTCCTCCTTCTGCTCCGTCTCCCGCATTTCCCTTCTATTTACCCGATTCTCATTCTGACAACCCACTTTCACCCACGTGTACGCTCACTTGTAGTCGCCCTCCACCGCTGCGGCCAAACAAACACAACTACGCCCGCGCAATAAAAAGGCCCAGAAGAAGCTGAAAAAGAAGCGCAGCATGGCGGACAAAGTGAACACGCGGCAGCGCAGCCGCGAAGCAACTGTTGACACTGACGATGACGTGGGCATCCAGATCGGCACGCCGCGCAACCGGTCGCCGCAGCGCAAGCACACGTTTGAGATCGAGGACCCAGCGACATACGAGAGCAAAGGATTGCTGTCTGGCATCACCGGCAAGTGGAATGAGTTTTATGCCAACAAGGACTTTGGCAATATCCTGCTGCTCATTGCACTGTACTGGCTTCAGGGGATCCCGCTTGGACTGGCTCACGGAAGCATCCCGTTTCTGCTCAAGGAAAAGCTGAGCTACGCGCAGGTCGGTCTATTTTCGCTGGCCGGGTACCCGTACTCGCTGAAGCTGTTTCTGGTCGCCATTCGTGGACTCGATCTACGACCGCAAGTTTGGCAGGCGCAAGTCGTGGATTGTGCCGATCCAGCTGATTGTGGCTGTCATGTTCTGGTGGATGGGCTCGCATATTGACGGGCTGATGCGCGACCCGGAGACGAACATTGGCGAGATCATGTATCTGTTCCTCGCTGTTGTGTTCATGAGTGCCACGCAGGACATTGCTGTTGATGGATGGGCCCTGACGCTGCTGTCGGAGGAGAACTTGTCGTATGCGTCCACCTGCCAGACCGTAGGCATCAACTGCGGATTCTTCATGTCGTTCACCGTGTTCCTGGCCCTCAACTCGACAGAGTTCAGCAACAAGTACATATACTCCACACCACGTGAGGACGGGTTCCTTCAGCTCGGCCCGTACATGGCATTCTGGGCTGCAGTATACCTGCTGGTGACGCTGTACTTGATCATATTCAAGACGGAGCACACCGACTCGAACGACGACTACGGAATCGTGGAGACATACAAGACCATCTGGCGCATATGCAAACTGCCGCACATGAAGCTGCTCATTGCTGTGCTGTTCTTTGCCAAGATCGGCTTCATCCCGAACGACTCGGTAACACAGCTTAAGCTTATTGAGCGTGGGCTGCACAAAGAGGACATGGCGCTGGCGGTTCTGATCGACTTCCCCATCCAGATATTCTTTGGCTACTATGCCGCGCGGTGGAGTCGTGGCGACAGCAAACTGAAGCCTTGGCGAGTGGCCTTTGTGCTGCGCCTCGTCTGCTGCGTGTTTGGGATGCTGACTGTCCACTTCTTCCCTACTGGCGGCCTCACTTCAGGCTACTTCTACGTTGTGCTCGGTGAACAAGGTGTCGGCGTCAATGGCCAGTACGGTGCAGTTTGTCGGCATGTCGGCATTTATCACGCAGATCGCTGACCCTGTCATTGGCGGCACGTACATGACTCTGCTCAACACGCTGAGCAACTTTGGCGGCACCTGGCCCGTATACTTTATCATGCGCTCGGTGGACATATTCTCGCGCGCAACCTGCACCTTGCCCAACGGTAGTTCGTACACCTGCGTAGCGCAGCACGACCGCGACCTGTGCACCAAGGACGGCGGAACATGCGATGTGCATTTGGACGGATACTTTGTAGTGTCCTCGACCTGCATCGTGCTTGCGCTCATGCTGTACTACGGATTCGTCCGCCCAACCGTGCTGCACCTAGAGCGCTTGCCAGCGCATGTGTGGCGGGTATCAAAGGATGCTCAAAAGTAGCTATCTATAAATAAACCGATTTCTAAACAACGGCCAGTGCGATTTGCCTATTTGCCCTCGATGCTACATTGTTCATAGCCTTACACTTGGCATTCTGCTCATTCGCAGTTGGGCGCTGTGCTACAGCCATCTGGTGTTGCTACAATGCTTATTTTGTAAGGGAAGTGTAGATGAAGATGGCAATATATTTATGATGTTGCTGCAGCAACGCCAACAGTCAGTAGCTGGGCGGGTTTACTATGAACAAATGGTCCTCCTCGTTTCTAATCCACTCCAGTACGTTGTTGACCATCCTGATCATCATGCGCACATCCATTGTGGGCGACACTGTCGCATACAGCTCAAACTTGCTCGACTGCCAGGCCAGAACCGCGTCTGTCGCGCTTCGTCGGTAGATGATACGCAGCGGCTGTGCCATGTTGCCGACCATATGCAGCCTCAGTCCGCTTGTATGTGCTCATGATACGCATCTGGTCACGTTCTGGCACAGAGTCATCAAAGCACGAGCCAAAATTCTGGACCAGAGCCTTGTGCTTGTAGTGCATATGCAGCAGTCCGCGAACCCCAAGCTCCGACGGATGCAATGCACGCTGTGACAGCCGCATCCTCAAGCCGCTGCAGTGAGCCGTCGGAAGACAGATCCGCGACAATGGCCTCGCAGCACCCTGACATCGCTGGGAAGCTGTCGCGGTCAGCAGATACCAGCAGCAATGCAGCATTCGGCGTGACATAGTTCACGTAGACGTGAAGAAACCCCTGGTCATTGAACCGTGGCAAGCAGACGGGCGTCCAATGCTCACCTGTCAGGAATGCCCGGTTAGCAGCCATATTGAAGAGAAGCATCAGGTCAGATGGATGCAAGCTATGCTTGCGCGGCCGCATCAGTGTTACCAGCTTCAGATCGGCCACCAGCATTGCATACAGAAGCCCTTTAGGTCGAGCTGCCAGCAGGCTCTTGCCAATCCGGTCACGCAGCTTGAATCCGCATCCACAAGGTATCAAGCGAGCCCAGCGAAAACGCAAAGCTGGTCGCCATGCGGTCGACAAGCTGGTCGATCACGGGCTCTGTGCCGCCAAGCAGCTGGCGTAGGTCAAAGTTGCTGCGCT
Source organism: Linderina pennispora (assembly GCF_002104995.1). Taxonomy (NCBI): domain Eukaryota; kingdom Fungi; phylum Kickxellomycota; class Kickxellomycetes; order Kickxellales; family Kickxellaceae; genus Linderina; species Linderina pennispora. The sequence goes on along the minus strand of NW_024468253.1, from coordinate 299,310 downwards.
GCTCAAAGATTTTTGTCAGCTGTGCCATGGTCAGTATGCTGACAATCTGGCTGTGCAACAGCTGCAAGTTCGCTGCGCAGCTGCTGTGCTGGCTCATCAACACTAGCCACAGCCATCAAGTACAGGGGCCCGCTGGTGTAGAACACGATCGTGTGCCCGCCCATTGTCATCGAGCGGATCGGGTCGCTCATGTCTGCAAACGACGCTATCACTGCCTGGATCGTGCTCATCAGGGGGGCCAGCTGCGCCTCGTCTCCGTATCGTGTGTAAATCGGCTTGCCGGCAGTGCTCAGCACAAAGTAGTGCTTGCTGTGTGCCCGCCACTGTGCCGATGCAAAGTCCTTCTAGCTTGTCTGCATCGATTGCTGCCAGTTCGAGCTGCTCGTCGTCCTCCTCATTTTTCACTGCAGCGGTCCGCATTTGTGTCAGTCAGGTCATTGGCCATTGGCGGCATTCGCTTCTACGAGGATACAAAGAATGAAATACAAACAAAAGCGTGCGACTGAGATAATCGATAGCTGCTGGCGCCGCCATTGACCGCTGACCTCGTGCAGATTGTTTTGTCTTGGACCCCGATTAAGGGACATTGCGCGATATATTGTTGCCAGCCATGCATTATGACAAGCCGAACCCGGCATATCGAACAAGGCAGGGAGCGCGAAGCTACTCTCTACTTAAAGACCAGGGTGTGTGCCATGGAGCACCTATGAGCTGGTGCAGGTGGCTGCCATATACGCTTTTCTTTCTGGTGTCCTTGCGTTGGCCATAACGGCACATCATTGTGAGTATGGTCTTGGGTTGTCTCTAGATTGCAGTGATTGGGGGGATGGTCGATTTGCGCAACTAGCTATACCCTTCTCTTCCACTATGAATTCTCTTGGGCGGCGTGGGCTTCATACAGCTGGCTTCAGCTCGCTTTCTTGCAGGCATTCTGCGGCCGAAAATTCCACAGCCGCCTGTAGCACCCAATCGGCCTGCAAGCAGCATCGTGGCATGGGGAATTCAAGCGTTCCGATGAGTACTCGTGGATGCAGCAGCCTGAGCACTCTGAAAAGGTCAGCGAATACTTGCGCGCAGAGAAACAATATGCAGACCAAGTCATGGCCGGGACAGAGAGGCTTCAGTCAAAGCTGGCTCAAGAGATGTCCGCGGCAACCGAAGTCGAGTCGATGCCGCCGCCCGTCGAGAACCGCAATGGCGAGTTCATCTACTTTGTCGAAGGCAATGGCGACGGATCCCTTAAGGTATTGTCGCCGGAGCGTGGTTTCAGATCGAAAGGCAGGTGCTCATGGATTCGGCAAGGCTTCTCAAAAGACACGGGCTCGTGATTCGTCTACTGCATGTCTCCAACGACAACTCGTGGATGGGATGCCTGGTATCAGATGCCAATGACGACTCTGGCAAGGAAACCGGCACCTTTGCTGCTGTATCGGCTCGCCGCAGGAGGACAGGCTGAAAAGTGCGATCAGATCAGCAATGTCTACAACTTTGTCTTTGGCACCAGTGGATCGGTTTTCTACACGGTCCTCAACAACAAGCTGCGCGCACATAAAGTCATGGGCCACTCTATTGGTGGCAGGCAGAGCACTGATATAGTTGTGTACAGCGAAGGCGACACGGAGTGCTTTTTGGACATCACTTGTACCAAGGACAAGCAATTTTTCATCGTCAACAGCAGCACGCTGGACTCGTCTGAGCTGCATGTGTTTTCATCAGGGTTTGACTTCTGGGACTGCCAGTGAGGCAGATTCGCAAGAATGCTCTGCAGCTGGTTCGGCCACGGCAGAAAGGCGTGGAGTATTTTGTTGACCATCAAGGCAGCGACTTTTTGATTCTGACCAACTCTCCTGCCGATGACAGCCAGCGATCCGATATTGCCGATCCCACTGCCGTTTAGGCTAGGTGCGGGCACCAACACAGACCCCGTCCTCAGACAACTGGGAGGAAGTGCTGACCGTTCAAGACAACGAGCGTATTGAGGATCTCGAGGTATTCCAGGACTACTTCATGGTTAACATCAAGAGGCGCGGACTCCCCGCTGTCCTGATATTCGATCGCAAAATGGGCAAGCGGTCCGAGTTGAAGCTGCCTTACAACGGCAACTGTACTATCCGGCCAGACGCCAACCCCCAGCTCGATACGTCGTTTGTACGGCTCAGCCTCAGCTCCCCTGTGCACTTGGATTCAGTTGTCGAGTATGACATGAGCACACTGCGGCCATTCCAGTCGTGGCTTTCGACGCCCCTGCATCTAAATCCCCGAGAGTTTACAGTGCAGAGGATCGAGGTGCCGGTGGATGGAACCCATGTCCCGATGACACTGGTATTCCATAGATCAGTCTCGCTCGCGCAGTCGCCGCCTACGCTGGTAAGAGTGTACGGTGCTTACGGGGTGTCGCTGGAGCCCGAGTTCAGGCTGGAGGACATCCCGCTCCTGCGCCGTGGCTGGGTTATTGCGCTGGCCCATGTGCGTGGCGGTGGTGAGCTTGGGCGCGCGTGGTACGCCGGTGGCCGGCGCTCCAGCAAGGTCAATTCGGTGACTGATTTTCTCGGATGCGCTCGGTATTTGCTTGACAAGGGATGGAGCGCAGCCGACCGCCTGTCGATTACTGGCACATCGGCCGGTGGGCTAGTGGTTGGCTCGGCGCTGAACATCCATCCAGAGTATTTCCGTGCGGCTGCCCTGCATGTCCCGTTTGTGGATCCGCTGTCTGCGATGCTCAGTCCAGACCTGCCTTTAACTGAAGTCGAAAGAGCCGAATGGGGCGACCCCCTTGCCAGCAAGTCTGAATATGCTAGTATTCGTGTATACGCTCCCTATGATAACCTCAGCCGCATGGTTGGCGAGCAGACAAAGCAAGCACCGTCCTATCCTGGTCACCGCTGGCCAGCAGGATCAGCGCGTGTCCTGTGTGGCAGCCAGCCAAATGGGTTGCCCGGCTTCGTAGTACTGGTGGATATTCAACAGCCCCGCCGCCCATGACACACAGAACAACACAGTGGCCTAAGCTCATGCTCGATGCTCGCATGGATCTCGGGCACTTCCACTCACACAGCGACGACCCCGACCATGGCTTCATCAAGGCGCATGCGTTCCGGAGCGCGTTCCTGCTGACTGAGGTTCAGGGATGGAGCGAAATAAAATAGCAGCATTTACTAGTTGCCCAAATGAAATGCCATTGCTACATCCGCTTGGACCTGTTGTTCAGGCACATCCGATTTCCATGCATTTCCCAGGCTCGAAGGTGCCTCGATGCTGGCTGTTGAAAACTTTGCAGCTGCTGCCTCCTAAGCTTGTCCTTCTTCACTGCTGCATAGTGCTGACCGCTGCCATTGCATACATTGCAGTGGACACAATTCGGCTTGGCCCAAACACCAGTGGGGGGGGCTGAGTACAGATTCAGCCGGCATATATATGCCATCAACAATGACAAGTCAACCAACAGCGGTAAGTATAGCTGGCAGTCATACTATCAAATGACCGTACGTATACTAAGAGTATGAAGCAAACAGATGCTGGCTAGACAAGAAAATAGATAGGCTCAATCCAAGTTCCGTCTATTCCCTACCTTTGACATGTTGGTGTGATACTCAGCGCATTCTCTAGTATTGGCTTCCATGTCATAAACCGACAACACCAAGAGAGCACGGCTTAGCATGTATGCTTTAAGAAAAGAGATACTACAAGCATGTCTCAAAGCCGGCACTGCAAATCACTTGCCAAGAATGAGGGAGCACCTAATTGCCCAGGATGCGCCAATACTTGTCAGTGATAATGCTATATAGTAAGCGCAGTCAACCATGGAATGCTTCATCATACATGCTGCTGCGGAGCCAAGTCCGCATCTGCAAACCCCGCCGAATTGGAGAGGCAGGTCGCAGCAATGTGGCCGCTGTCCATACCATGCCACTCACCTGACATATGCATAGCCAGATGATCGCCAGATTGTGTGATCATGATCATTGGAAGATATCGGGGCCGTTTTGTGCGCTGTCCAGGCCAGTGCGCCCGATAATCTACCAAGGAGAATATCGCTGACTGTCGCATTGCAACGGCCCAATTTGCCTTTTCCCTCTTTTTTGAATTTCTGCTCTCACTGTTGAATTCACGCTATTTTGTAAGTCGCAAAATTCGAGCCTGCCGGACAGATTCAACGTCGCGACGAGCACCGCAGATTTCAGACGAGCTGGAGATAGAAGCACTAATTTGAGTCGCTTTTTGAATTTCAACACCCTCTTTGTAGATAAACGTACAAAATGCCCTCTGCTACTCCCCTGAAGCCCATTGTCGGTCTGTTCAAGCGCCGTGTCACTCGCGATCTGGGTATTGGCCTCGGCGGCGGTCTCGTTGTCGCGACTGTCTACTGGCACTACTTTGACAAGCACCTGCAGCGCGTTGATAACTACTACGCCAAGAACGGCCGTGCTTCGGAGAAGTAAGCTGCCCTCGATATACTAGACCATATTTCTCTTCGATATTGACAATAAGCGGATCTCCTCAGGACGCTGCCTTGTGTCCCGAGATATGCGCCTGTTGAATGGAAACGCTGTTTTAAAACACCGATCGTAGAGTGCTGGCTCAGTGGCCCTCAGGGCGCTGATGGCCTGGCTTGTGGAGGCGTGAACTGCCGGCTGATTAAATTCTGCGTGATTGCTGGCCCTGGCAGAATCCCTAATTTCAGGCGATATTTTGCTTCCCCTGACGTTTGTAAGCCGCCAACCGGACATTTATCATCTATACCCTAGCCGATGATTATAAATGCGCCAGCAGCGCAGCATGCGCTCTTTCCAATGGTTTGGATTTAATAGGTGCAATGGTATTTGTCAAGTGGAAAACTGGTAAGCCTAAAGGGAAAGTGGCCCGGGGCAAGTATAGCTGGTGTTTGTGGCCAGGTGCTACGGGAGCTGCTATCGGGTATGAGCCGGGATAGATGAAGCCAGAGCAAGGAATGAGTGCGGGATGCGTGTTAGACCCAAGCTTCAACCCAGCTATTGTGACCGGTGTACACCATATGTATATTCTTGTCGGCCACCTGCGTCGTATAGAATCCGCAGTCCTGGCATATGTGGTAGTAGCTCTGGCTGCATGCAAACGGCGATGCCGCAACGGTTGCCGACTTTGCAGTGTTTCCGCCACGGCGGGTGTAGTTGCAGGTAGCAGACAGATCGAGCTGGTCGTTGTTCTGGAGAAGCATGGCTGATAAGTGACTGGATCTATGGCAGAATTGAAGAGAAGAGCTGGTTGGGGGTGGAGGTGTGTAGAGATTTGGGTTGTGATGGTACGGCTGCTGCGGTATCGAGATTTAAGCTGCGGCGTGTGCAAGGTTCAATCCAAAAGAGATGACAATGATGGCTGTGTAGGGAAGAGAAGAGAGAAAAATATAGACAGGCGGGTGGTGACTATTAGACAAGGTTAAAGAAAACGTGGGAATGGCGGTGCAAAGAGAGGCGTGAGGGGGCAGAGTTATCTGATAAGCGAAGGTCCAAGTGAGAAATAGGGAGAGGTATGGTTAACTAATGAATAGGGGGCAAGTGAGGCAATGGACCGTCGGCGCTAGCGGCGAATTGGATGTGCTTATAACTGGAAGAAATTGGCAGTGAAAGGGGTCTGAAAGTCTTGGCAAAAAAGAACCGGCCATCGCGTAGCCGGACTTTTATACCTGTACGCCTCCCCCATTCAGTCACCCAGCTGCACCCAGCTGATTCAGTGTGGTATTTTGAACTGCCTGGCACGCGCCCTGCCGCGCCTCACAGCAACACACTTGGTCTCTTGCCGCAGCCAGCTTGGAAAAAGAGACCAAGAGCCAGCATTCCGCCTGGCCTTTTCTCTTTCTGATAGTTCAACAGTGAAGCTGCAAATTTCTCGGCTCAATGATTTCTGCTCTACCTGCACGAGCCATTGGTGTGATGCAGCAGACCATGTGCCGGAGGAACGTCAGGCTTGTTCTTATGTTCATCATTGCTTAGGAAGAGCAACCTACTGCCAGGTTGTGGCGGGCAGTAGGCCTGCGTTGCGTATTCTGCCACAGCTGAGTATTGGCGCCCAGACCTTAGCCAGAAGATTCTGCAGCGAACAGGCAAGTAAAAGTGCAGCTCAGTGAAATGTGATTACGCATATCGAGCATCAAGCCAGGAACCAAGAACGATCTCCGCAACCAAATCTGGCTGGGCACAGGATACATGGTGCACGTTCTCAGTCACTTGCTGCCAAGAGCAAGGACATCAGGGCAAAGGGCATTACGCAAGACGGGCGAGTAAGCCCCCAGCATGCGATTCGCGCGGGTTGCTTTACGGATTCAATAACGCATTGCGTAGAGGCGGTATTGGTGCTACATGATGTGGTGGTCTGCAGGTCTGCATCCACGGCTCATCCCGTGCTTGTGCTTACGAGTATGCATGGGTGTTTGTGCGTGGCAGTCCTACATACGCTGCGCCAAATGCACCCTTCAGCCTGCCTCAAGCACTCACAGATTGCTTTTGCCCCAAAGCGAGGTCACGTTTTTATGTTCATCCTTTTGGTATTTTTGGCTCTTGCTTACCGTTATCTGTATGCGTTTGTCAGTGGATTCCGTTTGCGACAATGAAAATGCCCGTAGTACAGCTGTATGTACATTCACCCGCAACGGCCTGCTCTCCAATACCTACCGGTGTTGTGTCAATCGAGCGAGCTGGACTGTCCAGGCACGGGAACTAGCTCCGATGCGATGCGGCTGATAGCGGATGCGAGCGGGACCGTTTGTAAATTGAATTGGCAGTCGGTTTCCCTCTCTTTCCCTCGTCCGCCGACGAAATCCCTTGACATTGTTCATGTACGGGACCCTTGCCTTTGCGGAAAACTAGGATACGTGCTGGAAAGGAGTTCGGACATTCCTCCCCAAAAGAGAGCGGGTGAAATTACTGGAGAACAGGCGAGGGGCTTCCCATAGGTCCGCTCTGGACCTTGATCCGTGGTCTTCTGCGATTATAGACATGGCAGCCTCGAAGTCACGGTGGAATCTCTACGCTGCCATTCTCCCCTCACACATTCCTAAGCAACCACCCCCATCCTCCAAAGAAAAAAGCATGTCGGATTCTGCCCAAAAGGTCGCCCAGGACGCTGCCGATCAAGGCGTATCGCAGGAAGCCCAGCTTTTGGCGGCTTGCTACGAGGGAAACAGCCAGCGTGTCCAGGAATTGGTTGACAGCGGCGCCGAGATCTTCGTCACAGATGAGACCGGACGTACGGCGCTGCACTTTGCTGCTGCCAGCGGCGATGTCGATACGGTAAAGCTGGTGCTCAAGGCTGGAATCCCTTGGAACACGCTCGACAGCGGTGACTACACAGCCGGCGACTACGCCGAGAGCGGCGAGCACAAGGAGGTGTATGAGGAGCTGGTGCAGGCTGGAATCAGGGCCGAGATGATCCTGCGCCTGTTCAGCAAGGGCGAGGCCAACGGGCGTGCTGCCAACGAGGATTATCTGTCGCAGCCGGTCGAATACAGCGGGGATCGGCTGGTGGACGCTGAGCGCAACGGCGTGATGATGAGCTGGGAAGCTCCGTTGATGGACATGCATGCGCAAGTCATCTGCACCAAACCGGATAGCACCGTGCTCAATGTTGGTAGGTGTTTGTGCGTGTGTCGCTGATGCTTGCCTTTGTGACGGATGGCTATGCATGATTAATAATGAGCCGGACGGTGGATCGCCTTGCAATATTCTTTGTAGGCTTTGGCATGGGAATCGTCGACACCTCTCTTGAAGAATTCGGCCCGGGGAAACATGTAATCGTTGAGGCACATCCCGATGTCTACAAGCACATGCTCAGCGAGGGCTGGGGCGACAAGCCCAACGTGCACATCGTGTTCGGGCGGTGGCAGGACAAGCTGGACGAGATCCGTAGCCTGGGCCCATACGATGGCATATTCTTTGACACGTTTGGCGAGTTTTACGAAGACCTGAATGATTTCCACAAGGTGGTCTTCCAGGAAGGCGACGACGTGAAGCCGATGCTGAGCAAGCCCGATGGCATCTACAGCTTCTTCAACGGCCTGGGCGGCGATCACAAGCTGTTCCATGATGTGTACTGCCATATCGTGCGCGCTGATCTGCTGAACCTTGGCATTGAGACCGAGTACACGCCGGTCAAGGGCGATGCCGAAATCGACGAGGAGACCTGGAAGGGCATCAAGCGGCCGTACTGGATGCTCAAGCAGTACAACCTGCCCACATGCAAATGGGCCCAAAAATAGACCTTCTTCCCTCAACTCTTCCGATGAGTTACAAGAACTGGCGACCAAAATCACGAACCTCATACTGCACGGACAACTATGGCCATCCCCACCAGTCTTTTGCCGGTGCCAGTCCTTGTTGTATCACTGCTCTCCTCAATTCGCTACAATTTCAAATGCAATGTCGTGTGTAATTTGCTGCGACGCCCTGCTTAACGATATCAACTTTCTCGGCAGCCCGAATGCGAGCAAGGACCCGGACGACTGGGAGAGGCAGCCGGCTGCGCTTGGGTGTGGCCACGTCTTCCACCTCGGGTGTATCGGCTTGTGGCTAGAACAGTCAAACCGGGGAACATGCCCGACCTGCCGCAAAGTCCACAACAGCCCCCCAATCGGCCTGTACTTTGAGGTCGATACACCCAGCTCGAATGCAGCTGAGACAGAGGCTGCCGCGTCTCCGGGGCAGTAGTTCACAGGTCACGCACCGCAACCAGATTATCCAGATGCTGTGCAAAAACGCCAAAGCAGCCCAGGACGAAATTAAGCAGATGAAGGATCAGATCCACAAGCTGGCAAATTCTCTGGAGGAGCGAGAGGCAGCGTACGGCGAGCAGACGCGGAAGGACTAAGAAGCTTGCAGATAAAGTCATAGAGGCCAAGAAGCACACCGAGAAGTGGAAGAAGCTGGAGCTGAAGTTTATGGCCGATATGGCCAACAGGGACAGCACGATTGAGCAGCTGACAACCGAAAGAACCTGAGCTCAAGCAGAAGGAGCATGAGCTTGCATCGTTGAAGGACAGCATGGATAGTATGCGTGTGTCAAACGAGCGGCTGCAGCGCGCGCTGAAGAAGGAGCGGGCTCGGAATAGCACTCTGAGTGACGTAAACAAGAAGCTAGTCTCAAAAATGCACCTCATGGAAGAAGAGGCGGTTGGAGGAACCGAGGAGTCGCCAGCGGTTAGTAACGAGAGCCACCTGCCACAAAACTCACAACAGACAGGGACTTTTGCCGAGGACTTGGATGTTTCGTCAACAGAGCTCGACCCAGTCGTGCCCAATGGGTGGGCTGTATCCCAGGCCAGCCAAACCGTTGGACAAAGCTCAAGCCGACATATAATATGCCGCTGTCAAAGTTCGCCGATGTCGGCCTGTCCAGCGACAGCGAGTCAGCGAGCGAGACTAAGCTCGGCCATACCATGCCCCTTTCACAACCACCTTCAAGGAACCCGTTCTCGGTTGCTGGTACAAGCTCGCCGCGTACCATCATGCCTACTGGTGTTTTCAGCTTCCGAGCACATCTGCCAGAGGCTCCCTCGAGAATGCCTGGGACTCCCAGCATCAAGTCGGGCCACCAACCAGCAAGCCGTAAATTGACGGATACCCGCAGCGCAAGGAGATCGAAACACGGTGTTTGTTTCCGATGGTATGGGCGGTTCGCGCAGCCAGCATGCCGCCAGAAAGACAACTACACAGGCAAAGATCACTTGGGGGCCAAGGAAAGCCTGAGTAGGTAAAAGCATATAGTGCCTCTTTAATATCCAAATCTCAAATACAAGTAAATTTCATCGCACGCTGCTATTCATCCTCAGCGAGATTTGCTTCTTCTGCGAGCTTGGCGAACAAGCCGTCCTCGTTCCTGAGCAGGTTCTGCGGGCTGTCGAACTCGGCTACCCTTCCTCCGTCGATGACTAGGATCATGTCGCTGTCAAGAACAGTATTGAGGCGATGGGCAATGGTCAAGACCGTGCAGTTAGCGAATTCTTCGCGAATCGTTTTCTGTATAACTGCATCAGTGGTATTGTCGATAGCGGCGGTCGCTTCATCGAGAACAAGGATCTTGGCGCGTTTGAGCAGGGCACGGGCTAGGCAGATCAGCTGGCGCTGGCCAACGCTGAAGTTCTCGCCGTTCTGCGTCACAATGAACTCTAGACGCTCGTCCTTGGAGCGAATAAGGTCACCCAGATGCGCGTTGTCCAGTGAACACCAGATCTCCTCGTCCGAGTATTTGCTGAACGGATCCAGATTCTCACGGATCGTGCCAGCAAACAGCACCGGGTCTTGGGGGATGATCGAGAGGCGACTGCGAACATCAAAGAGGCCGTACTTGGAGATGTCATGGCCGTCTAATAAAATCTGGCCAGACGATGCTTCGATGATACGGAACAGCGCCAGCGTCAGCGACGACTTGCCAGCGCCAGTGCGTCCAACGATACCGACCTTCTGGTTAGGCATGACGCGGAACGACAGATCCTTGAGCACCAGATCCAGACCCTCACGGTAGCGCGTCGAGTAGTTGCGGAATTCAACGGTACCAGCCTCCGGCCAAGACTCTGACGGACGGCAATCTTCAATGACCTCTGGTGCCTCGCTCTCCAAGCGCGAGTAGTCTTTGACTCTCTCGACAGAGATCATCGCAAGCTCCACAAATCCGAACGACCGCACGCTAGTGTTAAGGACACCCAGAATTGCAATTGCATTGGTCAGTGCCAGGCCCGCATATCCGTTGGTCAGCGATCCGACAAAGTAGAGAGCAGCAATGAGCGACATGTTGGTAAGTAGGACAATTGTGGCCGCAATCAGGTCCAGGCGACATGCCAGCCAGCGGGTCGTGCACAGGTGTGTCCACCAGGTCATCATAAGTGTCTCATTGCGCGCTGCACATCCCTTCTCGAATTCTGCGTTGCGCCCGTATGCCCTGATAGACATCGCACCATGCACAGCCTCCTCCGTACAGGTTATCACTGAATTCCTGCCTGTGTTGACAAGCCGACGAATTTCACGGCTAGTGGCCATAAACCTCCGCTGGACGCCAATGAACACGTATGCGATGGGGGCTATGAATACAAATGAAAGCGGCATGGCCACAACAATGAGAGCCATGGCAATCGCAATACGGAGCATGGCCATCACCCACATCTCAAGGAACATTGGGAGATTCTCGTCGATCTGTGCCTGGTCACTGCTGAACAGACCCAGGATTCGGCCAAGGGGTGTTGAGTCAAAGAACGATGTCGGTACACGTAGCATGCATTGAAGCAGCTGTGAATGCGTATTTTTGGATCCGTTGACAGCACATAGGAGCCACACCGCCGCTGAAACTGCAATCATCGACAGAACCTGAACCACTCCCAGAGCACTGTAGACAGACAAGTAATAGAGCGGCTGGCGTGTAGAGTCATCTGTATCACCGTCATTTAGAGTAGCCCAGTGCGCGAGCCACATACTGCTGCCGACAGAGAGGCACATGGCAGCAATAGATGCACAGCCTAGCATGGAAATGTTCCTGATACCGCAAGCACGGATGTAGTGCATGTATGGCTCGAGCCCAACTAATCCAACCCGCTTTTGCTCGTCTCGAATGATGGTATGTGCTGTTGCCACATCGACCGGAATATTATCGATGCTGGCGCGACCCAAGCTGCTTCGATAGACAGGCTTTTGTCTGGCAGACACTAGTGAAATCTCCGAGGCAGTTGGGGTAGTGGTGTTACTCTCATCGGTGTCTGACGCTTCAGGCGGGGGTACCATGCCGGTGTCTGGCATGTACACATGAATGAAATCAAACACCTCGCCCTTCGATCCCACAAGCTGGGCAAATGACCCCTGTTCGACCACTTTACCATCGTGCAACATCGTGATCTGGCTCGCAGCACCCAAGTACTGAAGGGCGTTGGTGACGAGGATGCGAGCGCGAGTTTTCAGCAGACCATTGGGGCCTAGAACGTGGTTGAAGATGTGCTTGCCGACATGAGCATCGACAGCAGATAGCGGATCGTCCAGCAGATACACATCAGTGCGGGCGTAGACAGCGCGGGCTAGAGACACCACGGGCCTTCTGGCCGCCCGACAGATTGATACCCTTCTCGCCAATCTCGGTCATATCTCCGCCAGCAAGCATCTCGAGGTCAGCGCGAAGCGCGCATGCATCGATGACCTTGTCATAGAACCCCTGCTCAAACCTGTGGCCAAACAGGATGTTTTCTCTGAGCGTAGCATTGAGGATCCACGGTTGCTGAGGTACAAGAGCAACCGATCCGTGTACGGTCACCTGAGCCAGCAGTCTTGACCATATCGCCCAACAATGCCGAAATGACTGACGATTTCCCCGACCCAACTTTGCCGATAACAGCGACAAGCTCTTCGCGACGGCACTGAATGCTGATATCCTCGAGGATGTTGCATTCACTAGAGCGCCACTTGAATGAGCCGCTTGAAATATCCGCCAAAACATCGTCTGGCGAGGCGGTTTCCGCATACCGATCATACCTGATCCTCTGAACTGCTGACGAATCATGCTCGCTACTCATAATAAAAGCAGTCAAGCGATGATAGCAGGTGCGTACCATCATAAGTACGGTAACTGTGTTTGGACCCTCCGAGACAGGAACCTGCAGCATATCAAAGAGAGCAATCGAAACAAACATCAACTGCGATGTCAATGGGCCGTGACTCTCGCCGCCAAACGCAGCATACACAGCAAATGTTGCTAGTGAGATCAGAACTGACGTCAGAGAACTGACAAGCATGGTCAGTGTCTTCCATATACCCAGGCGGCGAAGTGCAGCCAGTTCTTTGGTGTTGCGAATAGTCTCGATTTTGTCCAAGAACGCACGCTCCCAGCCGTACAGCTTGATCGCCTTCATGCTGCCAAAAGTCTCAGTGACGGCATGCATTCGGTGATCCCGCTCGGCCAGCAGCTGTCGGGTGCTATGGCCAACACCCCCTGTGAAGCGCAGATTCACAAACACGCTAGCTAGTATCAGGAACACGCCAACCAGGCAACTCCAGCCTATTGTATGGTGGAGCATGTAGATGATAGCAGCGATTTGCAGTGGGTAGCTCCAAAAATTGTGGATGTAGTTGACAAACAGTGCGACACTGTTCGCCATCTACTGTCAGGTAGTTGATGATCTGGCCCACGGAAGTGTGCAGCACGGGACTCGCTGGAGAGGGCCAGGGACTTGCGGTATATCAGGGCCATGATTGCCGTACTCAGCTGCACCCATGGGGGAGTAAGCCAGAATGAGTACATCGGGAACGCAATGGCCCTGGTCACTGATCGGAAGAGCGAGAAGCACAGTCAGAGATATTCCATACTCCGATCGGGTGTCCATCGGCCGTCACCGTATGTCTGTATGAATCCGATAACCTGCTTGAGGACCAAGCGGTTGTGCCAGCATGCAAATGTTGGCGAGTAGCATGACGAAGCCTGCAATGACTGTATCACGCAACGCAGCCTTGCTCCAGTGCACGGAGGAGCGAGGGCACAGGCTTACGAAGCTCGCTCTCCCACATTTTGAAGAATTCGGCCTGTATCTGCCCACCTTGCAGGTGATTTAGGAAGCGGGAGAAGGTCGTCCTCGGTGAACCTCTGGGCTCGGAACCCTCTGTCGATGGAGGGTGTGACCCAGGCAAATATTAGACGTGAGTATATGTTTGCATGCGTGCTCGGATCAGTACGTCCGCTGTATGCGCTTAGATGATGGGAAGGTGGAAAAGTCTGGAGCTCAAAGTACGCTGCTAATGTAGCGAATGCAGAGTACATTGATTGCAACTGGCATATCAAGGCTGCGGCCATGGGGTGCACAGTACGCAGACATTGCAGACAGTATGCCGGATGCCGGCCAAAACAGAAGCAGAATATCTGACGAGCACTCGCTGTGCCTGTAGTAGAGAATATGTAGAAAGAATGCAGCAAGTACAGCTACTGGCTGCATGAACGCCGAAAGGTATTCCTGCGGTCTGTATACCGCTGACTGCAGCTGGATAAGTGCCAAGGCGAACGATATGCAGAGGGCAAGAAACGCCGTAGTAAACTTTAGCTTTGTATTCCACGAAGCACGCTGATGCGAGCGGTTGGATAAGTGCATGTTTCAGCAGCTGGCGAGACCTTATAATAGCTGCCGCAACTAGTAGTGTGGCAGTGGCTGTATTTGCCAGACGGACCCAGTCGTTGGCAGCTGGTGGATCAAGCATCGAAAAAGAGTGTGGGAAAATGGAAATGACTTGCTATGCGTTGTCAAGAGAAGAAGAAAGGAGCGGATCCATGAACGATTTGCCCCTGGATAGTTTTATAGTCAGCTCAAGGAAATCAACAGAGATGCATGGATAAATAGATACGATATGTGAATTGCTCGTATCTGAGTGTGAGTCAGCAGCATACATGTGCCGCAGTCGGCATCAGACATTACACATAGCTGGGTTGCTCGTCGACAAGTACAGAAAATAATGAAAAGTGTTTGGAAAATGCTCGCAATGAAAAAGAGAAATTAATGTTATCAGTTGAACAAATACGCTTGTTGGTTTGTGTACATTTCAGCCATTGCCACCCACGTCGCCCTGGGCTGCTCATTGACTATATTGTCAAGCGTGTGTGCAATGATCCGCTCCCTCCCCTCCGCAGATCCTGTGTGTTTCAGCTCCACAACCCCGTCCTGCACCGCCTGCCAGTCCTCCTCGATGCTCGCCATCTGGAACTCTGTTGCGTTTTTCTGAATTTCCAGTTCATCTACATCATGCTGCAGCTGCCGGACGCTTTCTTCGAGGCGGTCGTACTCTACATGGTCAGGGACGATAGGCAATAAAGACTGGAGGTCGGCGAGAGGCGTGTTTGTGCGCAGGAGAGATTCAAGGGCCTCTGCAGCTGCGTCAATGCTGGGTATGGCGAAGGAATCGGGGTTGGAGGCGCGTGAGAGCTGGAATAGTTCGATTTGCTCACGCAGCTGCAGATTCTCGACCAAGAGGTCCGACGCATCAGGCATAGCGGAGAGTGTCGACTGTAGAGCAGTGATTTCCTCACGCAGCGACCTGTTCTCGGCGTCAGACTGGTAGCCATAAGCCCGGCGCAGCGCGTCGTTTTCAGCAGTCCGGAGTTTGAGTACCAGGGATTGCTGCTGATGCTGGAGCTTGTGGCGGTCCAGCGACTCTTTAAGCTCAAAGGCGATTTCAGCATAGCGCGATTTCTGACGCTCAGACTCGCGCAGTTTCCGTAGTGCCAGGATCAGCAAATACTGCGTGGTGCCCAGCTCCTTGTCATCAGGTGGGCTTGATGCAGGAGTGGCAATGGCCGAGGACTGGTTGCCAGCGGTGAGCATTGCGATTTCCTGCTTGAGCTTCTGGATTTCAGCCTGCAACTGGGGAACATTCCCCTGCATGTCCTGGTTGACAACAGCCTTGTTTCGGATCATCTTTGCCCTCTGCGCGAACCGCATCGTGCTAATGGTCTCGGCATCATTGCTGATGGCTGGGCTGACGTTGGCGATAATGAACGTGACAGAGTTACCTCCAAGCGAGTCTCGCAGCAGGAACGTCAGCTTGCTGTCGCGATAATTTACGTGTCGTTTGATGCCGCTGCCAACATCTACGAGTGCGTTGATGACTTTGCCCAGTGCCGACAGGCTTTTGTTGATGTTTGCGGCTTCCTTGAGCCGAATGCCGGTGGTGTTTGGCGAGCTTTTGGCGCTCAGATCCAGCCAGGTCAACGAGGTTGAAGCGGGCTTCGCGGATTTCGGTCAACCCAGGAGTCCATCTGCTTCATGGACTGAATTGTCAACATCAACACCGAATGCGACCGCGAACTCTCCCGGTTCATAGACGTTGCGCTCACATGCCTGTTCTGCGTGCCTCTGGTAAACACACCATACGCCTCGTTTGGGTCCAGCACTGTCTCTTCGGTGACATTATCGACAAAGATGCCCTTCTTTATGTCCTCACGCAGCGCGCACATACGCACGACCGGGTCCAGCAAATCGTATATAGTCTCGTTGTAGATCTCAATGTATGATGCGCGGCATAGATATTTGACGCGCCCATTAGAACGCTGCTCTTCCTCAGAGATGCGCGAAAACAGGTATTCGAAGCAGCGCGGGATGAGGCCGCGCAGCTCGTCGGTGGGCCCGGTGAATTTATCGTGGGCGCCTTGCATGGTGAAGGTTTTGCCGGAGCCCGTCTGGCCCATAGGCGAAGATCGTGCCATTGTAGCCCTGCATGCACTGCTCCACCGCCCGCTTCCCGACGGCCTCAAAGACCTGGTCCTAATGTGTGGCAAGCCATGCGCTTTTAAGGTATGTTTCGGAGCTGGATATTGGCAGGATCGTCTAGTATGTTTACCTGTGCACAGTCCTCAGCCCCGATAAAGTCAAAGGAAAACGGCTCGGTGCTCTGCGAGGGGACCGACACGGACCGTTCTGAATTTATGCGGATGGCAGACTCGGCAGACCGCTCCTTGCTGAATTCCTCTTCGGAAAACGGTCGAATGCGCAGAAACACCTGGATATTGTCCATTTCAGTATAAATAAAAGAGCGAAAAATAGAGCACAGAGGCAAAGTCTGTTTCACGGATGTCCTGGTTTAGCCAAAACAGAAGAGGCGATGATCGGCGCGGCGACTTGACTCGCTTACGAGCTGCCAAGCGGGAGGCACACAAAGGCCAAGAAAAAAATATCGGAACAGTGACGGGCACATTGCGAGCACCCGGCCACGCCACGGTCCCACAGGACTGAATTTATCAACAAGTCTTGGCTGGCGGTGCGCTTTGGCGGGTTTCTGCTTTACTTGCCACGCAATACTTTCCAGCACCTATTTTCCTACACTCACTATGCCGCTTGATGAAGAGAAGAAGGCCAAGCGCCTCTCCATGTCGCATAGCATCCGGCGAACGCTCAAGGGCGACTGGGCGACGCACAGCTCATCCTCGGCCACCCCTAGCGAGACCAGCCGCGGCGCCCCGCACACCAGCGAAAAGGCGCGCACGCTGGTCGAGCTTCTACAGCCAACATGGACACAGCAGGCTGCTGAGCCGACTCCACACCGCGATGAGCCCAGAAAGCCGCGGCGGTTCCGCCCCCGCAAGATGCTGAAGAAGATGGGCGTCACCGGCCACTCATACCTGGAGCCCACCGAGTACCCGCAGAGCGACGACCCGTCGACCGGGCACAGCGCGCTGGAACGCAAAAAGAAGATTCGATACGTTCCTCAAGCAAGGCCGGGATTTGGCCCGCCAGTTTGGGACCTCGCCGGTGACGAGAATCGAGGCAGCCGACCTGCTGTCGCACTCGGGCTGGGACGTCGACGTGGCAATGAGGCGGCTGCAGCTGTTGTTTTGTTCGCGCGACGGCATCCTGTATGACCTGAATCCCCGTGTGCAGCTGGTCCGGTGCGGTGAACTCCAGGTCAACCACGTGCTACATAGACAGCCTGCTGATGGCGCTGTTTGGCGCCCAGCACTCGTGTGATGGCCTGCTGTACATGCGCGAGCTTGGCAACAAAGACGCCAATGACCTGCTGGCTGTGTGCAGACTGCTGGTGAACTACATTCGGGCCGGCGAGCTTATCCCAGCCCTTGCGATCGAGGAGTTCCGGGGCGCATTGATAAAGTGTGGGTGGCTGAACGAGCACGGCCACGGGCCTCTGAACCGATACACGCAGCAGGATGTCAACGAGCTGTATATGTTTCTGATGGATAAGCTGCAGATGCCATATCTGGCCATGCAGGTGCAGATGGTGCATGGCGCCGACCAGGACGAGGCGGATAGTCGTATGGTTACGCAGCGGGTGCTGGAGCTGTCATTGCCGGACGAGAACGAGGGCAAGGACAATGGCAAGGACAATGGCAAGCAGGGAGAGCCGCGAGAAATGGAGCTGTCGCCGAATAACCCGTTCAATAAGATTACTCCGCCGCCACTGCCAGCTCGGCCAGCCGTCGAAAAGCCGCTGCTGCTGCAGGCGCTCTTGGAGCAGTACTTTTTCGACAACCGCGTGGAACATCCTGGAGCGGATTCTGAAAAATCGCGGTGGCGAGGGCGCCGGGTCATCAACCAAGGTCCATACCAATGCGTGGTCATTCCTGTCGATTTATCCCGTTCTATACGCCGCAGAATGAGATGGGCGACTCGGAAAGCTCCAGCATGGCGGCAGACTACCCCGAGGGCGCACCGCTGATTCTGCCTCTGCTGATCAAGCGGTACAAGGTCGACAGCAGGGGCCATGTCCAGCGCGTCAACAGGCGGGTTATCTGCCCGATGGTGCTGGATGTCACTAACATTATCAGCTCGTCAGACACCAATCCGTTTGAGGACCCGAAGGACTCGAGCAAGGGACGGCCACAAGACATCCATAGGGCGCAGGACTGGGGACCCGTTGGTGCCTCCGCCTCCGCCGTACCCGAGTAAAGTGCAATATCGGATGGTTCTGCGTGCAGCGATCTGCCACAAGGGCTCGACGGCTAACTCGGGCCATTACGTGTCGTTTTGCACTAGACTGCGGCTGGCTAGACCAGACGAGCTGCAACAGGAAAGCAGCAAGGCGCCGCCGACCAGCAAGCCTAGCACACAGACACTTGCTACCCACATCGACATGTCGTCGTCAGTACCGGACCCACACATAGTGGATACTATAGTGGCCAAGACAAACTCGCCTGTCCGTCAACACAAGCGTAATCCGCATGCGCGGAAGTACGCTGTCAGGTCCCAAGACAGCCATGCTTGGGAACCCGCCAAACGATGGGCGCCACTGGTTCAAGCATAAGCGCAGTTTCTCGTGGCCCATGAACAAGAGGGAGAGCATGCGCCATGCAGCCGAAGCTTCTGCCCAGAAGCAGCGCCCGGGAGTCCCAGGCAACGCATTGCCGTCGGACTCGGGGTCATCCGACGCCAACGCCCTCTTTGTATGACGTCGATATCCACGGCACAGCTGCCGACTGGGAGAACTACGCACTGACAATGAACCTGAACAGTAGCAGCGAACACGGGCATCTGTCGGCTATCCCTGAGCACTTGTCACCGCCACCGCCTGTGCCGCCGCGCAGCAGCACTAGTCCACGAATGCCTATCTTGGATGAGACACCGCTGCCGCTGCTGCCGAATGACACTGCGCCCCATCCACCCACATACTCGCAGAGCTGCACAGTCAAGCCGCAGGTCTATGTGACGAGCGATAGGCCCAGCGAGCCCAGCGCCCCGACAATCGGCGAGTTTTTGCGGTTTGACGACATGGATATCCCGCACAACCGTGTGCAGTATTTCTCGACTGGCGAAGGCGGCCGCAAGTGCATGGAGGAGATCTCGCGCGATGGCTACATGCTGTTCTATGCTTTGCAGCGTGTCGAATTGCCCAGCGACAAGGCGCACCAGGAGTCACTTGAGGGTCGGACGTGGGTCGCAGCAGGCCATGGAAGAGCTGTCGAGTGCACTACAGCAGGACGAGCAGGACATGAGCTCGAAACGGATTATTGATGCAATTATGAGGAACAGCGGTGCGTATGAGAAGGAGCAGGCAGGACCCAGCGTTCTTCGTTCTGGCCGATTATAAGGACGATGGCAGGTCGTTTGAGGATTTGGCGATGCGGTGGCAGAATGTCAGGGTTAGTGAGACAGCGTCGCCTGTGGGACCGCTAGGTGGCGAGCAGCATAAGAGGCCAGAGCCGAAGCAGCACCAGCTGTTGGATGGCCAGGGACTCAGAAGGAGTTTTAGTGGCAAGGGCCGGGAAAAGCGATCCTCAGACAAGCATGGCAAGCATGATGAGCAGTGCTTGATTATGTAAAACTATACACACAATATATGATACCTAGAATACAGAGATAAGTTGGCTACATCATGCTAAGCAGATGGTACATGTGCACTGGCCATGCCATATGTAGCTGGGATATAAGAACGTCCACAGCAGATCGTAGAGACATGATAATTGAATATAGGTTGAATACTGCACTCATAGAACTATGTGAGCACATGGAAACCGCATTCCTAGATACCTTGCGTGTAGCTGCAGATATCCTACAACAGCTGAGAAACAATGTGCACATCATCGCAGTTCTAAACAATTGGCATTTGGTCCTGAGGAGTTGTGGTGGCAGATCCGACTAATAACCCAATGGGCGGCTGGAGAGACGCATCGTCCCAGCACCAAACATGGACGAACTGCAATATTTATTGACGGGATTTATTTTCAAACTTTGCGGTTCCCTAAGGTGTGAGCCTCCTGGCACAGCACTCGAGACTGTAGCTTTCTCAAAAGTCTATGCCATCGCCTGATATAAAGCAGGCAACTGGTGCCACTCTACACCACCCTCCTCTCTCTACATCTGAAGGCATTTTTCTACATTATCAATGTGAAGTCTTCCTTCCATCTCATCTCGTATTCCTTTGCCGTTTATTTTCTGTCATGCAGAATGGGTATCTGGCACTACTCAATCCTTGGGCGCACATAAAGCCAGTCATACTACAGAGCTGGCATCACTCAGGATATCAACACTGCCACTGATGCTAGCCTCGGACCATCTCCTGGTACGCACTGCAGCCAGTGAATCGCCACAAGAAATCCATAGTAGGCGGTATGAGAGATGCGTTCACAATTTTCGTTCTAGTGCTGCCCATTGCTATGAGCACCTTGTATTTCATCAGTGCTGCGCATAAACGCACGTCATCCCGTGGCTAGACCCAGGACGCACAATGTCGGCATTCAGGTGAATGTGCCTGAGGTCATTCCAGCTGAAACCGTTGGCCAGGACCCACCGCCTGGGGAACCATTACAAGATAAGCTAGCCAGTGTTGGTTTCAGCATTGTGGCAAGCGATCCTATTGACTACGCGACTTTGCTCATTGCACAAGAGCCTTCGGATAAGGACTTCCGACCTGTGCCAGATCTCTGACACCGGTGCAAGGGGCAGCACTGATATCCGCTCATGGCAGAGGCATCAGCGACACTAGTATCCCATGCCGACGGCGGGGCTTCGGCATTGGATGTGAGAAGGGGGCGTCGACCAGGGCACAATAGGCTCCACCAGCCCAGGCTCAAGATATCGGCAAGAATCGTGGAGGGAGAATCCGCAGCAGTAACAAAGGCCGTGGAAACGGGAGAGGGAGCGATGGCAGAGGTAGACATGGTGGTGGCGACCCCAGGGATGAGCGCAGGAACAAGCGGCTGCCGCAGAACAACCCGTCTGAAATTGAGCAGTGCAGCGGGGACACGCCTCTTCGTCCTGGCAGCCCCGGATACGTCAGGTCTGGCAGCAGCCCTAGCAAGGGCAGACATTGGAGACCAGACCCAGCCCCGGACAGCAGTACATCATGGAGAGAGCGAAAATAGGCATTTGTGTGTCTCGCAGTAGAAGTAATTGTCACCGCATTTTGTTTAAGCTCCGCCAGTAGCTTTTGATGCACATGGCAAATGTGGTGCGCCAGCAACAAGGCCTGGTTCTGAACATGCCGATGCTCGCTGATTGGCAGCACCACATCAGATTCAGGCAAGAGGCAACAGCGATGCCTATGAGCCAGAGTTCCAAGTGGGCTGCTTCGGGCCAGCTGCTAGCACCTGCTGCAGAGTTGGCCAAGGGTAATGAGGGGTTTACATAATGTGTTGCAGCATCGTTGTTGTTGTAAATCCCCTAGGTAACGCGAGATGTCCACCTCGCAGGCCGGCTGGTTAGAGGGTGGTTGCGTTCGGTGTGACAAGGCCTTCTGCACAGGAGCAGTTTCGGACCCGCCAGGGAAGTCGCTCACGTGTGCTGGTATGGCGACCAATGAGTTTTGATGTCACGCTGTTGGGGAAGAGTGATTTCGGATGTTCGCGCTGGCCGCAGCAGCAATATTTTTGTCTATTGATTTCCCGCGCCTCGCAGGTCCATTTCAGCCAGTGGAGTCCTGGCGGCGAGGCGAGGGGTGGGTTTTTTGTCGAGAAATCTATGCACGGCTACAGGGGAAAATTCCAGCCTGCACGGGCTAAAAGGGGGAGCAGGCCAGCTAAATCATCACCCAGCAAGGGGCCATGGAGTGCTGATTTCCAGCATGTGGCAAGCCCGCCAAGCGCGCCCGCGCGGATGACAAATGTGTTGAAATATAGCCCAATCGGCATTCCTTTCTCTTTCCCGTCCACCTACCCACTCCATCTTTTTTCTCTTTTTTCCAAAGATCTCACCACCCTTTCTGCTCTTGCTACACCGCTTTCAACAGGCCAGACCGCCCGTCGCACCAGCTCCTTTTATAAGCCTGCAGCCAAACTTGGATCCTCAATCTCTCTCCGAACTCCAGGTTTTTTCTTTTGTCTTGACACCGTAGTATTATATTCTAGAGGCCTACTCGTTTCTGACCACACAGCAGGCACTCTACGCTATCTCCTACTTGCCCTCTCTCGCTTTCTGTTACCTCTTGCTTGTCACGAACACACTAGCAAGGTAACCAGAAACATAACGCAAGCGCGAGACCGAGCAAAAGACCCCACCCTACCTTTTTGTTCCGGCTACAACAGCGCCCCAGCACCCCGCGTTCGACGTTAACCTTGTCGTCAATCAAGCAGACACAACTTCCTTCTCTTCCAACAGAACAAGTCGTATCTCGCTCACCCGGTTTTAACCTCGCCAACCTTATTAACAACACTATTCCCGAGAACACCTACAACCCAACCGTCGGTTATATTCAAAATGAACTTCAGCAACACCATCCCCAACCCTCGAGACAACGTCGTGTCTTCTTTTCGCGTGGCCCTGAGCACGTCGATTACGGTCCCGCTTACGACCGGCCCACGGCTCACCGCAGACGCGGGTAGCCGGGACAGTATCGGAGGCACTGCCGGTTCGAGCTCTGTGCCACTAAGCGATGCCCTGACAGCGCTCCTGCTGACGGCGTCGACGGACCTGCACAACAAGGCTCCCACCACCTACACTTCTGCTGATACGGACAACGACTTTGCGACCTATTCCCCGACAGGCGCCAGCGGCACTCGCGGCGGCGACCTGATTTTTGATTCGTTTGTGAATACAACGAGCGCTGGCGGCGACTTTTACAGTCCCGGGCAGCAGCTCGAGATGGAGCGGGAGCGGCGGCTTCGGCCCGCACACACGTTCCCGAGCGACGGATTCCTGCACCCGAGCGAGGTGTTTACCACGCCGGATGATGTCGGACACACACCACGTCGATACTACCAACTTCTCGTCGGCCTCGCTGCCCACGACCCCTGCCCTGCCGCATCTGCTGCAGGCGCCGGCCACAGCGCCTCTGCGCTCGCTGTCGTTTAGCGATGTCGCGGGACTCGGAAACGTGTCCGCAGACATGCTGCTCGGCGCGTTTGGCAGCTACCTCAACACGCCTGTGACCTCGGCCACGCTCAAGTCGCCCAACGACGGAGCAGTGGCATCTGGCAGCGTGCAGCCGCTGTTTGCCCCGCTCGACGAGCTCAAGGGCAAGGCCAGCGGCGGCAGCAGCAGCTCGTCTGCGCTGGCGTCGATGCTGCTTGACACGCCTTTCATGGCGACGGCTGTTAACACGCCGTATGTGAGCCAGTCGGACGATCTTCTGACGGACGACCAGCTGGCTATGGTAGACGCCGAGGTGCGGCAGCAGCTGGTGCATGCTCTGGTCGACGCCATCCAGCCGGTATCGGCCTATGCGCCGGTGAACACACCGCAGCAGCCGACGGCCGATAGCGCCAGCGAGATGCCGCTGATGGACTCGCTTCTGGGCCTGCTGAGCCCGCCAGGCGCAGCCTCGGTCAGCACCCCGCTGGCTCTGGATTCTGCGTCGCCGGCGCTGCTGGAGCTGCTGTCTCCGGTCAACCCGCCGATGCTGTCTCCGGCGGACGTGTTCCGCACGCCGCGGCTGCCGACCATCGACGAGGAGGAAGACATTCCACTGGCAGATGTCGCAGCGCGCAAGCGCAAGCGTTCTGACGACGACGACGACGACGACGGACCGAAGAAGTTCCACTGCGACATCTGCAACCGCGCGTTCTCGCGGCAGTACAACATGCGCACGCACCGGCTGACCCACGATCCCGAGTCCGGTGCGTCGCGGCCGTTCAGCTGCGATCACTGCCACCGCACGTTCACGCGCAAGCACGACCTGACTCGCCACCATATGCTGCATGACGACTCGAAGGCGTTCAAGTGCAAGACGTGCGGGCGCGGCTTCGCCCGTCTGGATGTGCTGGAGCGCCATGCGCGCGCGGTCCACAAGGCGTGAAGCGCTCATATTCACTTACCCCTCCTGCTCTTTCCATTTTCCTTCTTTCTCTTCTTCCTTGCCCCCTTTCTAGCTGCTAATCTACCGGGGAAATCGGCACAAGCTCTCTTTGACCACCAGACAAAAAAATACAAAAACCTCACCACCCAACGCGCAATAAAGCAATATCGACAGCATGTAGCAGCATTCTGCAAAGTGGACATCGGGCACATGTGCATCACCTGATAAGGTACGGCGTTGTTTACCTTTTTTAAGCACGAGTGCGTGGCTACACCGTACGGTTCTTTACGGATGCCAATCTGCTCTTTTGCGGTTGGACCCGGCGACACGAGCCAGCAAGCCTCAGTCTCCACCCAGGCACTATACACAGACCGGCTCAGTTTAAGCCGGAAGATCCTCCAATTTTTCGCACAGACAATGCGCATATATAAGAAGCATTCGATTCAGCAGAGCGCCTGGCAATAGTGCCTTACCTCTACTTTTCTTCTTTATTCCAGCCAACCTATTTACCAACCATGTCGCAGAGACCAAGCACAGCCCGCGGCGGCGGACGCCGTCGTCGGCAAGGCGGCGGCTTCTCCACGGGCCGCACCCTGCAAGCCAGCGTATCTTCGTCGACATACCGTCGGCGCAGCACTGCAGCGACGCGGCAGAACGACACGTTCGCGCGCAGCCTGCAGGCGCCCCCGCAGGCGGACACTGCCAGTGTCGACTACGACCTGGACGATCTGTTTGCCGAGGACGAGGAGCCGGTGGTAGTGTCCCGGAGCGCAACCGAGAATCTGGCGACCGCGAAGCTGAATGCGCTGACGATGCAGCGCACGGACGTCTACGGCAACGCACAGCCGACGCCGACCCTGCGGCAGATGATTGGGTTTTTCCTGGACACCAGCGCAGTGGGCCGGCGGTGGGACCAGCTGGATGCGCTCCTGAACTTTGCCCTGTGTGCAATCCACGTTTACGGCACGACCAAGCTGAGGAAGGGCCATCTGGAAGTGCCCGATCACGCGCTGTATGCGGAGGCCGGCCTGGGGCTGCTCCTGCTGCTGCAGTTCCTGCCGCGCTACCTGCTGGCGCCGGACCCGCTGGAGTATCTGCGGAGCTTGTTCTCGGTGATCACGCTGATCACGGCATTTACGCCGATGGCCGTGGTGGGCAACATCTATCTTGACCCGTCGGTCAAGGACACGTTTATGTCGGCGGGCGTGTGGGTGTTTTTGTATCCGGTGGTGTTCTGGCGGCTGCAGCCGGCGCTGCTGCGGTGCCTGGTGCCGATCAAGAATGTGTACCACATGTCGCCGATGATGCGCAACGTGATGCGGGCGCTGACCACAGTGTTTACGACAGTGCTGGCAATCACTGTACTGACACACACGATGGTGTACATGCAGAACAAGGACAAGAACGGCGAGATCCAGGGCTTTGACGAGGCGTTCTTCTTCATTGCCGTATCGGCCATCACCGGTCTGAGCTCGGACATTGAGCCGGACACGTGGTTCACCCGGACAATCGTCTTGTTTGTGATGTTCATTGGCATTTTCTGGCTGCCGCCGCGCGTGTCTGAGATGCTCAGCCTGTGGCAGGACCGCAGCCCGTGGCCGGCGCAGTTCGAGGCAGAGTCGAACCAAAGCCACGTGCTTCTGATCGGCGACCTGCACTACACGACGTTGTTCGAGTTTCTGCGCGAGTTCTTCTGTGAGGACCACGGCTTCACCACGGTCAACACGGTGGTGGTGGTGATGAGCGAGACGAGACCGAGCAAGGAGATTGCCGAGCTTCTGACCGACCCGTCGTACGTCAACCGCGTCAAGTTTGTGCTGGGCAGCCCAACCAGCTTTGCGCAGCTCTCGCGCGTCCAGGCGGACCGCGCCCAGGCCATCTTTTTGCTGAGCTCCAAGGCCGCCGGTGCCGATGCCGAGAAGGAAGACGCGGCCAAGGTCATGATTGCCCTGGCGATTCGCAAGTTCCTGCGCACGCGCGGCGACGCCAAGCGCCCGGTGCCGATTTACGCGCAGGTTCTGCTGCCTGAGACCACGCTGCACTTGGACTACTTGACCGATCACGTAATTTGCATCGAAGAGCTGCGCCAGGGCCTGCTTGCCCAGAGCGTAATGGTGCCCGGCGTTGCCTCGCTCCTGCAGCTCCTGACCACATCGATTCCCGACAACACCACCCACCAGCTGGTGCGCGCAGCACAGCGCAGCAAGCAGGAGTGGCTGGCCGAGTACGCAAGCTCGATGGCACATGAGATCTACGGCACCAAGCTGGCGGCCATTTTTGTCGGCCAAAAGTTCCACAAGGTCGCGCAGACGATCTTTACCCGGACCGGCGCTACCCTGTTCGGACTGCACACCAGTGACGACCATATTCTGATCAGCCCGCGCGACTACGAGATCAAGGGCGACGAGACCGGCTTCGTGATTGCGTCGGACTCGCTGGTGTCCGCGGAGATCGCATATCTGCAGGAGGAGGCTACTGTTGATGTCGTTAGTGACGGAGAGGACGAGCAGGCAGCGCTGATTCCGGGAATCAGCGTCAGCACGGCCAAGGATGCTGCCAAGCCATTGGCAGGCAGTCCGCTGCAGAAGGCGGCGGTGATGGCTGACACTGCAATGAAGAGCAAGGTGCCGTTCGGCAAGAACGTCATGGATACGCTGGTGGTGGATGTGCTGGAGAGCTCGGCTGCCGAGGAGTCTGACCACGGCAGCGTACGGTCAGGCAAGAGCGTCGTGTCGCAGCACGTTGAGGATCTGATTGACTTGGGGCATTCGGGAAAGCTCGGCCAGCTGGTTGGCGACCTGGCGCACATCACCGTGGGCACTGAGGACGCAGCCAAGGGCAAGGAGCCCGAGGAAGCCAAGTCCGACGAGCCCAAGACCACCAAGCGTGCGCCGCTGCTGTTCGACCCAGCGCTGCAGAAGCCCACCGACGAGTCCGATCAGCCCAAGGCCGACGCGCCGCCTGCCCTGGCGCCCACCAAGACGCTGAAGGGCACGCTGCTGGGCGCCTCATCGGCGACTCTGCTAAGCAAGCCGGCGACGCCGGTCACGCCGACCGCCGACGGGCTGCCAGGCGACCTGTCCGGACACTTGGTGGTGTGCGATACCAGCGGCGAGTTCCCGAGCAACATCGTCTATCTTGTCAGCTGCATCCGCGCGGCGGCTGCCGATGAGATGACAACGACAGCGGAGGAGCCTGCCGCTGCCCAGCCCAGCAACCGCTTCGCGACGCTGTACGAGCAGATCTCGCGCAGCTACAATTTGCCAGTGGCCGAGCAGGCTGAGCAGAAGCCCGGCTTCTCGAACAACCTGCCGATTGTGATTCTGTCGCCAGCCAGCCCCAGCGGAGCGCAGACGGAGGACCTGAAGCGCTTCGGCAACATCTATCTTGTCGAGGGCTCTCCTTTGTCGCGAGCCGACCTGGCACGCGTGCGGATCCACACTGCGCGCAGCGGCATTGTGCTGGCGAACCGCGAAGAGTCACTGAGCGCAGCAGCTGACGCATCGAAGAACGCGTCCCTGGCGAGCTCCGACACATCGGCGACGGCGACGGCCGATGCGCCAGCGCTCCTGAGCGTGCTGAATATCGAGGCATTGACGTACACCAACGACGAGTTCTTCCTGAGCGTCGAGTTCATCCACCGCGAGAACATGCAGTTTGTCGGCGACACCGAGACAATCCGCATCAACGAGGTCTATGCCCAGGCATTCCTGCGCCCGTCGTTCATGGCTGGCCGCGTCTATGCGCCCGTCATGCTGGATACGCTGATCTGCCAGGCGTACTACAACGAGTTCATCCCGGATCTCATGCAGCGCCTGATTTTCTCCCACGGCAATGTCGTCCATGCCCTGGGCACCGCCAAGTTGCAGGCCGCCGGCATCGAGGGCCTGGTGTATGAGGAGGGCCAGGGCGTTGAGGACTCGGGCCATGTGTTCCAGGTCTCTGTGCCCGAGCGCTTCTATGGTCGCACATACGCGAGCCTGTTTGCCTACTGCTGCTTCAAGCATGCGGCTGTGCCCATCGGGCTCTACCGCACTGTCACCTACCACCGCCAGCCGCTGTGGTATGTCATGCCCAACCCGAGCCCCAAGAGCATCCTGCGCGAGGACGACCGCGTCTATGTCATCGCTGCCACTCGCCCTGTTCTCCAGTAGCTCTGTTATCTCCCAATATATTTGTGGCAAGCTCGTGTCTGGCAAAAAAAAAACATGAAGCGCATATCCGGATTTTCAATCGGCCAAAAGGCGGGGTTTCTGGGTTTGCACATAGAAACCCGAGCGTCTCGGTCCACATTTTTTTTCCTAGACCCTTTCTTTCCTGCTTGAACCTTGACAGTATTTTCCTTGTAACAATTCCCTTTTAATATCTCTCTCCCCTTTCTCTCTACAACCATGGCGGCTATGAAGGGACTGACCGTGTTTATTGCGGACATGCGCAAATGTAAGCAAAACCTGCAGCGGATGAAGAGACTGAACACACTGGCGCATCTGCGAGCAACTGGTCAAAAAGCAATGCCCTCAGCGTGACAGCTAATACCCTCAGGGTTTCTTCACTTACTTAGGCCGGTCGCGTGAAGAAGAAGAGCGCCGGGTCAACAAGGAGCTGGCGAACATTCGGACAAAATTCAAGGACAACTCGCTGAACGGGTACAACCGCAAAAAGTACGTGTGCAAGCTCGTATACATGTCGCTGCTGGGCTACGATGTGAACTTCGGGCACCGCGAGGCCGTAGAGCTGATCAACAGCAGCAAGTACAGCGAGAAGCAGGTCGGGTACCTGGCGGTGACGCTGGTGGTCCCCGAGGAGAGCGACTTCCTGCGCATGGTGGTGGGGGCGATGCGGCGCGACATCCACGACACGAACGAGTTCAACGTGTGCCTGGCCTTGAATGCGATAGCCAATCTGGGCGCGCGCGAAATTGCCTCTGCCCTGACGCCCGATATTTTCATGCAGCTGGTGAGCTCGGCCAGCAGCGTGTTTGCCAAGAAGAAGGCGGCACTGTGTCTGCTGCGGCTTTTGCGGCGGCACCCCGATGCGGTGAATTCGCACGAGTGGGCGACGCGGGTTATCCCGTACATGGGCCACCGGGATATCGGCGTCACCATGTCGGTGACGTCGCTGGTGACGGCGCTGGCGCAGCAGTACCCGGACGAGATGCGCAAGGCGGGGGCGTTTGCGGTGCGGCGGCTGAAGAGCCTAGTGATTGACAACTCGTACTCGATGGACTACATGTACTATAATGTGCCGGTGCCCTGGCTGCAGATCAAGTTCCTGCGGCTGCTGCAGTACTTTCCGGCGCCCGAGAACCCCGAGCTGCGCATGCAGCTGCTGGACATCCTGCGGCACATCATCGACGTGTCGCAGGAGCCGCAGCGCGACCTGCAGCAGATGAACGCCCAGTACTCGATTCTGTTCGAGGCCATCAACCTGGGCATCGAGCTGGACATTGATCAGGGCCTGATGCAGGAGTGCGCCGTGCTGCTGGGCAAGTTCATCACGTCGCGCGAGACCAACGTGCGCTACCTGGGCCTGGAGACCATGGCGCACCTGGCTGCGTATATCGAGAACCTGGATGCGGTGAAGACGTACCAGGGCGTTATCATCCAGTCGCTGCGGGACCGCGATGTGAGTGTGCGGCGGCGGGCGCTGGATCTCCTGTACTCAATGTGCGATGTGTCGAACGCCAAGATGATCGTGTCGGAGCTGCTGCGGCATATGGCCGTGGCTGACTTTGCGCTGCGCGAGGAGATGGCGCTGAAGGTGGCCATTCTGACCGAAAAGTACGCGACCGAGTACTCGTGGTACGTGGACGTGATGATGCGGCTGCTGTCGCTGGCCGGCGACCACATGGGCGACGAGGTGTGGCACCGCGTGGTGCAGGTCATCCTCGGTAATGAGGAGCTGCAGACATATGCATGCAAGATCTCGCTGCAGACGCTCAAGGCGCCCGTGTGCCATGAGAGCGCCTTCAAGGTCAGCGCCTATGTGCTGGGCGAGTTCGGCCACCTGATTGCCAACGCCGAGGACTGCGCGCCCATCGACCAGCTCAAGGCGCTGCAGGCAAAGATGCCTGCGACGTCGGTATCGGGACGCAACGTGGCGCTGACCACGATCGCCAAATTCATTAATTTGTTCCCCGAGATCAAGTCTCTGTGTCTGCGCATCCTGGACCGGTACCGCAACGCCCTGGACGCGGAGCTGCAGCAGCGTGCCTGCGAGTACTACGCACTGGGCACGCTGGAGAATGAGGACCTTCTGCCGACGGTGTTCGAGGAGATGCCGCCGTTCCCCGACCGCCAGTCGGCGCTAATGTCGCGGCTGCTGAAGAAGGAGGCCGACACCGAGGACCAGCGCACGTGGGTGTTTGGCGGTCGCGAGATCAACCGCGAGCGCAAGATGCAGTTGGTCGGCCGCAATGGTTCGGCTGCCAACAGCACGCCCTCGACGCCGACCACACCCCGGCCACCCGAGCTTCCAGAGCCGGCTTCGCCCCAGGCTCCGGCTTCGCCCCAGCAGCCGGCTGAGGACCTGGCAGTGCGCAAGAGCAAGCGCCACTACACACGGCTGCTGTGGGAAAACGACGGTATTTTGTTTGACGGTGACGAGATCCAGGTCGGCCTTGTGTCGCAGTTCAAGGCCCCGGCGGGCCGGGTCGGCGTGTTCCTGGGCAACAAGGCCACGGCGCCGCTGTCGGACATCTCAGTGCAAGCAATTGCCCAGGACATGAACCTGGCCATTGCGCAGGCAGCGAACCAGGACCCCCTGCCGTCGGCCCTGATGCCCTTGGGCCAGGTGCGGCTGTTCTTCGACATTGCGTGCAAGAACGCCTTTGCGCAGCCGCCTCTGCTGCGCATCACATACAATATCGCGGGCAGCAGCAGCACCGTGGAGCTGCAAATGCCCGTGACCGTGACGCACTTCATGGACCCAGTGACCATTTCGGTGGGCGATTTCTTTGCGCGCTGGAAGCAGCTTGGCGAGGGCGATGTTGGGGAGGCGCAGAGTGTCATCAGTATGCCGTTTTTGAAGACCGACCAGGCTGGCATGCAGTGGCTGCGGAGCGTCGTCGGCGGCGTTGGCTTTGCCCTGATCAATGGCGCCGACCCCGAGCCCGACAATATTGTTGGCGTCGGCATCGTGTCGTCCGAGAGCGCCCGCTTCGGGTGCTTGGTGCGTGCTGAGCCCAAGAAGGAGCACGGAATGACGCGTTTCACCGTGCGCTCGACGAATGCCGATATCGCCAAGGTCGCGCTGGCTAACATTGCGATGATTGTCGAGTCAAAGTAGACGATTGCATCATTGGGTCATGTGATTACATAGTTGAATAATGTCTGGCGACATATTCGCCATTACTTGACAATCAAAAGGCACTCTACCTCTATTCCCACAGGCAGTGCCCTTGACATAGTGAGGCCACAGACTACGCAACATCTACCATTTATTGTATGAGCCCTAGTCCGGTGTTTGCTATTCTGCTGCCAGGAATTGCTCTATCAGTTGTACCCTGCGTATCGCAGCTATTGTCCACATACAGCGTGTTGCTACAGTGCAATCGCCAAATTCTTTAGTGCAATGGCGAGATGTTCAGCCATCGGAGGGATGGGTTATAAATAAATTGCAGGCTGTGTCCTTTCCAGTCAGAGAAAAATCACTAGCCGCTATTAGTTTTTCACCATTCCTCCAGAACACGTACTCTTTACTCTCTTGCAATCAACATGACTTTTTCGTCTGTCAAGACCATCGCCTTTGTTGGGGGAACCGGCACAACCGGTGCCTTCTTCATCGACGAGTTCCAGAAGAGCGGCCAAGAGTTCAAAGTCACCCTGATTACCCGCAAGGAAAGCGCTGAAGCAGCCACCGCCAAGTATGCTGACATTCCTCAGTTCACCGTCCGCGGCGTCGACTACAGCGACTCGGCCGACCTTGTCAAGGCGCTGGCCGGCCACGATCTCGTACTGTCGCTGATTGGCGGCGTCGGCTTGGGCACCGAGCAACTGGCGCTCGTCAATGCCGCCTCCACGGCCGGCGTCAAGTACTTTGTTCCGTCCGAGTTTGGCAGCGACATCACCTACCCAGACAACAGGGGCTTGCCGATTTTCTCTCCCAAGCATGCTGTGCGCCAGGCTGTCGAAAACAGCGGCCTGACCTATATTTACGTTGTCACTGGCTTTTTCGCCGATTTCTTCCTCAACCCGTTCTATAACTGGGATCTGGAGAAATCGTCGGTGGTGGTGCCTGGCGATGGATCGGCCAAGGCCTCGTTTATTTTGCGCACCGATGTGGCCAAATACACCATTGGTGTTTTGAAGCATGCCGAGGAGTTCAGCAACAAGACTGTGAGAGTGACCGGCGGGCTCTTGTCGTTCAATGATTGGGTTGAGAAAGTTGAGAAGGCTTCGGGCAAGAAATTTGCTGTCACTGACCAGCCGATTGAGGAAATCGACGCAAAGATCGATGCTGATGTCAAAGCGACCGGCGGCTGGACCACCCTTGGTGACCAGCTCCGCTCCGTTATCGGAAAGGGCAACGGCCGTATTGACCTAGGCGAGAATGAGCTTGATAACGACAAGTTCCCTGACATTACTCCTGAATCCATTGACGAGTATATCCTATCTCTGTTTGACTAGTATTTCTAAATTAAGCTGTGCAATACAACATGCACTTTCAAGCCCCCTATCCTAAGCAATCCAATCAGATGTTTGAAAAGCCCTCCTTTTCATAGTATATGGGCCTCGTAACATGAAGGATGAGCGGTACTGTGCTATCAGCGATGGGTTTACTGCTATGCGGTCAGCGACGTCCAGCATAGCGATGCCATGTCAGCTGACACATCTGCCGACAGCGAGAGTAGTTCCAGTGCTCAGCCAAAGGAGAAATCAGGCGGAGGTTGGTGATGACAACAATTACAGCTGGCTGGTCTTATGTGGTCGCTGTGTGATGTCTGAATGCAGCGGAAAAATCTTCAAACAGGGCTACATGTGGCGCTCGTGGTTTCCTTCTCCCATTTTTCCTTAGTTTGAAATTATCGTTCTTATAGCCAAACCCCTTATATAGCGCTTGGGGCTATGTGCACACGTTCTATATTTCACAACTGTATAAAGACGGCAAAATGCACAAGTGTCCGGAAATGATCAGCCACAAGTAGCACAGCCCAGTAAAGAGAAGACAAAGTCTAGAAAAAACATGGCATAAAGAGCTAGCCTAATCCTACCACCGGCTATTCGCTACTCACAATGTTCTAGCACTTCGGTGGTAAAGCACTGAGAGAACAGAGAGTAAAATTCAACAAGTGGCATACTAAAAATGCTCGAAGAAACAACTAGTGTGTTATCTACAAAGGCTGAAGAGAGCAGTGAATATGGAGATTAAAACGACGTGCACGGTACGCTGTCATTCCTGAAGAATCATTTGCTCTAGCACTGCCGGAGGGTAACTGGAGTGGTCTATACAACTGTAAGACAAGCTTTCCGCGTCTTTCACCGCTCTCTCCACCGTTCCCTATATATTGCTGCCTTCAAATTGGCTCTGCTAAGCATCTTTGTACGCAATTGTTGGCATGTTACTAGTAGATACATAAATAATTAAATACAAATACAAAATTTACAGAAAACTACAGGTTAGGGGATGTTTGCAGCGTACTAGTATACTCTGGCAACTCGTTCGTAGAAAACTCACCTACCAGAACGCTGGATGTTGCAGTTTGGGGCACTAGAAACTGTGCCACGCTGGTGGCAACCTCAGGATTCACACCCAGATACTTTAGCGCTGGAAGGCGGCGCAACAGACATGCAACGCCAATGAGATCAAACTTTTGACGAACATAGATGTCCAGTCGCTGCAGCATATTGTGGATAGGAGCATCAAGATACGGCTTGGCAGTCTTGAAAATGCTTTCAAACCTGCCAGCCTGGTCAGCAAAATGCGCAGCCGAGGAATCTGAGAGCAAGTCGTTAGGATACATTGAAAGGCAGCGGATAGCCAGTGTCTCCAGCCCTTTCAGCTGCATCAGCAGCCTGGTTATGCTTTCCACGTCAGCTATGCTGGCAGTCAGGTAGAGCCAGCACAGGTTTTCCCACAGGAGAACCTCGGGTAGCGGGTAGTCGATTCCGCTGAGGCTGGCCATCCTGAGGCCCGTCCTGAATCTGTACAGCACTTCCATGTCCTTGACTGAATAGATGGTGTTTGGGTGTTCGCGGCTGTCGCAGTATTTGACCTGCAGCCCGTTTGCGCACTGGAGCAGGCGCAAGTCGATATCCTTAAAGTCACGTGGGTCAGCAGAAAGGATGAGTAGCGGGATCGTGTACTTTGTAAAGTACGTGTAGATACTCCTATCTGCATGCTTTGCTCCTGCCACCTCCAGAGACTGCAGGCGAGGAAACTCGACACTGGTATTGTATCTGACAGGCACGACCAGCCATCCAGTCCCTGGGTCAACAAATTCAATTTCGAGCCGCTCTAGCTGTGGGAGCACAAGGTTGTTGCTGGCTCCACTGAGTCTGCCCCAGTCTACAGCCCTGCACACATGGGTAATCTTGAGCCGGCGCAGACTCTCAACAACGGTCGGCGGGAGCATTTGGCTTGGCGACAGAAGGCTGGTGTTGATGGTCAGGGATGTCAGATCCTCCGAAAAGCGAAGGCCAGGACTCTCTGGCGGTGGCGTCAATGCGTGAGAAGTGGCCATGTTGCAAATTGCCTGCCGGAATAGATGCATGCACGTCATTGTGCCGACCGCAGCCGGCATCAGACGAAGTCTTGCCGACGATCCCCAGCCGCCTGAGGTATAGAAATACATGCTTGTGATGTTTGGGCACAGAGCGATGATGTCGTCGGCTGTATACTTGGCCTCATGAGCGGCCTGGAGTGTAGCCTGGGCCTTTCCGGCAGCAAATAGTCCGTCCCCGAGGAAGGTGACAGACTCGACGGTCGGCAGCATCGTTTTGTGTAACTTGTAGTGGCGCATGGCCCGGATCAGGTGGAGATCCTTCGGGCAGCTGTTGTTCATGACCACTCTGAACTCTGTTACCAAGTGCAACATGCCCTCGGCCACCAAAAAGTCGTAGTTGGACGACCACATTCTCATGTGTCTTAGCCGACATCCTTCAGTGGCACATGAGCACTCGACACAACACTCAACGATAAGGACGGCATATGCCAGCTTGGGTATCAGCGGTCCCAGGTGTCGGTGCTCCCTTATGAACTTTGCGACGTTGTAGTAGTCTCGCAGCGTCGAGGTAGCATGTATGTGCTTTGTACAGAATGCCGCCAAGTACTCTGCTACCTGCTGTGTGCTGGGAGGGCTGAGTAAAGTAGACATTAATAAAAATGGCTAGGGGAGAGATCTGTCCAGAAACAAAAGAATAGTGGTGTGTGTGGAGGTTCCATCATCCGCTGCACGGGGGTTGTTCTTAAATCATTGGACAATCTTGCCTGCTTGGTAGGCAGGCTTGTTCCTCACCACACGCCGGGTGAAAACTCATATACAATGCGTCACATCGTCTGCCTAGTGTCTTCTGAAAACGGATACATTGATTTCTGGGGGCGTGACATGGAGTGAAAGCCTTTGGTGTCTCTTGCCCAACAAATGCAAGCGGCAACCGCAATTAATGCACTGCAGAAATATCGTTTTCCTTACAAACTGCGGCTGTTCACTGTCCCAAATAGCGGGAATCACCTGGTATCAGTCACGTGTAAGAGAGGCGAAAGGAAGCAGCACAGGCCGCATGCGTTTGAGAATGTACTGGCTTGGCACGGTGCTGGGGCAAGCAAGTTGCTGCCATAGTCGGATGTCCTTTATTTAGACCTTAGCGGCTTTTTCAGCGTGTGTGAGCCTTGGTGATGCGCCGAAATATAATGATGTCCTTACTCGGATACGTAAAGGCATCACCCAGCCAAGGAAAGTGATGTGCCTCTTTGCCAAGAATGCTCACAGTCAAAGAGGGGAGAAAGGGCTGGCAAGTTGGAAGGGATTTGCATATGCATGGTGCTGGTCAGATGTCCCGAAGCTAATATTTTTTGGTTAGGAGTGTGTGTACATACACCAAACAGGGTTGCATCTCGTCTGCTCTTCCCTCCCTTTTTCCACCACAGCTGGCAGCAGCAATCTGTTCAAACATTTCCATTCTTGTCATCTTGCTCTCCCCCTCCGACCTGCACCGCGCATATTGAATGATTGTTGCACATCCGCATCAGATGCAGGATGATGGTTGTGTGCTCCGGGCAAAAAGACGCTGTGAATTGACATAGGCGTGCTGGCACAATGCACTCTCTTTTCTCTTGCCGAAAACCGAGGTTTGTAATAATGAATATCAGCAGAGCCAGCAACACAGCACAGTGCCATCCACGGCGAATAAAACAATGCAAGCTTCCTTGTTTGTCAAGCGTGGAGGTAGCCACTACCGGCACGCTGATAGCATTCTAGAGTCTCGAGGATAAGTGCCAGATTGGCAACAACCACATAGATGGCGCAGAGCATAATATCATGTACATTGCTCCAGCATGGTTTGCATGGATCTTCGCCAACCCCACTTACAATGGCTGCAGGAGCATCACCAAAAGTATTCTTTGTTTCTCGTACCAGACCCGGGTCAAAAAAGAAGAGAAATCCAGAGAAGTCGCTGGAAAAGGCACCCGCAAGCGTCCTCTGCATACGCTGATTTAGAGTCCCCTCAGCCGCGCAGCGCTTTTGTCCCATGATGTAGCTGCTTACTAGATGATCCGATCAGTGCTTAAAGTGATACGTGTCCAAAGATCAAGGCAATCAGGGAGATGCACATGTGAACCCCCTGATTCCTAAAAAAGGAAATCGACTTTGTGATGTCAACTTCTTAAGCAAGGGGCTTTGACAGAACGCCATTTCGTCCTCACATCGTCCACCAGCGACCGAACGTGCTTAGTTCCCTAAACACTCCACTCACAGTTTTCTGGCGCGGAGAAACACATAGAATCAGCGAGAAGGCAACATCAAGCACATGAAAGAAACAGGTTCTCATCTAGATCTGCTTACAAATGTATCAAGCTGATTTCTATCTAGGAAGGACGTATAAAAACTGTGCAGTCCCCCTTGTCCCAACCAGACGAGCATCTGTATCTACTCTCAGCATTCTGTGACAACAATACTTCTAAGCATGTCTTCACCCATCAAGAGCGTTGCCCTAGTTGGCGGCACCGGCACCACAGGTGCATTTTTCATTGACGAGTTCAAGAAGAACGGCCAGGACTTCAACGTAACACTTATCACCCGCAAGGAGAGTGAGGATTCTACCAAGGCCAAGTTTGCTGACACCCCTCATTTTACTATCCGTGGCGTCGATTATGACGATGAGGCTGACCTTGCTACGGCGCTCACTGGCCAGGATGCCGTACTGTCGATTCTAGGGCTTGGGAGCATCGGCAAACAGCAGCTTGCACTGGTCAAAGCAGCAGCCAAGGCCGGCGTCAAGTACTTTATTCCGTCCGAGTTTGGCTCTGACTTTGGCGTTGCAGCGGGCGAGTCTGACATCATCTTCAAGCCAAAGGAGGCTGTGCGCCAGACGATTGAAGAGTCTGGTCTCAAACACATTTACATCATTACAGGGCTATTCTCCGACTTCTTCGTCAATTCGTACTATTGCTGGGATCTCGAGAACTTTTCCGTTGAAATCCCTGGGGACGGCTCCCAGAAGTCGGCCTTTACTTCGCGTGCTGACATCGCAAAGTTCACCGTTGCTATTCTGAAGCGTGCCGATGAATTTGCCGACAAAACAGTGCGCATTGCTGGGTACCATCTGTCATTCAACGACTGGGTTAATCAGATCGAGGCAGCCGCAGGCAAGAAGCTCACTGTTACCTACAGCTCAATCGAGGACATTGAGGCCAAAGTTGCGGCTGACATTAAGGTGACTGGCGGTTGGCACAGCCTTGGCGACCAGCTCCGTCTGATCGTTGCCAAGGATCTCGGTCGGCTTGATTTAGGTGGTAACACGCTGGATAACGACAAGTTCCCTTCTCTCGACTTTGCGCCTCTTGAGGAGTATGTTCGCGATATTGTCAACAAGAGCCAGCTGTCTGCATGAATAAATTTCGTATATTTATTACCAAATACATGCGACATTTTCCACTTGAGTTTGTAGGTACATAGGTGAGAGTTGAGAACCAAAAGAATAGATGACTCTGTATAGAACTCAAAGGGTTCCCATTTTTCAACGAATGATGTTGAGATTCGGGTCCGGAGTCCCCTGCGCCACCATAAACAAGCCGAAACGCATACGTACAATGGCCCAGACAGACGACCAGTCTTCCTTCTTCCCCTCAGTCAATTGAGAAGTTATTTTTTCTATATATTCTATAACCACTCATTCCCAAGCTAACAAATGACATTGACTATATCGAGCAGCGTGATATGAGCAGGAGCTGTACTTGTAAGGACACTATTGTACTCCAAGTGTAGGTACCTCATGGTGGAGACATGGCAGAGACATTACTCGAGTTAGCAAAGAGCATGTCCACATCACCAGACAATTGTGGGAATCATCTAGATAGAGGACATGTGAGATGAATGGCCTTCACTATCTATAGTATTTAGGAGATGCGTAGCGTGTTGTGCTAATAGGATAAGTTGTATTTCAAACTAAAGAAAAAGGAAGAAAGGAAAACTACTAAATGCACGCACTAGCCTTTTGAAGATCTCGCTGCTGTGCGCGTCAGACCTCATCAGTGAACCGGGCGGAAAGCTGTGATTGTAATGGCATAGGTCTCCGCTGGATATCTCCATTGGTCAGCGGAGAGCTGCTCTCATTGTCGGTCGACCTGATAACTTCCATGCGTCATCATGGCAGTCATCGCCAGCTGCGTAACAGTGGACTAAAGCCATCACTGGATATGCGTTCTTTCCATACAGAATTTCTATGGATCATATTGTAGACAAAGATCAAGCGCGTTTGATAGAGGACACAGAAAGACCATCCAAACGAATGGCAGTGCTCCCGGATGATCATTCATACAAGTCCGAGGGATGGGCTTCCCTGAACGTAGTCCACTATCACGTTTCGCTACTAGAATTCCTTTCCTAGTCTTTGATAGCTTCTTCGCCCAACAAGTTTATTCAGCAAACCCCATCTCTGCTCGCAACCATGCTGCTCAAGCATTCATCCCTCTCTGTCAGAGTGCCTATTGGTACTGCTCTTGTTCTTCTGTGCGCTGGGGAGCAAGTGCGAGCCTGCCCATCCAATGCCAAACACCGCAGCAAAAGTTAAGCACATCTCCCAGAACTGGATAATAACGACCTGCGCGTTGCTGTACTTCCATTTTCTTTTGGGGTTGGTTGCCGTCCTCCTAATATGGTCAGCGGATTTCTGTGTCTCCTCGTAGTGTTTGCGCTCCCACTCTGCGAAATTCGACTTTGTGCGATATCCAGCACTCGTGTATGTACCCGTTGGTCGCTGGTACGCTGATCTGAACTCGCTGCGCTTGGCCGACGAATACTCACCACTAGCTGAGAATCCAGAATTGTGGTAGCGATATGGCGCAGAGGTGTGCGGGCCGCTGTTGATGCGCATTGAGCGGTCGTAGGCGGTGCGGCTTTGCTCGGTACCCAGCACTGAGTATGCCTCGTTGATCTTTAGGAACTTCTTGTGTGCTTCGTCCGAGCCTTGGTTGCGATCAGGGTGCCACTGCATGCTTTGCTTGTAAAATGCGCTCTTTATCTCCTTCTGCGTTGCCGAGGTTGGCACTCCCAAGACTGTGTAGTGGCTCTTTCGGTGCACGATGCGCGATGGCTGTGTTGTGTGGAAGCTGCGATGGAGCTGGGCCGGGAACCCCACTGCTGGTCTATGGAATAGCCGCAGATTCACCCACGTCGAATTCATAGTGTGGAAACGAAAGTATGGAGTACTGGCAATTAGCGGACGAATTGAAAAGAGGAGAGGAGAAACTCTTGCTTGCTAATTGCCTGGGCTCAATATGTGCGTCTGGGACTGCTGGCAATATCCGCGGAGGCGATCGTGCGGACCATCTCTCCCCAAAGCAAGCCTGCTGGTAGTTGCCGTTGATTCGATATGACACCGGTGTGGTTCAGAGAGCTGGTAGCGTCGGATATCCTTCAACGGACCAACAGCAAGCAGGTGTACTAAAGCACCTCACATGCTGGCGTTGGTAATCGCTGTCAGGCCTGCTTATGGTGGGGGTTATGTATTTCGATTAAGTGGAAACCAAGCATCATCTGCCAATATGCTAGGTACCGGGCCAAGGCATTGCCTGATAGCACCTGTGTGCCTGCCCGTCTTTGTGTTCCTGGTATGTGGAGGTAGACGCCGTGTGGAGGAATCGCTAATGCCAAGGTTCCAGTCGAGCTAGTGGAGAAGATCTAGGCCAATCAACCTTTGCCGCTAGTGCTTTTCTAAACCCCTCGTGGACACCTTTTTCGTCATTCCAAAATTCGCATCTTGCCTCCCCTTTTTAATTTCTTTAAAATCCATCTATAAAGCATACGGAAATGCGTAGCGCCCAGACACTTGTGCTGTTTGTCCTCAATGCGCTCGCGCTCGTTGCCTGCATCAGAGACCTTTGAGGTGTACCACAACCTGAATCCCAACGAGTTTGTGCAGCGCGGTGAACTACGGGTACTTGACGACGGCACGGCAGCATACCAGGCGATTGGCATCCAGCACCCGCCTGTCCTGCCTGCTGCCGATGTTCCACTGAGCGGCCCGTCGAAGCAGTATGCACTTGTCCTGCGTTCTCCCAACACCGGCGCCCAGCATGTTTTGCCTGTGGACCGGTGCCGGCTCAGCGCACAGAAGGAGATCGAGGAAGGTGTTTATTGTGCACGAGGACGATCAGAGCGTGCCGTTCCATATCGACTACTCGGCAGGATCCAGAGACAACTGCAAGGAAGAAAGGGGTATGGAGAGCGACCCCAAGTTTGTCACCAAGATCATGCTAAAGACGCGTGAGACCGGTGCGGTGCCGAAGCTGGCTTTTGCGGCCACGATTGATACCACGACGGGCAAGGAGCAGAAGCCAGAGGAGGAGAAGGGGTTCTTTGCAAAGTACTGGTACTACATTGTCCCGATCATGCTGCTGCTCATGGTCAGCGGCGATGATGGCCAGCAGGCGGAGGGCAACACTCGGAAGTAGTCAGTGTCCCCCATGCCCAAATAGATACCTCGAATTGCGTTTGTCCGATTGGAATTACAAATATAGCTTTATCCAGCTTCTGGAAGTGAGGTTGTGTGTTGAGGGGTGCCAAGCGTCGATATTAGAAGGGTCGCCATCGCACACATCACTCGCCCAAAACCGTAATGCGCGTGGCCACTGGAATATATTCTGCTAGATCGTGACCCGCCGTGGGTTTCAGCTTAAACTTTTCGACTCACTCGTACGCCTATAGACTGTAGATTTTACACAATGCAAGCCGAACCGCAGGAGCAGCACCACCAGCAGCAGCAGCCTGCTTACACCAACGGCGAAGACGACCCGACAGAGAACCAGTTCGAGAAGCTGCTGGAGGACGCAATCGACCACATCGACGGTCTGATGCTGGTGCGCATCACCGACGCTGACCGTGAAAACGTATTCCGGGCCGCCACGCCTGTGTTCCATGAGCCATATTTTGAAGACTCGCTCATTGAAAAGTGCTACGACGCCTTTGACGACATCAACAAGCTGCACATTGGCGCCAGCCAGGTCCTGACGCTGATATACAGCGAAATGCAGCTGGTGCAGTTCCGCGTCGGCTTGTATTACGGCACGATCGTATGCGACATGTGCGCCAACATGGGAATGGTGCACAGCCTGGTTGCGCGCATCCGTGCCTGCCTCAAAGTACTGTCAGACATGACCAAGGACATGCACGAGGAGTGAGGTTTTGTTTGTGGTTTAAAGAAAACTGACGTTGTTGTGTATAAAAGGGGTGGTTAATTTCGAAAAACAAAACGACTTTCCGGCCAGAGGACTGGGTTATCAGAGCTCTGTTTGTCTGTGTCGGCCTCGCAAAAAGGCTCAACAGGTGGGAGAGGGTGAAACGGACGGAAAAATTTACAGGCCAAGCTCCTCCTTGGTCTGGATGCCGAGCTCGTCCTTGACGGGCTTCAGGGCCTGCAGGTAGTCCTCGTACTGCGACTTCTTGTCGACCTTGGTCTTCAGGGCCTCAAACACACGGACACCAGTGGCGAAATCGTCAATGCGGCGGGCAGCACGCAGGGCGGACTCGACAATGGCGACATCGGGACGAGATCGTACGCGAAGCAGTTGTTCAGACCGCGCTGGAGCTCAAACTGGTCGTCGACGTTCTCGAAGAACTTGACGTAGCGGTCGGTGAACTGCTCGTAGGTCTCCTCGGGGTGATCCGAGTAGCAGCGGCGGGCAATCACTACATGGAAAATGCGAGAAAATGATTTTGCGGGGTTGGAAAAATAAGCAACAAACAGAGTTGTGAGCAAATTTTCGTATGGCCGGTAGATAAGGGACCGCTCATTGGGGTGATGCGGCCAGCGCAGTCCCAAGGGCAACCATCTCTCCAGGATGCAAGGGTATGTGGCAGCAGTGGTGGTGGGGGACGGTAACGCTTGGGCGACGGACTGACGGAACAGAGGGCGAGATAAGAGGCCAACTGCAGATCTTATCACCCATCTCGCGGGTCCAGAACACTACGGCCCGCAGCGAGGGCTAGCCCTTTCTCAGCTTCGATCGTTCTCCCCCGGCCTCGGCCACCACTCTGCACCTTTCAATAAGCTGGTATCGGGGCGCGAAATTCCAAACCTCACGAGAAACACCGAATCTGCGCTTTTGAGCAATTGCTGCCAATGATCAGAGCAACGGTGCTGACATTGCCGGTCCCAAACCCCCAATTGCGAGTCACCGCTAGTCCTCCAACCAGGACTCGCTTTTATGATTCACCTCCAAAGGCGCACGTGCAGCTAGCATGAGCTTGATACTTACGAGCCGAGGGGGCAGCGCGCGACACGGCGACACGGGCAACGGCAGCGTTCTTAAGGACAGCGCGGACACCAAACATTTTGAAGTATATAAGGATTTACGTTTTTCCGAATTGAAAGAGAAAGAAAAAGGAGGGTCTCAAATAGAAGAGCAAAACGAAATGCGACAATGACAGCGTCGTCTGGTGCGCTTTTGCCCTGGGCAAATTGGCTGTCCCAAGAGAGGCGATAAAAAAACAGCCCACATCAGCGATAAAAATAATCCGGATTTATTGATTAGTACAGGGAACTCTCGAGCGCTCCCACGTGAACGACTGCGGCACTGTCCGATTCGCATTAGAGGCGCTTGACAATACGCGCCGGGTTCCCAACAACCACGACATTCTCGGGCACATCCTTGGTGACGACTGCACCGGCGCCAATAGTGGATCCGCTGCCAATGGTGACGCCAGGCA
Source organism: Linderina pennispora (assembly GCF_002104995.1). Lineage (NCBI taxonomy): Eukaryota > Fungi > Kickxellomycota > Kickxellomycetes > Kickxellales > Kickxellaceae > Linderina > Linderina pennispora. The sequence continues at coordinate 255,789 of NW_024468253.1, read as the reverse complement.
GGATGATCGAGCCGCCGCCGACCCACACGTTGTTGCCAATCTTGATCGGACGAGCGCTCTCAGGGCCCTGGATGCGCACGGCCGGGTCGACCGGGTGTTCGGCAGTATAGACCTGCACGTTCGGGCCAAACAAGACGTTCATCGCCAATGTCGACGCGGGCACAGTCCAGGATGGTGCACATAGTGTTCATGTAGAAGTTGTCACCGACGTGCGTGTTCTTGCCGTAGTCAAAGTAGACGGGGCTCTCGATGATGGGTGTGCCGGAGCCAGCAGAGCCCTAGCACGTTGCGCACAGCCTTGTCAAAGGCCTCGGGGTTGTCGCGTGTCTCGGCCAGGGCCTTGACGTTGTGTCGTGCCTCTTTGCGAAGCTGGCTCAGGAACGGGTCCATGCCCAAGGTAGGGTCTGCCGGCAAGCATGTTGCGGTACTCGTCGTACTTGGACTCGTTGATGTCGGCGCTGTTGGGAGGAGGCATTGCTAGTGGATGGGAGGGGTCCTGCAAAGTGGGATTCGACGGGAATAAAGCAGAGTGCTGTAGGGGAGAAGATGAAGAGTAGCTGTGGGAATCAGGGAGCCGGCGTGTACCTGCAATTATTGCCTGGCTTAAATACTCTGGGCTAGCGTCGCATCATGTCCGCGTTCTCCCTAGAAATCCGCCTAGCAACGAGTGTTCATCGTCATCGACTTCCACTGAGCCACATACGTGTCATGCGCCCTCAGGCTACCGTTCTCTCCACGCCGCTTGCAGACTGTGCTCCCTGCCATTTCTGGAATTCGATGTGGTGTTTAGTTCGGAGCGACTCTCTTTCTCCAGCTGGCTCTAGAGTGTTGCGTGGCTCTCAATTAAAACCTCCACGCTCAGTATCCCTTCTGAAAGCTCTAAAAATAGCTCTGAATCTCCAGAGATTGTGTATAAACTACCTGACATCACAACAAAGCAACAAAAAATAGTCTACTTGCGCTGGAAGAAGGCTGACGCTAGGGCTCCAAGGCCAGCAATAGCTGACGCAACGCCGCCGGCAATGGCAACCTGCCGGTTCTGCGGACCAGGCAGCCGGAAATAGTGCCGTGACACGGCCGCAAGGACCACTGCAATAGCGCCAGCAAAAGTGGATATGTTGACAGGGCATGCTGAGTGGCCCTTGGAAACCGTGCGCTTCTTCTTTTCCATCTTTTCCTTCTTGTTGTCAGCATTGTCGCTGCCGGCGGCAGCATCAACAGCCTCAGAGATCTCGCGAGTGGCTCTGTCAGCAGCACTGTTGGATGAGACATCGGGAGTAGTCTCCTGTGTACTCTCAATAGCCCTTTTCGGCGACGTCGTCAGTTCCGTGCTCGGCAGTGGCATCATTGACCTCCTCGGCGATCTTGTTCGCGGTCTCGTCGATGTCGACCTTGGCAATGGCCTCACTGGTCTCGGCGGTCAGCCTTGTCAGGAATGTCTGCGCTAGGCTTGGCGATGTCAGCTAGCAGGGAAATTAAATGCAGAATGACGCATGTGTTAGCAAACCAGATAAAATCCAGAGTCGATGTGCCGCTGAATGCACTCAGGCCATCCCGGCACACACCCACATCTTTGCATATTCTTACCTTGCTTTTCCTCGATGGCTGCAGACTCGATGTCGCTGATCTCCTCAACAACCGACTCAGGCACAGTAGCAACGCCGTCAGCCTCCTCACCGTCATCAACATGCACGAACGAGTCGGCCTCTGAGCGGGCAACATGCACAGTGCCATCGACTGACTCCAACTCGTGCTGCTCGACAAGTTCGCCCTCGCTCGAGGTCTCAGCAATTGCTTCGCGCTCTGCCTCGTTATCGGCCTCGTTGGCAGCCTCCTCCTCAGTCGCCACAGGCGTGGGCTCTGGAGTATCAGGCGATCCAGACTGCTGAGCAACCGATGCCGGTCGCAGATGCATTATAACGTCGGGCTCTGGCTCGTCAGCAAATGCGCTGGGAGTAAGCACATACTTCCTTGCCTCCTCTGCAGCAGCTGGCGTCTCCTGCTCAGATTCAGCCTTGCCAGCCTCCTCAGCCTCGCCAGTCTCCTCAGCCTCGCTGACAGCAGGCAGATTGTCGGGTCCCTCAGACTCAAGCGCGTGAACCTCATCTTGCACGCTGCGCAGGATAGAAGACCGATACATGCTATCCAGCAGGTTGCTCGACAGAAGCTCAGCCTGCGAATCCTCCATGTTGACAGACGGTCCGAGACTGCGACCATGGGCAGTGGCGTCGCTCTCATTATCGGTCTCGCCGTCGGAGATCAGAATCGCCGACCCCTCAATCTGAGACTCCGAAACAACAGGCGCCTCCTCTTCCACATCAGCGCCCTCGTCGTTGTCAGCATCCGAGGTAATAACTTCAGCATCCCGGTCCTCCTCGTTACCAACAACAGCAGCAGCAGCACTGGCGCTCTCCTCCTGCGTAGCGATCTCATCCGACTGGCCAGCGGATGGAACGCCCTCCGCCAGCTCGCCCACACTGTCCGCCACCAGCAGCTCGTCAGTTTCATGGGCTGGCTCAGCTTCCTTCTCGGTCTCTTCTGCCAGGTCAACAATGCTGTGCACGGCCGGTGGCGCTGATGCCCGGGTTGTAGGCTCACCGGATGCGAGCTCAGCAATCCTAGTCAAAGCTGGCTGTGCTGTCTGTGGAGCAACATCCTCGCCTGCCTCGCCTGCAATCACAAGGTGTGCAAAGTCGTCAGTCTGCGACAGCGTCGGGTCCTCGATGCCATTCCCGGATACTACGTCGGCCGACAGATCAATTTTGTATTTTCCGTCGTCTTCAGCCTGGTTCTCCTCGGCTTGGGTTTCCTCAGCCTGGGTCTCCTCAAGCTGAACTTCTTCGACCTGGGTCTCCTCGGGCTGGACTTCTTCGACCTGGGTCTCCTCGGGCTGGACTTCTTCGACCTGGGTCTCCTCGGGCTGGACTTCTTCAATCTGTGTCTCCTCGGGCTGAGCCTTCTCCACTGGGGCTTCTTCAGGCTGAGCCTCCTCGACAGCCAGTGTCTCCTCAAGCCGGACCTCTTCAGCCTGGGTCTGCTCGGGCTGTGTCTGCCTCGGGCTTAGTCTCCTCGGGCTGTGTCTCTTCGGCAGCCGGAGCCTCTTCGGTCTTGGCTTGCTCCTCAGACACTATAGGTGATAAGCGTCCTGGTCGTACAGATGGCACATGAAATACTTTTTAGACTCGCGCTTTTCAGAAGGAGATCGGCACAAAAAAGGCACTCTGGCTATCTCATCGTAATGCCAGATATACCGCGCTACACTTACCATGCTCAGGCACAGCGCTGGCGGGTGCCACATGCTGCACTGGATCAATTGAAGCCACAGCTGCCGGCTTCGCAGCGGGCTCAGGGCTGTTGCGACTGACCGAGGCGGCAGGAGTGGCCGGGCTCGAGTTCTTGCTCTTGTTTTTCTTTCCGCTCTTGTTCTTCCTCGCCATACTAGCAAGGTGATACTATACAAATGGTGAAAAATGAATACCCAACTATAGGCGCAAAAAGTTTGTGACGTCTTGGAAAAGAGAAAAGAGGCTGGTAGCGATAAACATTTTCTCGCGAACCTAGCAACACCTGGCACAAACAGTGGAGCAGGAAAATTATTGTGCTGCCGGTTCGGATCGCACGGCTCAGTGGATCAATGAAGACTCCCTTCTGCCGAGGGAAAGCCCAAGGCCGCCTCTCTTTGTTCTCTGGCACCCTGCACACAACCCGCAATTTCCTCCTGCTGTCGAATGGACTCATCGGATTCGGACAGCGACGGCTTTTTCAGCGATATTCGCCAGCTACGGCGACAGTTCGGGCTATCCAGCGCACAGACACCAAAATTGCCACCAACAGCTGGAGCCTGTGCTGCGCAAAAGCTAGCTGCTGAGCACAAGGGTCTATCACAAAGAGCACCGACTGAGCAGCAGGCGCCAGTCGAGCCAGAACAGACACCCGCATCCCACAGCCGCACAGGGCCAACTAGCACCACTCCGCTTCTATCGCCATCTCAGCGTAAGCAGCCGAAAACCACAACCCCCTCACGGATCCCACCAAGGACTCCGCAGTCGCGCGTTGCCAGCCCATACACCCCACGCAGGTCGACCCAGGTGACACCGGCCAGAAAGCCTTTGGCAGGCGTACCAACGCCGACCATTGAGAACAGCTCCAAGCGCACTGACAAAGGCAAAGGGACGCCAGTGACGCCAACAGCCTTCCAGCTATTTGGCGGTCGGCTAGAAGACGGGACGCCAAAGAGCTTTCAGACCATGCAGTCGCTGTGGGGCCGAGACGACACAGCAGACCCCCTGCTCGCACGATCAGCTGCTCCACAAAAGACTCCGGCAGGTTCTTCGCGAACAGCTGTCCATAGCCCATGGCCCACGCCAACTGCTGGGCGGGGAGGTTTGCATACTCTTGAGTTTGGCAGCCCCGTGCCAAGAAGGCCACAAGACAGCAGTCCTGGCGGTCTCCTGGGCAGCGTCGAAGAGGCGTTAGTAACAGATGCCGATATCGATCTGGCAAAGCGCAAGCTGGGCGAGGAGCAGGCAATTACGCAGCAGCAGATTCTGAGAGAGATTCGCGAGCGACTGCTGGGGTTCTCCAATTCATCCCCAGATGCTCTTGGTTCGTCAGTGACTGTGGTCCCGGGATCGGTGACACTGCTGTGCCAGTTCTATACGCTCGGGCACGGCCGGCTGGCATACTCAGATGAGGGAATTTTGTGGGCTGGGTCAACACTGGGAAAGATTGCGACGGTCGCACAGAGCAATGGCGGTGGGATTGCATCGAACAGCGAGAAGGCTGTGCTGTTGTTCCCTTGGCAGCGAGTGACAGGGCTGAGGAGGAAAACGGTTGACGGGCAAGAGCTCGTCTTGATGACTGTGGACGATGATCTGGGGATTGCTTTCCAGGGGAGCGAGGGGTGGGAGAGCAGGCCTGCAGAAGAGCTGGTGAAACAAATGAACAAGGCGTTGGAGAAGACGCAGGCGCAGCAAAGAAGTAGCAGCAAGCAGGCCCTGGTTGGGCCGGAGCACCGGGTGTCTGGAGGCATGGATGCTGAGGCTCAGATCATAGGTGATCTGCTGGCTCTGTCGCAACAGATCAGCGGCCCGGAACTCGGCGAGCAGAACATCAGCATGGCACTCCGGTGACACACAGTTCAAGGCACATGCCGGACTGGCTGGTCCGGGAACTTGCACTGAAATTGGCGGCAGTTGCGCAGACCGTGGTTCCAGGAGTTGCCCCCGATAATACTGTCGATGAGGATCCGGGCACAGATACTCTGCCGGGTGTCTGTACACTGTGCTACTCGAGCAACGAGGCGATAGAGCTGCAGCCGTGTGCACACCGGCTCTGCACAGATTGCTTTGCCCATCTAAAGTCGATGCAGCAGTCGTCGTCGAGGCCAAGCAGTTTAGCCCACAAAACCGTCTGCACATGTCCATGGGACCGGAGCCAGATTACTGACTGGCAGGACATTGCAGTGTGAACATCACATGTACAAATACACACTAGATGTTAAACCCTTTTAAAACACACCGCCCACCTCGTCAATCTCGTGGCTGTTAATACCAAACGAGTAGAACCCACGGTCATCGAGTGCGATCTCACAAGTCCGGCGGCTACACCACGGCGCAAACGAGAGCTCGAGCCACCTTCTGGTTCTCAGCAACTCATTCGGCACCTCCACCAGCTTGCCTTCCTGCCCTGTGGCCCTTGCCTCTGCCTGCGACAGCCCACGCCTGTAATAACAGGGTGATCCGTGCATCAATGGCGTTTGCCCAGAGGATTTCCTAACGCAGGCGCCTTGCTGTTCATGCCCAGTGCGGCGAAAATCCTTATAGCACAGTTCCTTGGCTGTCTGTGGGACAACTGACATGTCAGAGACATCCGACAGCAATCTTGGCTGCGACTGCGGCTGATTCGAACACATCCTTGACTTGGTTTACACACACCACGGCACAGTTGTACTCGGATGCCCAGCTTCTGAACATCTGGCCGGCTTCAATCAGGAAATCCAGATCTTTGCTTGTAGAACTCGCCAGCTGTGCGACTACTAGAGTCCTGCTCGGTATCGAAAGCGCAGGTGGGCTGCAATCGAGTCTACAATTACCAGACGCACCTGGCCGTAGCTAAGAAGTGCTGGGACCTTGTACCGGATTGCGTGTCCCATGGTCTCCCAATCCTCGAACTCAGGCGACGCTGATGCTGTCCAGGAATCCGCCCTGCATCTACTCTATCGGCATACTCTTTGACGTAAGCTGCTGCCATTACTTTCAACCGATGTGCTGGAAATGCACCCTCAGTCGATATGTAGATGACTTTGCCTTCCTGCCCACCAAGCTCCCTCGGTAGCTGTGCAGCTATAGACAATTGCATGCAGAGCTGGGTTTTGCCTGACGCGCTCTCGCCAACAATTTCCGTTACTGTACCGAGCCGTATGCCGTCATTGAGACACTGCGTTATGTTGGGATCCAGTAGACGGATCCATGAATCTGCCAGGCGTGGGGAGCTGGCTGTGGTAAGGTGTGCATGCCAATCGTAGGCTTTGTGGGCGAGCAGCGCCCAGGCGTGTTTGGCCTGGGAATCGCCAAGCCCGGTTGCGCGTTTGAAATCAGCAAACGGAAGGAGCAGACAGTGGTGTGGCTCTTCGCAGCCGGTTCTGGCTAGGCATTTGGCAAGCAATTCGTCGTCTTCCTTCAACATTAAAGAAACAAAGCAAGCATGTCAGAGAAGTGAGGTGTTGATGTTTTGTTCGAAACGCAGCTGCGGCGCTTGTATTTTTAGATTATAGATTTTTGAGCCGGCTCACAAAAGTCGATCAGCATGAAAGGTTTTTTTCGTAGGTTTTGGAACTGGCACCAGCCAAACGTTTTCCTTCTCTTTGCAAGCCAATTTTGCATTTCCTCTTTCGACTTCCAGCCCTGAACAAATGAGCGACCCTGCAGACATTGGAAAGTACCAGCAGTATCTGGACAAGGACATTGCATCGCGGGAGCAAGCGCTATCGCAGTATACAAAGTTCAAAGCCGAATACCACCAGCTGCAGCGCACGCTCCGCGAGCTGCCCCAAGAGACACGCTACCCGGCCATGATTCCAGCCGGCCCGCTGGCGTTTTTCCCGGGCTCGTTGGTGCACACCAACGAGATCCTGGTTTTGTTGGGCGACAACTATTTTGTCGAACGGTCGGCCATGCAAGCGGCGATGATTGCCAAGCGGCGCGAGGAATTTGTCATCACCAAGATCAAGGAGACCGAAAAGGAGATCCGGCAGCTGAACAAGCGCAAAAACATGGGGGTCAGGGACGAGCTGGAGGAGGCGCAGTTCAATGAAGACGGGGAGCGTTTTGTTGATATTAAGGAGGAAGTTACCGACGAGCATCTGCGGGAGACGCTGATTGAGGAGATTGAGGAGATTGACGAACAGCAGCAGAAGGCGCTGCAGGGTGTCAGGGAGCGTGCTATGAAGCAGACCAAGGCTGACCGCAACAAGGTGGGCAAAGATGAACAGCGGCTGCTTGATCTACTCGACCAGTTTGATTCAGACGAGGACGACGACGAGGACGAGGAGGAGGCTGAGGACGAGGAGGCTGAGGAAGAAGTTGATGGCGATGAGGATGGCGATGCGTTTTCTGACGAGGATCGCATGAACGCAGCACAAGACGACGATGATGACGACTTTAACGATCCGATCCGCCCCCCTGTTCACTCGGACAGCGATGACAGTGATGGCGACGACAACGACGACTTTAGAATGAACATTGTCGAGAGGTTCAGTGGCCCGCCATCTAACACCGAGCCAAGTGCGCCCAGAAAGAGCATTCTTAAGCCGCGCACACCCGCTGGCCCCGACGTGAAACCATCGGTGGTCAAAATGGCCCAACAAGGCAAATCGGTCAAATTCGATAGCACAGTGGTGGCTCATGTGCCGACCAGCACCGATCTCCTGGGCATCGGCGACGAAGACGATGAAGGAGAGGTTAAGAAGGTGTCGGGTCTTATTGATGCCATTCGCCTCAGCGGGATGCGAATCTGGTACACCCACGCCCAAAATCCAGGTCATCGACGAGGAAAGGCCCCAGCTCAAGTTCGTTCCGAATACTGCCAAGGCGCGGCCACCCAAGGCCTCGCGGCCCGTCAAATCGGCGATTGTCGAGCGCGAAGAGGTGGCGGAGGTGACGGAGGACATGGTTGACGAGGACATGCACTCGCGAGAGATCTCACAGGCATATGCGCGTATGCGGTTCGCCAAAATGTCAGGCGGGCAAGTTGGACGATGCTGCGACCGTTGCGGAGAAGGTGCTGGAGAACACGCCAGGCATCCGATTTGCTGACAGAAAGCAGGCAGTCAAGGACACAGATCTCGAGGATGGGTACAGCAGGATTGAGCTAGCCGAAAGACCCAGTGTCAGCGGTGGAGCGTGATCCAAAGCCGCCAGCGGTTATCCACCAGGACCGGCCTCCGACAGCACCGGTGCCAGAGGCGCCAAAGAAGATGTCGAGGTTCAAGGCGCGCAGGATGGGGCTGGAGCAGGATTAGATGTGTTTAAACATGCGGAATATAAAGTACTACAAGCTCGGTCTGGATCTGGTATTAATCATCGGCAATTGGAGTGCGCCGGATAGCCCGACACCATGCGCCGATTCGTGGCAAGGGATGGCGCGACAAGTTCAAGCACTATGACTTTGACGTCTATCTGATCGACGAATTCCGGACATCGTCGATGTGCCCGTTCTGCTGGGAAAAGTCGCTGCAGACATTCCGGCATGTTCCCAATCCGCGGCCCTACCAGAGATCGAAGAACCCAGCTGTGAAGTGCCATGGCCTTCTCCGCTGTACAAGCGAGTCATGTAAGCGGGCCATGGCACAATACAGGCGAACCTATTCGTCTCGGCTCTTGAACCGCGATCTCGCAGCAGTTCTAAACTTCAGACTCATTTTCCAGTCACTCTGTGATTCCAGACAGTATTCCTGAACGGCTCCGTCGCTCTATGGCCATTGCTGCCGATGCTTCCGGCACTACTCCGGCAACAAAGAACCCGCGCAAGAGGCGTGCAACAGCAGCGAACCAGCGCTGAAGCGCGTGCGCTGAGCAGGCCACCAAGATGGGAGATGTCCAGGATCACCATTGCACCAACAACCATCCGACACGTTCAAATGACCGGTTCGCCGTGATGCTCTTATCGACGTGTCAACCCATGCTGACTAGCAGCCGAGCTCGCATCGCAAGCAGAGTATTTCTAGTATTAAAGCTTTTTGTGGTGTGAGCTAGTGCTGATTATGTTTGTGAAGTCAGAGACGGCAGTCCGAGCTTTCATATTCTTCTCTCTCCGTAAGGGCATGTACTATCGGGGAGAAGTTGAAAAGAACCTGCACTTAAAAACAGCTCATTCATCAGAAATTAGAGATGTCTGTTTTTAAGAAGCAACATTCGATGCGTTCGGTTGGCTGGCGTGGGACGAATGGCAGCGGTGGCACAGGACGCTGACACTGCTGTGCGAGCGGCGTGTTGAACCGCCCGTTGTCAGCGGCCACCAGATCGGCGACACGCTGGACGCACAGTGAGCGCACACGGGATCCAGGTTTTTCTGCCACTCCACAGACACTTTGACTGTCTTCCCCGTCGCGTCACGCTTGCTGCTGCTCCGGCTGCTGGCAGCCGATGACGATTTGGACACAGCCGGCATCTTTGCGTTGCGCGATTTAATCAGCGACGAATGCAGCATGGCACCGCGGGCATGCGGCGTCGACACAAGCTTTGTCGAGACGACCCCTGACAAAACGGACCGGCCTAAGGGATCCGTGGCACGCAGGTCGATATCGCGATCGCTACCGATATCTGCGTGGGTGACGCACTGCAAGGCAATATCGATTTTGCCGCCGCCAGCCACAAACTCCGAGATATCTTTGAGCACGTCGCGGGCAAGTATCGTCCGGCCACGGGCACGCGCGACGAGCACGGGCTTCTGCTCATCGGATTCCTCGTCGATGAAGATCTGGGCACACACCGGGTGCGCTGAATGGACTGCAGGTTCGGTGCGTGCAGCTGACCACAGCGCCGTCGGGCTGCGGGCAGACACCGCATGGCTTGTGCCAGGCCTTCTCGGGGATCGTCGGGATCGCATTGACGACGATGCTACCGTTGACCATAAAGAGCGTTGTCTCGGGCACAGCCAGAGCACAGATGGAATGCACCCAGTTGTTACCGCTGGTGCGCCACATCATGGGCTTCGGGCCGTCGCTGACGTCGACCTCCTTGCGGCACAGAATGCACGTGTAGTTGATCGAGATCGCCGGGTTGTTGAGGTTGGTGCACACAGCGCAGCGCCAGCGGCGGGCAGCTAGCTTGGTCTGGGCACCATGATATCCAGCGCACCCCATATGTACGCACATGCCACAGTCCTGGCACGCCATCGCCGGCTGGCTCGAGTCGGTGGGCGCTGTGCATAACGCGCAGGCGACCAGTGGCCAGAGGTCCGAGTTGCGCGGCCTGGCTACCACAGCTGCTGGCTGGGCGCGGGCCTTGGCTCTGCTGCGTTCCTCGGCTCTGGCAGCCCTCGACAGCTGGTGGGGGTGCTGTGACGCGCTGCTGTTGCTGTGGCCATTGCCTGTCTGGTGTTGGACAATATGCTTGCGCGCATTAATGGTGTCCTGGTCGGGCATAGTTGCGTAGTAGTTCCAGTAGTCCCGGCAATCGCCGCACACCAGACGTCGCATGCCCGAGGCCTTGGAGCTGCGCGTATTGTATCCGATCAGCTCAAAGGGGGCAGGGAACCAGCGGGAAGCGCGCTCGCGATGGCAGTTCAGGCAACGCGTCTGCGTCGCCGATGAGTCGGTATCGCGGCTCACCGAGTGGTCTCGGGTAACCATGCCCGAGCTCTGCGGTGTACTGGCTGGCACATCCACGCTGCTGACGCCGGCATCTGACGACACCTCGTGGTGCACATTCCCGGCACTCTCGCCCTGGCCTAGGTTGGGTCGACGGAGGCCAGCATGGCTGCGGTTATCGTACGCCTCCAGCAGGTGCTTGCCGCGCGAGCTGTGCCGAACCAAGTAGTAGTGTAGTGTGATAGCACGCCGGGTGGTATCGCGCATACCGTTATGGATGGACTGCAGGTTGGAACCGTATTCGCGCAAACTATCGTCGAACCTGGACAGTGTCTCGGCTGTCCAGATGTCGCCAGGCGCGCGCGGTCGGATGTAGCTCTCGGGCGACTCTGGGATTAGAATCAGCGCCTCCTCAACGTCATAGTTGTGGATTGACAGCCCGTGCAGCGCCGCATCCTGGCAGTCGAGAATTGTGAAGTCGGTTATCGGCTCAAAGTGCCGCCGCAGGAACGGCACGATCGATTTGATGTACATGTCCAGCTCGTCATCGGGCAGGTACGGCGGCTGCCGGAAGAACAGCTGCTCGTCGTGGTTGCCCCGGCGAATCTCGATCTCGTCCCAGACACGATCGAGCTGCTCAGCGTTCTTTGTATGGCCCTTGCCCATGTCTTTGCCGCGGTGCCCCCCATGTCTGCCGCTACCATGCAGGCTCTCGCGCAACGACGACATCTCAGTGAGACCACGCTTGGCCATGTAGTCCGTGCGCTTCTGCGTCAGTGCCTGGTCAAGCTCGGGTCCGCTTGGTCGACACCATCTCGGGGATGATGGCCTGGTACTTGGGCCCGATGCGGCTGACGGCGCGTGGGTAGATCCGCTCATCATCATGCAACACATCATCGATGTTTGTGTTTATCCCAAAGTACCGGAACGGCCACAGCCCAAGGTTCCTGGGCCGCGGCACCGGTGTTCCCGGCTCCGTCTGTGTGCCTAGAGTCATTGTGTGCTAGCCGTATGCGCTTGTTGCCACTGCGGGACTCATTGTCTGACGCATTAGCCTGAGTTTGGGCATGGGCTGAGCGCAGCGCGATTACGTGGTCGTCATTACTCGCCTGCTGCCGGGTAGTCCGCTTTTCGTTGGTGTCAGATGGAGCTTCGTCGGTGGAAACGTCTGCTGACTCCCTAAGCCGCCTGGCCTGGATACGCCGCATGCATGCCGCGCACTGCCAGCTGTACCCCTTGCTGGGCTTGCGCGTTATCGGTGGGATCCAGGCACTGCATGTGGTAGTGCTTTTCGCAGACAGAGCACTTGAGAGACTCGCTGATGCTGCACCACTTGGCGCACACGATGCACGCCCGCCGCATGTTGATCAGATCTGTGATCTTTTGGTTCTCGGCGAAGATGAACTGGTAGGTGTCGTGCAGCTTCTGCAACACCTCCTGCGGCGCATTGCGGATCTGTGACACCGGGATGATGTCGTAGAGCCGCGTGCTGTACCGGTCAAACAGCTGCGAGTAGTAGTAGTGGTGCGGCTGCTCCTTCCACACATCCTGGTTCGCAATCTCCGATGTATGCCGCACAAAGCACTTGCCCTTGATCGCCGATACTGGGTTGAGATCCGAGTACATCGTGGCCACCAGCAAACGCGTGTCCTTGGCCCGGACACGCGTCAGGGGCAGGTCGCGTGGCCGCTGGAACCACCCCAGACGAACCCGCAGCTGCACTGATGAAGGAATGCGCTCGTCTCTTTTGGCTCGTCGCGCATCAGGACGTCGACGGACTTTGACTGTACTAAGGTCGACACCAGTGGCTTGGGTTGCCGCACACGCGAAACGTACGCAAACTCCATGACTCGCCCAATATAGTACGGCTCCTCGGGGTACTCGGGCGTCATATACACAAAGTCTACACATAAAAACATGCAAACAGTTAAGCATCCAGATGCCTTGCATCAATAATTCCAAATAAAAGCGCATGCGTATATAGTGTCTTGGCCAGCACCGGTTTTCATGAGCAAATTAGGAAAAAAAAGCTGCGAGATGACAGCCATGGCCACGTGAACTCCGCGCCCTCATTTCCCACTCACCGAGGTCAGGCATAAGATTCCGTAGGGCATATGGTACTGCGCCCACTGGCCTGTCTTTGGTTGATGATGACCCACGGGACAATCGAAATGTAGACATTAATGTCGACCGTGTATAGCAGCAATAAAAAAACAGGACACACCCCTTTGACGGAACGCCAACGAGTGCCATGCAATAAGTCGAGATGGGAGGAAATGTCGCAAGGGAGGATATTATAAAAAAAAACACTATTTCAGGTTGATTCTGATGTTGAGAATGAAGGGCAGGGGGCCTCACACAAAACACAACAATATTTGCCTTGTAAACACAAAAAACGAGCAAAAAACGATGTGTGCAACATTCCGCACCCAAGAGATTTGGCCAGGGCAGTGCCTTGGCTTGGGCGAAGGGAGTGGGAAATTACAAGATGTCAGAGACCACGAGGAAGACACACAGATTACAAAGCCACAGCAATTTACCAACGAGATATACGAGAAAGGAGAGGATGATGCAACAGCACCACGCGTATATGGGGCATCAGAGCCAAACCAAGCAGGCATGGCGTCAAGATTGGGATGCCATGATTTAAAGTATACATGGGCTCAAACAAAGAATACACTATTTGAATTCAAACAACACGAAAAATGGTACTTACCGCCAACAGCAACTTCGGCACCGCCTGATATGGTTACGCTAGACGGAGGTGCTGGCAGCGACCCGTCCGAATTAGCGAGGGTCAAGTTTTTGGACATTTCAAAAAAGTATTCCTGAAATATTGCCTAGACAAGAAGCCGTGTATTTACGTGTTATTTGCTGGTTCTAGACAAGCAGCTAAGAAACACAACAAGAAGAAAAGGTATGTGGTTTCTGGAATTCAAAAACCGCAAAATAAAAAGTGGGAAATAGATATGTAAATACGATGTAGATGCTGCCAAGGGAGAGGAAATGGATCTCTAGCCGTAAATGCTATGGAAATAGGTAAGGAGAAAAGGGGAGGAGAGAAAGAGATTTGAAGAGAAAAAGCTAGTGATGGCAAGGTCCTTGATTGGCCCCGCCCCTTATAAATTTTTGGGAGCAAAAAAATTACCTGATGGGCGTCTGCTGCTTCTCACTTTCAACTCCCTCTCCTGCTGAACGACGACGCACAGCAAGGGGCTGCGGCACCCGCTGGTAGATACAAGGAAGCTTGATTCCCGCCCTTTGTACGCTCATTGCTCGCGGCAGCTCCTTGCCTTTCCGGATAGGAGCCAAAACCCGCATAGTCTCTTGACATCTCTCGTATATGGTGTAGACATTGCACCTTGCAAGTCCACCCAGAGACAGGTGCGCCAAGGGAGAACATCTTGGCTGCATACCATGTACTCGCTGCATTGGACGTGCTGAGCCTTCCGACGATTGCCACACGAGTACTCGCCTATTTCTCTCAGCACCGCAATTGCAGATACCATGGCGTACATACATGTTTCGACAAAGAGACAGGAAGCAGCTATCCGTTCCACTTGCGCAAGCCTCACATCCAGCGAATCATGTCTTCCATTATGCTATCCTCTCCCCCTTTTAACGCCTTTAGAGCCCGGTAGCAGAAAAGAATAGCAGCATTGCCTCGTTTTGTCAGGTTTGCGAAATTTTTATTTAGTGAATGGGAATAAAGACGGAAAAAGCAGTAGGGTTTCTCGTTGCCAAACACCACTATCAGGCAGCGGATGACTTGCTGTGCTAGCTGGCTGCATGACATTTGGAGTGCTAGTGTAGAAAAGCACACCATCTGCTTCATCCCAAGTGACTGGCTGCTCCAGCAGAATTTGGACGCTTCCCTCATCGCCCAGTATAGCACCAAAACGCCTTTTTGTTGCAGCTTGCTTGTCGAACAATAACAGGTGCACTTCTAGGAAGGAGGAGGGGTTTAACGCATGTCTGGAATCTGACCGTCCATCCTGCTCAACGACTGGCTTGACAGCCTTCATCGAAAAAATGGTCGCCGCTCGTTGTGATTGGATTTCCGAGGATTAATGGTCGATCAAGACCTCTTACTGCTCCCTACTTTTCGTCTTGGCGACACGGACATGAACCACCACATTCATTCTTGTACACGAGGCAGTTCTGCCAAAGAGACAGGTATAGGAGCCTTGCTATCACGGGGTCTGCCCTGTTCTGACGATAAATTGTGTGTGTGGCGTAGGCAATTTTACCAGATCTCCATTGTTTTGAAAAAAAAATGATATACTTGCTTTAGAGGTCTCCACAACGGTGGAAACCAAAACATAGAGCATACAACTCTCAGAGAAAGAGCCCAGTTCTCTTCCCAGGGTCCTTTAGCTGTGAAAGAGTCTATGACACGTATCTGGGGAGCTAGTAACATTCATTAACCTTTCTCTCCTTACTTGCTGCATGGCTTGACAGGCTGCAGATTCGCCTTTTTGCATGGTAACCAATTTTCATTTCCAGGGCGTTTGCCGTGCATTCTTGACGGCGCTCCTTCCCGCTTTCAGGCTCAGGAAAGCCCTTTCGTATTTGGATCAATGGAGGCAACATCATTCTTGGTGTCAGTGATGCGCGAGGCCCAGAGACCTGCTTTCCGGTGAGTGAGCAACCGCGTAGGTCGGCTAGAGTTGCCACTAAAGTACGGAATACAGGGAGCCGGCTCCAATGCTCCAATGTTCCAATGTTCCAATGAGTAGGGCCCTAGATGCTGGTAGAGCAAATCATCTGTGCTGTTCCATAGCATATTATTTCTGCTGGCTGTTGGCCGCCGTCGGCGTGGTGGGCCCTGGCCGTAATGTAATTTGCTCTGTGCTTTATAGGGCTTGTGTACGCAACCAGCTTTTTTATTCTATTCACATGAAGCACTGCCATTTGGCAGGTACGGGCCATTGGCAAACTATAAACTTGTTTGAACCGAGAATCGTCCACTGTTTGAGGATGCCCACTGGCTCCCCCGCTATTACACTGAGCACTTTCAGCAATAAGAGCACTCTGGGACCCGGCAAATGGTAGAGAGTGGGGAAATAAGCGCTGTGTAGTTCCCCATTCAGGGTGGAGAGAGCCGTGCCCATCCTATTCCGCATTTGGAATCGGTATTAGACGAGGGGAGAGCGGTCGGACTATTTATCTTTGGCCCCCGGATGATTATGTGCCCGGTGGTACGCTGCAATTACACTGGTTTCAGGTACGGATAGGGGGCAATATGCGCGGCCGGTAGTGTTTGCCTAGAATAAACACTGCCCATGCGCGTATGTGACCAAGGAATTGGCTCCTAGGCAGGTATCCACGCATATAGGAGCCAAGCGGCTTTGTGTCGCGAATCAGCAAGAGCAAGGGCTATGCCCCGATAGAGGCAACGGTGGGCCAGCAAGAGGCCCCCGTCACTGGGCACTTTTCCAAAGCATTTTGAACAACCAGCAGGGCATGGGGTTTTAATTTCCTGGCGGCACTCACCCTTTGCTATTAAGCTGCACAGCTCCACAGATCGGTAGCGGCTGGTCACCTTGAATATCATCTTCACTGCCAGTGTGGATAGTACCCAAGTGCAGGGCAGTGAACAGTCTCCAGCTCCGCGCATCAGTGGGAGCCGCGGAGGGCACTGGACGACCAGTGAGATCTGAGCCCATCTGGAATGACGCTCTAAGATTGCGCTAATTTAGGTGCTGCTCGCTTGTTGCCAATCCCCTCGCCTTTTTTTGGAGAGCGAGAAAGGCCAGCTCGAGCGTAGTTCTCTTTCGCCCCTCTTTGGGCTCTCCTGGGCGCCAAGACACCTCATCACAAGGGCACTAGAAATAGCCAGGGCGGGCGTCTACGAACGAGCTGGCTCTGCCGTGACGTGTAGCGAGCCCGCCTGGTGTGCAGAGCGACACCCCCTGCGCCCCAGTGACAGTATTGGGACCGGTGAATTTCCTCGCTGTGATTTCGGCAAGGCCCTAAAGGACACAGAAAATCACAGGCCGGAATTCAAACTATACGCAGTGGCGGATGCGCAATCGACAAGCAATTGTTGTCTGCCAAACCACACCTCTCCCCCGCCACTGCGCCTGCAGCGAAGGAAAAAGTTTGCCGTGTCGCTGGGGAGGATCGGCCACCCACCCCTCCCAGGTTGCCGAGGAGGTGGTCAGGGGACCCTCCCATCGAACCCGGAAACCGCCAATTTCTCCCCCTTGCCGAGTGTGCGCATGCTTGATTATCGGGCAGCGCACGCTACGCTCAAGCTCGTCTTTTTGGCCTATTTTTATAATTTTGCTTTCCTGTCGCTCGCCCTCAGCGACCCTTTTACTTAAATACCAGGGGCTGCTTCCCGACATCAACCTTTTCCCTATATCGCTCTGTAGTAAAGAAAAGCCCAGTCTCCTTTTTTGTCCCTGCTCACTTCCTCGAAGCGCTCCTTCCTTTTTCTTATTAAGCATATCTCTTACATATCACTTATCCCACTCGCCCTGTATTTTGCTTAGAATTCCCTGACCCATTTGCGATGAGCTCTACTTCTCCACCTCAATCTTTGGCGGCCCACGAGCCAGCCACCTCGTCGTTCTCGATCAAGTCCGCCAGCGGCTTCCAGGTGAATCTCCTCAACGATCCTGTGGACGATTCAATGGTGGCGGATTACGATCACCCGCGTAGCCTGTCGGTTCCGGGACTGTCGCATGAGGGCTCGCCTGCAGCCGAGAGCAGCTCCATTCGTGCCCAGTCAACGCCTGGAGCGGTGACGCCTCAGCAGGTCCCGGCCATGCTTCCATCGCTGCACTCGCTTGTGCGGGCAGTTGGCCTGGTCACATCCATGGAGGAGGGAAGCAAGGCTGCATCCCCAGTGCAGTCGCCATTCCAGCTCAGCCAGCTCAGCCACCACGGCAGCTCTCTCCCACATGGCAGCAAGCAGTTCCCGCCATCAGCCCCATACACGCCGCAGACTGAGCAGCAGTCTGTAGCAGCAGGGGGTGCTGCCGCCGCACCCAAGGCCATGGCCAAGCGCAAGTACAAGTGCACATACGACGGCTGTGGCAAAGCATTCACAACCAGCGGGCACCTTGCGCGCCACCAGCGGATCCACACGGGCGAGAAGAATTTCTCGTGCCTGTTCCCAGGATGCACCAGCCGCTTCTCGCGCCAGGACAACATGATGCAGCATTACCGCACCCACCTGTCGTCAAAGTCGCGCCGCAACGGCAGCCCACGCAAGGTCATGTTTATTGATCCGATGGCTGCAGCTGACCCTTACCGCAGCGGCCCCAGCATCCACAATTCATATCCGCATCATGTCCATTACCACCACCCGTACGGGGTTGCTTCTGCCGGCAACGGACATCACCACCACTATCACGGGGCCGTCCCATCCGCAGGTGTACACTATGGATTGCCGCCCAGAGAGCAGCAGGCATTCCACCCGCAGCAGCGCCCGGTGCCGCATCCTCAGCATTCGTCGATGGTGACGAGTCATGCCGGTTCCATGACTTTCTATTGAAAAATCATGGCCAAATCCATCTGTATTGCCAATTCCCACCCTCCACTTCTCCGCACCCTCCCCTCTGCTGCATTAATTTCCTTCCTTTACAAACAGCTTTCTCTTGTGTGGTTCTGTACATTTAGTCCAATAGTATACCATTCTTCAAAAACTCCTTATCTACATTGCCTTGCCTTGGCAATCGGGCGTTTCTGTGTTCGCGGCACCCAGATTTGACATCCCCAAGAAGCAGGGGAAAGGCAAGGGGAGGTGGGAGACGATGCATCATGTATGCACCTTGTATATCGACATCGCAAAGGAGCGACATCTCTTGTCAACAAAAATAGTACAAAAAGAACAACACGCGCATCTTTTGAGCTGGTTTTCTCTTTGGCGCTGCAAATCTCCCTTGCAACCCCCGCCAAGCTCAGCCTGCATCGCAGCCTTACCAGATACCCTTTAATCGTCGCCTCCTTTTTTCTCCTGAAATAGTCGAAAGAAAAGAACTAAAGGCAGATGTCATTGGATATCTTGGCAGAGGAATTGGCTGTGCACAGACATGGTCGGTGCTATATGGGATGTGGTGACCCAATATTTTTAGATTTGCACTGATTGGTATGTGCTGTCTCCCGCAGGTGCAGGTGCCGGCGCACAACAAGGTCACATTGGCATGTATTTTTGTCTCTACTAGATGGCGGATAATTCTTTGTAATCTACTATGCACGGCTTTGCATGGCATCAATGATGCATGCCTCCACCTCCCTCAGCCAAGGCAAGAATGTGCTGTCCCTCTTTCAAAATTATTTGTTTTCTGTGATAAGAGGTGAAGGGACCCTAGGCGCTATTTCATCTGCATTAATTTGACTGAGAAAGGTGTGGATGATTTGAATCTTTTGCTATAAATAGCCCGGCTGCGGTGGTTGCGCAATCCTCCTCTATTCGTCCGTCTCTTTTGGCAGTGCTTTTGCCAGGGGACACCTCTTTCTTGCCTTCAGGGTCAGGGAAGCCAAAGGCGATCTCTCTCGGAGAGCGCATTTCTGCCTCCCCCGCAGGCAAGGCCTGTGTCCCTCGCAGTTTCGCAGTTGGTAATTCCAGAAACTGCAATCCCCTTTTCCGTTTTGTTTCGTCATGAAAGCAAAAAAAACAGGTTTGAAAATATACCAACTGCATCTCTTCACGTCAGAGAGCAGTGGTGGTGCTTTTCTTCTTGGGTACAAGGGACCACCATCCACAAGCGAGTTACGTCAGAAGTGATAGAAATGTGACGCATGTCCCATGTGGTCCTGTGCTCTTCACACGCAGCATCCAGGCACAGAGGATGGCCGTATTTGGGCGTCCGTAAGGAGCCATTGCCTGTCTCGCACTTGGGCCGCTCGCAGCGCGGCTGATCATCGTATGCCTTTGCACCACAAAAGGCCATACAAACATGGCCACATGAGGCAAGACGTAGTTTGCATTTATGGTAAATAGTTCTGCCTCGCTTGTTTGTTTGGATACTCCCCTCCGAATGGAATACACCGGGATCCCTGAACCAGTTCCCTCCCACCAAATAAGGGGTACATAAACACGATCTGCCTGACAGATCATCATACATTCTACCGCGTGGAGCTTTGGCACTACAGGAACCCTAAAGCAGCACAGCGAGGACCCAATGGCTGTCGCGTTGCAGACATTGTTTTATGTGTGCAACTATCCGGGATTGCCACCTTTCTTTTGCGCGAACTAGCCGCTGCTGTTTTAGCGGCAGAGCTGATCCCTTGCTGTTCATTCGCAAGAGCAAACCCCCATGTGCTGCTCTCACGATGCAAGGCACGGATGTGATAAACGGCTGGTGATGTTTGGAGATTTTCCCAAGACGCCGCCCGTTGGGCACACCAGCCAGAGAGGCGCCCAGTGGCGAGTGAGGACTGGGGCCGATCCGCGCACTCGGCTTGGCCTGCAATGGTGCTGGAGACCGCTGTCTGTCCCCAACCGGAATGATGAATACACCAACCGTATGCGTGCAGTGCATTGATGTGTATATCTGCGACGAAGCCGACCAGTAGAACAATGCAGATACATGCATGTCGGTTCTCCGGAGGGAGCATGCAGACTGTCCCTTCGACCTATCCACTCATTCGGAAGCTCACCCCCCGGCGGCAGACCTCCCTTTAATTGCTATACTAATGTACAACCTCGGATCACACAAAAGATGGCATTTAATGGCTGCACACGGGGCGGAAAAGGAGGAGTCAGCATTGCTTGGCATGACCACGGGAGGGGGCCAAAAGTAGGGGCAGCTGGGGGAGGGTACGGGCAGAGGCAGGGATTGCTTATTGTTTTCCCGCTGCCGGGATAGCCACGATCGCAATATACTGCTTTTAATTCAAAAAAGCCCGCGTTATATATAACACGGCAGTGGCAGTAGCAGGTAAACGAGGCAGGCTGCTTCGGCAAACCCTTGCAGCCATGTTTTTCACACCAATTCCGAATAAGGCGCCCAGCCATTAGCACCATCCGTACATTGCCCTTCCCACTCCCGGGAGGCGTGCGGCAAATGCAATGGAGGGACAATAAGGCAAAGCAAGGGCACATTGATGGCTTGCATGGGCGGTGTGTGCATTTCTTATCCCAGCTGAAGGACTGCTTAGCGTATTGGCTCGGAATGTGAATTCCACCTGCTATTCGCTGTGTTTCCGAACTACATGCGGCATTAATTGGCATGTTCCGGGATACATGCACCACCCCCTGCGCACACCCTCCCCTCCCCATTTTGGGGTCAATGTAAAGGCAAAAATTATACAGGGGGCGATCGGCAGGAACTTGCCCTTTGGCTACGGATTACGCAGCCAGCCTCCCCACTTGCCAGTCTTTTTTTCCCAACACTGCACTGTTCGGCGCCGGACGCATTTGTCAGTGGTGCGCATTTATTTCTCAGTCTCCCGTGTATGAGAAGCATGTTGCTCGGGACATGGGTGTGGCTCAATAGAGAATGGCTGCCTTGCGAGGTGGCAGGGGGCGTGTCACTGGCCGCAGCTGATGAATTGGAAAATTCACTCCAGACATTGTGAATTGTGCACTATATCGCTGCTGGTACAGTAGTCGCCTGCTTCCAGTGCAGCCGCCAAGGTCTCGTCAGCTCCTCCATCCGAGAGCCCCCTCCCTACCTCCCCCAAGAACCAAGGCCAATGGTCCTTGGTTCTTTTTTAACGATATTGTTGTAGTCAATTTCCGAAAGAAAGGGAGCAGGCGGCAGACGCCACATGGGGCGAGTGCTGGGCTGGATAGGGTGTGGGATGGGGGCAGGGGTGTTCAAGCTCAGCACGCACGGTTGAAATTTTTTGGTTCCCCACTTCCCTAATCTGGGATGAGCGGGCGCGGTCCAGGTGACGTGGAATCAGCAACTTGCGCGGTGACCTGGTTTAGTGACATGGCGCTGTGCTTGGGTGCTATGTGCGCTCACGAGTGACAAGGGCCAGAGAGGCTTTCGTCAGCCCATTAAACAACTGCATTTTTATTCCGAGAATCGAAAAGCTGACAGCCAAGTCCCCAGTGCAGCCGTCAGAGCAGATGCAACACATGCTCACAATACCCTCACATAGCTAGCCACCAGACAAGCATGCAACAAACGCAACTCTCGAGCCAACAACTAAACCCGTATATGAAGCGACACAGCAGGCCTCAGCTCCTCTATCACTGCCACACCACCCCCTTGTGCTGCGAGATGGGGCTTATCACAGACAGGGACAATGTGCGTAATTTAGGTGAGCTTGTTTCGCTACTGGAAACTGGAAGAAAAAATAGCTGGCGTTATTCCGCACAAGCCAGGGTTCTGCACTTGAAGAAAGTGCAAAAGTGAACAACAGGCGCGATTCTTGTACACATACCTCTATATGTTTATTTGGTGAACAATATTTAAACTGCCATCCTTCTTTGCGACGCTTTGTCGGTTTGTTGTTGTTTTCTGCAGGCGATCAGAGACAGAACGAAGAGAAAATGGCTCGTTACCCAAGGGCACTGGTTGCGGGCATAAATCTTGCCTTTTTGGGAAGGACGTGCCGTCAAACCCAGGCGAAAAGCCAAAGCATGTTCACAGGAGCGAAACAAGGCTGTCTGTGTGGATAATGCTGCCAGCTCCTTGTTGTAAGGGGAATAGTGAGCAATGAGGCTCAATAGGGCTGCGTGTATAGTGAGGGCAGACAGGACCTTTTTTCTAGGTGCGAATGTGCGTGCATGTATGTGTGTTTTTCATGAACGCCACACGCAGCATTGAGCAGATTGTCGATGAAAATTTTGCTTGATACAGGCTGAGACGTCAAAGAAGCACTCATAGTGAGGTTTGCTTGTCCCTAGTTCTGTGGTGCTAGCCACCAGGTCTTCCTGTGCCTTGCCGTTTTTCTGATTGAAACTCAAATTGCCCAAGAGCCGCAAGAGCACAATTGCGCATTCATGCCGTTCTTGCCGCCCATTCTCGTCCTTGATTCGGTCTACAGCAGCTGACCAGGACGCCTGCGTACGCTTAAGGTTCCGGGAACCCAGTGCGCCACACGCACTGCAAACACCAACACGCACACGTCAATGGGGGTTTTTTTCTGTAAAACTCATAGATTCGAATCTACGCACCAAAAGCGATGTTTTCAAGCCAAATTAAGTTTCGAGCACAATGCAACTTGTCAACTACGCCGCTCCAATTCTACACGTGATGCTCTATGGTGAATGGTCCGCTCTACATCTTCTGCTTTTGCATTTTCGTTTGCCATTCTTGTCTGTGCATTGCACCCGAGCGTCGCATTATCCGTAAATACACGCTGTTCACATATTTAACAATGTTTATTTCAGTACAAACCAACAGCCTATATATTGCGTTTGTTTCCATTTCTGCATCCAAGCACCAGAAAGCCCTAAGGTCAATTACACAGCCTCCCAGTGTCAAAACTCGCCTAAACCAACCTGTTTGAAGTGTCTGGTCGCTGCACACCACTTGCACAGAATCCTGCCAATTGTCCCTTGCTTGTTTGCCAACACACTCTGAATGGCAACCTGGTTTCTTTTGTCAATAAAGCATGGTGCATTCTGAAATAGAGACACTAGGCTTGGCCGAAAGCAGCGCTCTGAAGATTTGCACCATGGCAATAGACGCCAGTATATCCTCGGCACCTGAGCCCCTTGAATCCGAGAACGACACTACTCCTCCTCCTTTGCAGTTAAAGAGAATCTAAAAGAAACACGCAGCACACGTGGCGCTCATTATTGGCATGTGTGGGTTGATCTGAACACACTACATTTGGCTTGCAAATATATGATGCTGGGAAGTATATATGCAGATTCGACTTTTTCTCTTCAGCATTCATTGTGCTTATTCCATGCAACCACTAAGACACCATGTGCAGCGGTGTATGCCTTGTTAGCTTCCAAATACTAAATAAGCAGCTGTGAGCATATATGTAGACTAACAGAAAAGGCGGATAAAAGATAACTAGGAGTCCGGCTGGTTCCGGGCCTGTTTTATATGGTTTGGCTGTTGTCACGGTGGCAACCGAGCTTTTCGGCACTCCAATGTCAGTGTGCCTTGGCTGCAGCGTTAATTTATCGCGTATACAAGTAGGCCCAAACGCACCAAGGTTGGGGGGCGGGGGCGAAACAGGCACCTATTCGCTCCGCTCCTTGCTCAGCGCAGCAATGATCTGGTGCCGCGCACGCCGCACCGAGGGCTCCAGCATGGGCAGACCAAAGTACACGGCCATCTGCGCCAGGTCCTCATCCGAGACCATGGGCGGCGACTCGAGCAGCGGCACCCCGTTCTCAATACTCGACTGGTCCAGGCCGCCGTCAAACGTCGAGTACCCGTCGTCCGACTCGCAGCCGACCACCGGCGTGTCCTGCTGGCTCACCGCCCCGCCATTGTACCACTGATCCATGCCCGAGTCATTGACGACCTCGATACTGCCCGAATGCAGAAGGTGCGCCAGATGGTGCGCCCCGTGCTTGGCCTTGTAGTGCGAGTAAATGCGGAATATGTTGTAGAACATCGGGAAGTTTGGCACAAACGGGACCAGCGAGAACAGCGCCGTGAATGGCAAGCAGTACGCGCTCAGCTTCATCCACCGCGAGTGGTACGGCTCGCGCTCCTCGGCCAGCGTGCGCAGCTGCTTCAGGATGTCGCTAGAGTCAAGGAACCGCGGCGCTATTATGTCCACCTGCCCGATCATCGCGCCTTCGGCCTTGGTCGGCACCTCTTTCATGAAATACTCCTTAAAGTCGATCTTGTCCATCATGCGCTCGCCGTACGAGTGCACGCGGCCGCGCCACGAGTCCTTTGGGTGGTGCGCCCAATTGTTCCACTTCTCCGACGCGGTCTGCGCCCACCGCGACAGCCGCGTTGGCGTCACATTTGCCGGATGGCAATGCAGCGCCCACTGGCTGCGGGTAATAGGAATAACGAAAATGCGCATGAATAAGTTTATAATTAGAGAGAGAGGTGGAGGGGAGGGCGAAATTAGGAGAGGGGAGAAGCAAATAGGCAGGCGAGGGGAAGAGGTGAAACAGAATAGAGAGAAAAGCAATGAAAAAAAAAAAAAAAGTCTGGCCCGGACTTTCCTGGCAGCTTGCTTTGAACAGCGATTAACCTCACCTGGTTGTATCAAGAACCGGGCTTTACCGTCCTCTCCCTCATCGCGAGCCAGCGCCACGTCACCCATGTGCAAATGGAGATCGTCTGATGGGTGCGCATCGGGTTGCATCGATCGGTCAGACACCAGGCGTCATTCTCCCCTTGTCTGCCAGGAGGAATCTCCTAGCTCATACTCTCCCCGCTCTGGCTGTGAACAGTGGGGAGAGTGACGTCCACTGTGGCCGGGAGATATGCAGCGCATGATGATGACATCCTTTCAGGCTGAACCCTATTCCAGACAATTGTTCCCCCCGCCTGCTGGATCAAGAAACAAAGACGTGTTGAAACAGCAAAAAAAAAGGAGAGGTAAAATTATAGACTGAGGGGGGAAATAACAACAGCGCAAGTTTGCTAGGCCACGCGCCTGTCTCTCCGCGCCCTCCTGACCATGAGCGCCGCACATACAAGCGCTGCTCCGGCCAGTGGGCCAGAGACCTGCCAGTCCTTCAACAGTAGGACAATCCGCAGCTCCAGCTGCCCAATACCGATGGTGGCCAGCAAAAAGGTCGACAGGACAAACCCCAGACAGACTGCCAGCAAAGCCAGAACCACCAGCCCGCCTAGAGTCTCCGACCACGACACATTTGCCTCAGAAAGATGCAGAGCCGAGGGCTTGCTGTCTAATCGCACGCTCAGTTGCTTCTTAATTGCCAGCATCGCGGTAGAATACAAGGAGGAGGGGACAAGCGGTACGGCAGGCTTAAAATGCAAAAATAAACGTATCTTGTGGAAGGCAGAGTGGAAACAAGGAATGCAGAAAGAAAAGCTTGACGTGTGCGGACCTTTTGCTGCTTTATAAAGGGCTGAGGAGGACTGAGGCGTCCAGTGGACAAGAGCCGGGAATAGCGCGTGCGCACAGAACCCTTCTTGTGCATTCAAAGCGCAGGTGCTTTAAAGCAGCCGGCGCCCCCTCGGAGTTCCACGTGTGTCCACCGTTGATGCAGTCAGAAGTCGCAGATGCACTTTACAGGGAGGCGTGGCAAGCTCCACTGGATGGACGCGATCTACAGAGATTGTGACGCTGCTCATGTGAGCAGTGCGCAAAGTCCGCAGAGCAAGTTGTCCAGATAGCTGAAAGGCAGCGCGAGCACTTTGGAGTCCTGTGGAGGGAACCGGCACACCAGCACCATAGCTGCGAGGAGATTGGAGAGGATTCTATTCAACAACTGGTTTTGTAGAGCAAACAATGATTTTGGGCTATGCTCCCCACTTGTGGCTTCGGTGTCCTTGGCGCGGTCGGCGATGCTTGGCACCGGGTCCTGCAGCAGCAGCTCCAAGACCTCGCGGCACATGCCAGTCACATCTTCATGCCCGGCAGCACCCTCCGCTGCCATATGCACGGCATCCAGGGCGTCAAATGCCGCAGTGCGCACGGCGACATATTTGCCCTCCGCCGCACACGCGCGCACCGCCCGCAATATTCTCTGCATACCGGCGGCCTGTAAGGCGCTGGAGCGCGTTTCGGCATAGACGGCTTGCGTGAAATGCGCAAACAGCGACGCCAGCGCCTTCGAGGCTGGCCACGCGGGTATTCCACACGCCGGTCTCAGCAACAGTGCGCTAGCAGATTTGCCATATCCACAACCTCGCTGTTCCCAAGCGCGCGGGTGTGCGGCAGAGACATGGCGAGCGCCTTGATTGCCGAGGCAATAAGAGCAAGGCGCTGCGGCTTCTGGCGTAGCTCCTCGTCGTCATCGTCGACGTCCATTGCGTTGGCCGGACTGCTTCTTGTCCAGCGACTCGCTGCTCTTGGCGATGAGGCCAAGCAGGGCGGTGGAGATCTCGTGGTAGACGTCTAGAGGGTTCTTTTCGATGAACGTGCAGTAGTGGGTTACTACGGCGCGACGGTAGGAGGTTTCGCCGCGCGCCATGTCCTTTGCCAGCACAGCAAATACTTCGTTGGGCACCTGCTGGAGCCCGTCGGACTCGGCCTGCTGGGAGAGCAGCGGCGCGCTGGCTGTGCACACCTTGACCAGACATCCTAGGACGTGCTCCTTGCCGGGCCACACGCGGCCCTGGGCAGCACTGAGAAGTGCCGGCACACACAGCTCTAGCAGCGTGCGCACGCAGCCGAGCGCCGATGCCCTGGCAGTATCGGTAAGAGTGTCCCTGTAGTTGCGCTCTAGCGTTGCAGCAATGTCGGCAATTGCATTCGGCGCCCTGGATCCGCCTCGGCCAGCTGTCGCCAGCAACTTCCTGAACAGGCAGCTCCAGAAGGTCCCGCAGGTGCTTCTCAACGAACCGGCCCGCCCGATCCAAACGTATATTCTTGCCAGGCACTGCGGAAGCACTCGCGAATGGACTCCTGCGGGTCATGCGAGCCAAACAGCACAAACGAAACCGAGCCCGGCCCGCTGGTGTGCTCGCGCAGACGCTCAGGCGCCTTCTGCGCCAGCTGCTCAAGAACAAGCCCGGCAACCCCGCGCACATCGCTTTCGTACTTGTCGAAATACACCTTCTGCAGGTGCTTGAGAAGGTTGCGCAGCATATTGGGCGTCACCATTGGCGCCATGTATCCGAGTGCTGCCGCCCATGCCTGGCGCTGGATAGCCGAGCTTTCGGTCAGCGAGCCGCTGACTGCCTTGGCCAACGCCGCAGCGTGCGGACGTACCAGGTCCGGCCGCTTCACACACAGCGTGACGAGTGTGCGTGCGCAGCCGGCCCGCGTCGGCAGCCCGACACCGCGTCTCACCAGGGTCTGCAGTCGGGGCACAAACTCGCTCATGCTTTCGTCATTGAGCTGCTCAAGGGCTAGCTCGACTCCCTGCATGATCGGCGATGCTTTGACGGCGCTGAGACGGGCGCTCTCGAGCTGGTCCTGCGAGATGTTGTGCGATTCGGCATGGAATGTCAGGTAGTTGGCAGACTGCGGCTCCATATTCGACAAGGGACTCGAGGAGCCGCTCGGCGATGTGTGCAGCGAAGCAAGTCAGGTAGTACCCGCTGGACTTGCAGAGCTTCAGGAGCAGCATCAGGCTGAACGTCCTGACATCCTCAGCATCCGACATCACGCCCTTGTCGACTAGGAACGGCACCACGATCTCCAGCACCGCGTGGGCGCGGCGGTCGCGCTCAGACTCGCGCGGCACACGAGGGGTGCACCACGTGACTGTGGCATTGGCTAGCGCCTGGCAGGTCTTCAAGCCCGCCTCCCGCACGCTGCCCTTGATATCATCGAGCGAGCGGAAGGCCATGCGCCAGATGCGCTCCAGGTACGGGACGACGAGCTCCGGGTCAGCACCCGGCAGCGTGCCTGCCAGGGCCGCACAGCCGCTCTCTCGCACACGCCATTCGCGCTGGCCCATGCTGGCCAGACACTCTTCAATGATCGGGCCCCACGACTGCTCAATGACGCTGACGCCATTGCGCGCACGCGACGAGCCATCGTCCATATTGGCATCCTCTGAGCCTGGCCCCAGCAGCGCCCGCCAGATGCTGGTCATGGCGGTGCGGGTCTGCGGGCTCGGGTCGAAGGTGTAGCGGTAGAGCTTGGGGATAATCAGCGCCATGTGCGGCTTCATCGACTCGCGCGCTCGCTCAATGACCGACGCAAACCCGTATGCAGCACCGCGCCGACTGTTCCACACGGCTGTGTGCGATGCCAGCTGCATGAACTGGTACACCAGCGCTGGGTTCTGCATGTCCGACGCCAGCGACAGAATCGACGAGTACGTGGTGTTGATTGCGTGCCCGTCGGGCGTCTGGCCCAGCGTCTGCTCTTCAAGCAATGGCTGGTCGGCCTGGATCTGCTGCTGCAGTGCTGTGTGCGCGTTGGCTGAGCCGGCCTTCTTCCCGCTGCCGCCAAACAGTGCCATCAGCGAATAAACCAGGTCCTCCTTCAGTCCGGCATCCCCCATGTCGTACACCAGGCCCAGGGTCTTTGACGCCGCCTCCTGGGTGAATTCGTCGCGGTCTGTCAGCAGCGAGCAAAGGCATGTGTGGAGCCGGGAGAGCCAGGGCTTGAGCTGTGGCAGGCTCGGGCAGAACTGCACCAGCGACAGCGTCCAGACCGCCACCGCCTGGCGGTCCTGTGGGCTCGGCGACCGGACCATCTTTCCAGTAACCAGCTCAAACAGCAAGTCTTATGCCCTCAGTGTTGGCACTGAGCATATCCTCGTCCATACACCTGCTCCGGTGCAAACGGCAGGATCCAATGCAGCCGCACCAGCGAACACTGGAACCGCCCCAGTGCCATGGTCCAATGCCTCACCGATCCGGAAATGCGCATCCAGCTGTTTCTTGTTTACTGCCGCCGCCGACTGCTGCAAGAACGAGATCAGTCTCGTTCCCTGAGCCACGTTGCCAAGAGCAATGTTGGCCAGGGCTCTGTACGCTGCATCCTGCACCTTCCCGTCCTTGGTTGACTGCTTCCCAATGTCGGCCACAGCGTCCATGGCGGCTGGCGCCCGGGCGTCTCCTGTTTTGCTCAGCTCGCCGATCGCGACGCACAATGCTCCGGTGATCATTGCATGCGTGCCCGTCGTCTTACTAGGCGGCCTGGGTCTCATGCAGCACTGCGTCATACGCCGTATCGAGTATACTACCTACATGGGAGATCCCGAGATCTGCCCATGTCTTGCTGAGCGTCAAGCGAGCGGCGCAGAGCCCATTCCCGATATATCCCAGAGCAAGGATTGCGCCGCGTTTCTTATCAACCAAGTTTGGGTGCGCTGGCTCCTTTAGTACCGAAAGCAGCTCCTCAAGCTGGCGCGCCACGTCGGTATTCCAGAACTCGCAGTCCAGCGTATGGCCGCTGTCTGTGGCAAACAGCCTTGCGGCATAGATGGCCGCCAACAGCTGCGCCGCATACTGCTGTGTAGTCTGCTGGCGTGAGCTGAGAAGACCAAGGAATACCTGGCGCTGGTCGAAGAACGCCAGGGCGGCGTCTGGTGGGCCGAGCGACAGGAAGCTCGACCAGGCAGACCAGAGACCGTGGCAGGACGCCTGCCTCGAGCAGATGCTGGCTGGTTAGCGCGAAGCTCAAGACTCCCGTCCAGCTGGCCAGACCGGAGCTTGATGAGTTGCCATCAGCAAGTCCTGCCAGCGCCCTGCTCATGCTGTTGCGCTGGAGCTCCGTGGCCAGTTCACCGCCGTCGTTGACAGCCTCGGTATCTAGGATATCCAAGACTACTGCCGGGTCCTCAGCCTTGAGCTGCGCCATGCCCTTGGCTAGTAGCAGCGACCGGCCAAACTCAATCAGACCGCCATATACACTTGGGTGCGCTGCACCTTGCCGACTGGCGGCAGACTCGGCTGGCAGACGGGTGACCTCAGAAATGCGCTCGATAGATGAACCTAATCGCGCCTGTGGTGTCAGGCAGCAGGTTCTGGTCGCGGGCCAGCATTCCTGGAGGAATCGCCAGCCCCGACTTGGCCAGAGGCCCTAACTTCGCGCTCGGAATCTGCCAAGGCGAGCAGGCAGATCCACCGCGCGGATACATTGGCAAATGGGAACGCAGCAATTGCGTACCTCAGCGCACAGTACCGTGCCTGACGCACTTCGTTGTTGAGCTGTGCAGGTCAGGAACAAGATAAGCTCGCTCTGCATCTGGTCTGACGTCCCCGATGACTCGTATGCAGGAAGCATGGCCAGCAAGGCCTCCTGGATGCTCAGCCGTACATTCGGAGACTCGCGGTCGAATGCCTCAAACATGGTCTTCAGATGCGACAGGTCGCCAGAGAACGACTTTGGCACACGCTTGCCAAGCGATCCCCAAGAGACATACGCCAGCCCTCTTATAATATCGTCGTCTAGTCGCGCATTCAAGCTCGCTGTCGCTTCTTCGTTCAGGATCTTACGGATGCCCTGCATAAGAATCGGCACTGACCTGTCAATCCTGTGCCTGCGGAGCCATACGGATCACCCACTGCATAAACGCCACTCCCTGGCGTCTCAGCCTGCTAGTTGTTCCAGCCCCAAACAAGCTCTCGAAGACCACACGGATCCAGTCCGGGAACGTTGCTGCTGCCTTGGTAGACCGGCAGAGAATGGTAAGAACCTTAAGTCTGATCGGGGCCGAGACCGGCGTCCGTCGCACGTCTGGTGCTGTCTCGGGTACGCTCCCGAGGAATATAGATAGCATTGCAGACACAAGCGACCCGGACTCTGTGTCCAGCGGCCTGAGCCGCTTCAGGGCATCGTCGCTGCGCGTCACCACATCAGGGAAGTATGCATCGCACCCAGCGCATGTCAGCGCCAGAAACCGCATTTCGTGGACCTCCTGGGCGCATACAGACGGGAATGCAAGCTCAGAAGCCAACGATTCTCAGGAAATTCATCTTCAGCTGCCGCATCTGCTCCCTGTCCCCCACCCACGCAGCCTTCCCGTCGTTGGTCAGCGTGCTCTGCGCCTGCGGGCTCAGCCCAGCCGCCAAGCCATCCCCCGACGCTGGTGTGAACAGGAACAGATCGGCGGCCACCGCCAGCAATGCTTTAGCCTGATCGGCCGATTGCGAAAAGTCTAGCTTGCGCAATGACTCATCGGAGATATCCGTGCTGCGCTGAACGACCGTCATCAGCGCTGATGTGACTATTTTCTTGGGTGCGGCTTGCCAGCTACCCATGCCAGCCAGAAGGAGCGGCAGTTTGTCCAGCAGGTCCTTTGGTAAGTGCACGCTCCACAGCCGTCGTCACATACATAAGCTTGAAGCTCTGGGAGTACGCCTGAACTGCTGCTGCCGCCGAACGTGCTCTGGAAAAGGGCGTCTGTTGGGATCGCCACCTGCGGGTGGCCGCGTAGCTTCTTGTTAATCTGGCCTAACAGTGCAATAACCTACAAACCACGTCTATTGAGCTACCAGCCAGGTCACTTATCTGCGAATGCTTCTCCTACCATCAACCGGAATCCTTACCTTGGCACGCACTGGTCCGCCGGCAGTGTCGAGTTTCTCAAGTAGCGGCACCAGTAGCGTGGTGACCAGCTTCTGCAAGCCGTCATCGGAATTGGCCTAGTGCAAACCGCAGCTCAAGGCTCTCCAGCAGCTCTACAATTGCATGAAGCCAGCATTAGCTATCCATTGAACAGTGCCGTGTTTATGCTCAGCCAGTGTCTCCTGGTGTTCCGGCTTCAGGGGGCAGGTACGAACCTAGATCGGACGATGCGCTAGACATGCTTAATACTGGTGTATGGTCTGTCAAATGAGCAGCTTGAATAATAGAATGCAGAGGAAAAAACTGTAGCAAGAGATAACGAGATAACGAGATATGAGTGTTTTAGGTGTAGGAACAAGAGAAGGGAGTCGCTTTTCGCCTCCTATGCTTTATATGAAAACTGAGGGCGGCCGGTTTAACAGCCTGCAGAGAGCAGTTGCGTAATCGCAAGTGGGTTTCGCCAGGCTCGTGAAACATACGTAAGCGGTAGTCGTCATCAAGGGGGAAAAAGTACGCGTTTGCTTAAAAATTCATAAAAGATTAATTACTGATGTCAGAAAAATACAGCTAATGCCACTGGCGCAGCAAATGCAAATCGGAAAGGTGTTCGTTATATGTACGCGTGAACACAAGCTGTGTGCACCCAATGGTACGAGTTGCAAATGCGCCCTCACAGTACGCAAAATAGTACTCCCATTTGCGCCGGAACACGTCGTTATAGCTGGCAGGTTTGTTCCGCAGACTGCATATCACTCTTCTCGCTGTCGATCTTGGCAAGCTCTATGCATTGTCAGCTGACTCACTTGCGTCCAAGGTGTTTAGATCGCGCTCCTGCAGGATCAGCTGGGGGTTCTTGGGAGCAACCTCGGACAGGACCTTGTCGTATCCATGCAGGAACCGCTCGCGCCACGCACGCAGTGTGCGTGCATAGTGGTCCGGGAAGTTGGCTGCACTCTCCAGCATCAGAGACCCCTTGCTGCCTTTGGTTGCCGCCGACACCAGCGCCGACACGCTCGGGCAGTGGCCACCTGGGAAGATGTGCTTGTTGATGAAGTCGACGCTGTGCTTGTACGCCTCGTACCGCTCCTCGTTCATTGTGCTTGCCTGCAGCACCATCACGCCGTGGTGTGCGCTCAGAAGCCGGCTGCACTGCTCAAAGTACACCGGCAGGTAGTCAAATCCCGACATGCTCCACCATCTCCAGCGAGATGATCTTGTCGAACTGGTACTCGGCCGGGTCGAGGTTGCGGTAGTCGATCAGCTTGATCTCGATGCGGTCGCTCATGCCAGCCTGCGCGATGCGCTGCTCGGCAATTTCCTTCTGCTCGGTGCTCAGTGTGATTCCGAGAACGCGGCACCCAGTCCGCTCGACTGCCTAGTAATGTGTGGGAAATGTGCAGTGTGTTAGTGGTATGTCTATGCTGTCAGTGTGGCATGTGCATGTGTATGTACTCTCTGCCGTCGCCATTTTGGCTCAACCTGCAGGTCGGAGGTGGGGGTGTCCTTGCTGTCGCTAGCCCAGTCGACAGAAGTCCAGTCAACAGCAGCCCAGTCGACAGAAGTCCAGTTGATAGCAGCCCAGCTGATAGCAGCCCAGTTGATAGCAGCCCAGTTGACAGAAGCCCAGTCGGTGCCAACCCAAACGGCACCGAACAATTGGCCAGCACATGTGTGCGAGGGGAGGCGCTGGGGTAACAAAATAAACATACGCAAAGCCTCCCGCCATAAAAAAGAGAGAGGAAAAAGCATAACCACGTCGCCAAGAGCGCTGGCGACAAACACAATAAGCACAATAGCCGGTTTCCGGAACCTACCCGCATGGAAAGCGAGCCCCAGCCGCACCCGAGGTCGAGCACGTAGTCGGTGGGCCGCAAGTGCGCCTTGTCGATGAGCATATCCAGCTTGCGGATCTGCGCCGCCTCCAGCGTGTCGTCGGGCCCAGCCCAAATCCCACACGAGTACGTCATGGTGGCATCGAGGAACATCTCAAACATCTCGTTGCCCAGATCGTAGTGCGCGCTGATGTTGCTGGTGCTGTTGAGCAGCGAGTTGCCGAAGCGCGTGTTGGCCAGATACATCAGCGAGGTGACGATGGGCGAGGCGTTGGACGAGTCAAGCACATCGCGGTTGTAGATGTAGAAGCGCACAAAATCGACCAGGCTGTTGACAGTGATTTCGCCAGCCATGTACGCCTCAGCAAAGCCCAGGTCCTGCACCAGCATCAGGCGCACCCAGAACTGCTCACTGAGGACAGTGATGACGACGTGTGGGCCATGGTCGGAGGAGTTGCCAAAGGTCGTGGACTCGTCACCTTCGACAATGGTCAGCGAACCGATGGTGGCACCACGTAATACTTGGGAGATCTGGCTTTTGACAGCAGGAATGAGGTAGGTCCATGATGTGCTGAGCATCGAGCGACTCAGTTTGCTGAGCCCAGAGTCGATAGTACAGAGAATGGTGGCTTTCATGAATGAACCTGTGGACCTCTTCATGGAGTCCAGCAGGCACTTTCCCTCAGCAGAGGCCGGCAATGCTTGCTGGTCAAAGGAGAAGAGGGCATCCATTGCATGAAGTAGTATCGGTTAAGGAAAGAGACTTTGTGTAAAAAGTGTAAACGAACAACGCAGATGAAGCAACCAGAAGGCGCACAAAAATAATGAAATGGTGGGTGTGCCCTAGGCTCTGAGGAGGGTTGCGACAGGGAGTCTGGGAATGGGTGTAGAGAACAGAGATGCCAGTGCCGAGAAGCGCCATTCTTATAATCCATGCTGAAATCCTTCTCCTCTAGCCGTCGCCTGTTTTAGCCTGGCAGTGCAACAAGAAGTCGGGAGAGTGCCGGTGCATATTCCCTTGGTACACAAAACAGGGTTTGGTAACGTGTGTGGGAGCCGGGCAGAGAGCAGAGTGGCAGGCAATATGGGCATAGAAAGCAAAATGGAAAGTACCAAAAATACTCTCGGCACAATTGTGCAGCTGTGAGGTGCCCAGCCAGTCGTTTCAGGGCTGCATAACCCCCCTGCCACCCAGAGGTTTCTCGGTTGGCACAATCTCTTCTTCGGCTTGGGAGATGCAGCTGCAACGTGGACACCTGGGCTGCCAGAACGTAGGAGGCTGAGAGCAATTCGGATTGGATGGGGTATGCGAGTGGTATGTAGGATTTGCACAGCAGCTGCACATAGTACTTTGAAAAAGTATGCGAGTGTCTTCAATTGCGCTACAAGGTTTTGCGCATTTTCTTATTGCTCTTGCTCCTCCTGTTGAACAAAGGTGGCGAACACAATCTCTAGACGTTCCGCATCCCGCTGGATGTACAGAGCCGATCCCGCCATTTTGCCTCATTGAGCACTTTGAATATTTGCGCTCAGAACGCCACCCTGCTCTGCACTGGTGTATGTGTATCCCTGCTGGTGTTGGGACTATGGATCGGGTGGCTCTTCAGAAGCTGATCTCCTTCTATATCCCATCAACGTGCAAATATGCAGGACCTCAGCCAACGGGTTCATATATGTACAACGGATTGCAGTTTCATAAAGCGCAGCCACTTGTTGGCAATCGGCGATGCCGAAGCTGCCAACAAAACGACATCATATCTGGCACGGACATCGGGCTCAGGGCAAGATACAGACCCTTAACCGTATGTCATGTTTCTCCCCTCTAGCCGTCTGCATGTTGGTTCTCATACCCGTGCCAATTCTGTTCGGCAACAGACACATATCATCATGTGGTGTAGTAATACGAACCGAAGAGTTCTGTGCGAGCCTTTGAATCAATGCACATGCGCTCTACATCCCGGCCACTGCGTGCCGGCTAAGCTTGTATATACGGGCCCACCCAATGAGCATGCTAGGTGGTAGCTGTTCCGCATTCCGAACCCGTGCGAAGAACTCTTCGGCAGTTGCTGCATGTCGGGCTCTTCGGCAAGTATCTGACCATGCATCCTGCTGCAACTTTCAACATTGGTGTGAGGCAAAGCAGTTCGCAATTTCTACTCCCTCTTCCACCTTGGTTTCTAACAATGGAAGCTGATCCTCAAAGACAGGACTCTGCTGCATGCTGCAACATACGTATTCAGCACATATGGCTACATTCTTGCCGGGAATGCCTTGCTCCGCGATGTTGAACAACTCGAACAAACCAGCACGCATCATGCATGCTATAAATGTGCGCCGATCCTCTGAGATGCATCAGTCAGAGGCAAGAGAACAGATCTGGCCACTCTTCTCTTGCTGACCAGAAAAAATCGAAATAGTGCATGTTTGCCAACACGAAGTAAACAACCTTCCAAGCAAATTTGTTTTGCCTCTTGCACTTTTCCATGATGGTTCACTCAATTCGAGTCAGTATTGCAGCAAAAATTGACTATGAGGGGGAGCCACTGGGTTCTTCCTACAAGATACATCCACACATACTGACTCCACACTCATTCAGATACGCCCCAGGAAGGTATTTCTGTCGCCACTTCATTGCTATTGTGTCAGTTCAAGAAAATATTTCGTATATTGGTGTGCTCGGTGCACTCCAGAAGATGATGCACAATTGGCTACAATGCCATTTGGGCAGAAACTAGATGGCCCAGTATCTTTGCGCCCACCCCACACCTCTTGCCACTAACAGCAATCCTGCGCTCCATCTATATCTTCAGCAACAATCAACCTTTCGAGTAAAACCTTGTGTTTATGTGGCAAACCAGCTGAGCCATATGGCTGAAGTGCTCAAGGCTTGTTGATATCAACACAGGTGTCCGAGTACAAGCACCTGGGCTAGACAGCTATAGCAAAAAACGTACCTGTCAAATGAATGCTATCGATTTTCATTGTTGCTGCTGTAGGAGCTTTGCCAATCTGTGCTTCTCATCGGTGCAGGCAGGATGGCAAACACTGGAGCCACCGCTATTCTAGATTGAATGCATGCAGCGCTCTATGATCATGCTCGGTTTGTGGTACTTGTATGGACTTTCCAAATTCAGCTAGGATGCCACTATTTATTCGCCACATAACATTGCAGCTAGTGATCATTGTATATCACTTGCCCGCAGGCTGGAAGGTGGGCTGAAATGAGCTTTTATCAGGATTATGCTGTGGCAGTATGCAGCACCCACGAAATGGCGGGGCTATACATCTTCCCGGAAGCCACTGGTTCATGGCAATGAAACAAAGCCAAGGTTCATTGCAAACAAAAGCCTTTAATGCCACTTCATAGCACAACGCATTCTAGCGAGGGCGCAGCTGGTTTGCGACCGACTTCCAGGTGTACCTTCCAGAAATCTGGCATTGTGGCAAACCATCAACGCGTCATTGATGCACCCATATATATATCGCGCAGATGTTGTGTGCCTGTGCTTCGATGGCGCTGGCTGATTGTTCTTCTTGAACCACCAGCTGAGGCATTATTCGAGAATCACGTTTTTGCAATGTAACGCCTACAAAATACCATATACATTGTCTACCAAATTCCTCAATTGTTCCATGTCCATCCATCATAAAAATGAAAACACAAGCGCTGTGTGCTGCATAAAAGTTGTCGGTTGAAAAATGTGTAACAGTACCCAGCAACATGGCTAGCCAGTGCACACCTTGACAATCGCCGCACTATCGTACGCTTCCAGTAGGTGGACACTGCGCTTTGTAGACGTAGCGAGGCTGGACAGCCCAGCCACACAAGCATGCAGCTGTACTGAGGATTGATGCCTGCTGAATGCTGCAGTTTTCAAAAATATGGATGCTCTGCTTTATTCATTCCGGTTGTTTTCCATGCCTAGGATAAACCGCTTTCGGATGGACTCAATGAACACAGCTGCCACACCGAATACAACATCATAGCCTGACAAAACATTGGCGGGTTGCAAGTGATACCAAACCCTAGCAGCGATTCTGCTCTACAAACGCAGCGGGCCAGAAAGCAGGGTGGGTAACGGCGTATTTTTCCTTCCAAATTCCAATCCCCATGGAAGATAAAATTAGCTCATTTAGTAAACAACTCATGGCTAAATTACATATATTGTCCTGCGCCTTTGGGATAAGACTGGCCTGAGCTACCACCAGCTCGACCCACTCCGCCAACACTAGTAGAAACATGGTGGCCAAAGCTGCGGCGTAGGCGTTATCAAAACGAAATAGCTTTACCTGCCAGTCATTTTACGGCAAACATTGGCCCGGCGGCAGTTTGCGGGTGGCTAGCTACAAGATAATTGACGTTCCATTTTTGGACTGATTCCGCCGCAATGCGTTTTGGTCTTTTGCTAGGCGGTGCCACTTTGCAAGCCTTCGTATATATGAGAAATTTCTCTATTTTGCCTGAGAAAATGCGCTGGATACTGCCGGGCATTTTCAGTGCAAATGATAGGTGTGATACCACTGCCAGTTTTAATACCTCAAGGCTAGCATGGTAGCTGGTGTCAGATGAGCGACAGTGCAGTCTAATCATATGCTATTCGAGGCTTCTTGAGGGTACTCGGTGGCACTCAGTGGCATTAGAATACTATCACAAGATGTACCTGGATTGGACACTCCACCTCAACCCTTCAGGAACATACACCTAGGACACTGCTTTCCTTCTTGCCCATTCAGTCTCCCCGTTTAGAAATGCTTGTGGAAAATGTTGGCAGGCCCGGACTACAATACATGCAAAGTTGAATAATAGCAATTTTCTGCACATTTGGTTGAGGTGCGCATTTGAGTCACTCGATAACAATTAGGCATTCATACCACGACAATAACCCGCAAGCTGTCCCGTCCACCACTGGATGCTTACTATTTGCCTGTCAAGCCTCGAGCCTTCAGGATGGAGAGTGCACAGCAGACCAGGTCGATAACAAACTTTGGTTTCGCCATTCTGAATCTACAACCACCGAGGGTATGTGGCAGCTGAACTGGTAGCAAGTAGTATAAATATCTAGTGGTTGCCTCTCGCCACAGATCCCGCATTCCACATTCCTACTTCCATCAACCGACAAAACACCCTACTCGTGTAACCGGCCCTTTACTCATATCTTTTCAGGATACTACGCCCTACCCCTTATCCTTCACGACTACACACATCCCCTCTTCCCTCAATTATACTTCTGTCCTCTTTGGATTGCATTCTCTTATAATGACCGCCATTTACAACACTCTGTCTAGCATTGCCCATACCACTACTGGCTACCGCCTCACGGACATGGTGCTTGACACCATCGAGGCTGGCTTCAACAAGCTGAGCCGCATGATGTTTGGATCGTCGTGGTCATATCTTATCCCTGCTGTCAAAGAGCAGATTGCTCAGGCCCTCAGTGGAGCTAATGTCGGCTCGCTGACCATCGTTGAAGGTGACGAGTCCACGACCTTTGGCAACTCCTCCGACCATGGCCCACACGTCGTCATCACTGTCCTCAGTGAGCAGTTCTGGGTGCGCCTGATGCTGGTGCAGGACCTGGGCTTTGCTGAGGCGTACATGGCTGGCGAAATCACTGTCAACAGCCTGGTCGATTTTGTGCGCTTCTACATCTACAACCGCGATGTGCTTGACTCGTCCAACGCCTCGCCCATCGTCACCTCGCTGATGTATCTGGCCAACACGCGCTTCGGCAACTCGCTGCTCAACAGCACCAGCAACATCAGCGCGCACTACGATCTGGGCAACGAGATGTTTGAGATGTTCCTCGATGCCACCATGACGTACTCGTGTGGGATTTGGGCTGGGCCCGACGACACGCTGGAGGCGGCGCAGATCCGCAAGCTGGATATGCTCATCGACAAGGCGCACTTGCGGCCCACCGACTACGTGCTCGACCTCGGGTGCGGCTGGGGCTCGCTTTCCATGCGGGTAGGTTCCGGAAACCGGCTATTGTGCTTATTGTGTTTGTCGCCAGCGCTCTTGGCGACGTGGTTATGCTTTTTCCTCTCTCTTTTTTATGGCGGGAGGCTTTGCGTATGTTTATTTTGTTACCCCAGCGCCTCCCCTCGCACACATGTGCTGGCCAATTGTTCGGTGCCGTTTGGGTTGGCACCGACTGGGCTTCTGTCAACTGGGCTGCTATCAACTGGGCTGCTATCAGCTGGGCTGCTATCAACTGGACTTCTGTCGACTGGGCTGCTGTTGACTGGACTTCTGTCGACTGGGCTAGCGACAGCAAGGACACCCCCACCTCCGACCTGCAGGTTGAGCCAAAATGGCGACGGCAGAGAGTACATACACATGCACATGCCACACTGACAGCATAGACATACCACTAACACACTGCACATTTCCCACACATTACTAGGCAGTCGAGCGGACTGGGTGCCGCGTTCTCGGAATCACACTGAGCACCGAGCAGAAGGAAATTGCCGAGCAGCGCATCGCGCAGGCTGGCATGAGCGACCGCATCGAGATCAAGCTGATCGACTACCGCAACCTCGACCCGGCCGAGTACCAGTTCGACAAGATCATCTCGCTGGAGATGGTGGAGCATGTCGGGTTTGACTACCTGCCGGTGTACTTTGAGCAGTGCAGCCGGCTTCTGAGCGCACACCACGGCGTGATGGTGCTGCAGGCAAGCACAATGAACGAGGAGCGGTACGAGGCGTACAAGCACAGCGTCGACTTCATCAACAAGCACATCTTCCCAGGTGGCCACTGCCCGAGCGTGTCGGCGCTGGTGTCGGCGGCAACCAAAGGCAGCAAGGGGTCTCTGATGCTGGAGAGTGCAGCCAACTTCCCGGACCACTATGCACGCACACTGCGTGCGTGGCGCGAGCGGTTCCTGCATGGATACGACAAGGTCCTGTCCGAGGTTGCTCCCAAGAACCCCCAGCTGATCCTGCAGGAGCGCGATCTAAACACCTTGGACGCAAGTGAGTCAGCTGACAAATGCATAGAGCTTGCCAAGATCGACAGCGAGAAGAGTGATATGCAGTCTGCGGAACAAACTGCCAGCTATAACGACGTGTTCCGGCGCAAATGGGAGTACTATTTTGCGTACTGTGAGGGCGCATTTGCAACACGCACGCTTGGCTGCACACAGCTTGTGTTCACACGCACCTACAACGAGGATCTCAGCGACTACCGTCTGTTGTGATGGAGCATCGCTCACTTTGTGTTGAGATCCTCTGTAATTACTTCAACCTCTGTCCAGCTATCTTCATCGCAAATTTCAGTTTGGCTCTCATTTCAATGTATTACCTTTTGTTAAAGCATTCAGCTGCTCTATGCAGACCATGCGGCACTACACATTTGCGCTGCCTATGCTGCTCTGTCTGCAGTTTATTGCACTGCTGCTGCATGTCCGGCAATGATCTGCATTATCGACCTGCCTAAAATGTCAAATGGGAAACTATTGCTACGGATCCGCGGCGCAGCATCATACAAAGCCTATATGGCCATTCAACCCTTGAATGCTTGTTTGAACAGACATATATTCACAGCAAACCCCTTGTCCATATATGGAACCAATTTAACGGAAAAGGGAAGAGAGAAGGCGGTCCGGTTGTGTGCGTGCATTTTGATTGTCAGAGGCGAAAGTACGTGTACAGAAAGAGGATAGTGCCGGTTTTCAAAATGCAGGCAGGGCGGACATAGCTTGGGGGCGGCTCTGAGATTCACCTGCAGATTGTGTCGCGACATCCATATGCCACACACTCGTCAAGGTCGTATTCCTGAGGGATGTTTGCCCACATCATCAAGGCGCTGTCTACAGGATGCATAGGCAGGAAAAGCGTATAATCGTATCACGATTTCAGCTTGGGTGGCGAGATCCCAAATGCAGTGTCTGTTTTGCAAAACTTACTTTTCTGGTCCTTCAGGTCGACTGGATACACGCTCTCCGTCAGGAACATCCAAAAATGCCCGTTGTTGCACGCCTTCAAGCACTCGGAGCAGGGCTGGGTTATGTGATACCCAATCTCATTTCCACTACGTAGCTGGACAATAGCAATGAGTTTCAAGCAGACATGAGAGCATGTGGCTGCCCTGAAAGCACAGTTTTTGGCGCAGGCAAGGAGCGTGTGACCAGATTTACTTACCACCCTAGGCAGGCCACGTTTCGTATTTTGCACCTGCATGACCGTGTTGTGTAATCCATGCCCACCAGCTGAATGCGCCTAATAAAACAGGACGAAGAATGTGGTCAGTTACGAGCATTTTTGTTGCGATATTACAATATATAAGCAGCACAATTGTAGACTGGACTACTTACAGCATTGGCGGCATGTCCGTCGAGAACAGCTCGATTCTGTTGTCGGCAAGCAGCAGCGCCTACATATTGTAATCAGCAACTCTAGTACCCAGAAGCCCAATAACTGCCATTTCTAATAGCATTTAACCCCATGTGAGTAATGCGAGAGGCATGTTCCGGGCCATTATTACGGTTTGATCGGGAAAATGTTACTATGCGGGACACAATATGAATTCTGAAACCGCAGCAACGTGATCAGACAGGAAGAAAGTGTGCAAGGTGTCTGCATGGGTGGGAGAATGGTATGAAATGCGCAGTTCACCATGGTCTTTGATTAGTCGCAAACACACGTGTATCACTAAAGAAATACTTACCCTCATGCCTCTGCTGCACACGTTGTTGTGGCAATAGCGGCAGTACAGTCGACATACGCTTTTTGAGCGGGACGGATGAGCGTTGCTAGGCGGACATGTTGGTGGCATGCTATGCACATTCACAGCTGATAGTCGAGAGTATAGATCGAGCTCAGAGCTGGTTCTGTGGCCAGATGTCGAAACTGCTTAATAAACAAGAATACTAAAGAGCTTTTGGGGCCAGCGGAGATAGCTTGTGCTTTTGTTTTTGTAAAGTGCGAAATAGGGAGCTGGAAAATAGTA
This sequence comes from Linderina pennispora, assembly GCF_002104995.1. Taxonomy (NCBI): domain Eukaryota; kingdom Fungi; phylum Kickxellomycota; class Kickxellomycetes; order Kickxellales; family Kickxellaceae; genus Linderina; species Linderina pennispora. Next base: position 213,188 of record NW_024468253.1, on the reverse strand, counting down.
GAGGGAAAAGCAACCTGCCAGACGTCTTGGAAAGTGCCTCTTAAACGAGCTGCAGATGGGACTCAAGCAAAGAAAACGTGGGGTATAGAGGCAGCGACGGAATTGGTTTAGCTCACGCGAACACGGAAAGACATTGATCGCACTCAGAGGCAATGCGTCCATGCGAGCACAGCTGGGTTTTTGCAGAGACACATTGGCCTGTTGCTCGCCTCCTTTCAGGCAGACAGAGTTTTGCATATGGCCTTGATCATGTGTAGCCTGGGCAGCATGTCCAGCGCATCAGCCAGACCCGGAGCATGTGCCTTTTTCGGCTGCGTCTCGGTTCAAGCCGCCTGTATTTTCTGAGACATTGCATTTCATGCACTGCAGCTGCGCACAGACAGACCTAGTCCGGGTAAATCAGATATCTTCATCTGGTAATCACCAGCCGGCATAGTAATTAATTTATTGCAGCCATAGCCAATGGGTGCTGGCCAGCGACTTTTCGCACCGCATCGCTCCTGGGCAGTGCCAGCACTACAGCGACCCGCTGCATTGCAGGCCAAATGGGCGGATTGGGCTAAAGCATCAACAGCCACAGAGGCTTTTACTAGCTTGGCGTAGACCTGGCTTCGCGAAGCAGCAGGCATACATTCTCTGTGATATTCGCTTGCAAACCTTCTTCTCTCCTCCAACTCACTGGTTTTCCCTCCTTTTTATTTCTCTGCATTCAGTAGCCGTTGCACGCATACAACCTCTGCAGTCTACGCTATTCTGGTCATTAATACTCTCTGAGCCACAAAGAGAGCTGCTTCTTGTTCCCAAGCCGCACACAAACAGGGAGGAAAGAGGACCACCACCACCACGCAAAACAGAGCAGAGGACTCGCAGCTCGCTCTTTCCTACTTTATTCGCAAACCTCCTTTTTTTCTTTTACTAAACTGATTGCATCGTTGCTCGCAATTCCAGAGGCATGGGTGCAAAGTACACGTACGACGAATCGGGCGTCACATTCTTCTACTATGCGCTGACGGTGCTTAGTCTGACTGTGGTGCCCACAACGCTCTACCTGTTGGTAGGCAACAAGGGCTCGGGCGAGACTATGAAGCCAAAGACGCCCAAAGTGCGCACGCGCAAAGTCAAGAACAAGTCGTCGATGCCCAAGATCCGGGCCGTTCTGCTGGTTGTCGGCTGGGCGCTGATCTTTTTGCTCTCGTACAAGGTGAAGACAACCGAAGTGGCAGAGGCAGAGTACTGGGACCCGTTCAAGGTTCTCGGAATCGACAGCACCGAGGACTTCGGCGACTATCAAGCGGGCGTTCCGCCAGCTGTCGATGAAGTGGCATCCGGACAAGGTCAGCGAGGAGAACAAGGAGCTGGCTGGCGAAAAGATGGCAGAGATTAACCGCGCGTACAAGACGCTGACGGACCCTGAGGCGCTGGAGAACTACAACAAGTACGGCAACCCTGACGGCATGCAGGTGCAGTCGATGGGCATTGCGCTGCCCAAGCTCCTGGTTGAGGCACACACATCGCCGTTTGTGCTGCTTCTATACGGGCTCATGTTTGGCTTTGTGATGCCATTCTACGTTGGCCGCTGGTGGTACAACTCGACGCGCTACCAGAAGGACCGTATCCTGAACCCGACCATGGGCCTGTTCTTCAAGAACATCCGCGAGCATATCACCCAGCGCAACCTGATTGAGCTGCTGACCGCTGCCACCGAGTTCACTGAGGACGACTTAAAGTACCGCGAGTCCGAGGACAAGACTCTGAAGGAGATTTCCGAAAATGTGCAGCGCGTGTCTCGCCGCCATGCTCTGGAGATCTTCACGCCGTCCAAGAAATTCACGAGCAAGGATGCCGTGGAAGGCCAACAGTTCTGCTGCATGCGCACTTTTTCCGTGTTCAGATCGACGATGCCGAGCTTGCCGACCAGCAGCAGCAGATTGTGATCACGGCACTGAACCTTGTGCACCGCGGCCTGCTCCAGATCTCGACTGGCCACAACTGGTACAACTGCTCGACGCAGCTGATGAGCATTTCGCAGATGCTTGTTCAGGGCCTGTACATGTACGACGCGCCGCTGATGCAGCTGCCTGGCATCACGAACGAGAACCAGCCCAAAATCTACAAGGAGAAGAACGTATACGGAATCAACCAGCTGCTGCGCCTGCCTGCCGAGAAGCAGCGCGAGGCCCTGAATGTGCTCGGTGACAAGCAGTTCGAGGAGGCGATCCAGTACGCCAAGGTCATCCCCAAGGTCGAGATTGCGCGTGCTCTGCTCACTGTGATCGGCGACCAGGTCATCACGCCGCTGTCGATTGTAACGCTTATCGCCAAGATCAAGGTCACAAACGCCCGCACCAAGGCTGTGTCGCGCTTCCAGGGCGCCGACATCGAGGAGATTGCTGACGAGGATACGGCGGCGATCGAGAACTTTGTGTCAAGGATGTCCAAGAACGAGAGCAAGGAGACTGCGCCCGAGGTATACTGCCCTTACTTTGCCGGCCGCAAGGAGTCGCAGTGGTGGGTGAGCTTTGCCAACTTCCAGAGCGGCAAGCTGGTGGTTCCTCCTATCCGCGTTGCCAACCTGGCTACCGAGCGTGTTGTGTCTGTGCAGTTCCAGGCACCCCCGCAGCCGGGCACATACACGTTCCAGCTGCTGGTCAAGAGCGACTCGTACTATGGTTGTGATGTGCTGCAGGAGATCCGCATGGAGGTTGCTGACCGGGCGACGCTTCCGGCTGAGGCCCCTGTTGAGGACGACATCTCGGAGCCAGAGGACGACTCAATCGCCGCCCAGATGGCGCAGCTGCGCGGCCAGCAGGCTGGTGGTCGCCGCAACGACGACGATAGCTCTGACGAGGAGTAGAGATTCATATGCAGTTCTATCCTTTTTTTTTACTTTTGTTCCTTCCATCTCTATCCTCAGCTTTTCCCCCAAGATGAAGCCTTTCAGAAACACAAGCAGTGTCGCGTTTCTTGATCGCTTCCAGCTTTCTTTGATCCCACACTAATTCTTTGTTGACGTGGTTTTTCGTCATGCCGACTGAGGCACAGAGGATAGGCTGTTTCAGTCCTGCAGGCTTGTCGGGCCTATTTTGATTCCACTTGCTCCTTTTTCCAAGCTACTCCAACCTGTGAACAAATGACAGACATTCGCGAGTATATTGACTCCCCACTCGACGTGATCAACAGGCTCTTTGGTAAGCGGGAGGTTGCCAGCTGACAGGCGGGGCAATGTGTCAGACCTGCAACAATTTCCTTCAGGAGTGGAATGCGCACGCAAAAAGCTGATCACTTCAAACCTCTTTAGAGAGCCACAAGGCTAGCGTCGATGGTAGTGGGCACACAGCTGCTGCAGAGATTGGAAAGGTGGTCCAGGCGGACTTCCAGGACATGTTCAAAACCCATGAAAGTCTGGGACCAGATCCCGTTAGTGAGTGGATCATGGAGCAATGTGAAGCCAGCAGACGCTTGTACGGTTCCAGTGTATGGTCCAGGATCCGGGCTACGGAGAGGAGCTTCACCTATCAGCTGGCACAGGTATCCAAGGATGGCGAAAAGATGCACAAATTCTCCCATTACACTGACCGAAACCACGAGCTGGAGGAGGGCTGGGAGATCGACTATTCGTCGCCGCACAATGTATTTACCGAGAAGGAGGTCGCATACTGCGTCTCTGTTCCAGGGCAGCGCAGTGGAGTCGATGATGCGATGCAGATGCTGAGCGTTGGTGGGACTCAAGTCTGTTGGCGAAAAGTATCCGCTCAAAGGAGAGCCACATGTTGCAGCGCTGGTGAAGTTTTATGCGCCAGCACATGCGCCCCGGGCATCGCATCTAGTGGATGTGGTGGGCGTTTATGAGCCTGGGTTCAACTCGAAGAGCGAAGATGACCAAGGCGAGTGGCCGTGCATCCATGCGATCTTCCATACCGAGGGGCTGGATACAGAGTCGGTGGAGCTCTCAGCGAAGGAGTTTGAGCAAGGGCGTGACCTGGCACTGTCGCACTTGACGGCGGTCCTTGGTGGCGATCAGCTGGCGGCGCAGTTCCTGCTGCTGCACCTACTGTCTTGTACCGCCAATGTACAAGGCGCCAAAGTCGGTAAATACTCGCTGAATCTGATTGGGTTCCCGTCACAGGCAAGCGAGGGCTCGGGCCGGTTTGCTTTGCGCAATTCCTCCACCCGTCGCATCGCCGATGCGCTCGAGCAGCTTCTGCCGCGGGTTGTCGAGCTGCCGTTTGATCTGAAGCTGCTGAATGGCGCGGTGTTTGTGCCCAGTGCCGAGTCTGGAGATCTGCACTCTGGAGTTTTGCAGCTGCCGGCGGGCACTGAGATCATCTGCGACGAGACTTGTCTCGACGAAGGTACATTGGGCGAGCGCGGCGTCAAGAATCTACATGCACTGCAGACAGTGATCATAGGACCAGTCTGTCAGCTTCCAGTACCCGTACCAGCCGGTGCCGATGGACACCAATGTTCGAGTTCTGGTGCTGTCTGCGGGCAAATCTATCCTGCACAATGACTGTGACGTGTATTTGAGCTCTGAGTTATGCTCTCTGCTGGCCAAGACACAGGACGAGCCCCCTGTGGTGCTTGATCCGCTGCACCGGGACCAGATCCGGCAGTATCTGGCGAATGCTCGCAATCTGGAATTCCGTGTCCCGCAGGCCGTTTCTGAAAAGATCTCGGAAGAATATGCGGAGTCGCGCAAGCAGGCGCACGCTACTGGCGCAAAGATGATGACGCAGACCGAGCTGTCTGGCGTCATCACCGTGGCCCGCCTGGTGAGCATCGCCAAGGGCGAGGCGGAGCTGACAATGGAGTCGTGGAGCGAGGCCAATGAGCTGGAGCAGGCGCGCGTGGCCCGCAACAGCCAGGCGAAAGCCTGCAAGCAAGGAGCCGGCGCGGTAACTGTCAAACTGTTGTTGAATAAATTCCGCAATCCACCTTGCGAGATCCCAATTCCGAGTTTTTCCTAGGCTCTGTCGATCGTGACCGACATCTGAGGACTGGAACCGTCATTTTTCTCCTTTTAGAAGGTGCTTCGTGGGCTCTGTAATCACCGGTCAGCCGGGCAGGCGGCAGTCAGACAGGCGAGTCTGCAGCAGCCGCTATGCCTGGAGCATGCCGCTGAACCTGGTGTGCAAGGGCGCGGCTGGTGCTCAAATGAATAGCCGTTAGAAATGGCCTGTCTGACGCAATGCCGGGGCTAGACGTGGGATTGCGCAGAGCCCGCAGCTTTCACGCTCCTGTCTGCGCGAATTGCCCAGCAGCTGGCAGCGGGGGCTTTTGCTGGCACCTGCGCGCTATAGCTGAACTGCATTTTGACTAGCATGAGCCCATGCACTATCCGGCTGGGACAAGGGGAGCCAGGATGTTAATGGCCAATAGGAATTATCCCACTTATCAAGCCCTGATGCGGGCTGCGTTTTGGGGAGGTGTGTGCGGCCGGCGCCTACGATGGCCAGCGAGCCCGGGCTGGTTTAAAAGCAGTCCTCGGGCAGCGCAGCGCGGGCGCAGCTCTTCTTCTTGTCTGCTTCTCCATCCTTCTACTTGCTCGTTCGAATTCACTAAAAAATGTTTGCCACTCCGTTCCGCGATCAAGGTTGCCGCCCGCTCCTTCTCGACTGCCATTCCTCTGCGCTCCAAGGTTGCCGTTCTCGGCGCCGCCGGCGGCATCGGCCAGCCCCTGTCGCTGCTGCTCAAGACCAACCCGCGCGTGACTGAGCTCGGCCTGTACGATATCGTGAACACGCCGGGAGTTGCTGCCGACATCGGCCACATCAACACCCTGTCGAACGTCGCTGGCTACACCGCTAAGGACAAGGACGGCCTGAAGAAGGCTCTGCAGGGCGCTGAGCTCGTTGTCATTCCGGCCGGTGTGCCCCGCAAGCCCGGCATGACCCGCGACGACCTGTTCAACACCAACGCTGGTATTGTGCGCGATCTGGCCCAGGCCTGCGCCGAGGTCTGCCCCAAGGCCAAGCTCCTCATCATCTCCAACCCCGTCAACTCGACCGTGCCTATTGCCACCGAAGGTCTTCAAGAAGGCCGGTGTCTACGACCCCAAGCGGTAAGTTTCACGCTCGCTTAGAATAAGCAGCGCATTGTGCCCTCGCCTCCCTGTTTTGGCGTGTCGAGCGCTTGTTCGCATTCGAGGCGCTGCCTATGCATGTGTCACCGTTATCGGAATCCAGAAACTGATTAGCTGATCGTGATTTGCACGTGATTCCCTATTGTAGCATCTTCGGCGTCACCAGCCTCGATCTGGTCCGTGCCTCGCGCTTCATTGGCGCCAAGCTCGACAAGGTCGTCGATGTGCCCGTCGTTGGCGGCCATGCCGGCATCACCATCATCCCGCTGTTCTCGCAGGTCGAGGGTCTGAAGCTCACCGAGGAGGAGCGTGCTGCCCTGACCCACCGCGTGCAGTTTGGCGGTGACGAGGTCGTCAAGGCCAAGGACGGTCTGGGCTCGGCTACCCTGTCGATGGCCTTCGCTGGCGCTCGCTTCGCCGACTCGCTGCTGCGCGCCGATGCCGGTGAGGAGGTCCTCGAGTGGGCGTTCGTCAAGAACGACCTGTTCAAGAAGGAGGGCATTGAGTACTTCTCGACCTACGTCAAGCTTGACAAGAACGGTGTCAAGGAGGTCCTGCCCCTGCCTGAGAACATCTCCGAGTACGAGAAGGAGCTCGTCAAGGCCGCCATCCCCGAGCTGCTCAAGACCCAGACCAAGGGTGAGCAGTTTGTCAACGGCAAGCAGTAAGCAGTTCTGATCGTGGTTTTCCCCGTGCCATTTATGTTAAAATACAAAAGGTTCAACTCTCATTAGCCGGGAGGATGCTGCGCTATGGTAGCGGTCCAGTCCCATGGAATGCGGTCTGTGCAGCAGCAGTGGGACACGGCTGTAAATTGGCCGAGGTGCATGCCGAGCTGACAAATTCCAAAGTTCGGGCAACCTAGTTAGGGTATGCTCACCGGCCCCTATCCCGGCGTCTCCGCGTGGGCAGAGCGTGCTTTAGCATTGGCGTGCCACATTTCCAGCATCCCTTCTCCTCTGTCGATATCTTCTACTCTAAAAATGACTTCTACCAGCGATTCAGTTCATACCTCCGTCAAAGAGTACTATGGCAAAACGCTCGAGACCTCTTCGGATCTCAAGACAAACGCCTGTTCGCTTGCATCTGCGCCCCACCCGCTCGTCCTGGACACCCTCCGCAAGATCCCTCAGGACGTCCTTGGCAAATTCTACGGCTGCGGCAATCCGATCCCGCTGGGTATTGCTGGGAAGTCTCTGCTTGATCTGGGCTCTGGCAGTGGTCGCGACTGTTATGTTGCCGCCTCTCTAGTTGGTCCCGAGGGCTCGGTGACCGGCGTTGACATGACCGATGAGCAGCTCTCAGTCGCTCGTGAGAACATCGAAAAGTACAGTGAGGTTCTCGGATATATGCCCAAGCTCAAGTTCCTGACGGGCTATATCGAGAAAGTTGCGCGAGGCCGGTGTTCCCGAGAAGTCCGTTGACATCTGTATCTCAAACTGCGTCATCAACCTGTCACCAGACAAGCCTCGCGTTCTGCAAGGTGTGTATGACTCGCTGCGTGATGGCGGTGAGCTGCACTTCTCAGACCTGTACGCTGATTGCGAAATTCCTATCGCCGTGCGTACCGACGATTCTCTGCTAGGCGAGGGCCTTGCTGGAGCACTGTATGTCAAGGAGTTTGAGAAGATTGTGCGCGATATTGGCTTTGCATGCCCACGCATTCTAGCAGTCTCCCACCTTCAGATATACGATTCTGAGCTCTTGGCTAAGACCAAGGGTATCAATTACTATTCGGTTACCTACAGGCTGCTTCAAGGTGTTGCAGGCTGATGAGAACGAACTGGATCGCGGCCAGACCGCCACATACAACGGGCAGATCCAGGGCAATGAGTGCGAGTACAGGCTGGATGTCGACAATGTATTCAAGCAAGGCGTGCCCGTAAAGGTTAGCGGAAATACTGCTGCGTTGCTGGAACACTCGTGGCTGAGCAAGTACTTTACCGTCAGTGGACCTGCCGGTGAGAGCGGCGGTCCAATCGAAACCTCGTCGATCGAGTCCCTCATGGACAAGGCACGCTCAGCCACCAGCAGCTGCTCGTCAGTGAAGCCTGCATGCTGTGGTTCGGCTTAAATATTTCAACAGATAAAATCTCTATACTCCTCTCTCGCAATACCACCAGGTTGTTTCTTTGCTCCATGCGACATATGCCACTGGCGATTGAATCATCTAGCACACCGGTATGCTGAGAATCAGTGGAACCGGCAAGCCCAATATTTCCAGACTCGCATTCTCGGGCAATTTCAGTGCTTGGCTGGTGATGCTGTATTCTCCAAAAGGGTCGTAGGGCCAATGAAATCGACGGGCCTGACTAATCTGCGATGGAGCAATCCATGGCAGACAGTCTGAGCATTTAAAAGCGAGAGCTCAGCAACAGCCACGTCCCCTTGGTCGCTTCAAAAACACATTCTCTTTGCTCTATTCCAGAAAGATACATCACAACAATGGCTTCGAACTCTGATACTGTCTACACCTCGGTTAAGGACTACTACGGCAAGGTCCTCGAGTCGTCAAAGGACCTGAAGACCAGCGCCTGCACCACGGGCTCTGCTCCGCATCCGATTGTTCTCGATGCGATCCGTAAGATCCCCAGTGCCGTTACCGACAAGTTCTACGGCTGCGGCAACCCTATCCCCCTTGGAATCACCGGAAAGTCAGTGCTCGACCTGGGATCCGGCAGCGGCCGTGACTGCTACGCCGCGGCGGCACTGGTTGGTCCCGAGGGCTCGGTGATCGGCGTTGACATGACTGACGAGCAGCTTGCCACGGCCCGCGAAAACATTGGCGAGTTTGCAAGGACCCTCGGGTATGCACCCAACCTGAAGTTCCTGACCGGCTACATTGAGATGCTGCGCGAGGCTGGCGTCCCTGAGAAGTCGATCGATATCTGCATTTCCAACTGCGTCATTAACCTGTCGCCTAGACAAGCCCCGTGTGCTAGCAAGGTGTGTACGACTCGCTGCGTGATGGCGGTGAGCTGTACTTTTCAGATGTCTATGCCGATGCCGAGATTCCCTGAAGCAATCCGCACACATGATGTGCTGCTCGGCGAGTGTCTGGCCTGGTGCTCTGTACACAAAGGAATTCGAGAGCATCGCCCAGACCATTGGGTTTGCGCGGCCACGCATTCTGGCAATCTCGCACATTGAGGTACACGACGCTGAGCTCAAGGCACTGGTCAAGGACATCAAGTTCTACTCAATCACCTACCGTCTGTTCAAGGTCGCCGAGAATGACCAGAAGGAGATTGCTCGCGGCCAGACGGCCACTTATCTGGGTACAGTCGCTGGCCACGAGGATCAAGTACGAGCTTGGATGTCGACAATGTCTTTGCAACGGAGTGTGCCAGTGAAAGTCAGTGCCAATACCGCTGAGATTCTGGCCAAGTCCTGGCTGTCGCCGTTCTTTGCTATCGAGGGCATCGGCTGCTGATGATGGCGAAGGAGCTGAAGACAACATCCACCGAATCGCTGATGGAGAGTGCGCTGACAGCTAGCTGCTGCAAGCCTAAGCAAGAGTCGTCAGGATGCTGTCCTCCTAAGCAGGACTCGTCAGGATGCTGTCCTCCTAAGCAAGAGTCGTCAGGGTGTTGCAAGCCAACAGGCCGTCTGGGTGCTGCCTCCTAAGCAGGACTCGTCAGGATGCTGCAAGCCTAAGCAAGAGTCGTCAGGGTGCTGCAAACCCAAGCAAGACTCGTCAGAGTCCGCGACCCTGGAGAAGGTAACCCTCAAAGTGCTCAGGTAAGCCTGGCTGCTGCTGAGCGTTCCTAGCCAGTTGTGACCATAGCATCGATTTAAATAATATCATTTCCAACTATTAGTATTACTGTTGATACGTGTGGTTCCCTGATGTCGCGGCGTGTATTGAGCACCAAGTGTCCAGTCAAGCGAACTCTAGGAATTTTTCTTCAGGCTCTTTCTAGGGCTGGCTTGTCAGGGAAAGTCGTGGTCATGGCACTGCCACATTTAGGCAGCCCGGCGGCTGCAGCAAGGTTATTGTTTACGATATGTATTGTCGGCCTATGGACTCCCCACCTTGGCGAACCCCCTTCTCTTCTTCGCTTTCATTTTTTGGAAGCACCTTTATTCAACGCACTCAGCCCAGCTCCAAATTCACACTGCTCATTCTGTCCGACTGAACATAAAACTACATAAAAATCCAGCAACAGCAAGTAAAGCGCGCACATGACAAAGCCAGTGTCAACAGCCGAGTCCCAAGGCAAGCAACCCAGACACCGTGCGGCTGTCGGGCAGTCTGGTGCCGCGGCAGTATCCAGATGGCGCTTTTCAGGCAGGCACTGGAGAATAATACAATGATCGTACTTGAGACGGGTGCCGGCAAGACGCTAGGTGTCAGTAATGCTTATTGAGTGGTTTGCACAGCGGTCGCCAGAGAAAATGCGGGTGTTTCTCAACAACACTGTTGCACTGGTGCAGCAGCAGGCGCGGGTCATCAGCGACAATACCCAGCACCGGGTCGAGAAATTTGTCGGGTCGGCAGGCATTGAGGCATGGGGCAAGAGCGGGTGGAAGGCGCATTGGGCGAAGAGCACTGTTCAGGTCATGACCCACCAGATTTTCTTGAATGCCCTGCGCCACGGATACATCAGCCTCGAGGATATCGACTTGCTGGTGATTGACGAGTGCCACCATACCCGCGGCAACCACCCATATGCGCTCATCATGAGCGAGTTCTACCGGCTGGCAGAGCCTAGCAAGCGCCCGCATGTTTTTGGCATGACGGCGTCGCCGCTCAACTCGCGGGAGGATGTACGCACCTCGGTGGCTCGACTGCAGGCCTTGATCAATGCAGACCTGTGTACAGTGGATTTGTCGCTTTGTAAGGACATTGTTTCCAAAGCAGAAAGCATATGCTGGGAGTACCCGTTGCCGCCCGAGTTCCCCGAGACTGAGCTGACAGCAGTGCTCTTCAAGGCGTGCGGCCAGAATGCAAAGCTGGCAGACAGGTTCGAGAATGCGCCCTATCTGCTGCAGCTTCTTGGACCCATGGGTGTCGATCTAATGTGGCACCATGAGATCCAAAAGTGGCACAACAGCGTTCTGACTGAGGGGCTGCGGCAGACATCGGTTCCTGAGGCGGCAGGAGCAGTCACTGGTACAGTTCAGCCGGGGTGCCGGATCCTCCGCATGCGATAGCCAGATTCAGAGTCTGCACCACAAGACGCTGACTGCACAGGAGAGCCTGGGTCCGCGTCGCCAGGAGGTAGTGGAGTTGCAGAGCGCGCTAGCCATCGACCGTGAGTTTGGCGGTATGGAGGTTGCGCGCACCATGATCCTGCAGCGACTTGAATTGCTGGACAATGACGCAAACATCGAAAAGGCTGCCAAGCGGCTCAAGGCGCTGGACGGTTCAGGTGACGGGAAAGCCAGGACACGGTGGATTCGCGCAGGTCCATGGAGCGATGTGCGCCACCTTCTATCGCCGCAGGTCAACGCGCTGCTGGATATTCTGATGTCATGGCGCGACCGTGCCAACGAGCTGCGTGGAATCGTGTTTGTCAACCGGCGTCTTACCGCAGTTGCGCTCGTGTACATCGTGTCGCAGATTTCTGAGTTCTGCTTCATCACTGCTGATGCGCTTGCTGGGTGCTGCGCGCGGCGGCGGCAAGGCAGTTCGCCCGCTGCGACAGGGTGCCATACGGGTTGCCAATCAGACGACGCTGGCGGACTTTGCCCAGGGAAAGGTCAACCTTATATTCGCCACGCAGGTCGCCGAAGAGGGCGTCGATGTGCAGCCATGCAATTTGGTAGTCCGATTTGAGATCCCACAGACCGTGACATCCCTGATCCAATCCCGTGGGCGCGCGCGTAAGGCCGGATCGCAGTTTTATGTAATGGTGCCTGGTATGGATGAGGATATAAATAAGAGCGCCATACACAAGCACATGGGCACGCGCATGGACTACGAGAGGCTGGTTGAGATGGAAGGGTTCTTGAAGGACTGGTGCAACAGCCATATGTCCCGCCGCGCGTCACCAACACCGATCACCGCAAAGCCTGGCGATGACCCAGATATGGAGCTTGAGAGCGACAGCGAGAGCACAAAGGTGGTGCGCATTGGACGTTCGGGGCCAGAATACTGGCAGTTTCTGCAACGCCATACCCTGCGCGAGTTTTCGGCAGACAACCCTGAAGACGATGAGAAGGAGCTGTGGATCGAGAGCCGCGACCGCTCTGGCCGGGTATTCACTGTACTAGCATCTGGTGCCAAGATCACGTACCTGTCGGCGATCCAGATTATATACCGGTATGTTCAGACACTCCCACAGAATCAGTACGATGCGCTCGAGCCCGCCTATACGATCACCGAAGAACTGGAAGAGGTGGAAGAAGAGGGATCGCTGGCAGGGCCTAAGTCCAGTTCGGTCGTGGCCGGCAAGAAGCGCAAGAAGACCCCACCCAGGACGCTGTTCCGCTGCTCACTGACACTGCCAGCCAATGCAGCGCTGCGGCGCATCAACGGGCCGGCAATGCCGACCAAAAAGCTGGCCAAGCAGGTCGCCTCGTATCGCGCCGCCAAGAAGCTGCATCAAGTTGGAGCCATTGATGATAGCCTGCTGCCTGTCGTCGAAGTGAAGCCAAACTTGTCGGCAACGATTGGCAAGAAGACCGGACCTCTGCCGAAAGGCCAAACCAAGGGTTCACGCTCGGCCGTCAACAACTATGCAATCGCTACCCCAGAGGCATTTAAGCGGGCTGCACCTGCCTCGGCAGACCGGGATGCCATGGACGTGGACGGCAATACGCCAGCCAGTAATCCATCGCTCTGGCATTTCTACTGGATTTCTCTGCAGCACCCAAAGGCTGAGGTACCCACATCGATCATGCTCGCCACTGCCAACCCGCTGCCGGATGACATCGCTGTGCCGCTGTACATTGCGCAGTATAACGACAGCACAGATCTGTCGCCGGAATATATTGTGCCAAGGTATATGTGGTCGCGGGAGCTCGACAATGCGCAGATCGATGACCTGGCGTCGTTTACATCAAAGGTTATGATCCGTACGCTCAGGCATGGCTACGTGTGGGAGACAAATGAGGTTGGCATCTTGCTGGCCCCGCTCACCACAGACTGCAACAGCGTCGATTTTGAGTTCGCCCGCACATGCTTCAAGGACCGCAAGGCCGTGTACAGGGAAGGGTTTGACTATAGGCAGCTGGTTGGCCAGCTGGTTATGGACGCGTTGGACTCTGGTAACCTCAAGGTCGTCACCAAGGTGTGCCATGACGCCGATGTCAACACCAATTTGCCGCAGTACCATGCAATGACTTCGGTGCTGGATGATATTGATATGGCCATCGAAGCCAAGCAGCAGGACCCGCAAATGACTGTTGTATATGAGCATAAGGCAACTTTAGTGATGCCACCTAAGGAGCTCACTTCGACGCCATGCCCGCCGCCATCTGCAGTATCCGTGAATATGAGCACTGACACCAGTGGTACCCCGACATCGTCAGCGGCTTTGGCTGGCACGCCAAAGGCATCGACTCGTCGGCGGATCAAAACCATGAATGAGTGGTCCCGCAACAAGCGCGTGCGCTACATGCTGCCCAAGGAGGACGAGGGCGCAGCCGGCGTTCCGCTATTGATGGTCAAACCGGTCGATTTCTCCAACAACTACCTGGCGCCCGTGCAGTTCCATTCCCCGCCAGTGACCGTATCTGAGGGACCTGGCCTTGAAACCTATCCAGATGGCATCTACACAACACCGTTCTGCTGTGCGCGTGAGCCACTGGGTCTCACCGATGTGCTGAACCTCACCTTGCTGTCATCATTCCTGACACGACTCGAGCAAGTCCTAGTAGCATTTGGCGTCAGGCAGAGGCTGTCGCTGAGTGCCGAGACCGAGACAGTGCGGTGTGCAATCACAGCGTCCAGCTCATCGATGGATTGCGACTACCAGCGGCTAGAGACACTGGGCGACTCGATACTCAAGTTTATCACGTCGACGATGCTGTTTGTTGAACATCCGGCCGACCACGAGGGGCTGCTGACGTCGCGTCGCGAGCACCTTGTTAGCAACTCGCATCTGTTCCATCTGGCCACTCGCATGTCGCTGGCTGAGAGCATTATATCGCTTGCATTTTCGAAGCGCGAATGGCGGCTACCGGGCCAGGGATGGAAGCGACTGCACGACATCTCGACCAAGTGGATATGCACACCGGCTGTTGAGAACAACAGGGTACTGCGGAAGGCTGTAGCCGCTGATCCGCAAGAGAAAGTCGAAGATCCTGACGCTGTCACGAGCACTGGCAAGGCCAGTTCCGAGAATAAGCCACACACGGCGCCGCGTAAGCAAACTCGCGACATTATCACTGAGCGGCCGTTGTCGGAAAAGACTGTCGCTGATATCATCGAGTCGCTGCTAGGCGCTGCGGTGCTGGATGGCGGGATTGAAGGCGCGCTAGCTGCTGCATGCTCTCTGAATGTTACTGACAGCAGATGGACTGAGTGGCAGCAGTTTGGCAAGGTCTGGCATGCAGGCCAGCGCGAGAAGAAGCGACGTCTTGCTGCACTGCATATGCACCAGTTGGAGTACATAGCATCGCTGAAGCAGTCATTGCTGCTGCTGCCTAGTGGTACCAATGATATTGAACCGCTGACTCACCAGCTAGGAGAGATTATGCTCGATACGACCGATGTCAATTGTTCGGCACCCGATGGCAGTGTTGACGACGGTATCTCGGGGCTGCTCAGCAGTTTGACCAAGGCACCAGCTGGATGGGAAGCCATGGCTGAGCACACCCTCGGGTACAGGTTCCAAGACCGCGCAGTGTTGGTCGAAGCCCTGACGCACTGCAGCATGATGGATCTTAACTCTGCCAGCTACCAGCGGCTGGAGTACCTGGGCGACGCTGTTTTGGACTACTTTGTGACCAAGCGCTACTACAACTACAAGCCCGAGTTGGTCCCGCACCGCATCACACTGGTCAAGCACGTCGCTGTCAGCAACGACGTTCTGGGACTGATCCTGGTGTGCAATGGCCTGCACAGGTTTTTGCGGAACCAGTCGCAGACAGTCAATGCTGCCATTGCAGACTACGAGGAGCGGTTCTGGGCTGTACGGCAGACCGTCGCAGATGCTGCGGCTGAAGACAGCAGTTGCCCTATGGTTGACAGCACAGACGTGTACCAGAACCTGCCGCCCGAGTGCTGGAACCTGGTGCCGGCACCCAAGGTACTGGGCGATCTGCTCGAGTCGCTGCTGGGTGCTGTGTATGTCGACTCGGGTATGGACTGTGGCACTGCACAAGCGCTGTATGAGCGTCTGATCGAGCCATTCCTGGACCGGTTTGTGGACTCTGGCAAGCTGACGCTGAACCCAGTGATCCAGAGCCAGCTCATTTGCCAGGCATGGGGCTGCAGCGCATTCACCTGGGTACCCCTGGCCAACGAGGATACAACCGACTTTGTCAATCGCTCTGTGTGCGAGTTCCAGATCCACGGAAGAACCATTGTGCACACCAGAGGCGAGGGACCCCGCCATGCAAAGTTCAACGCTGCCTGCCAGTTTGTGCATCTGGTTGGAGCGGCTGCCCCGAACGCCCTCGACGGCAACCTAGCTACCATGCATGGAATCGAAAACGGCGGGAAGACGATGGCCATACTCGACGAGCTGCTGAAGCCGCTATGTAGGTGCAAGGAGGAGCGCTTGGCCAGGGCCAGGGCTGAGGAGGAAGCAAAGGCGAGTCTGGAGGCAGAGGCCAGTGCTGAGATTGTTGTGACTGCCATGACCGTCGATGCCGAATAGGCGAGAGCTGTGGATGCTTGACCAGCGAATGGCCCACTATACTATGTGCACATGTCGCCCTCTCCAGATGTGAGCACATTGCCCGATAGGCTCGCTTTTTTTCTTTATCTTTGCTACAAAGAAAGTCAATGCGTTCCCTATTTTTCTGTCCACCAGATGCTTTCCACGCTTGCTGCAAAGTTAATTGCGCACATGCATAGATTTCTTTCGGTGCCCTTCTCTGAGGTCCGCTTAAATGCCCCTTGTTTTCCTTTCTCCTCGCATCGACAGTGAACATCCTCAAAGACGATCTACTCCATACACTAGTGTGGATAGGATTGCTTGGTGCTTTTCCAGGAACATATCTTTGTGGATGTATTGAAAGCGGGTGCGGGTATGCCGATTTGTCGCGATAGCCTTGTGGAACCACGCTTGGCGGCACTAGGCTATGGAGATGGGAATATCCAGGCGGATCGCCGAACTGTGGGGGAGGGGTGCCGAGCGACATACCGGACGAATGTGTTGTTGGGATATTAAATTGAGACCATGTTGGCAGTGCAATCTGTAAACAATGGACAGGACATGCAACCTGTTCACCATCAGGACAAACGTGGTTGTATGCGATGTACGAGCTTTTGTGGATTTTCCGCATAGGCCGACATATGGTAAAAGTGCCAACATGGAGCTTACAACTTCCGAGCGAGATGTATCTCGCTTCGGTGGATTGCATACCTGATCCGGGCAGCGATGGCGCGGATCTGCCAGATTGGGCTTAGTGATCCTCCTGCATCTGGGTTCTCGTTTTGGATGGTGTGTATTGCGGATTTCGTACGTGTACCTGAAGCAGGAGGTCCAGAGGGAGGGCTCCAATGGGGACGCCGTGGCCGCGCATAGAGGGGATGGCGGGGGTGATGTGCGCTGCGCTCCTTTTTCTTGCGTGGCCCCGTGCTTGCACAGCCATTGCTGCACATGAGCGTGTGTGAGAAAGGAGGGATCCTTATTCCAATAATAGATACCATTTATTGTGAAGGACTCGCTGGCCAGAAAGCAAGAGATAGAATGATATCGAAATGGCGTGCAATTGTACGCTACCACCCACGGCACTTAAAGTACGCTGCGGGGTTCGTGCTCTTGCCGCTTGCTCTTCTGTCTTTCCTCTTCTCTACATATTGCGGTTTGTTCATTAATTGGCATATATGTGTACAAGCTTCTGTTTCGCAATCATCGCATTTTGAAGGCTTACACGGCAGCACGCTTTTATTTTTTGTTCTTTTTGCTGGAGGCAGTATCTAACAGCCTGCTCCTGGCCGATCTCTTGTTCCGATTCCTGGCTCCACTGAGCGCTCGGTTCTGTGTTCACTTTTCGCGATAATTAGAACGACCTCTCCCGTTGTTCCTCAGCAAACCCAGCGTGACCAAAGGCGCATTCGTTTTTACGTGATTTCCTTGTAAGGTACGGATTTTGGCTGCAATTGTACAAGCGCGGAGGCGCTTCGTGGTTGCAAAAGTGTCGGTGGTGAGTGTTTCCCACTCGGCGAATAGCAAATATAGACACTGGAAAGCCGCTGGTGGATTCAAGGATTCCTTTATGTGCAAATTGCTTTTTGGAGCCTTTGCTGGCTCCCCCATTTGCATAAAGCGCATGGTGTCGCGGTCTGGCACTCGGCTTGCACCAATGTTTATAAGGGCAAAGACGCGTCTGCCCGAGCAACTAGCTTCAGGCCTGCTTCTTTTTTCTTTCATCGAGTGTTTCCCGTAGCACAGTTTTGCCACGCATTTTTTCTTTTCTAGCCTTTTGATTTCTTGCTCACCGCTTGCTCATCTCCATATACATTATAGCTGGCCACCACGCACTTCCGAGCAAGGGCACACCAGTCGTGATATACACATCTATTTTTGGTCAAGGTAAGTTTGCTGGCATTGGCCGACATGTTATGGCTGCATGGTACATTGGGAGACTCGTCACCCAGGCATTTACAGAAAGACACTGGCAGGGGTGGGCAGTAGAGCCGAGCATCTTCCTGAGGGAAAGGGCGAGTATGCCCGACCTTTTATTTACCTTTTCCTCTTCCTCCCAGCCGCACCAGTGAGGTGCTGCTACAATTTGTCCGGGTGGCTGCGCTGTACCTTCGGATTCTTTTTTTGCATTTTATTTGTTCCTGTTGTTGTCAGGCGGGGGAAGAATACACAGGCAAAAGCCGCTGCAGCCGTCCGAGGCATGCACGCCATTCGCGCACCTCCTCCTCCTGACAATGGCGATATAATATTGCGGGTGTAATAATGCTGGCTGCAAAATTGGGCCAGCCAGTCTTTTGAGCAGCCCAGAGAGATTTGGAAAGCGGGCTGCGCGAATGAGGCTTTTGTTTTTTTATTCGTCTCCTTCTCCGCCAGTCCTGTGGATGCCAAACGCCTCGCTATTAAAGAGCGATGGAGGGTGCCCGCCCGAGGGCTTGGAAGCAGAATCGGCCGAGTCTATTTGCCATGAGCCTGGGCCCAAGAGCAAAAAGGGTCTTGTTGGAGATGATTTGTGTGCCCCTGCTGCCTACTACCCTCTGGATCCCTTTTTCTGTTCAGTCATTTGTGGAGGCTTTTTCTTTCGTTCTCTACTGCCTGCCCAAACAAAAAAGCTTCGTGGATCGAGCCCGTTAACTAATTGACGCAAGAAGAGGGGCGGTGTGGAAAAGGAACACAAGGCAATTTTGCTTTGTGATCGACAACAGAAAAATTTCGGTATACTTTTGTGAGCCTCCCACTCTTCAATTGCAGATTTTATTTGGTCGTGTCGCCCAGCTGGCGTTCCGGCTCCTTATAATCCACAGAGCAACCCCCTCAGCGGCTGCTGGAGGATCTCCCTCTCTCTCCTGCCCCTTTCCTGCCTCGCTACTTTTTATTCCACTCTGCAAACTCTGTTTTTCGACAGGACGGGCCATATTGCAAATATTCATTCTGTATCTATATTTTTGTCTTCTATAGTCGCTTTCTCGTTTTTTCACTCGCAGCGTGTCAGGAGGACAGTCTCAGAAACTCGAAATATACGTGTCGGCTGATCAACCTAGACGGCGCTGTATTCGGATACCAGCCATCAGTATTACTCATAAGGTACGTTTTTCCATTCCCATGTACAGATCAGCGTCTGCTCGGTCTGGCACCCTCATGGATTGTATGTGTTATCTGAGAGTGCGCAAAAAAATTTTCTTGCAGCCCATGGATTCATGGGGGGCAAGTCTGATTGCGGAGGTGGTCCCTCCGGTCTCAGTCCAAGAGTGGAGTTTTGTTTACCCTGTCAATCAGCGTTCCGTGCCGGCTCCCACTCATTCGCGAAAATTAAGCTGATGGTTGCAGTCGCATATGAATAATCTACAAAGCGAGATTTGTGACGCTCCACGGCGCTGTACTTGTCCTTGCTCCCCCCACCCATGCACCCTTTAGCCCGCACAGGCTCGGGGCGCTCACAAATAGCATTCGATATGCAGGCGAATGTTCGAGTTCTCCTGTGCAGCTGGAGGTTGAAAATCGCATTCCTGCAGTCTATTGCGGGCGTTATTGCTCTCAATGTTTTCCTTTCTTTTTCGATGGACCGAACGGGGTGTATATTTAGCTGCAGCTCCCAAATCGACTGTGAGGGTGGGACAGTCTTCTGTGAGCTGATTAATGAGCGTAGACCGAAAATGGCACTGTTTTGGCTATGTTTGTCGCTCCACCGCACACCTGCTCAGACCGATATCTACCGACCATCAATGGTGTTTTTTTGGGGAGGTGGAAAATGAGCGAAAAATGATCCGTTCTCCCAATATCCAGAGCAGTGAGGGAAAGGGGAGGGGTGTAGTGAGGAGCGAGGAGCTCTGGTAGATCTGCTCTACTCTCCGACAAGATTTGTGTCTGCATATTGCGCGCACCCTTTTTGGGCAGGGGCCGAGTGTTTTTATTCCATTTTGTGGTACCTTCGGGGCCTATTTCTGTGCGCTGGGACTGACCTTGGAGGCACATTACCAGTGGGAGACACAGCCCGCCAGCTCCTGCTCCTGCTCCGCCCCCATCGGCAACCTTAGCGGTTTGTGTGTGACATGGACGTGATGGCTGGCGACAGGGCTTGTGAGAGCCAGGGGGTGGTGAGGTCAGCAATGAGCGGGGCATTTTGAGGGGACCCCGCAACCAATTTACCAGGTCGCTCCCAAAAGCAAACTCGATTCATCCCCCCTGTGCAGCCCAGGGGTGGACCCCGGCCCTTGGCGTGTGGCAGTGTGCTGTTTGAAAAGGGCGGGTTCTGTTTATATA
The DNA here is from genome assembly GCF_002104995.1 of Linderina pennispora. Lineage (NCBI taxonomy): Eukaryota > Fungi > Kickxellomycota > Kickxellomycetes > Kickxellales > Kickxellaceae > Linderina > Linderina pennispora. Next base: position 193,079 of record NW_024468253.1, on the reverse strand, counting down.
CGTGTTATTGGCATTGCTGAGTCGCATGGGCGACAGAAGCAGGCAGTTTGCGATAAATCACTCGGCTGCAGCAGCGATGCAGGTCTCCCTCTGTTCTGGATCCTGGCTTTCTAAACCCCTCCCCAAAATAAAAGCAAATAGCAGGAACGGAAAAACCCGCTGCACGGCGTGCATCCATATTTTCTGTTTCTCGCTCGACAATTTCCTACTAATACCATAGCAACCTCTGTAGAAACCCACACATAGTCGGCACCACCCGTTAGCACAATGAGTGGCGGGACCAGCATGCACAACACTGAGGCAGCGTATACGCACAACATTAGCAAGCACGGGGACACGCAGGACACAGCATCGCTGAGTGCCATGGCAACGCCACGCAACACATTCCTATATCCGCCGACGGGGCTGAGCATCTCGGCGCGGGCGTCAATCCAGTCGACATCGACGGCATCGCCGAACACGACGTGGGACTCGCTGCAGCACCAGCGGCAGCTGCAGCGGCTGCTGGAGGAGAAGGGCGTGCCGGGCGGCAGCGAGCGCATGGCGGTGCGGCGGCAGGCATTCGACGACACATACAGCCTGCTGGGGCGCGGCGGCGGGCCGGCGACGCGGGCGGCAGCGCAGCAGGAGCTGCGGCAGCTTTCCCGCTCGTCAGCAGGGGTTCCGCAGGCGCTGCTGGCGCCGGTGTCGGGGCTGGCAGAGCTGGAGGCAGCGCTGGCGGGCATAGTGGAGCGGCGGCAGGTGAGCCGACGCGAGGCGGACCAGCACAGCATCGTATCGCAAGCATCGGGCGAAGCGGGCCGCACACCGTATGGCGACCTGAACGAGCACCTGGACCAGCTGACGGCGGCCATCACCCGGCTGCAGGCGCCCGGGCGGCTGGGCCACGAGCGGCGGCGGTCGGCGGAGAGCGGGCGGTCGGTGGAGAGCGCCGAGGAGGTGGTGCGCGGGCGGGCGTCGTCACGCGCGTCGCTGCTGTCGGGGACGTCGGCGGAGTCGCGGCGGCGGATTCTGGTTACCGAGGTGCCAGAGTCGTCGCAGTTCCAGGGGCTGTTCGGCAGCGCTTCCGTACGCCGAGCGCGACCTGCCGCGCAAGCCATCGTCGGTAGCCTTGTCGACAGTAACGTCGTCGACCGGCGGGTCGCAGTCGGCGCTGAAGCGCGTGTCCAAGCCCACGGCGCTGCTGCCGGAATGGGATGGCACGCTGGCGCGGCCCCTTGACCAGCAGTGGTCCGACTGTGACGGTGCGGGCAATCACTCCGGCGTCGCGGCAGGCGCTCTGGCTGAACGTGTATATTGCAGGTGATGCGGCGCGGCGGTCGCTGTTCAAGCGGCGGCAGTGGCACCGGCGGTTCGCCATTTTCGCCGGCAACGTGCTGTACCTGTTCAAGAGCAGCGCTCCGGCAGCAACGGCGCTGCAGCACGTGCGGCTCAACCCCGGGTCGATCGTATGTGTCAGCGACGCGTTCCCGGCCCACAAGTGGGTGGTGGAGCTGACGCAGCCACGCGAGCCGCGCCTGTCGCTGTCGAATGACGAGGCGCAGTCGTGGTTCCTGGAGACCGAGCAGCGCACGGAGATGGTGGGGCTGCTCAAGTCGCTCAAGGGCGCTGTCAAGGACCTGCAGGCGCAGCCGGACGCCCAGCGGCGCGAGGAGGAGCGGCTGATGACTAGGCGGCGGAAGCAGCGCAAGGAGGCGAAGCAGAACGCCGACGTGTGCCCGTGGGAAGCCGACGAGTTCAGTCGACCACGGGTCGGCTGGGTCCCGATTCCGAGCAGGAGGAGGAGGAGGAAGAGAAGGAGAAGCCGGTTGAGATGGTCAGCCAGATGCTCGACGGCTACTCAATGGAGCCGCGGTTCACCGGCACCGGCGGCATTGCCGAGTGGGGAGCGTTGCGCATGCACATGCCATACGAGCCGGCTCCGGTCCGCATCGCCCACCGCGCCTACTCGACCGACCCGACGGGCGGCCGTCGCCCGTCGCTGGCCGACGCCCTGGCGCCGCCGCCATCGGCTACACTTGAGACCACGCCGGGCGCCCGGCGCATCTCCACCGCCCCTTCGGTCGACGCGTCGCAGCTGATCGAGCAGATGTTTGCGTCAGGCCAGCCGCGAGCTCGCCACGCCGGTCCACGCCGCTGTTCGCCGTGCGCGAAGAGGAGGAGAGTTTTCATTGATACTTGCCGCAAAAAAAATAAGATTATTCTAACCCCCTGCTGCCCCAGTGCGATAGCCATGCCAGCGCCGCCCGGTTGCTGTCGGACGAGGAGATGACGGTTGGAATCACGTGCTGCGCATCCACTCCACACACAAACTGCGCCAGCTCCGAGAACGACGAGTGCTCCGAGTACGGCACCGGGAAGACCGTGACGCGGTCCGACGACCCGTGCGGCGCCAGGCTCTCCACGCTGAACTCCAGTCTCGTCGGCGGGCTGCAATGCAGCTGGCGTGCCCTGCGGGGGCATCTGCGGCGGTGCGCTGGTTGGGCGACCAGTGGGCCCGGCGATGCGTCCAGCCAGTGGGCCGGAACGCGACAATGCGGTCGAATCCCGGAGTTCTTCTCCAGATACTCCGCCATGCCCTTCATGTTGACGCTCTGCATCGACACCGCATGCACCAGTGCTTCCCCAGGCCGGTCCACCAGCATCCGCTCCAGCCCCGGGCTGCCCAGACACTTTGAGCAATGCGCGCTTGTCCTGTGCTGCGTAGATCTGCGAGTTTAGGCGCCGCGCAATCTCCACCAGCAGCTTCTCCTTGCCAATCGTATATGTGCCCACGGCAAACAGGTGTGCGCGGGGGCTGCTGCTGCTGGTGCGGGCGGAACCACTGCGTGATACGTAGAGCCGGCCTGCGCAAGTCACGCAGACAGCCGGGTGTGCTGGTGGATCCGGCAGCAGAGCTCGCCCACCGCTGCCACCACTGCGCTCTGCGGCGGAAACATGTACCGCGGCTCCAGGTACGTCGTGTCCAGATACACGTAGTCTGCAGATGGCCTGCCCGCCTCCTCCCCGCCAAGCATCCCGGGGGTCACCGGGCGGCCGAGGTCGGTTGCAAACACCCGCGCTATCTGCCGCACGTGCAGCGGCGCTGCGCGGAAATCGCCGGTATGCACAATGCGCCTGACCGTTTCGCCGGGCACCTCGAACAGTATCAGGGCGGCGCCCTGGGCAGTGCATTGCGTCGAGCAAAGTCACGTAGACGCCGTGGACCAGGCAGCGCCTGTGCATGGGGAGGGCGTGCACGTGACGCTCCCCCACCCCCAGCCGGTGCCTCACCAGATTCGCCGTGATGCGCGAGCAGTACACGTGCCCGGCGAACGAGCGCGTCAGCCCGCCGTAGTGGTCCGAGTGGAAGTGCGTCAGGAAGTAGCCCGTGCAGTCTGCGATGCGCCCGTACTTGAACGCATCCACTGTGAATGGCGTGTGAGGCATGCGTTTGTACGAGGGGGGCGGCTTCGGCGTGCGGCTGGTGGGCCAGATGCCGTCTTCCTGCGCCAAGTACGTGTATCTGGTCTCGGTGCTGGTTTCGGGCGCCAGCTCAGGTTTGCTCGATCTCGCTGAGCAGCGCATCTATGCTGTCGCTGGGTGGCTCCTCGGGCTCCTCTGGTTCCGGGGGCTGCTCCTCTAGCTTGGGCTTTGGAAGAGGCTCGTTGGGCCTTGGTTTTCTGTCCATGGCCATCCGCAGTCTGGCATTCAGGCTTCTGGAGACAGACGCCTTCGCTTCCGGCTGTTTTTGCCGTGCTGGAGAGCCTTGTTGAACTGGCGACTTCATTCTGCCTGGCGACAGCGTCTTTCCCGGTGACTTGATCTTTCCCGGTGACTGTATCTTGCTCATGCGCTGCGCCTTTTTCTCCTCCAGCTCGACAAAGTCCAGACACATGTTGGCGTGCGCCTGGAGCACCCTGGCATTGGCAAACCACTTGTTGCATATCGGGCATGTTGCAGTCTCCGCGCCGCGCGCTTTCTTCGTCTTAGTGTCGCTGGGATCGGGCTGCGGATTGCTCAGACGCTTCTTCGCCTCTGCGCTCATTATTATATAAAACCAACGTGTATCAGCAAGAAAAAAAAACACAAAAGATAAAACAAAATTACAAGCATCATGTCCGCAGTTTTTACAACCTGTAATGGGAGGCATTATTGGATGGTTTCACCTGACATGCGACACCGAGTCTGCTTGCCGGCAATGATCCACTCAGCCCTAGTGTTTTCGTCGTTAAGCCACGCCTGGTACCTCCGGAACCGCCACAAGCACAGGCCAATGACACATGCCCATGCCATGGTCAGTGCTCCTACTACTGCTCCGTAAATGCGCATCTGCCTCTGCGCGCCCTTACGGTCTGGGTCGCCGATTTCACGCACGATCATGAGCAAAAACACCAACGCCAGAGATATCCAGCAGACTGAGCTGCAAAGCACCACCAGCTGCAGAACGTGTCGGAACCGCTGCAAATGCACGATCCGGTGCTTGCTGATGTCGATTGCAGTGACCTGCGTGTCGATGGCCGTCAGCGTGTGCGAGTCGAGCGAGATCTTTGCGAACGAACTGCGTCTGGCTGCCGTCAGGGTTTCGTTCGACTGCGTGTGGAAGTGTTCAAGGGGCTCGAGAGAGAGTACGCTCATGGCTGGAGGATTCTTAAGGAGGATGCAAGTTCGATATTCCCGCTTGGACCACGTCGTACAGGTCTGTTTAAATACTGGTGCACACATAGTCCACCTAATTTATTTGCCAATTTCGGAAATAATGCGCTTTTTTTTTCCGGTTTACGAAATAAACAAACTGGCAATTTGGGGGACGGACCGGTGTATCGACAAAGGAGCCATTACATCGACGACTATGTGGCGAGTGCAACCGAACAACCTTTAAAAGAAAAACCGGCTCCGCTAAACTTTGTTTTTTTTTTTCATTAGACTAAAATACTCTGTTTACGCCATGCCTATTCTCTCCAATTCTCTATTAATCTGCCTTCTTGTCAAACAACCAACACATAAAAAAATCCAAGGATCCTGATAGTCTCTGCGGACCGCATAGTAAGCGGTTCTCCGATTATCCCCACCGCTTTGTCTCGCTGAAACACCAGTCTGTATTTTCCATTGTCTTGAGAAGAAAATGCTCCCCCTTATTCTTAAGCGGACGGATAGCCGCAGCACGCATCTTTGCACCCATAGCTAAGCATACGTCCCCCCGTGCTGCAGCTGTTTGCAAAATACATCGTAATCCACTTGCCATCTGAACGGCCATTGGGTAGAATAGCAGCGGCTGGTGTGCCAGCACTCCATTGTTCTGTCAGTAGCTGTGTAATAGGGTGGGAAACCAGCAGGGGGGAGAAAAGCGTAGCCTGGCACGCATACCGTGACTGCTGGGAGCAGCAAGGTTGGACCCGGGCCCAGGCATGCCAAGAACGAAGGATCTTCCCCCTGGTCATAAAGCGCCTCTTCAGTCGATAGAAGCTGAGGGGATGTGCAGAAGCGTCCATCTGCTGCCCATGCAGTACTCTTGCTGCTTCCTCTCACCCCAAACTTTCGCAGATACATAATTTGCAGGCAGGCGCATTTGTTCGCTGTCTGTCTATTTCAGCTCTGCCATCGCTTTTTTCAAAACACCTTTTTCTTTTTTTCCCTTCTTTTCTTCCATCTCATATCTCTCTTTTCTTTCTGGGTTCCACCAGATACATGTAAAAAAAAATGCCAGACAGCGATGCATCAAAAGCCACGGTGGCCGCACGCCCAGTGGTCAAGGACGCACATGTCCTGTCGCCAGTCAAAGAGCAGGCGCTGAAGCAGACGCGGCGCAACCGCTTGCGCTGGCTGGCATTCGAGCTATTCATACTGTTGGCCCTGATAGCGCTCCTGGTCCTGCACAGTTTCCGGCTGACGAGTGCCCCCAACACCACGTACAAGGTGTGGTCGAAGAGCTGGGTGATGATCATGCTGTCGATGTTTTTTGTGGTTGTGGCCTTTTCGGTATTTGTGACAGTATACTACTACAAGGTGACGCTGGACTGGATCCGCTCGCCCGAGACCACCGATCAGGACGCGATGGACCCGAGGCGAAGGCGCGAGAAGAACAAGATCAAGTGGAGCGTGTTTATGGCCAGTGCACAGAGAGAGCGGGAGGAGCGGGAGCTGAGGAGGGTCAGGCAGCTGCAGAGGCCGTGGATTTCGAGCCGCGGCAGGGCGGCGGGCAGGCCGGCTAGGAGGACCAGTGAGAGTAGCCAGACGACGGAGGAGAGGGAGGTCGCTAGGCCGGCGCCTGCTTGGCGCAGGGACAGGCGCGTCCCGCGCCATCCCCACCACCCGCCACGGAGGCACAGAGAGCTGCCCTAAGCCTGGCGGTACTGGATTCTTTTTTCTCATGTTAACTGTAATTTTCTTTTTCTAAAAGCACGCTAAACCCTCTTCATCCTACATCTCCCTAACCGGTGCTCTGGGTCCGTAGGAACAAGGCCTGCAAGGGAGCTGCGCGCTGGATTTCAAATGCTTTCTCCACTCTTTAGACAGTCTGCTTCTTCGTAGAAGCGCCTTGTGATTAGAGAGGATTTTTTTGTCGGCGGAACCTATTCCCCTTCCCCAAGCGCCTCTTTCCTCGCCCACTACTGCCTCTTTATCTTTACTCTTTGCATAGCTTTTATTTTGACACAAATACCCTAATTGCACAAATGAGCGCCGAGTCTCCAAATATCCCCGCTGCGACCCCAGACAAGCCCGCCGACTACTCCACATTCACCGCCATAGCACCGGCTACCGCCGACTCGCCCACCGCCACAGTATCGGGCAAGACCGTGCACACACGTAGCATTTCCAGCACTCCGACATCCAGAACGCCCTCAGAATCGGGCAGCGACGAGGAGCAGCCGGCACAGACGTGGACGGCGGCGGAGCTGCTGGAGGTGCGGGCGCGCGAGCGCACCTTTGACGGGGCGTACTGGCGCACGTCTATCGGGCTGTTCGGGGCTGCGCTGGTGGTGTTGCGGGTGTTTGGGCTGTCGTTTTTCCCGGTGGGCATGGTGTTTCTGGTGCTGGGGCTCGGGTTCCTGGGCATCGGGCTGTACCGCCGCCGGAGGTTGATTTCCAAGGATACGCATGCGCAAGCGCCGTACTTTGTAACCAGCGGGGGCACCGTGCTGCTGTCGGGGGTCATGTGTCTGTCAGCGTACACGGTGCTGCTGGTGCTGCTGCTGAGGATGTAGGGTGATGAGATGCTGGTCTGTGGGAGCGCATGTGGCAGGGATGTGCAGGCTGTGTCTTTGTAGGGGTTCATTAATAGACCTGCCTACACACACAAAAAGAGCAGTCTCCTTTATCGCTGCTAGAAGCGTTATATTTAGGCCCTCTTTGGCGTGGGCGTTGCCTGCCAATCACAGCGCAGTAGAATATTCGTGCGAGCCAGACCCTCTGCCAAAGTGCACTGAGTGACACTTGGCACGCATACACGACTACTGCTGAGGTTTCTTTCGTCCTCCCCTCTTCTCAAAAACCAAGAAAATTATATTTTACTCCCTCTTTTGTCTCCTCTGCATTCGCATACCCTTTTTATTTTCCTGTCTATATACCCTCACACCCTCTCCCAAATGTATCCGCCGCAGCCCCCCAACTACGACGCCGCGACCGTCGAACAGGTACGCCAGGAGCGCATCCGCGCGATCAAGCGTCGCTACAATATCTCGCTGGGCCTGCAAATCGCGTTCACGGGCGTGTTTGCCGCGCTCCTCGGGTACTACATCTGGCGGGACCGCGACAACCGGCGGCGCACGGACAGCTCTAACCTCGTGTACTACAACAGCAACTGGTTCTCATGGTACATCGGCCTGCTGATTGCCTTGCTGGTAATCGACCTGCTCTGCATCTTCTTCACCTTCCGCAACCGCAAGCGGGCGCTGGCGTGGCTGACCAATCCGAACACGCCGCCGCACATGATCATGGCGGGCATGAACCCCCAGTCAGACTACGCCGAGGTCGTCGTTATTCAGCAGCCGGTCGGCTATGCTCAGCCCGTGTACCAGAACTACCAGCAGCCGCCGCCAATGTACTCGCAGGCGCCTGGCCAGCAGCAGCAAGGCGGATTTTATATGCCTCCGGCGGGCCCCCCACCTGTCCACCCGGGGAGCTCTGCCGGCGACAACAACAACAACAGCAACGGCGCCCGCGGTCACTTGGAGAAGCCGCTGATTTAGACACTATTCCTCCTCGTTACTTTTTTCTTTTTTTTCTCCTCCGAGTATATTAGTAGCGAGAGAAAAATTGCTATATATGTTGCATATGTGTGGTCATGTGGCCAATATGAGAAAAAAATGCTATGGATACATGCTTTTCCCCTGCCCACTTGGCTGGCGCTTGCAATACGTGCATTTGGTGTTTGTTGAGTGGCTCTCAATATGTACAATCGCTGCCATTTGACGCTGAGCTAAATGCCCGCTGTTATCAGCCAGCGAGTTGGGGTAGGTAGGAACTCAACAGCCTTGGTACGGGTTTAGAGCAAGAATTCTGCAAAACGAGATATTCCAGTAGGGCTCACTCTGCTGCTGCCGCCGTTTCTGATGCCGCTGCTGATGCCGTTGCTGATGTCGTAGCTGTGGAGCTTGAAAACCCCGAGTGGAAAGAAGCAATATCCTAATCTCGGGTTATATTTTTAGCTTTGCCTCCCATTCCCTGGCTTTTGGCGTTCGCTGCAATATTCTTAGCGGATGTCCACTGAAAAGACTTCCACTCTCTTGCTCCAATATCTACCACGAAGGAAATAAAATAAAAGGACAAGGCATTGGCAAACAGCCCTCTTTTTCATATGAAGGGGACCGCTACTTTATTTGCGACCCCCTCTCTCTCCCCACGAGTACTAATGGACAGGAATATACTAGGGGTGGGTCCTGCGACCCTGCCTTTAGCGGGTGAGTGGGCCCACCCCCCAAAAAATATTTTGATCACTTCTTTTTTTCTCTCTTGGCTAAGTGGAGGGACGAATATGCTGCTAGCTTAAATATTCCACCAGTTTTTGAGGCGAATATGAGTCGCCGCGATTCTTCCTTCTTTTGCACCTCCTTTCTCACCTTTCCTCTTTTTTGACACTCACCATTTTGCAAAAAAGCTTTGAATACGGATATACTTTTCTACTCCTTTTTTAATCTGTTGTATCATTAGTGTTTTTTTCCAGTCACAAATCTTTTCGTATGGCATACAGCGAGAAAGGTAGGCATCACTCCCCGCACGTCAGCGGGAGGTGCGCCCGAGATGCCGGGACACTTGCAGAAAACAAACTCTAGCCTTTTATCTCTTGTGGAGTGTTTTTTGTTTGCAACGAAGCGGATGCCAGGTCCACCTTTCTGTTGCCTGTGGGAAACAGGGCCCAGTCTAGACACTCTATATTACTGCGTGGTATATCTGACGTCCTTAAATTGCTGTCCCTCACTTTGTGGAACAATCGCGGCAACTGGCGCCGTGGTATGCTGAAGAACCTCCTTAATCCGAGGCACATGTTCCTTATTTTTTGTCTTCGCTTCTTGTTGTTGCACGTCTGCCTGATTGTTTTGTTTATTAGCCGATGGCGACCGCCCCTGTCTCTCGACGGGCAGCACTCGCATACGAGATTTCCACCCTACGTAGCCATATCAGGCAATGATATCGCGTATAGCCGAGTTTCGAGCATTCCATGAATGCCGTGTTGAAAAATCATACTTTGGGGAACAGCTATTGTTGTCCACAGTGTGTGGCTTGTCAATATTTTCACTCGCCATATTATCTGGACAGCAATGCCCTTACCCATGACCAACTAGCCTATGCACTTGTCGATGGCCATATAGAGCTCCACCGCCTCCATTGACTCTACTATCCCTCCTGCTTCCCCTCCCCCAAATTCACTTGCTAGTCATTGTTGTACACTTTCTGTGTGGGAGCCGTCGAAATTTGCACTTTTGACAACTCCTATGCGTCGTGGTACTATTGCGTTGGGCATATACCGCTTTTGTATTTTTAGAAAAAGAAAAGCGCGCTTGATGCCTCTTCTTTTTTTCTTTTTCCGTCGTTCATACTCAAGCATTGACATTCGCCTATCATGCATCGCTTTGGCGCTCACACCTCTATCCCCATGTTTACACATACTGTAGAATTGCAAAAGGCAAAGGAGATCCTCGAGAACTGCACCCTGGTGTCGCACAGCACCAAGGGCTGCTACTCGTCGCGCATTGCTCTGTGGATACATTTCTGCAATAGCAAATATAGCGGCGACGACATGGTCACCGAAGAGCGGCTGGCGTCGTACGTCGAGTGGATGGTCAATTCGGGCGCTGCCGAGCGCATCCGCCAGGGCTCAACGCATATCCAGCAGGTGCTGCGCAACCAGCTGCAGGGCGTGCTGTGCTACTGGCGCATCCAGACCGGCAACCGACCAGACCTGCCGGACCCGCGCACCGGCCGCGTGTTCTCGTCAAAGTGGAACGAGATTGTGCAGCGGTTCCCGCGCGAGGGCCGGTCGCGACGCAGCGAGCCCATCTACGGCGCCTACCGCAACGGCGCCGCCCCCCCAGAGATGAACGGCATGCCGAGAAACGGCTACAGCAGAGACATGGCTGACGGGCGGCGCGGGTCGTCGTCCATGCACCACGGCGGCGACAGCCCGTACCAGCCATCACAGTCCTCGCAGTCGTCGTACCAGTACAATGGCTCGCAGCAGTCATACAGGCAGTCGCGGCCCCCTGCCAATAGCTCGCGCGCCTACAACCAAGCGCTCCAGTATGTTGAGAGAACGCATGCCGGCGACCGGCACTACAATGGCTATGCCCCGAACCCGGTGCGCACGCGGACCGTGGACTATGCCCACCAGGAATCGTCGGCGCACCAGGATACACGCACAACGCCACGTATGAGCATGACGCCTTCCGACAGCGTGGACTCGCCGGGCTCGGATCCGCGCGACGGCGATCTCCGCATGAAAGGCAGCGCATCGCCCCAAAACGACCCCATGCTTCTGGATAGCGCGATCGCTGGCCAGGTTCCAACTCCCATGACACCACCGGCCCCCCTGGAGGGCGAGGTCCCCGAGCAGCTCCCCGAGTGGAGCCAGGAGAACGCTGAGCCTGAGGGCCATTTGCTGACGCTTGCTGAGGACATCGTGCTACATGCCCAGTTTGTTAATGTCGACTCGTACCTGCAAGATCAGGTGCGTGCGCACCACTCGCTTGGCCTGGCGGCGTGGTTGGGGTCCGACATGCGGGCGACTCTGGCGCTGGGAGATATTGCGATCGAGGATGGGCCGGCCGCATCCTCAGTCACTGGGGCCGAGGGCGCACCGGCTAAACCAGTGCTATCGGCTGAGGGCCAGTCAGCCAGCGTTGCACAGCAGCCAAAATCTATCAGCATCCACATCCGCGACTCTAGCGTGCGGGACAGCAACAGTACCACCACTAAGCACAAGGTAAAGTGCGAGCTATTATGACGCTCTGTTTGTTCCTTTGCCCCAGTTCCCACCCTTGCTCTGCATGTCCTCTGCTTTTTCTCCTAATACGCCTTCAGTGCTATGCGCGGTGCGGGATTTGCCTATAGGCGAATATGCCAAAACACGTTGTGTGCATATTCGCCAATCTCCATCTTTCTCGCCGCACTTTTATTTTGACGAGTGGCTAAGGAATTTGTAATGCTGTTTGACTGGCCGGCAATCGGTACATATCGACTTCCCCTGCTCTCTCTGAGTGAAAAAGGGAAGTTGGACAGGTCGATCGCATTTCTTTTGGCAAAAACACATGCTCGCTGGGTTTCTGACAACCCTCCTGTGGAACTCTGGGCAGGTCCCCTGGAATACCCAAATATCAACCACGACCGTTGCTTTTCCTGCCCGTTACAAGTGCGGGGCAGCAGAAGCGTCCTTTGCGAAACGCCCAAGAAGGCGTTGCCTTTCTGAGCGCCGGCCCTCTCATTGCTGGCTGCTTGCATTTTGAATACCTTTGGCGTCACAACATCACTTGCTCAGATCTTCCTTCCTGGTGCTCTCGCTGTGCGTCGATTTGTAGGGAGTCGCTCTGCGCCATGCCAATCCGCTGCAGTGCTCGTGGAGCGCTCTGGCTGTTGCACTGTTCAGGCGCTGGCACGTACTGAACGAGGAGATCCCTGATTTCAGCACAGAGGACTGGCAGTCTATCAGAGTGTTTCCAGGACTGGCCCCGGACTCTGTGTCAGTCGTCAACACGCTGTTCCAGGAGGTGCTTTCCTATATTACGCCCGAGAGGTAAGTCCAACCCTGGCGTGCAATCTGCTCTGCCCCATGCGCGAATATGAAGCATATATTTGTGCATCGGATTGTATATTTTGATATTGGTCCGCCTGGCAAAACGAAAAACGCTGATGGCGGATCGCGGTTGGGCAGCGGGGAGAGCTGTTTTTTGGTTGTGCAAATCTCTTAGCACATCAACTGAGATATGATGTGTTGTCAGCGCTAGCGCTCCCCAACTTTTTTGCTGGCCCGGGGACAAATGCAAGCTCCTGTTTTTTTTCGCTGCCGTTGTGGATACTGCCTGTAAGAGAGCCCAACTGGGATCCCGTGGTTGTGCTGCCGGGCAAAGGCGGTGTATCAATATTGGTGTCACCCTTTTAGTCACTCGGTTATTTATCGCTGGCCCAGTCGCCTTACTGACTGTGAGGACCATTGGTGTGCTTGCCAGCCCGCATCTGCCTAGCCGTCTTTCTGTCTGTCTCTCCGTCTGCGTGTATGTGCATGTTTGTGACGGAAAGACATTCACTGGAACATTCGGAACTCGGCTGCTTTATCTCTGGGCTATACGTGGGCGATTTGCTGGATGTGCTATTCTCGTCAACTATACAGCATTTGCCGATCTCCGCCGCTCCCATGTTCTCCTAGTGTCGCAATGGGCGTCAAATAACAAGGGCCAATAATGAAGACGATTGCCCACCTTTATCGCTCCCTCCCCGTTGCCCAAATACTTTCCGTCAAAAGGTGCTGGGATTTTTTTATTAAACCGGATGCCAGCGGGTTTCTTCACGAAAATGCCTCTCACTCATACCCCAGGCCCAGCCAACCACCAGCCGTGTCTGGTACTACGACCCTGTCATGTTGTAAGCAAGCATATTGCCGATTGACCCCGTGTAAAACAACACCATGTAGGCTTTCGGGCACAAAGGCAATGAGCGGAGTTGGCTATTTCTTTGCCGACGCCCTCACGCTCATCAAGCCCACCGTTGCCGGCGTCAAGTGCCTGGACTGCGTTGATGCCGTTGATGCCGGCACACTCCTGCCTGATGTTCTGAGCGCCCTGGTCCGCATCAACGCTGGCTTCCCGGCAGAGGGCGAAATCAAGACGCCAGGACGGTTCGGCATCGTCCCGCCTGTTCCTTTGCAAAAAAAGGTAAAGTAGCCGGGACCCTGGAGTATATGCCCGATGTGTTGCTGCGTATGTTCTGTTCGCAGATTGCAATATCTGCAAATGCCGCTGCGGCAATTGTTCGATACATGTCGCGCCGGCAATTGGCTACCTGCACGCCAGCGGTTGTGTCATGCTTACCGCATCACGACATATCCCCTTTGTTGTGCCTATCGGCCATATCGCATATATTTTGCTCTGTGCCCGTCGTTTATGCCTCGGCACTTTTATCCTTTGCAGCATTTGGTTGGGGGACAGGCATGCGGCGGGGCTGCTCGTCTATTCTGCATGGAGCACTTTCATTGTTTGGTATTGCCAATTGCGCCAGCTAAACAGCCTTTTATGTTTGCGCTTGTTCCGGTAGATCTTCCCGTGGGTTGGAGGCGTCCTACCAGCATTGTTCCTGGGGGACAACAATGACCAGCAGCGCTCAGTCACCCGGTTCCTACGCCTCCTGCGTGAGCTGCGCACTGTTCTGCTGCAGGACATTGCTGTCCTGCTCGAGGTCCCAGCCCTGAGCGACCATGTCCACAAGCATGCTGTGTTCTCGCACAGCGTCTTCAGCTCGCCCGAATTCGCAGCATACCGCGAAACCGTGCGCACACAGGCCAGCGACGAGATTAACCAGCTCAATGGGCTGATCACCGAGTCAGTCAAGTGGGTCTCCTCGCGCAGGAATAGGCTCGTGACGACCTCGTCTGAGCGCTTCAAGCCAACCGCCCCGCGTCTCGAAGTAAGGTACGAGCCGCGCCGGATCACCCAGGATATCGAGGTGGCCAATGCCAACGACAACGAGCGCAAGCGCCCCCGCAAACAATCTCGCACGCATGTCGAGTATGATGCTGATGCTGTGGCTGCTCGTTTGGCTAAGCGCACACGCCGTGTCTATGATGCTATTGCCAGCGGCAGTGGCCCTGCACGGCGGCAGCCACATAGTGCCGACGACGGTGCCGGCGAGGTTCCCGATAGCAGCAGCTCGGAGGATGTGATGCGGTCGGTGAACGACCTGCGCATGGAAAACTCGGAGCTGAAGCTCAAGCTGCGCAAGCTGGAGCTCGCTTTGGAGCAGCACCAGGTGGATGTGCATTCGTGGATGATCAAGGTTGAGCGGTCACTTCGCAGCCAGAACAGCCCGAAGCAGCAGGAAAAAGACCAGGAGAGGCCGGCGACCCAGCTGAATCCGGCTGCGTCTCCAGCTCAGCCCGTTCAACCGCAGCAGCAGAAGAAGCATATTCCATTCTATCCCATCGGACAGGGCCCAGCGAATAGCCACGCGCAGACATCGTATGGTGAGTCTACCAACACAAAGGTTGTGTCACTGCCGAGCATCCAGAGCCTGAACCAGTTTGAAACCCCAGTGAGTAACGACAGCAGCGGCAATGACCGCTACTTTGGTCACCAGTCGTCGCCTGCACCCATTGCCCCCTCTGCCAATGCCCCGCCCGCTGAGGCCAACGGAATCATGAACCACGGGTACCCAGCACCCTCCAGTAACAGCCGCCCATCTCACGCGGCCGACATGCTGCCGAACAGCGGCAGACACTCGCAGGCCCAATTCCAGCAGCCCTATAGCCGCTCGCCGCCACCCCGCGGTCTGCAGCTGCAGCTTCCGAATCCGACCTCCAGGCAGCACCAGATGTACGGCCGCTCAAGCGGGTACCGCTCACCGCCGTTGCACCAGCAGTACACTGCCCCACCCCCACACCAGGCCCAGCAGGCTCCGCCTCCGCCTCCGCCTCCGCCTCCGCAGCAGGCGTCGCTCAGCCACGGCCACTACAGTGGCCATCACTACAACCAGCAGCAGCATCAGCAGCAAGTGCCGCCGCAGCAGTATCAGCCGCAGCACCCGTCTGCAGTTGAGACCAGCGAACCCCAGTGGTACCACAGCCAGCCCGAGCACCAGCGCCACCAGTATAGCAACGGCCCGACGTCGCCCATCCACCACACCAACCGCTCGGCTTATTAATTTACCTCATATCAGTGCTAACGTTATATAATCTTAGATGCTTGTGCTTTTCGAGAAAAAAAGGGCTTATATCCTCTTGGTCTACCCAGTAATCGGCGTGTTCAGATGCGACCTCGCCAGCTGCCCACTGCGCCCTGGCGAATGCTGCAGATCCAGTTCAGCGGGCTGCGGCGGACGCAGCGAATCGGCCAAAGTAGTTGGATTCTGGTGAAATGAAAACGGGTTATTGCTACCAATTCCCGCCAGCGGCACACCCTGGTTTGTTTCTCTCTGTTGCGCTCCTGGCTCGGATTTGCACGCCATCCGTCTGCTGCGCACAGTCAGCCAAATCACGCTGATGTCTACCAGCAAAAGCAGGAATAGGAGCCCAGCGCGCCAAATCGCCGGCTGCATACCGGCCAGGTGCCGCAGGTGCACAAAATAGTATATAAGGAGAACAAGGTACAGCGTTGTGAGGCCTGTCTGCAGCCAGATCGAGATGTCGTAGCGCTTTTTTCGCAGGATCGTCTTGCGCGCACCCACGGCTGGGGGCCCGGAGGCAGCATAAGAGGATGGACCCTGACTAGGGGCAGGGACTACGGGTGGGTATCCAACCATTGTTGTGTAGAGTTTTCAATAGCGCAAGTACGGAGGAAAGAACAACTGGAAAAAGAAGACTGAGGTACCAGCGGCAGACTGTCGGCTAAGTAGTGCACATACATACTAGTACGTGCGGGGTGTCGCCCCCGACTCACCGGAAAATAGCTCCTGAAGCTGACCCATGTACCTTATAATAGCACCTGTACCAGGGTGACTATCGCAGTAGCACATGTCTATCATTAGCACAGGGCTATACTGCCATACGCTTTTCTTTTCTTTTTTTTTTTGAATATACACATTTATTGTCACAGGAACATTCACCGGTTGCGCCATCTGGGCACAGCCATTACTACAAGTGCAGCCACTGAAATAATGAATGCTGGCACACAAAATATTCCAAGCAGCATGGCGCGTTTGATAAACGAGAAAATATCTACCCCGAATATAATTTTTG
Source organism: Linderina pennispora (assembly GCF_002104995.1). Classification (NCBI taxonomy): domain Eukaryota; kingdom Fungi; phylum Kickxellomycota; class Kickxellomycetes; order Kickxellales; family Kickxellaceae; genus Linderina; species Linderina pennispora. The sequence continues at coordinate 176,725 of NW_024468253.1, read as the reverse complement.
CTGCCTTAGTAGGATTCGTCTTGTTTTCGAGTATATCATGCTGAAAGTGTGAAATTTGCACTAGGTAATGCGCCATGAAGCCAACGCCAACCAGAGAGGCAACAGCCATTACTGAGAAGGCGGCAATGACTGCGGGGTTGTTCCGCTTGAGTGCTGGCTCTTTAAGGCTTTCGTCGGAGTAGCTCACAGAGGTAGGTTTAATAATATTGGTGAACGACATTGTCTATAGCTTGGAATGATGTGGATAGTTTACTTGGAGCTAGGACGAGTCCAGCGCATCGTCTACTTTTATATGGACAGCCGCGACGATGGAACGCAATAGTAGATTGCGCACAAAAAGTCTGTCAAGATCTTGGCAGACTTGCCGTTGCTAGGTATAAGGATTCCGAATGAATACAGCCCCCACAAAGGGCGGCTTCCTGGAATTCATGTATAATAAATTCTGGCCATTGAGAAGATGCTGCTAAGGAATGTATTGGCAAAACCTGATGCTATGAATTTACATGCTGTTGGACTGAAACACGAACTAGGATCTTTTGTACTTTACGAGATAGATTATTGCTAATATCAGACAAATTCCAGCGACCGATGCATTTATGCCCACACGTGCCTCGTAGTACGATCTGCTGTTGCTAAAAATGTGGTGACCCCATCCAGTTATGTATGTGCCTGTCCTATCTGCTTCAAGCATCCGGCTAATAAAGTAGCCCATCAGACCCAAAGTGACTAGTGCAGCAGCGAGGAAAAAGAGTGCAATGTAGAGGGGCCTCTTGTCCTTTTGCTTTGGTGCTTGGAAAACGATTGCCTGCGGGCTGATGGGTACAACGTTGTGGGAAATTGGTGTGTTAAGATGCGACATGCTGAGGAAATAAATAATGGCAAAGTAGTATACGGATACTTGCTTGGGATACCTGTCTGCCACAGGGGTATGGTGTGGGTCACAGTCCATTTTATAAAAACCCTGGGTTTACCAATCGTCACCCTTTTGAGTGTGGAGATATTTGGATGCGAAGGAATCACCTACGCATGTCAGTAAAAATAGCACAAATCAAAGAGGCCAGCTCTCATTTTAGCAGAATGACATCTATTTTTAGAATTTTATGCAGCTTGAGAAATCCGGAAGCTCTGATATCTAGATCCATCCCAAAGCCACCATGGCCTATCTAACTCTGACTGTATATACCTTGGCAATGTTGTAAATGCAAGAATGAAGGGAGCATATCCACAACGAGTGTAGAGTTTGTGCGACGAATTAGTTGGGCTACTAATAAATAACTACAAGTAATGGTGAGGTAAGATGTAAGTACTAGTTACAACATTGGTGTCAAACATCTATGTGCCTCACGTATCAGTGATAGACATCACAGATATCTACTTACTATTGCACACTTTCCTGGCTGGGTTGCTGTTGAAATATAACCAAGCAACCACAAACAGTCATGGATCAAGACAGGTCGGGTCTCGAGTCATCGTCAGCTGAGCCAGGAACCAAGGATAACCGGTTCGGACATGATTTCTATTTATGTTAGCGTATATGGTCCTTGTAGATAGTAATAACAGCATATTCACGATTACCTTGACACCATCTGCAGACAACTATATACTTCCGGCACCTTCGGCGGCATGTCGAGATCCCTCGTCTTGACAACCTTTCCCAACTACTTGCTCACTTTAGTATATCTAACTCCACCTCCAGAGTACCTGCACACGTCTTAGCGATACCTGGTTACCAGCTCCTATCCTGAATCCAGGCCACCCCGTCCTTGTCGTCATGACAGGAACCGTACATAGTACTGTTCAACTGGATTAATAAACTGAACTAATTCTTAGGCCGAATGATTATGTAGCACAACACGCTACGTTCACTAAATCTGAAATAAACTGTGGTTAGTCAATTGGTCGCCGACCTTTCATCAGATATATGCCATGCCACTAGGATTGTTCCATCGTACCCAAGGCGGCTTACTGAGATTGGTGCAGCTTTATCTAGGGTCATGCGCAGCTTAGCTAAGGGCTCCGTATGCACTTGGTATTTGCTTAAATACTCCTCGCCAGCACCTAGCAGCAGAGATTTCTACTGGTTTTCCAATATATTTTTGTGAACTTTTAATATTGGTTTTATCAGCACATGCGTCGTTGTACTACTAGGAGAATACACCACCTGATAAATTTCCTAAATATCTTGACTAATGTCAATTGGACATGCACTGTTTATTCTCTTATTTATTTGTGATCCATTATAAGCACTGCTAAAAAGAAGGCATCTGGTTCCACATATATTCCCGTGAGCACTCTTTCAGAAAGTTGACAATATACAATTGAGCTAGGAAAAGGAAGGCTGGCTGGCCTCCTTAAGCCAAGACATACGTGTATTCGGTTTGACCTATTGTGGCGTAGGAGCGTATCTGTACATCACTTTGCGTACCCACCAGTACATATGGAACCTGGGGCTAGGGCTCGTTGAACCATCCCACAGTTGCCTCCCTCAAAATCTCAGCCACACGCACTCTCCCCCCTCCCCTCCAGCGATTGTTCCCCAAGATGCAGAAACTGCATTGTTTGGAAGCTCGCATGCCACTGCAATTATGTTAGAGGCAGGTGCCAATAAAAGGCACCTATGCCTCCAGCCCGCTAGAGGTCCATCATTCTCACCTTTTATCATCCTTCTTCATCCTTCTTCATCCTTCATTGCGCTATAATGTCACAGTTCATGAATTTGATCACCTCACAGGTTATTCCCTTAACCTACGTCGATGCGAGTATTTCTGTCGTCAACTCTGACATTATTTTGTTCTACGAGAATACTGCCAGAAATGCTGACTTCCTGAACACCAGCGTACTCAGAGAGGCATTCTACAAGGCATTGGAGAAGTTCCCGGTATATCTTGGATACCTTAGACAGCGCGCGGACAGAGGACTCGCAATTGTCATTGACAAGGACGACCTGAATATGCCAAACTACCTCGAGTCAACCTCGGATATCCTCTTTTCGGACATCAAATCCTCCAGCTACAACCCACGCACCTGGCCTGCTGGGTTGATGACTACCAGCATGACCCCAGTTCCTGACCAAGCAACTGGCCAGATAAAGATGCTGCATGTCCACATCGTCAGGTTTCGAGAGTCATCTGGGGTGGCCATATTCATCAGTAGCTGCCATGGTGTCACAGACGGTACTGGGTTCTACAGTTTCGTAAATCGCTGGGCTGATGAAACGCGAGCTTTGATGACTGGAGTATCTGCGCCTGAGATAGCTGTCTGCTTTGATCGTGCAGTTCTTGTCGGTGACCCTACCGACGCGCGAGCTGAAGTCGATAATCTCCTCCGGGTTAGTATTACGGACCTTCCGCCAGCAGCAATAGCCTTGACATTGCTTTCCCCAATGGAGCGCAACAAAGTAATTCATTCCAGAAGGCCAAATGCTGACCACCAAGGCTGCCTCTACCGGATCGGCCATGACAAGCTTGAGTATTTGCGAGATGGTGTACAGAAATGCACCTTGGATGGTCCCCGGCTTTCAATTAACGATGCCCTGAGCGCATTGATCGCCAAGACAGTGTCTCAGGCACAGTTTGCCAATACGACTGGACTTATCGACCAGCCAAGCAAGTCTGGCGATATGGCACACCTCCATTTGACTACTATCGCATGCGATTGCCGCCGCCATCTCGGAATATCTGATATGGGTTATATTGGAAATGCTCAGTACATGTCTATGGTGACAAATCCAGTCGAGAGAATCATCCAGGCAACGACGTTCGAGACGCTGGCTGAGGCTGCAATTAAAATCAGACACGCCATTAACCGGGTACAGGCCCCACAGATAAGAGCCTATATTGATATGATCAACCAGCACTCAGCCCTATACATGGGCCCAATTACCAGGGCAAAAATGTATGGGCTACGTACAACTATATCAAACCAGTCTCGGTTTGGACTCTACGATATAGATTTTGGATATGGAGCTGCAGACTTTATTACTAGTCGCCCCGCTCGACTAGCCAGTATGGTCACTATCCTGCCTACTCGCCCACCAAGCAAGGATGTGTATGTCTCAATTACTGACACGCCAGCAGTGCTTGAGAGCATCCACAGTAACAACTTTTGGAGACGCTTTGCTGATCTCGTCTACTAGAAGAACTATTTGAAGTCAAAATCCCAAGCCACTCCTATCTCGCTATTAACCAGATCGGGCACGCTCAGAATCGGACTCAAATAGGCCAGCTGGCTCCCCTTTTCCTTTCCTCACTCACTTTTTAGTTCCAATTTTCATACATTCTTGTGAACACTCCCTCAAGGCTAACAAATACCATACTAACGGTTCTAATAAGGTTCTATCAAACGACGAATATTTATTGGCACAGAATGGAATATCAACGGGAAACTCTCCTGTGCTTGACAAGAAAAGTGATTGACATAATCAGGCTAATAGAAGTGAAGACTGCAAGTAGAGCAATACAGCCTGCATAGTATGAAGGTTTATTTCGTTCTTCGTCTTCTTTAAGGGCGTACGTAATTTGTCTTTTATCATTCTTCACTTGTAAGAACCTGTGGATGAGGTAGCCCATTACGCCCAAGTTGACAATTGAAATACCAAGAGAGAACATGCTGAAGAAGAGATATTTTCTGTACTTTTTGGGTGGTACCTGGATAATGGTAGGCGGTGGTCTACCAACACCATAATCAGTAGTGTATAGTACGTTAGCGTGTGCCATTATATCTAGATATGAGATAATTGACTATGACTATTCAAAATAAAAAAGTTCACAATATTATTATGTTGGTGTGCACCAGAGTCCGACCTGGGCTGCACTCTCACTTTATACCCTCCAGCTAATTCTATGTTGTGTTCTTTGATGGGCGGGCGAGTCGTATACGCATGTCCGCCATTACGTAACGCAGACAAAAATAGAAGAAATCAGTATTTGCCAATACCAAGTGACCTACTTTCTAGACTTATTGGATCTTGCGCTATCAAACAATATAGCTGCTAGCAAGCAGCTAGAATATCGTCATCGTAGTAGCGATAAATGGCGAGCAAGGACTATGGCTGATATTTGTGCTCAGTTGGCACAAAAGCAGGAGCAGTTTTGTGATAGATTTATTCTTGGACCACCGATGGTTTCATATTTTGTTGAGTCGATTGCCTCGTAGCATATCGATTCCTTCTTCTTTTGCTATTTCATTTTTGGCCAGTATCTCAAGTATCTTCAACCCAACCCTCTTTCGAGCTCTAGAAACGCTCATATCTCTACGGTACAATACTTTGTTGTCATTCACGTTGCTGTCTAGGGAAGATGCAGCCACAAGTTGTCCGGATCGCTCCTGCTGCGAGTGCCCAGTACGTGTCTACATCCATCAGTGGATTGTGACAGAATGAGCGCGTAGATTTTTTTTACTGTGTCGTTGCCCCAATACCAGCTTCTCCATTGCAAGCCATGCTTAAAGGTCGTCCTTTATTTTTTAGGAATGGTTATGACCTGCAGATCATTCGAATGTTCGGTCTTCAGAGGTACTGATTTGTTTCGGCGCCTCCAAACTGGATGACCGACAGCTAGTCCCCGCTGGGCTATTTTTAGCAGGGGTGTGTTCAATTGGATGGCTGCTGGCTTACCTAATTGTGTGGATAGATACAAAGCCAGGTATTCAGGTCAAAGTGGATTCATGCACAATGCTGTGTATACCCTCTCACTAACAGTACAGCATCTACAGTAGTTTGGAATTAGCTATTGCCAAGGGCACTAGAGCGGCTGCAGAGGGATGTATTGGTGGCTACATGTATGTTGAGAGAGCTGCCTGGCTCTTAACTAAAAGATTAGGTTACAATAATAGAATGAAAGTCGCGACTTTCTTTATTAACGATTGTTATAAACACGAAATTAGGCATTGGGCATTTTCATCTGCGCTGGAGGCGGATGGTTCGGCGGAGTATACTGCTCCTGGCCCTGCTGCACCTGCGGAGCGGGGTACGCGTACTGCTGATCCGGCTGAGGGTACGACTGGTTCGGCTGAGGGTACGGCTGGTTCGGCTGAGGGTACGGCTGGTTCTGGAACTCGGGCTTGGTAGCGAAATGAGTGGTACTGGTGTTGGGGTTTTGGACAGCCTGCAGCCAAGGTGCACTCGGGTCATTTAGAATCCGCATGGTCTTTTTGTACGAGACAATGACGCAGATGATGCAAATAAGGCCAATACCTGCAGCTGCACCAGAAATACCTGCACGCGTAGTGAAGTAGGTTTCGTTGTACCGGTAGCTGTATCGTCCCCTATAGTAAATGCGCCCCCGAGTCCCGAAATACTGCGAAAGATAGTATCCTAGAAAACCGACACTGACAAGAAAGCCGATAATAGAGGTGGTAAGCCCATATGCCAGCCTCTTTTTGGCGTTCTTGTGCTGCTCAGCGCGCATCTCATCGATCTGCTCCTGAGTAAAGTACGGCGTGCTGCCAGGCTGAACATAGGTAGCCATTGTTAAGTAGAAGAATAGCTGCTGGTGATAGGCGAAGGAAACGAAGGAAGGGAACGAAACGACGTTGGGAAGGGTGTTGCTTGAAGATGGAATGGGCGATGCAGAAAGGCGCACAGCCGTTAAATACAGCCTCCCAACCACCTGCTGCGGCAACACTGCGAGCGCTGGAGCTAGAAAAAATCACGGTAGGAGGGACGATCAGCGCTTAAGCCAGACGTTGCAATCCCCAAATATTCGTCTATGGGCGAAAATTCAAGGAAAATCGGTAAATACGAGTTGCCGTGCTTCTAGAAGGAATAACGTGCACGGATTGACTGATTTTTTCCTTTCAGAGGCAGAGGATGACAAAACGGCTGCGGTGTGTGAAAAGCGCGAAAAGCGAATCTGGCCCGAGACAAGTCACTGGGCTGTTTGGCCTCAATCTGCTGAAAATAGAATGGCTGACAGTTGGCAGCGAGTGCATGCATGCTAGGTGGTTTGCAACAGCGAGGTGGGCTATCTGGCTATTGCCAAAATGGCTTTTTTGTTTTTGGGCAAGCGACGAGAAGCAGTGCATTTCCAGTTCCATTCATTGTTCTTAAGGATCTTAATACCCAGTACCAGTTGGATGGTACTTTTAAGTACCCAGTGATTACCTAATACACTGCTCTTTGCAAATTTCGAACAAGGGCACAGAAAAAAGAAGTAGATACCAGTTATACACCAGGGATGTTGTAGAAAGGCTGTTTACGGTCAGGAGCCGTAGATACTGAAGCAAGCGGTACTAGGAGCTGTCAGTAGGCGTGTCATCAGGAACAACAACGATCTTGTATTTGCTCGGATAGTTCCCACTTCTTTTCAGACGCTTCTTGGCTTCACCAGAGAGAAACAGCTCCGGGGGTGCATCAGTTGCACGGAGCTTTTTGATGTACATCATGGTTCCTATCACTTTCAGCACTATGAAGAAAAAGATAATGGATCCAGTGACAAGAATCCCAACGCCAGCTCTACGGACTATCTCATTCTGAGCATCCGTCTCGGTCAAATCAGAGCCACGGCGCTTCCGACCAGCAGTCGAACCAATAAGACCTCCACCAACTATTCCGAATAAAAATGCTAAAATTGTGAAGCAGAGGGTGCCTCGATACTTTTTTTTTGCTTTAATCCGCTTAGCACGGGCACCTTCAAGCTGCGACTGGGTGAAAGTAAGGACTATGGGCTCGCTAACCATCATAATAAGAGGGGAGTTTGAATATAAGAAACTGTCTGGCAGGAGACATATAGTCGCAAAAGGGACGCAACCCTTGGTTCTTATTTATCATCATCAGCCCACTCCTTACACATAATACCCGGCTGGTCCTTGTGAATTCCTTCTAGAAACATGCGCAAGAACGCATGTGTTCAGATATTTTTATAGTGCCAAGACAAAGCTAGGTTGATCATCACTGATGATGAAGGCAAGTTTATACAGGTACTATTGCTTACTAATAAAAGCTAGCGTATATCGTTGAACTAAATTAGCATGTGAGAAAGAGTGAGAGTTGACATAATTGCTACGACATGTATAATAAGAGACAAGTTAGGAGGTATCCGCCGTAGGTGCATCATCTAGAGCCACAATGACAACAAAGTTTTTGGTGATGATACCCTGCGCCTTTAAGCGCTTCCTGGCTTCTTTCGCGAGAATGAACTCTGGTGGAGTATCAAGAGCGCGGAGCTTCCGGCGGAACACAACACGCATTCTCACCAAGACAGAGAAAGCTATAACTGCTACAAATCCAACAACTAGCAATGCATAGCCGGCCTTGATAGTCTTCTCAGTTCTATTGTCCAAAGCGATATCATCAGGTCTACGTTCTGTCCTGCCTCCAGTTATGAGCTCAAAGAGAATCCCGGTTGCAATGCAAGCTACAGATAAAATGATAGAAAAGCTAAGAAAAACCATGGCCACTGTTGCTAGGGTAATGCGTTTGGAGCGAGCCTTCTCAAGCTGTGCCTTGGTAAAGGTGAGGACTGTTGGCTCCATCGCTGTCAAAAAAATTAAGGATATAAAAAGTGTCTGCTAGAAGATACATTTTCCTGCTTTGCGATTTTTCCAAGACGCATTTATATCTACACACCCCTTTCCTGTGCAGTAGTCTTGAGAGGGAGCTGTGAGCTATCTCCAGAGGTATGCTGGGTGTGCATCTAGAAAGGTATTTATATAATGCCAAGAGTGAGGCGCATCGGTGATCTACGCTGTTATAGACCAGTTTATAGCCAATTCTTCCTTTATAATAGACAAGTACGTCCACTATCCAAACAAGGGCAAATTTGGGAGTGGGGAGAACTGACATTTATTTGTTGTGTATTTGTCATCAAGGAGACCTTCAATGTGTGCTATCCGCAGGTGCAGTATCTGGAATTACCACGACAGTGTAGTTCTCTGCTGTGCTGCCTTCTGTCAGCAAGATCCTCTTAGCCTCCTTCGATAGAATGAACTCTGGTGGAGTATCAAGTGCACGGAGCTTCCGGCGGAACACAACGCACCTTCGTGTCCAAACCGAAAACAGTATTGCGAAAAGAAACCCGAGGATAAGGAGGGGGATACCAGCTTTGAGCATATTCGACTCATACACATTCGTCTTGCTCGAATCATCACCTTCATCAAACAATCCCCAAGTTACACCTACGACTACAAATGTTAGCCCAAGCGCAAACACAGCCAAGGAAAGGATGATAAGCAAACCAAGGACCACCAAGGTGACTGTTATGTTCGTAATGCGTTTGGAGCGGGCCTTTTCAAGCTGCGCTTTGGTAAAGGTAAGCTCTGCTGGTCCCATGTCTATCAATACAATTAATGAAAACAAAAGCTTGGTACAAAAACAAACAGCACCTTGCAAGGCTCCACTGCAACATACGCCTCTGCACTGCCTCTTTGATCGTCCTAAAAGTATTTGCTAGTTCTACACAGATATTCTCTTTTTAGATACCCAATGATGTGCATTCACGATATACGATGAAGGAATTCTTGATCATGATGAGGGCATGGCCCAAACTCTATGATCAAGAGTAACTAATCACGGAACCTACTGCTTGCCAGATCAAGTTAGAAAGGATCCAGTTCCGGATCTGAATCTCTGGATGAGGGTTGAGCATCTGGTATCTCCGAGCCGTTGGGCAGATTGGCATGGCGTGCATATGAAGTGCATGGCTAATATTAATGTGTCCACATATGTACTAATTGAAAACCGAACCTTAAACGCGGTTGCCTCGATCAACCCATTGTCGCCAATCGGCTGCGCAATGCCAATTTCCCCTTCCCCAAGTTAGGCTTCACGCGGAACTACATTTGCTAACCCAGTACGCGTTTCCTGCGCAGAGCCGTGTCACCAACCCACCCATGTACTGCAGCAATACTGCGGCTGTTGCGGAGTTCCAAGTGGGAGTGCCATGATTGCTAGATGCTAAGCCACCCAGGAGCTGAGTAGGAAGACAATCACAACACACTGTCGAATTTATTTAGTCGCAAAGAGTGTTCAGGACAATGCCTAACGGATTCAAATGCTACTTCTTGGTGCCAGGGGATTAAAAAAGACAGGCAAGTGCGGTATAGCCGCAGTTGCAGGAAATAGCAGCTTTCTTGTATATAGGCTCTTTTGGTCGGGTTTTGGTCAGGTGGAGCAGAAGGCAGTAGGGTGGGTCTCGAAATCTTCACGCGTATCCAGTAGCAAATAAAGCCGTAAAATAAGTACATGACTTTTGCAAGACATTGTGCAATACGCCCTATGTTGCAAGAGCCCGCGACGGAAACCGCGCGACCACCAACAAAAATCGTCCCCTCTTTGAAAACCAGCAGTGCAAATAAAGCTGGGCGCGTGGTCGCCATGTGGTGCAGAGCCTTCCATCCCTCCCCTCCCTGCCAGCCCGCCACAGACCGACTGGAGGGACGCATGATGCAATGACTGCTAATTGGCAGGTGACTCTAGTACATGACCCAGACTCCCCCGGTGACCTTGCAGCCCACTGCAAAAATAGCAGGCGGCGAAATAGACCGAGGTTTGGCATGACCGAAACCGACGAAAGCCGAGATTCTTCGCTTGTACTCGTTGCAACAATAACTAAAAAAAAAAAAAGCTTGCGCCTCGTCTCAGAAGTGCCATGCTTCTGCCCAGGGGACACCCCACTTTGCGAACGCGTTTGAATAAATTTCGCAAACACCAAGCTTTTTATCTGGTTAAGGCAGAAGATGGCTTATGAAAAGCAGTCCGCATATTTGGATTAGGCCATATGTTTGTGCTGTCAAAAGAGGCCCCAAAGAAAGCGCCAAGGGGTTCTAGCGGCCAATCCTTCGCGCCATATGCACGCGTTTCTTTTTGCTGACCGGAAAGGCGGTGTTTGAAAAAAAAAAAAAAGCTGCCCAGGGTACTGTCGTCATGGGCAAGGGTTGTCTAGGCAGCCTAATAATAGGTTAGTATTGCATTTCTTTCTGGGCATGGCGAATGCGATATTTCCCTTGCAACTTCGCCAAGGCTGGGTGTGGGCTGCAGGACTGATACATGCGAATTTGCAAAAAAAAGGGAGCAGGCAGTAGGCAGGAGGGGAGAGACGTCGAGCGATATGAGGTGAACCACCTCTCATTGGCAAGTCAGGCAGCTGACATGAAGGAGGAAAACAACAAGCCTCATGAAAAAAAAAAAAAAAAGCTCATCGTTCAGCGTATATCCCTAAATTTTTGCAGCCCATTCAGGCATTTTACTCCACACATAGCGCAGCGTATAGTGCGCAACCTGCAATATTAACGCCTGCGGAAAGCATTATTTTTGCGTCAAGCGATGGAAAATAGAAGGGGGTGGTGGAATCAAGCAGTAGTGTTTTTGTTTGGCGGGGGAAGAGGGCACCCAAAAAATGCCCACTTGATCATGGGAAGCGCATGAGTTGGAACACGACCTTGTTTGTCTCTCGCGCCCAGCCTTCGCATACATGGGAGAAAAGCAACTCAACTGTGAATTCCATGCCCCGGGTAACTTTCGGGTAACAGCGGGGGGTTGGAAAGTTTTTTTAGCATATCGATATGCCATGTGTGAAGGGAAGGGGTATAAATATTCGCACTTTATTCCTTTCCAAATTCACAATACGCTTTTTTCTTATTCTAGGCATACCCCTCTCTATTCCTCCTTTTTAATACTAATGGCCTCGCTTATGCCAGCATACCCGATTCCGTCCGATTACGTTTTGGCGCGCGGACTAATCGCACGCAACGACCGGCGGCGGCGCAAAAGCGACGCGTCCAATACACACCGGCCGGCCATGGCTGCTGAGCCTGCAAGACGCAATACATTTGACATACAGCATAGCTCGCCGGCCATGGGCGAGTTCTGCCCGGTGAACCAGAGCAAAATGTTTGTGCCGGTGATGCTGATGACGCCGCCGACTTCGCCGGTGGCTTCGGGGTTTTTGGTCGAGGGGCTGGGCACGCCGCCGAGGCTGTCGCTGAGCTCTATCCCGGAGATCGACGATGTATCCGAGGACGAGGACGACGAGGTGTTCCATGTGCTGGAGCGCAAACGGATGAGGTGCTTCCGCGCGCGCCTTATTCGGTTTTGAATCCTCCCAAAAATTACTACTAGCTTCTTGTCAATGCTCCTGTATACTACCTAACCTTATTTTATCACCATTTATCATCGTCCATTTTGCAAACAATCGTCCCATGCTCCATGTACGAGCCACATGCTCAGTGAATGAAAATAACGTAAAAATTTCATCATAACACGCAAAGATCCTCTTCAAATGACTTTCTTTTTTGCCGCATTCTCCGCTCTGGCTTCTGCATCAAATGAGCACATCTTGGGCACATCTTCGCGGGCACCAGGCCGCGGCAGCGGCTGCGGGTACACCATCAGAAGCGGCACCTTAGTCGCCAGTGGGCCAATGGCCCTGGTGCAGCTTTTCTCCAGCGACATGTTGAAGACTGGCTGGCTATTTGTGGCATCAGACGACATTCTGCGGAAATGCATCGACCGCTTGGTGGTCGTCTGGACGTCCAGGTCCGAGTGCGAGCGCAGGAGCGAGCCCATCTTGCGCTTTTGTCCGCGCGAAGCTGCCATGCACCCGCTGGAGTCCGACCCGGGTCGGCCGGTGTTGGCAGCGCCCGGCGACAGCGGGCTGGGCGGCAGATCCTGCGACTCGGCGCTGTGCAGCGAATTGGCACACGACCACGGCTGCTGCGACGACTCGACGGTAACGCTCTGCGTCATCTGGCTGTCGTCGGCGTCCGGGTCCAGGACCACAAAGTCGTCGCCATGCAGTATCCAGACGTTGCCGCGGCGGCGCGCGCCCAGCCACGGGTGGGCCAGGGCTGCGTCGACGGTGATGCGCTTCTTAGGGTCGACGGCCAGCATACGGCGCACCAGGTCCATGGCGCCGGGCGACACGCTGTCCCAGTACGGCGCAGGGAATGCGTACATGCCGGCGATGATCTGGTCGCGCATGGGCGGCGGCGACAGCTCGTCGGAGAACGGCGGGAAGCCGCATAGGCAGATGTACAGCACCACGCCCAGGCTCCACATGTCCACCTGGCGGTCGTACTCACCCTGCGTGCGCACCTTCAGAACTTCGGGGGCCACGTACATCGGCGTGCCGCACACGGTCTTCATGAATGTCTGCTCGCCCACTATCTTGGCCAGCCCAAAGTCTGCCAGCTTGATGCGCAGCTGCTCCTTGTCTGCCAGCAGGATGTTCTCCAGTTTGATGTCGCGGTGTACCACCCCCAGCCGGTTCAGGTGCCGGATCGCCAGCAGCAGCTGCAGCAGCACCCGCCGCGTCTCGCGCTCCCCCAGGAACTCCCGCCGCACAATCTCGTCGAACAGCTCGCCGTCCGCCGCCAGGTCCAGCACCAGGTACAGCTTGTCGTGCTCGCGGAACACCCCATGCACCTGCACAATCGCCGGGTGCCGCACCCGGGACAGAATCGACGTCTCGATCTGGAAGTTCTTGTCCATTTTGCGCCGCTTCTCGATCTTTGTGATCTTGTTTCGGTCGATGATCTTGGCCGCATACCGCTGCCCCGTCACCCGGTTGATTGCCACCTTGACCTCTGCAAACGCTCCCTTGCCCAGGTGGTCCGCCAGCAGGTAGCTCTGCTTGAACAAACACGGCTCCGTCCGGTGCACTGCCAGGTTCTGGAACACGAAAAACCGGTCGTGGAAAGAACTTCATCCCCTTGCTCGCCTGGAACCGCACCAGCTGGATCTCATCCCCGTCCCGCAGCTCCACCGGCTTGCTCTTGCCCACACGCCGCCCGTTCACAAACGTCCCGTTCGTGCTCGTGTCCTCCAGGTACACCCGCGGTGGCGATGAAGACACGCGGTAGATCAGGCAGTGGTGGTTGCTGATGTGCGGGTTCTGGATGCGCACGTCACATGTCTTATGCCGCCCAATATGGTATCCAAAGCTACCCGGGCCACCGTCCTCCAAGGGCTGTAGCTTGGTGCGCTCCAGCAAGACTGTGTCGTAAACCTCAGGGGTCAGGGATAGGAGGACGCCCCACACGCTCGACGGCACCTGGCTTACAAGAAGCTGGTCCTGGAACAGCTGGTTGAGGTCGTCCATGTCGTCAGCAGCCTCCTGCGAGATGGATTCCTGTGAAATAGGCATGACCTGGGAGCTCATATGGTCTAGAATGCTTTAAAATAGTGTAATAAGTTTAAGGGGGAAAACGACAAACGAGAGAGGATAGAAATAAGGTTATTTTGCGCTGGTAAAATAGGTGAGGAGTTTTGTGAGTTTGAAATGCGAACGGGGGAAAGGCTATTAGACAGGGAATGCGTGGTTAATACAAAAACATCAGGAAGCAGAAGCAAACAGCAAGTTTACAAAGTGGAAACGAGAGGACCTGGGCTGTTTTGCATCACGGCTTTGTTTACCGGTCCCCTCCCTAAAATTTTTCCCCCAGCATGACACCAGAATCTGCGACGCGGTTTAGGCGCGTGTGCCGGTTAAGGCAACACAGCACGGGATGCGGTGATTTGCCGGAATGCTGTGATTGTGGAAAAGCAGCAGCAGCGCCGTTCCCCGATACCAGTCAATGCAAGTGACTGCACTAGATAATTGTTTATTCAGAGACTACGGCCCTCAGGAACAGGCTCTCATTCTTACAGCCGCGACCGCTTGGCAGTGAACAGCGCCTGGATGGCGTAGACCTGGATCACCGCAACCACAACCACGCACAGGCTCTCGAGCGCCGAGAACCACCACACCCGCGACTCAGTCGAAGCGACCGTGGCGAAGTTGCGGTTCTCGCGGGTCCTAAAGTACTTCATGAACTTTGTGATCTGCTGCAGCTCGCTGGCAATCGACACGATGCTGTTGGCGACCTCGTCGCGGCCCACGCGCTTCGAAATGTCGTCCGGCCGCGCCTCGTCCTCCACCGAAATGTCAAACTCCACCAGCTTGTCGGCAAACGTCGCCAGGCCGTTCTTGAAGCAGAATGCATACTCGCCGCTCTGCGTCGCCGTGAACGTAAAGTCGCCCTGCCGCTCGGCCTCGCCAGAGTAGATTGCGCGGTTGTTCGGGCCCTCGACCTCAAAGTCAATGTCAAAGTTGCCGCCCAGCTGCACCTACTTTGTGGCATTTGGAGATTAGGAAATGCGCTTTTCCAGTTTTGCTGCTGCTGCTGCCTGGAGGTGGGTGCTGCTACAGGAAACTTACCGCAAAGTAAAAGTTGATCTTCTTGCCCGGAGTGTCGACCATGGCAAAGTAGCAGGTCTTCTCATGCGACGCAATCCACTTGCGCAGGGTCACAGCATTGACCATCGCCAGCATGGCGAACAGAAACACGAGCTTCTTCAGCATCCTAATTTGAGGTTTGATTTTGAACGTGGAAAGAGAGGCAGCGAGTGAAATGATGAGGGATGGAAGAGGGGGGAAAAGCTGATTTCTTGCTGAATTTGACAGAGCGTGGACTGAGTTTGTAAAATGCCAAAATGCAAAAAGAGCGCGAAAAATGCTGGGGCCAATCACGGCGGTCCAGCGAAAAAGCATGCACGCCAAAGCCCGCTGGGACATAAGAGGAGCTAGCCAGACGCCTGGACTGAGCACAGCTGTACTTTTTTCCTCCAAACCTCCATTTGCAGCAATGAGATTCAGCAAGGGTGCATTTTTCGCCTGGACTGGGCGTCCTGGCCACACTGCTGGGCTCGGGCTCGGCCGACCTGACGACAAAGAACGTCAAGGTAAAGGTGACCGAGCGCACGGGCGACAAGCTCCTGGACCAGACGCTCCAGTACCCGAAGCAGTTCGCTCAGGTGCCGACACTGCAGGCAACCACGCCGCTGACGATCACGTTTGACGCGCTGGATACGGCCAAGAAGCCGGTGGAGCTCGACCAGGCGTTCGTCAGCTTCCAGCACAGCACCACGGGCGACGAGTTTGCGTTCCCGGCGAAAATGTCCAAGACCGGCAGCTACAAGATGGACATCAGCCGGAAGCTCTTCCGCACACACCTGGACGGGTCGCCGGGCGAGTACAAGATTGCGCTGGTCCTGGGGTCGTTCGAGCACGGTGGGCTGTTCTATCCGCTGGGCAATGTCAAGGTGGGCGGCAAGCGCACGGCAGATCATAGGGTCGTGTATGGTGCCCAGCCCGAGATCCACCACCAGTTTGCACAGCCGCAGAAGATGCCCAATACTGTGGTATCGCTGGCGTTTGCGGGGCTGACAGGAGCGCCGCTGCTGCTGCTGCTGGGCGTGTGGGCGAGGCTGGGCGTGAATGCGAACAATCTGAGCAAGGAGCCGGTTGGATCAGCGGTGTTCCTGGGGCTGGTGGCGGCGTACATGGGGCCTAGGCAGTGGCCTACTGGGTGGGCGTCAAGCTATTCCCGACGCTAACGTACGCTATTGTGCTGGCGCTGCCGACGTACCTGGCGGGACAGTACACGTTGTCAAGGCGGATTGAGAAGAAAATTTGAGCAGTTTCTGAATACGAACAGGCACTATTCTAGCCACAAAACAGGCGATTTCGGGATACCCAGGCATCAGCCCCACATGGCCAGGGCCGAACGGTGATAAGAAAGCATGTTCACGCTGGTGTGTCTTGTCAACACGGGGAAAGAGCCGGTTTCTGTCACCCTGTCGCAGGACGAAAAAGAAAAAAGTCACCTGTCGGTGGAGTGGGGCGTCGGGATCAGGAAAAGTGTAAAAAAAATTTTCATGGGTGATCGCTCTTGCCCCCTTTGCTTTCGCCCGTATCTCGTCGCTGTATCTCTTTCTCCTTCCCTTGTACTCCTGTTTATCCCCCCTGGTATCTAGAGCGTGCTTTCTATTTATTGTTTGAATTGAGGCAATTTGCAATTTTTGAGCTTTTCCCCTGTTCAGATACCTTACCTGTTTGTTGGCTCTTTTTCTTGTGAATTCACAGAAGAGCCTGTAGAATCAGTCCTCCACTACCAACGGACACAGCAATAAACTTGGACCGTCTCAAGAGCCTCAAGGAGCAGATGCGCAACGCCAAGCTGTTTGCGGGAACGTCGCACCTGGTGCTGGCGGAGCGGGTGGCAGCGCACCTCGGGATGGAGCTGGCGCCAGTGAGTCTGCGGCGGTACACGAACCGCGAGACGACGGTGGATCTGGGGTGCTCGGTGCGGCAGAAGGACGTGTATATTCTGCAGAGCGGCTCGATGTCAACCAACGACCACCTGATGGAGGTGCTGATCATGGTGAGCGCGGCGAAGCTGGCGAGCGCGCGCAAGATCACGGTGGTGGTTCCGTACTTTCCGTACTCGAAGCAGAGCAAGAAGAAGAAGAGACGCGGGGCGATCTCGGGCAAGCTGGTGGCAAACATGCTGACGGTGGCAGGGGCAGACCACATCATCACGATGGATCTGCATGCAAGCCAGATGTCTGGGTTTTTCACGATCCCCGTGGACAACTTGTTCTCGGAGCCGACGATCGGGCGGTGGCTGGTGGACAATGTGCTGCGCGGCGACGACGAGAACAGCGTGGACAAGACCGACCTGGTGGTGGTGGCCAAGAATGCGGGTGGGGCGAAGCGCGTCACGGCGCTGGCGGACCGGCTCGGCTCGGCGTTTGCGCTGATCCACACGGACAATGCGCCCAGCACGCGGCCGTTCTCGCGTACGCCGTCGACGGTAGCCCTGCACACGCTGCCGCAGATGCCGCGCGGGCCAGGCATGTTTGCCGAGGCCGTCAGCGGGATCGTCCCGGCTCAGTCGTCGCCGCTGCGCGACCTGGACCGGCAGGGCTCGGAGGTTGATCTGGACATCCGCACGATCCCGGAGACCTCGTCGGGAGACGGCGTGGATCAGATCGCCGAGGGCGTGCGCAAGGCGTCGTTCCAGATGAGCCCGACGCTATCGGTCGACGCGGCTGCAGAGCCCGAGGAGCTTGATCTGGCAGAGACTGCCAGCCCGCAGTCGGGCTTTGAAATCTCCTGAGGTGCTGAACCGATCGGACGATGACGACGACGACGAGTTCGACGAGGGCCAGCTGATGGAGATGGTCAATACGCCGCTGGAGGAGCTGGCGGATCCGGCGGACGTGTCGGTTTCGCGCAACGCGCAGGCAATCGCACAGGCCACGGCGGGCATTGCCGAGCAGCACAAGAAGCGTCCGCAATCCGCTGGCCATGGCGGTGGAAGGGCCGGTGCGGCGGAACACCGGCGGCAGCGCAGCGAATCTGCACCGCATTGTGTCGGGGACGCACCTGCAGGCCGATCCGCCGGTGCGGCCGCCGATGGCAGTGACGTCATGGCATAAGAAGCGCAATGCGCGGATCACGCTGGTGGGCGACGTGCGCGACAAGCTGGTGCTGCTGCTGGACGACATGATCGACCACCCGTCGTCGTTCCTGACGGCGGCTGAGCATCTGATGGTCAACTGCGGGGCACGTGCCTGTGTACATTGTGGCTGCCCACGGGCTGTTCAGCGGCACGTCGCTGGGCGAGGTCGAGATCTGCCCCTATGTGCAGAAGGTCATTGTCACCAACACCTTCCCCATCCCCGACGAGCTGACGTCGGCGTCGTCCAAGCTGGTGCAGATCGACGTTGCCCCGGTGCTGGCCGAGGCCATCCGCCGCAACCACAACGGCGAGAGCATCTCGTACCTGTTCAACCGCAACCCGTGGTAAAAGCCAAGGGGAAAGATCAGGGAATCAAAAAAATATCACCAGCCCCCTCCATCTAGCTGATAGCTGATTTCGGTCAGCCTCCCGCACTCTAACTCCAGCACGCCCCATGCGTTTCAGTGAAGGTATCAGCTTTTTTTTTTTCTACCTGTTCGGCTGTCCGTTTTTCTTCTTTATTTGTTTTCGAATCTCGAATTATTAGAGCCTGACTCTTTAGCAAAGGAAAGCCCATGAATTCTCGCATAGCCGTTTCCAGCGCCCGCCGCGCCAGCCAGCGCCTGATCCAGCGGTCGCTGAGCACCACACGCATTGTGCAGCAGGACAACGCCTGATGAAACCACCACGCACTTTGGGTTTAAGACGGTGCCGGAGGCGCAGAAGGAGTCGCTGGTGCGCGGGGTGTTCTCCAACGTGGCCTCAAACTACGACATCATGAACGACGCCATGAGCATGGGGATCCACCGGCTGTGGAAGGACCATTTGATCCGGAAGATGTCGCCGTCGCCAGATGCCAAGCTGCTGGACGTGGCCGGGGGCACGGGCGACATAGCGCAGCGGTTCCTGGAGTTCCAGGACCAAGGAGAACCAGGGCAGCGGGTCGGTGCATATGGTGGACATTAACCCGGAGATGCTTGGGCGAGGGCTGAGAAGCGGTTTGCGGCAAGCAAGTGGATGCGGGAGGGGCGGATTGGGTTCACGGTGGGCAATGCGGAGAACCTGGAGTTCATTGACGACGCGTCCTTCGACGTGTACACGATTGCCTTCGGCATCCGCAACTGCACGCACCCGGACCGGGTGGTGCGGGAGGCGTTCCGGGTGCTGAAGCCCGGGGGCCGGTTCATGTGCTTGGAGTTTTCGCGCGTGGAGAACCCGGTGCTGGCGAGCCTGTATGACTTTCACTCGTTCCATGTTATTCCGCGGCTGGGCGAGCTGATTGCCAATGACCGCGGGTCGTACGAGTATCTGGTCGAGAGCATCCGCAAGTTCCCGCCGCAGAAGGAGTTTGCACAGATGATCCGCGATGCCGGATTCACCACCATTGGCAAGGGGTACGAGAACCTGACTTTTGGCACAGTGGCCATCCACACAGGGTACAAGTTTTGAAGCGCGGGCGGTGCTGCCCAACAATAAATCAATAGACGGTGTGTAATGCTGTATTGCCCGCATGACCTTGACTTGTTCTCCTGTTGCCAATATACCGCTGGGAAGGCCAGATGATGCGCTGCCTCTTGCTGCAACATTTGCCTATGACTTAATGGGGGAATTGCAATATTCAGCCTGCACATTAAGCTCTGCAGTAGTGCAGCCCAAAAAGCATTGTTTTTGCCTCTGGCCGCAACGAGATGTGGATGGAAATCCCTCCTCAGAGCACCGGTCCTCAGAAAACAAAGGGAGAGGCTGGTCGGGTGTCAGATGTTCTGGTGAGCCTCCCCCAATGGTGGATGAATGATTCGTGCTATTTCCAGTGCCAACTCGCAGCTCAGTACCAGAAATAGAAGCGGACACTCTTCTAGCCCATCCCTCCTCTGCTCGCTATTATTTTCCACCCATGTTATAACTGCATTATTTTTATAATACCAATAATGACACGGCGGTTTTCTCCTCGCGAAGGAATCCTCGACAGCGCGCCCACACTGACCGAGCCCTGGCGGACCTTCGCATGCCTGGTGCCCTTCACGGACAAGCAGGGCACGCCGCTGCTGATGTCGTACGGCGGGACCACTTCGGCCGACCGGGACCCCCTGGACTCTGCAGCCAAGGGCCTGACGAATCTGCAGATATTCGACCTTTCCAGCAGCAAATGGCAAGGGCCGAAGACGGACAATACGCCGAGCATCGGACCGGTATTGCCGGGCTGCGGGTCGTCACCAGACAACATCTGGGTGTACAATGCGCAATACGGAGTCGTGGGCAAAGAGGCGACATCGGTCAGTCTTCTGGACAGCGTGCATGCGAGCTGGAGCGCGCCGACCATGCACGGGCAGCTGCCGGTGACGCGGTTCGGCGCGGCATTCGCGACGGTGGGCAGCAAATTCTACATGCACGGCGGCGTGCCCCTGAACGACAAGAACGAGGCGGACTCGCCGCCCACGATTGCCAATAACCTGGACATTCTGACGCCGTCGTCCATGTCATGGACGTACGCGAGCAACGGGCCAGCGCGCAAATACCACACATTGTGCTATCTGAGCAAGCCCAATGTGGTTGTTCTGTTTGGCGGCGCCGACCAGAACATCAACAGCTACAATGACGTCAAGGTGTTTTCGGTGTCGGGCGGCTGGGAATTACTTGCCGAATATCGACACGTCGCAGGGCGAGCCGTCCGAGCGCGTCCTGCATTCGGCCGTGTGCTCCGACGACACCATGTATGTGTTTGGCGGCCTGCCCAGCGTCAAGGATGCCCCAACAGACCGCAAAGTGTGGATGCTCAAGGCCGAGGGTGGCTCGTTTGTGTGGTCGCAGGCGCCCATCTCCGATGCCGACTATAAGGAATGGTCCGGCGCCACGCGGCGGCCATGCAGCAGCCATCTACGATAACAAGATGTATGTGTTTGGCGGGATTGTGCCCAGAGGCCAGGACAACGACATGTACCAGTTGGATCTGAAGAGCTGGCAGTGGAGTGTGACGTCGGCAACAGACAATTCGGCCGACTCGGGCTCCAGTGGCGTGTCCTCCAAGGTCGTTATTATTGCCGCGACCTATCTCGTCGGTGCTCGGCCTGATCGCCATTATTATCGCATCGGTGGTGTTTTACCGCTGGAACCGCCGCAAAGGCAACCTGGGGTTTTTCTCTGGACGCAAGCGCCGTGGTAGCAATGCCGACTCCGACAGCGCGCACTCGGCCGAGATCAAGGGCGAGACCGCTGCCAGCTACTACCAGCGCGACAGCGCCTACCAGGATGTCGGGACGCCCGCGGACCTGTCGCCGGACACAATTGTCAGGCAGCCCATCGGTGCCGACTACAGTGACGCGTACGCCGACCCGGACAAGTTCCGCCGCGACGTCGTCGCCCACAACTACATGCCGACGCCGCACGCCAACCCGTCGGTTGAGAGCAGCGTGGCGTCGTTCCTGCCGCCGATCATGACTAGCGAGAGCCCCCGGATGCTGCCAAACGATATGGCGGGGCTGGGCGAGCCCTCGCCTATAGTGACCGGCACTCCGATGACTACCAGCGAGAGCGTGGCGACCGATAGCGGCCTTTTGGCCCGGAGCAAGTCGCTGACGAACAAGCCGGCCGAGTCCGTATCGTCAGTGCTTTCGCCAACCATGACTGCGGCCGACTTTTGGCCGCCCCTCGCTGGGCGCCGAGAGCATGCGGAGGCTGTCGTCGATTATCGACCAGCAGACGGCTTTCAATATGTACGGCCCGGAGCACAGGCGCTTCGAGGACGAGTATCGTCATGCCGAGGCCATTAACCAGATCCTGCTGTCCGGGAAGCCTATCCCGGCCTGGCTCAGAGACGCAATCAAGGAGGCTGAGAAGAGCGACCTGCCTGCCAAGGGTGCTGGGCCTGCAAGCAGTACCTCGGACGGTGACACGAAACAGGCTACCAGTTCCTTTACCATTGCCAACAACTCCAGTTCCTGAGCAGCCACTACTTTCTTATTCAACGCTTTTTTTCCTTTTTTGTGCAATACTCGCTCTTTTTTTATCCCTCAGTCGCTGTCCTCCCCTATGGCGTGCCCACCTAAAATATTTGTTCGGCTTGTGTTTGCTAAATGTGTGGGGATTTTAAAAGCTATATTTAATACTGAAGAGAGAAAAGGGAATAGACGAGTTGCGCAAGGGTGTTTTCAATACGGCCGTCTGTGCAACTTGTCAGAGGCTGGACGCTACCTCCATAGTGTAGTCTGCAGTGGGGCTCTCGTTGGTGCCTGGCTTGCTGTAACCTGATTCGGCTGACATGTCGATGTCAGGGACAGCCGCAGCGGGCGCGCAACAGGCTGACTGTGCGGTTGAGAAGAATGACGGCCGCCTCTAAAAATATCCGTCTATATATAATCTTCTTTTTTCTTGCCGCAAAAGGCTTGGCATTTCCGTCTAAAAAGAGTTTGGGCCTTGGTACTGGACATGCTCTGGAGGAGCAATGCTCAAGCTACGGCTTGCGAAAGCACGCATATCCAGCATTTTTTCCATTTCTGCATGATGTTTATTATTTCTTCACCGTTATTTGTTGATGCCGCTACATGAGGTGGAAAACACTTCATTTGGCTCAACAATGCCTTTAATATCCTCCTTGTCTTGGCGCAAAAGTCACGCTTAACCACCGTCGATCTCCGCCGCCTGTTTTTAAGGCGAATGGTGTTTGTCCAGCCATCTTTCCGTTCTTTGCGGGATAGGATGGACAGGGGGTTATAGAATCGTCTCTCACATTTCCTTCTTTGGAAAGATTTCCTCCCCCATTCCTCTTTGCTGGGACACTGAGAGATGCCCGAATTGCTTTGCTCATAGGTTGGTGCTTGAAGCTGCGTCCCCACCGCCTCCAAACATCCATTACCTGCCACAGTGGCCTTGCAAGACTGGGCTTATACGTTTGCCGCCGAAAAACGCGCACAGAAAGAAACGCAATGCCCTGGGAAGCGGTTTAAATAGCGCTGAGGACTGCCCAAAGGGATGCGGGTCCTTCCTCCAGAAAGAACCCGCGGATTCCTTTTAGTCTTTTTCTCGTACCAATCCAGCTGCCTATATATCCACCTTGTATATTATCGTCTAGGGGAGGAAGAGCTCAAACACGCAATCTGCTCACTTCTTTTCGTCCATCTCTCTCCACACACCCTCTGCCAAGACTAGCCCAACTAGCCAACAAATGCTGTGGCTTCCTCTCTCCCTGCTCGTTCTGAGCGCATTGGCGCACGCCAGCCGTCTGCAACCGCGCATCATGGGTGGCCGAACCGCCAGCAAAGGCGAGTATCCGTTCGTGGTATACATGCATAACGGCGCCGAGAAGACCTTCTGCGGCGGGTCGATCATCGGACAGCAATGGATTCTGACTGCCGCCCACTGCATCAAGACCGCCAAGGCCAACGACATAACCGTATACGTCGGCCAATACAACTACAACCTGGATCCGTCCAAGGCGTACGCAGGTGGCCAAGGTCGTGGTGCACCCGCAGTACAACGACAACTCGATGGTCAACGACATCGCGATGCTGCAGCTCTCTACCAACATCACCTGGTCGGACTCGGTCCAGCCCATCGATATCGACACGGCCAGCGTTGGACGATGGCATCCAGGTTACCGCGCTTGGCTGGGGGTTCACGTCGCCGACCGGGAAATCAGCCTCGAAGGACTTGAAAGAGGGCCCTTTGACTACTCCAGTCCGTTGCCCAGTGCGGGAAGAAAGATACGCAGTTCAACGGCAATAACGGGAAACGCATTTGTGTCGCTGGCGATACTGGCACCGATACCTGTCCCGGCGACAGTGGCGGCCCGCTGATCCGCCAGGTCAATGGCAAGAACATGCTGCTTGGAATCACTAGCTTCGGAACCGCCGGCCCAGGTGCCTCGATCACGGTGAACTGCGGCGGCGCCGGCATGGTCAGCTTGTTTACTCACGCCAATGCCTTCCTGTCGTATATCCAAACAACCACAAGGTCCAATCGACTCGTCAGGCAAGGTTATCGGGTAAGTTGCATCAGCCAATAACTGCAGATAGGCGCAAAGCCCAGTAGATTTGTTTCTTTTTGCGTGCATTGACCACTGACCTTTCTTCACATTGCCATTACCCGTCTGCTAGGTTTGACGAATCCCAATTCAACAGCTCAGGTACGGGAACCACATACAACAGTTATACAACTTCTAGGGGCAGCAGCAATGGCGCTTCGAGTGTTGCAAGTGGGACTGCGGCTGCATCTGCAACCGGTAAGTCCATCGTCACCGGCGCTGACATTTCAACTGCTGTGTCCGCGAGTCCAACGACAGTGATGCGGTCCAGCAGCGCTCCGGTTGGTATGCCTTTGGAAAGCATGATCGTTTACAACGTCACACGTGTGGTTCCGGCTGCCAGCAGTGCGACATGGGCGGCTGTGGCCAATACGCCAGACACTGTTGTCGCCAATAGGTCTTCAGAGCCTGGGCTGCCTGGTGTCTAGCGCGTGCAGCTGAGATTGGAGGGGCGGATGAGACGATACTGGCAATACATGCTCTGTGATGTCTTACAGCACCGCGTTTTCCCCTTGCCTGCTCTCGCTATCGTGGCAGCGCTAGGGGTGGGCACAAAAGAGCGGACCGGGCAGATTCTCTTTCTCGTCTTGCAACTGCCCATCCTTTGCCCTCCACCACATGTAGATTATATCTTGAATATCCACATCGTTGTACTGATGTTGCACTGTCTCTTGCAATTGTAGGTGCTGCCTCGCATTTTTCCAAGCACTCTCTGTCCTCAAGTCTCCTTGTCATCATCGGCATCACAGTTGCCGCAACACTCTTCTAGCCAGCTTCTCTCAGCTCTGCCATCTTCCAACCCATTTACTTGTTTGAATACTAACTTATTCTCATCAGTTGAAAAAAGCGAACGAATTGGTTTTGCTCAGAGTTATGCCGTGCGGGGCTCGTTGGGGCGCATGATATACTGCTCGACGCGGTTCATCCAGTCCTGCATCTCGGCCTGCTTTTGCATGACCGTTTGCTCCAGACGCTGAAGACGCGAGCGCAGCTGTGCATTCTCCTCGCGCAGATAGCATATCTGGTTGGTGTCAACATGGTGCACACCCTCGTTTGCCGCAGCCGGTCCATCAGCATAGCGCGAGTTGGGAGAAGGCTCTTGCTGATGCTGATGCTGCGACTGGGGGACGTGCGACAACAGCATTCCGCTGGTCGCTGGCGGCGATAGCATCGGTGTCGAGCCCGGCTGCACAAACTGCGAAATTGGTGGCAACGGATTTCCGGACAGATTGGGACGGGCAGCGCTGCCATTGCCACCTACCTGCGGCGACCGCGGAGTCCGCTGCGACGGGTGATATGGGTGATGGTGCGAGTGATGCAGGGTGGCAGCCTGCCCAGGCGGAGACGAGAACCCGCCGCGCGGACTATTGGGATTGGCAGCTGCCATCGAGGGCGGTGTCAGAACCACAGGGCCGCCGCCATAGTCCCGCCGCCGCTTGGGCATCAAACTGCTGTTGCCATTGCTGCTGTTGCCCCAGTGCTCCATCACGCGACTGGGCATGCTGTGGGACACGCCCATGTCGTCCATCCTGCCAGCGGGCGCGCGGAATGAGCTCTGTACATATCCGGTGTCCGACATGCGCGGGCTGTCCACGTACGAGATCGAATTGCGTGCCATGTCGCGCTGGTTCACGGGCGGCGAGGGCGAGGTCGTGGGAGAGTATGATCCATGGGGCGACCCGCCCGCCATTGCATCGTCGTGCACATGTAGCTTGCTGATTGACGGCAACATGATTCCACCGTCCCCCAGCTGCTTTCCGTAATTGTCGCTGCGGCGCGATGCCATGGTGTTAATCGTCGCCTCAAGATCGTGTTGGAGAACCCGGAGTTCGTCGGCCGCCTCCACCTTCATGGTCGCACAGAACGCGTTGAACTCGGGGCTGCAGAATATAGGATTGCCCACGATGCTCGACATCTCCATTCCGCGCGGCAGCTGCGCAGCACAGCATTTGAGAACTGCCATGTCCTACAGTGTCACAGAGATGAAAAGGGGGTTTAGTGGCATGCATGCCAGTGAATCGCAGTCGACAGTACTCTGCAGCGCGAAAATTAGAAGCGAAATAATGATAGTCCCAGCCTCTGCGCTCCTGTATTCGCAAAGTGACGCTCATCACTCATCCCCATCTTTTGACGCTCCCTGTTTCTGCAAAAGGGATGTGCAAAACTGAACAAATGTGGAAGACTAAACCAAAGACAACGAAAGGAAAGTGGCCGACTCCACCAAACATCTCCAGGGAATTCCTCTCTGCAAATCCATGGAGCAGGGCATGCAATTTCCTGTCACCAAATGGAGTCGATTTGGCAATTCGAGTAAGCAGGTGTGCCTGGCCCATCACTCGCTGATAATGCGCCGAGACATGCAGCTTGGTTGGCTGGAAAAAGAAATAAGACGAGTGCCAAATGCCTGTTCACTTCCAGACATTTCCAGGTAGAGAACTGCTGCATACCAGCAACAAGGCTGGTATTGTCGGAATAGGCAGATTTGCTCCAAGGCATCACGAAGCAGACACATTGTGCCAGGGGGAGAGGGGGCAAGAGACACGGAGGATCCGCACAATTATCTGCTGTGTCCACCAAGATATGCTCACATATGTGCGATAAAAATAGAAACGGGCCGATGTGGGAGGAATAACATCCGCTCAGCAACAAATCACGAAAGCAATGCAAGCGCACATCACAGGCATGTACGCGGGTTGTGAATTTTGCGTATCTGGCCAAGGGTGGGAAGGAAAAACGTTGTTCATGGCCGAACGTTCCATATCGCTTGGAGAGCAATCGGACATTCACTGGGCGGCAAACGGACAGCTGGGTGCAGTAGAGCCCGCAGGCAAGTAACGGTGGACCCCGGCATATCCCTGATAAAAAAAGCAAGTGGCTCGCAGAGCTCCAACCACACTGCGCCCAACCAATGTACCAATGACCTACCTGCAACAAGACAATCCGCAGATCGTGGAGGAAGTCTAGAAAACGGCTGATGTTGCGCCGCTCGTCAACAGCCGTGTTCGCCGGCACCGTACTCTGCATCGTTGAGACCCAAGGAAAGATCTACAGGCGGAATACAGCGAAATATAGGTTAGCCTGGGGGGTGTCTCTTGGGCAAAAGCAGCTCATGCCCGCTAATGGGAACGACCAGCCGTCTGCTGACTAACAGGATGGCAATTAGGGGCATGATTTCTGTTCCATTTTGCGCCTCCGCTCCTTTCCAACCGCACCACGAAACAAATTGGCGTCCGGCACAAAAAGAAAAAGGATGGACATGCCCCGCTGGACACAACGGCATGTCTGGTGACGCATTACAGAGCACGCACGGATTCCGTGGCCCACAGAAGCAGGACGACAAGGCCAGGCGGAGGGCGGATCTAATGGCAGCTGGATCGTCACAGTCGTCAAAAAATAGAACATGCACGAAAGCGGGACCATGCCCAGGCTGCTGCTGCTGCTGCTGCTACTGCTACTGCTGCTGGAGAAAGTGACCCGGCAACCTGAACATGTCGCAGCAAAGCAGAAGGACAATCCCTGGTGGTAAGGAGAGCTGGATAAAAATACGAATTATGCACTAGCACGACGATGCCAAGTCCGGGCATGCATCCAATGGGACTACGTGGGCGGAAAAAGAAGAGGTGCTAGCACAACTAAATCTGCCAGCACGGAATGCACCAGCAACGCACGCTGCGGCATCAACGCACATAAATGCACAGGCGGGTAGGAATAGCAGACGCACTCCTTGCACC
Organism: Linderina pennispora; assembly: GCF_002104995.1. NCBI lineage: Eukaryota > Fungi > Kickxellomycota > Kickxellomycetes > Kickxellales > Kickxellaceae > Linderina > Linderina pennispora. The sequence continues at coordinate 148,756 of NW_024468253.1, read as the reverse complement.
GGATTTCGCGAGGCAGAATTCCGGGCAGGGCCTGGATACCCACCCCAAAGAAATGCGGCAGCTTCCGTTCTGTCCATCAGGACCAGCGGCGATAATTCAGGCAGAGTTTCCCATGTCAGCCAGAGAGTGCACCCACAGGCACATATAAAGGACGGTTGGGTATGTGATTGCCCATCAATTGGTGAAAGCAACACGCATGCATGCGCCGGATGTTTCTGTGCATGGGCAGGCTGAAATCCTGTGTGTGACATGTCTGCCTCCAGCATACGCAATGATCTGCATGGGCTGCCCCTCCGCCACCATATGCCGTCTCCATTGCTTTGCCAGGTCAATGCACACGGATCCAGCCATGGCTTGAGGCGATCGACATCAAAGGAAGCAACTTACCGTCTGCTGCAGTGACTCGGGCGGAATAACCTTGTGCCGCTGAATGGTGTGGTGTGGCTCGTAGTACCCGCTGTTGGCCGTCGACAGGGCGTAGAGGCGATCGGCAGCCTCGCCCTCGACCAGTGGCGCCAGGCATCCGTCGCCCGCTCCTCCATATGCAGAGCTGGGCCGACCAAAGCGCGCGTCATTGCGCTGCATGAGCGCTGGCCCCGCGCCCGATCCGTGGAAGCTCGACTCCCGAGCACACTGGAGGCCGCGCTGTCTGACCACCCTATTTGTTTTGGAGGCGAAGTAGGGATAGGATTGTCGGAATAATCAATGATAATGATAATGATAATGATAGTGAGGATGAGGATGAAGGAGCGGATTTGTGGATAGCCCATGGTGCAGCCCGCCGCACGGAATTTCTGACCCAGGGACAGATACGCAGGCCAAATCAAGCATCAGAGACAGGGAGCAGCGCTGCGACAGCTCAGTCCGGAAATGGCGCCTGACTGTACCACAGCATGAACTGCAAATCGCCATTTTACGCTGTGTTGTACCAGCGATTGAGCACATGTGGCTGCCGCCTCAGTGACCCCTGAGTGAACAATCACCGAAAGGACACGGCGATGGTGATGGTGGTGGGGGATCATTAATTTCCCAGAAGCTACTCCTAACAGCCCGGTGCGAGACTGCGTCTGGCTGGGTGATTGCGAGAGACCTAGCCTGCACACCCCACGCTGCAATTGGGCCCGCAATTCCGCAATTGGGCTCGCCTGTATCCCCAGCACACATAAACCACAAAGCACGCAGTTGGGGCAGAAACATGGGTGGCTCACACTGCGCCCATCTGTGATTGCAGATGGAGATTTCACTTGCCAGCAAAACGACAACACGTTACCTTTCCATGGGCAGGCGCTCGTCGGGCAGCAGGCTGTGCACGAAATCGAGCCTCTCGCCGATCGTTGCAAATCCCGCCACCGACGGCTCCATCGTCACATCGGACAGAACGCTGTTACGCCTATCACTTGACGGCGACGGTGTACGCGATCGCGGGGCAATCACCAGAGTGCCGTGCCACATCGAGTCCGCAAACGTCGGCGGCGGCGATCCAGCAATGTGCCACCGGTGGAACAGGAGCGCTGCCAGCGCATTCCACGCACAGATCAGGGGGTTGCGGGCGCGAATGACGCTGAACTACACAGCTCGGATGAGCCCCAAAGCGAGCGGGGGAGGAAAGTCGCGCGATATTAGTAGATGACGCAAATAATGCCTGTGACCCGTGTACCGAGTACGCCCGCATGTGAAACTCGGCTTATCAAATACCCCACTCTTTGGGCTAGTGGCTAGAGGGGCACCACTCCTTGACGCGAATGTTCCAATGGCAGGGGAATGCACCGAGACCACTGCTCGCCAGCGGTATATGTAAATGATCTCTGCAAAAACGGTCCGCGCCCATGGCACACACGGGAGGTCGCCAAATACAGCAGCACTGGAGTCTTAAAGAGGGATGGGGATCGGGTTCAGTGCTGCGGAACTCCGCGGATCCTGGCATAGAGTGTTCTGTCGAAATCGACAAGGTAGCGCTATAAGCGTCACCAATTTCAAGGTGTGTGGGAAAATAGGTGCTGACCTTGCTGACTCAGGTAAATGGGCCCATTTGGGGCTCAGGATCTCCTCTTCCCTCTTCCTCCAGGCTATGGCGAACCTAGAAGTGACAGGAGTCCAGGATATGTCACAAAGGTGTTGAAAGCGGGGAAATACAGGATCACATTCGAGACAGGGAATTTTTCCTACCCGGCGACACAAAAGAGCGGTTGTGGTGTTTGTACTAAAAACAAACACATAGGCAAAGGCCGTCTTGGCCAGCAGATTCCAGAAAAAGAGGGAGGCTGTTCCGCGTGATGCGGGGGAGGTGGAGGAAGGAATGCCAGCACAGTTGCATGCTGGACGGCAAAAGGTGTGACGGCGTGACATGGGCGGGATAGGATGGATGCTGGAGCTGCAGAGATGAGCGCATTCAAAAGGGCACAAACTCGCATCCGAATGCAGCAATTTAAAAAAGGACCGACGCAGCAGGCAGGGCGATGTAACAATATGCAAGACGAACAAATTAAGACATGCAGTGTGTCAGGATGTAGGGGGGTTGCGACAGTGACTGTGAACAAAGGCAGGAGGGCTTGGGTGTGGGAGTGGCAACGGCTTGGGGCTGTCGAGTGTCGCCCACACCCGGCTGCCAAGCCATGGCCAGCAAAAAATAATGGCGTCAATGCACAATGCCAATTGTCTGAACAACGCCAGGCTTACTAGACGACGCCTAGCAACACCGCAGCATGAGCGCCTCCTGCTCGATTTTCAGGACAATAGCGCCCATTGCTATGTCCGTCACACGCAGACTGACTACTTCTAGCGGCATTAGGCAGAGGATGACTGCGTGTAGCCAGAGTGAGCTTTGGGGCAGGCATATTGGGTGTGATCCACACTTTTAGAACTCGCAGACTTACCTGATAGCGAGCCCCGGGGGGCTTGTTGACTGGCGGCTGGCCATGTCTGGGCGTGCGCGCGCCTTTGGGGCTTCGTCAGCAGGGATACCCTGAGCACCGAGGACGGCAGCCGCGGTGCCATCGTGCTCGAAGCAAAGCCCACGTCTGCCAGCCGCATGCCCCAGCACCTCAACCACATCTACCCATGTCGAGATGGCAACAGTGAAGAGTGCGCGCGCAGTCAGCGCCGACCACGTCCCGCTGTGAAGCCACTGCAGCTGCCAGTCCATCTCGCACCGCTCGTCCAGCGCCAAGGTGAGGGGGGCTCGGTGACAATTGCTGCTGCTGCTGCTGCTGCTGCTGCTGCGATGTCTGCGGCAGCGGTAGCGGCGCCCGCGACTGGCTGCTTTCGTACGTGGGATATCGCTTGTACTGATAGCTGCCGTGCTGCTGGTATCTGTAGTCGGGTGCGTCAGTATGTGGTGGCACAGACGCCTGATGTGGAGACATTGCCAGGCTCACGCCCGGCGTCCCGGCGTTCGAGTCTCCACCCCGACCGTCCAGCAAATATGAGCGCGACTGGAATCGCTCGTGGCGGCGCGGGTAGCTGCGCAGGATCTCGTCCCACTTGGCCTGAAACCGCGTACCCTCCTTTGGCGATACGAGATCAGGATCGTTGCCTGTCTGGATCCGCCACAGACACACCACGCTGCCCAGATGGTCACGCAGAATGTCTGGCACATAGCTCTTCTTTGTATTGATCTTGTTGACCAAGTCGATCTCAAACAACCAGTCCAGATACTGAATCAGCCGCTCTTCGGTCACGGCATAGTCCTGGTTGCGCTGCTTGCAGTAGCGAACCCAGAGTGCCGCGCGCCACGCGTAGATGGAGCGGGTCTTCTTCGAAATAAACCCGCAGTTATTATAGAGCTCCTGCGAGTCTTTAAGGTCTACAGCTTAGCAAATGCCCGGACGGGCTTTGTTTTTAGAAACAAATAGTGCAAGGCCGCACAATCGCATTGCGGCGTTCTGTAGACGAGTAGGCCTGCTACAGCGTCTAAGCCCACCCAGCCCTCCCCTGTCCATCTCTGCCGGCAACAGAATGTAGGGCAATAAGAAAACAAGGCGCTGTCCGTCACCATAGTCTAACTAGGGTGGCGCTCCAGCACCACGTCTCCGGTCTGAGCCTCTGCAAATGAAATGAAACAGAACACGTTCATTTCTGCCCTTGGCCGAGAGTAAGCGGGTGACAGTCGCAGGGCGTCTGCAGTCATTCTCACTGCACATGTGCTGCACACACGGGCGGTGTATCAAGTGCACAGCAAGAATCTTACCTTGTTTTGAATATAGAGCCATGCTACCCATGTATGTATGTATATATGGTGTATATAGCTGATTGAACAAAAGTGGCAATGGGGGGTGTCCCTCGAAGGCTGTCGGTGATATAAAAGAGAGGTGGGAGTGAATTACTGAGAAATATGATGCCGGAGTGAGAAGGAAACCTGAAGGCGGAAACAAAAATAGAATGGATTTGAGCAAGGGGAAGAAGGTGAAAAACAATCGATAACGAGAAAATAAAAACTTGGCGAGAGGAAAAAATCCTAGAAACCCGTTTGACCACGGCTGCTCTCTGCGGTATATATAGCAGTCGCAGGGCTGGGCGTTGCAGACCACGGTAATGAAATTAGAGCAAGGTGTAAAATCGACCAAATAAAATAATAATTGGTGAAAAAGTACGGTGGCTTTTCAAAAGTGTCAGAGCGAATTGGCAAGATGTGAGATGTATCAATACTTGGAAAAGTACCAGGGAATATGTTTGCTAAGTGAATACAGCTAGAAATACAGGGAGAAGCAGGAGAGAAGAACGCGCCGCAGGATGCCCGCAGGTCGGGGTGCTATTTAAGCCTATTCCACATGCTCGCCAGCAGCAGTTCACTGCTAGAAGCAAAAAATCACACAGGCGCTTGCAAAAAGGGTCCTGAGTAGAATACGCAAAAGTTTATGCCAGCCAAATCAGTATCGGTCGAGAGAAAAAGGATTGGAGGGGGTGGGTCACCTACCCTGCCTGAGAGCCACACGCCAGCGTCCTGTTCCATTTTCTGCGACTGCAACCGACTGGCGATTGTGACATGCCTGCCACCATCATATCGGGGGATCGACGATCCTCAGAAGCGCACGTCTACGGGCCAAAAAGGGCGGCTGTGCACCAGTGGGTGATTTGCCCACACCACCTTTTCGAACCCGTGGGCCGTTGGCAGCCATCGGCGTCATGCCCTACCTGCCATCTTCCTCCCGCTCGGCTCCCGCTCTGTCCGTCTTCGCCTCTAGAATCGCCCACGAGCTTGGGCACCGGAGGCGGATGTGTGTAACCAGCTGACTATACTCATTTGGTTCTTTCGGCCGTAGTGGCTCGTTTTTCTTGTTCCTTGGTTGCACAGCTGGACAAAGGCATTAATCAGTAACTGCAATGAATTAAACCACTGGTTGCCCTGAGCTGTGCGTTCGTCGACCAGTCTGTTGCGGCCTTCAGCGCGTGGAATTCCCTTCACCCAGATCTCTGTAGATGTCTATCCAGCTGCCCACCTGCAGTTTCCTAAAAGAACCGGCACGCCCAATAGGAGCTAGAGCATCTCCTCCTTGTCTGGTTCTAGGATCGTGCTAGTCTACCAGTTTGCGCTCTCCTGTTTGTTCAACACGGGCAATATTAGCCAAGGTGTGATTATTTTTGTCCACTGCTGCATCTCAGCTGAGCATTGTCGGCTAGTTCCTTCGTTTTCATGCGCTCGCCAGTAGCAAAAGGCACGCGTTCGGCTAGTACCAGCCTGCTCATGCCAAGTTTTATTTTTCTGAACACACCATTGGGAGCAGAGGAGCGGAACGAAAATCCGGAGACAGCGGACAGCCAAGTCGTGCTCCAGCGCTGACGCTATTGTCCACGGCTGTTGCTTATCCATGCAGAGAGAAGAGCAATTACAAAGAGGGGGGCGACGCATAACTGTCACAGCAAGAGCGCAGTGGTGATGATGGTGGTTTGGGTGCACGCTATCTCCTTTGTGTTTCCCAAAAGGAATGCTGCTGCAGTGGCAGCGCTGTCAATCAGAACAAGCTCAGTGGCGACCACATGTAAAGGGGCCGTTACCAGCTTACTTGGGGGGGGGAACAGGAGCAAGTTCGTCGCTCCTGCTTTAGTGTTCGGGAATATTTGCCCCATATAGCAGCTGATATCTGGTATCTATGTAGTGGAATCAGCCCTGGCCTCTCCTGTCTGTACCCGGTGAGGTCGCATGTGCTATGATCCAGAACAAGAGGTGGTGTGCACAGAATCATGAGGACCCATGCCAGAAAGAACCATGGGGAGATGTCAAAGTAAAACATGCCACACTCTAGCGCCCATGGTTTCAGCAGCCATTTATTTCCATTGTGCTTTGAAATGCCTCTCTGAGCTTCGCAGTGATCTGCTGCATAGTTGTTGAAACCCAGCCGTCCGACTCGTTCATCGACCGCATGATGCTGCACACCCGCTCCATCGTCGCCGACATTTCGTCCATGTTCTTTTTAAGTTTGCTCTGGATGTCGTCACCGGTCGTCAAAAGCACCGACCCTATCCAGCAGATGCCGCTGCGAGGCTTGGCTACTGGCCTGGATCATATGCAGTATCTGCTGCTCTCTCTCAGTATGTACTTGGTGCAGCTTGGTTAATGATGCCTTGCCGCTTGCACACGCGGATTAGCTTCCGCAGCACTGACTTGTTGCTGGCGACAGGCGACGCACGGATGTTCTCGATCAGCCAGGTCAGCTGCTGCGTGACGGACTCAAATGAGCTGGAATCGGACTCGGTCGCAGTACTGCTGCCGTTGCTGCTGGCTGGAGTATCGGCATAGCCTCTCTGTGATACGCCAGTTTCAGCAAACACCTTTGCGATATCGCCAACCCCTTGGCACTCTGCGGGCTGCGTGCTTTGGGCTGCATCGTCTGGGACTACCGTTGATGAACGCTGCCGCTTGTTCACTGAGCTGTGACCCGAAGTAGAGTCGCTACCTGACCGGACACGCTTAGCCACCTGGCTGCGGCTGGCCAACATCGACGCTTGGCGCTGAATATGCGTTGTCGGGGACAACAAAGCCGAGCTCGTGCGCACGCGGCGTTTCCTTGATTAGCGCCTGGAAGTCCTTGCCCCATGAATGCTCCAGCGTGTCTTGGGTGAGCGTAACGAACCTGTAGTCCTGGAACGGCGGGGTCAGCATAATGCTGATCCCACGCACCATGCGATGGTAGAACGGATTGTAACTCAGCAGCGCCATGTCCTGCAACAGCGCAGTGCGCAGGGCTTTAAGCAAATTGCAGAAATTGAGCGCTGCCAAGTGCCGCTCCTTGTCTGCCACATCGCCTGGTGCCTCCCATCCGGGAAAGTCAGCAACTCCATCAGCAAAGGGAAAGATCTGTTCCGTGAGTTCGTCGGGCACTACTAGCTGCTGCCGTGGAATCACAAATGCCTCGCTGGGCCGAAATCCCGAGTTCAGTAGACAGGATTTTTTCCATTAGGCCATTCTGTAGATACCGTTTCGACATGACCAGGTTCTGTAGCGAGGTCACGGTGCTTCGGAAGAGTCTGGACTGGTTGAGCTGATGGTTGACTTCATGAAATGTCTTGGTTGTCATCCGTTTGAATGACTGCTTTCCAGTCTGTATCACCCGCTTGAATTCGTTGTATTCGCTGGCGCAATGCTTTCTCAGGCTGTCGTCGAACCCAGACTTGTCCTGCGAAAACACCGGCTCGTCCATCCACGAGTCGCTGGAAAAGTCTGGCGGTGGCTCTTTGCGCACATGGTACTTGTGGTAGAACAAAATCGCCAGTGCGTTCCACGGACATTGCAAGATGCTGCGGTTCCTGAGTAGTTCTGAGCCGCTATCCGTCAGTGGCCGCCGAGTCCGCGGATTGCCTGATCCCAGCATCTGCTTTCTCGAGCTGCACAGCAATGCACGTTTGTGAGACACTGGAAGCCGACAGCCGCTTCTGCTGCAGACTCAGGGACCCGAGCACCAGCGTCTTGCGCAGCGCATTTGCATCTGTCCACATGCACAGTGACAGATTGTGCCACGCGCGCATCTGGATGCTGCCAAACGATGACCTCCGGAGAAGCAGACAGTTGAGGTATGTGTTGGTTTCCTGAGCGTATGTGCGCCACGACACACCCATGGGACCAGAATCAAAGTCAGCTGTAATGCCGTCGGGGCTGGTTATGTGCTCGTCGACTATCTGGTTGCAGCCAAGATCAATTTCCCGTGGCTTCCGCCGCGCCTGCTCGACGCCCTGGCGCCTCGCGTCTCCACTCATCATTGTCTGTGCCTTCGGTGGCGGCGCGGCACTGCTAGACACACGGTCGTATCTGCCAGAGTCGTCCCCATGCCTGCTTTTAAACTCCTTCTCTATCCGCCCCCAGAGGTGCTCGCGGATCCGCCCATATGCTGCCTCATACATTTTCTTTTTCAAATCGTTATCTGCACCAGGTTCAGGTGTTTGCCAGGTCAAGAATAGCACGTTCAAGCGCCGTCTGAGCTCCCTTCTTAATAATGGCTGCGTCCGAATAGTTTTTGTCCAGCAACATGTCAACAACACGTTCCCCGTACTCTTGCAGACGCGGCAGGTTGCAATACCACTGTGACCGGGGATACCTCTGGCTGCTGCAATAGATAAACCAGTCAATGAGTATTTGCTCCCTGGCTTGACGAGCTTTCGGTGAGATGTTCTTCAGCGTGTTCAGCATGCGAACAGCAAGCTCTGTGACCGTGGCCTCGCTCATGGTTCAGTGCGCGGTTGCGTGGACAGGCGTGAAATGCATAAAATAAAAAATCGATAATCTAAAACAATGCAAAGAGGAAAAATGCTATTGCCGGCGTCCGCAGAATTCTGCAAAAGCATAAAGCACGCAGGCTGGCAAATAGCAGGTGGCTTGGCCGCTGCAGTCGCTAATTTTGATCACGGGCGGCTGATCAGGCTTCTCCAGCTTCGCAATGCTTCGATGAGTACATCGTGATGTGCGTTCAGTCTCATCTGCGATACATAGGATGTGTGGGGATATCAATTAAATATTTACAACAATAAGGTTACTTTTACAGGGTATGGAAAAATATTGCGCATGTGCTAAGGCCGCTAAAAACAGGGCGGTGCTGAGTGGCCTGATGTGTTTTTTTAGCTCAGAGATTGACCAGGCGCGGCATATCGAAGCGCACCTCGCGCGGCCACGCGTTCTGGGCAAATGGGACATGGCCGAGGACCGACTTGATCTCAACGGCCTTCGCAGTCATCATCGACTTCATCGCCATCCTCCTGCTCGATTGTGCGGGGGCTGGCGGGTTCGCCGTTCATATCTATGCTGGAGCGCGGGGAGACCGAGGACCCGCGCGATCCGATGCGCGACACCCGTGACCGCTGAGCGGCCAGACCAGACGATAGGATGAAGTCTGGGATATCGCTGTACTGGTTCGACATTGCTGACAAAAGATTAAAATAAAAATAGCAGATAAAGATGGTGTTCTGAGAAGGGATGAAGGTTCCTGGAAAAAGGCAAGGGGAATTTGTGGTTGGTATTTATGATGTTCAAAGAATGAAGAGAGCGAGGGGGACTGTCAGTCGACCCGCCTATTTATAATCATAAAGATATCAGCGCGCTGCGGAAAAAGGGTGGGGATGCACAGATTTCTGGCTGACAAAAAGCCTGGCCAAGACCTTCGCTGTAAGAGGAGTGGATGCTGAAAACCGCGCCCCTCCCCAATAAATCAGCAGCCGCCCTGGCATGCATGCTGCGTGAGATCGCAGCAATCAGGAGGGCGATAATGGACCGCAGTTTATTGCCGCCAATTCGGCAGTTGTATTCGCCGGGTGTTTTCACATTTTCCGGCGGACTACGGCGTTCTGCCCTTTCTCGGACCAGCCTAATTTCCTGTGCCGGAGGTCCTCGTGGAACTTACTGCTCTGGAACTGCCAAGCTGGAGTCCTTTTGAATTGCTTGATGAATGATATGGCTTGCGAATCTTCCAGTCCCGATCCAAACACGCACACTGGGACCGGTGTCACCAAGCTCTTGGCCTATCTTGGCGCCGATGCTGGCCCAGCAACAGTGTTCAGTTTTTGTTTTGTATTCCGCAACAAAAGCCCAGTCGTCTCCCCCATTCTCGGTCCCGCTGAGCTGGGAAACCCAGCACAATGCCCAGGACAACTGGACTATTTCTTGTCAGCAGCTGCCATGCGTTTGACACATGGGTGCCAACCTCCACATGTCCTCGCATTGACACCACCACTTTGCGGTGGCCGCGCCTTCGCATATGAACCAGTGCAGACATATCCAGCTTGCTCTATTTTTGGCCATGCCTTGTATTTGCCCACACGCTTTTCACTTTTATTAGGCTACTAATTGCTGGCAGCTGCATGTGCTGGAACTTTTCATGCCTGATAGTGCCCCAGGACGTTGGGGGAGGGAGCGGAGCGAGAACTATCAGCCACCCGGACCACTGCTTCCCCTTCTCTTCCCTTCCACCTGCCTATTTCGGCTGCCAAGAGATTGGCTTTTCCAGACCGCCACACGGCTAGAAGATTGCCGTAGCCAGCAGAAAAATTTGTTATCAGCGAGATTCAGCTAATAACTTGTAATCAAAATGTAACGAACAGAAATTAATAACAAATTAGCGAGACGGCTGGACAACGAATCCGTGCTTGCCGACGCAAACAACCGAAACCGCGTATGCGTTCTCGTTTTTGCGCACGACCGAGAGCTGACGCGGCACACACATCCAGATTTTGGCAGCGCGCTGGATCTTCACAATTCTGGCATCGTCTTCGTCGCTGTCATCCGATCCGACGACAGTAGCCTCGCCGTCTGTACTACTGCGCCGCGACACCGAAGCTCTTGATAGTAGCAGGCTCGCTAATTTTGTCTCCTGGCATCCGATTCTTTTGTCCGGTACCTAGCCGGCCCCTCCACGGGGAGACTCTGGGGGGCTCGGGAATAGTTTTTCCGTCCATTGGCTACTGCCTGTGTCGGCTGAACGTTGGCGGTCTTTCGGATGTGTGGGCGGGACTCTCTGTGCCGCCGCTGGTGCTCGGCACGTGCTTCGGGCAGCCGCTTATGCGAGGGGACTGCGGTTGTCCGCTGCGGATATATCGATGGGCACACGGAAGGATTTGGGTGCTGTGCAGGCAGGAAGTTGAACCCGGTGCTCTGCGTTGATCGGCCTTGTGAGGTTTCCAGCCGGTTATGTCGCCGGGAGAGTTTCTCTTTGTGTAGTGGTTCGCTCGGTAGTCTGACTATTGATGACGTGGGGGACTTTGGGTAAGGATTGTACATTGTTTTGTGATTACTGCTGGTGTTGCTGTTGCTGTTGGTGTTGCTGTTGCTGTTGGTGTTGCTGTTGGTGTTGGTGTTGCTGTTGCTGTTGGTGTTGCTGTTGCTGCTGCGAAAGAATGACAGCCGATAGAATCCAAACAAAGTTCACTATGTAGCTAGTGTTTTGAAGAGTTGCAAAGAATGGCTCAGCTGGTTTCGTTAAGATCGGAAGGAGGATGAGGGTGGAGGCTGTTGGCCACGAAAGTGGCTTTTTAAGACAGCATATCCAGCAGGTCAGACAGATTTGTGAGTACAGAATAAAGACAGCCCATGGCCAAGTCAGGCCCAGGAATATTGGATCGCCAGACAGCAGCTGACGACGGCCTTTCTCTTTTCTTTTGATTAAAACAACTGCAAACAGCCTGAGGGGCAGATGACTGCCAGTTAATATACCTGACTGCGTCACCTGAAGTCCCGGTACCAGGCTCCCTGCAAGTCTCAGCTCTGGAATGAAAGAGCAGACCGAACCACCGTGACCTCCGAGTGAATTGCCTCTATATGAAACAAAACAGGTTAATAAAGATCACACGGGCAGGCAATAATTATTGCATCCCTTATACACATCTGCAAAGTCTGCCTGTGGTTTCCGTTTGTTATTCATGAATCTATTGCTGGTGCTAAAGCGGGCCATTGGAAGTATTTCCTCCGTTGACCAGGGATCCTTTGTGAACCTGTTTTAGGTGCTGCAGTTGGAATACATATTGGACCAGGTATCCTGCACCATGTATCCCTACATTTGGCCGGGTGGGTTTATGTCGTGCGTGTTTGGGGAGAAGTGATGTGCGTCCCCCAAAGAGCAAAGGAAAGTAGGGAGGTGGGGACATGCACCGACTATTTCGTATGTGCAAGGTTGATTTGTCTGAATAGGAGTGGTTTGCATGGAGGCCGCCACCATGCTCTCGTCAACTTGGCGGATCGCCCCTCCTTTCTCTTAACTGCTGTTCCAGCTAGGTCTTGACCAAACACTCTGGGCGGCAGCCAAAAAATTGTGTCTTGGCCATCATGCTCCACCTGAGAGACTATTTCCCGCAGAACAGCCAGTCCGGTGGGAGAGGCATTGGGAATGGTATTTTCTTCGCCTTCTTTTCAGATGAGCGCAACCCCATCCCCACTACTCCGCGCTACCAATATACAGAGACCAGTCTCCAACACGCGTGGTGCCATGAGGTGGGCGGTTGACGTATGCGTTGTACGAGAGTGATATCATTCAGCGTGATTGGAGCGGTTGATGGCCATCAGCCCAAGAGCCAATGTCCGCTGCAGTCTGGCCTGCGGTGGCATCTACTGCTCATGCTATTCTTGGCTGTAGATCAGTAAAAGACACTGCCTGCGGAATTAACCCAGTTGCAGAAAAACATTACCGGTTGAAAAACGGTGAATAGAATGCATTAAACATATTTAGATGACAGTGGTAAATTACAGGAAGGCAAAGGACGCAGAGTGAAGGGATGTATGGCGGTGGATATGCACTCAGATGTTGACAAGCCTGGGCTTGCCTTGCAGCAAGTATCCCTCGGAGCTCAAGGTCAACCGTCTGACTCCATTGTGAATGACCACAACATCGTCGTCCTCCTCTTCCTCAATCGAGGCGTCGGCGAATTTTGTCGAGTACATTTCATGCAGGCTCTTGGCCGAAACCGGTGAGCTCGGCACAGATGCTGAGCCAAACCCGCCAGCGTAGGCGCCAGTGTGCGGGAACGGTGCTGACACGCAGCTATCAGAGATAGCACGCAGACGCCCAGAGGGGGGCGATGGCGAACACCAGAAGCTGTCTGGCGGCACCATGGTGGCGTCGCTCGCATTGGAGTCCCGGTGCCGTCTCTGGTAGAGATTGCGTGGGATGGAGCGCCGCCGGAACTGGGCGTTCAGGCCCTGCCGGGACAGCATGGTGGTTGTGGTGTCTGGGATAGCCTGGAGAGACTCCATTATCAGGAAGGAAAGCTATATAAGAAGGGTACTAATAATTGCTGTATATGAAAGTAAAGGGATGGGCAAGGAGAATTGCGCAGTTTGAAAAAAGACAACAAAAGGAAAAAGAAAAGCGATATACAAGCTCAGAGCCGATTTTGTCTGAGCGCCAGTCCTTGTCCCTTTTAAACACACGCGACGGACATGCACAAAAAGGAGAATTTGCTCCCTTGCGACTAAACCCGCACACGCACAGGCAGGCTCCTCTCCGTGCCTTTTCTTTCGTGCAAACCACAGCAGAGCCTGGCCCAGTTTTCGAGAGAAGACCGCAATAAAGAGCACCGAAAATGGCATGCATGCAAATGCACACTGACCTCTGGTCCTCTGCCCACCGCGCACAAGAGGACGGAATAAAAAGCAGCGGTGGATCATGAGACACGTGGAGGCCGGTTTTCTGTCTGCTCTCGCTAGACTGGTTCGCGTATTCGCTTGGACATTAATGCGCCGAGGTGCTTGATATTGGCAGGTAAGAATGTCCTGTTAGCGTGATATTTTTTGCCGTAGGCTGCGGTTGCACAAGGTGGATATTTATAGGCACTCCGTCCTGACTGAGCATCATGCAGCGCCATCGATTCTCTGAGCCAGCACAAGAGCATATCCACAAGCCGCCAAGCAGAACCACAGCTGTGCGTCGGGGCTGGCAGCACACCACTGTGTTCTATAGGGTGTTCTACTGGGCAGCAGGTACAAAACGGGTCAGTCTCGTGTCTGGGCAAACAAGAAACGATTCAGGGTTATTATCCGTAGTGTCCGGGAGCCATGCCCATGATTCGATCCTTTACTCCACGGCTAAAGCGTGGCCGGGCCACACCTGCTTACAAACGCGGAGCCTGGGACCGGGGAATAAGCTTCGCGCACTCCGGGCTTGCCAGGCAGATCCCAATCCAATGAGGGTCCGTGTGTATTTCGCATAAATTGCCTATTTGTTGGACCAACCTCAGCTCATCACGCCCAGTCTTTGGGTGCGGAGTACACAAAGCGTCGCACAGCTGGCAAGGCTCCTCACCATGCGCCCACCGCAGGGTGGCCGCATGGGCTAATGCGGTAGTGTCCCGCTGCTAGGGCTCTGGTGGGGATGGTGGAGCGGATATAGTCCTCCAGGCAAGGGCTGTGCTCTGTACTGTCCAAAGGTGCGAACCAAAGGTGCCCAGCAGCAACCGGCTTGGACCGATACTGGGAGTGGGGCACATGCTCTTGGTTTCTACACATCTGCCGTTCCTATGCATGGAACCGGTATGTCGTTTGGGAGAAGTGGCATTCTTGTATTTGCTCGAACAATGCGCAGATTGGCAGCGACAGCAGTACGTGATGCAGCATGCGCCGATCCGCTATACAAACAAAATAAAGGGAAGCCTGTCTGGCGGACCGCCTGCCTTCGAGCTAGTTGCACCACCAGGGACGACAGCGCATGGCTTCATGCACGCCGTGCGCCCGTCACTACCTGCCAATCTCTTTTGCATCTTACGAGCAATGCCACATTTAATGCCAACTTTTGCTATGTCTGTTATTCCAATAGGTTACTACTCAGCGACAGGCGACACGGGCTCTGGCAGCGACTGCAGCAACCGGCGGGCCACACCGTCTGTGCCCGCCATTGCAGCCAGGAACACCCGCACATGGGCCTTTTCCTTCTCGGCGGCAACCTTGACACCGTTCCAGGCGCGCACGATCAGCTTGGTCATAGGCTTGGCGAATTCAGACGGGTACGGCGGCTCAAACTGCTGCAACGTGCGCTGGATGAAATACACCACGATACTCTCGTCCATGTACTCGGAGTTGTTGTCAAAGTACCGCAGCACAGGCGCCGAGTAGTCCAGCTGCACCAGCACCGCCATGCGGTTAATCACCGCCTTCTGCAGCTTGATCTGCTTCTCGGCTGGGAAGCCAGGCACCTTCGACTCAAAGCTCTCGCAATATGCAGCAAACACCTGCGGCTTCTGCAGTGGGTGCCGGTATGCAATCTCCTCGAGCAGAAGCAGTGGAACCGGCGCTTCTGAGGTGCGATAGTACAGCTGGTAGAAAGAGAAATCGCTGTAGCTAATGACACCGCGCACCCACAGGAGCACGATCCGTGCCAGAATAGGTACCGAAATCCACTCGAGCACCTTGCGCACTACTTTGTTTAGCAGCGTCTGCGGGGGGCTGATCGGCAGTCCAGTACGGATCTCCTTGAGCTGGTCCACGAGCTGACTGATGGTGGTACCGTCTTCCTCGTCCGCACGGGTGCCGTCGCCAGTGCACAGCGTGCCGTATGCGATGAGCCAGATGTATTTATCCATCAGATCGGTGCGCTCATTGAACTGCGTGCTGTGCCACAAATGGCCAAACACCTGCTCAATGATGGGTAGCATCACGCGGTCGTTGCGGAGTATATGCACTGGTGGTATCGATGCTGCATCCCCGGCCCTGTTGGTATGTGCCGCGTGGAACTGCTTGTACAACGAGACTACGTCACCAGGCGCTGCATGTCCGCTCTGGATGATCGATGCCACTGCGTTTGCCACCGAGTCGTTGCCGCCCACCACAAACCCTCGAGCAGCAGGCGGATATTGATCACCAGCTGCGGTCCTGCCGTATGATTCCAGCATCTCGGCCTCCAGCTCATCCTCGATGCGAGCCAGTGCTGCGGCACCAACACCAGCCCGCCGCCGTACATTCCGCAGCACGTACTGCGCAACCACATATGTCTGCTCGCGCCGACACACCAGTTTGACCAGTTCACGTAGGCGTTCCTTGATTATGTCGTCATCTGCGGGTGCCACCTTCTCGAAGCATTCAGCCAGCAGCGAGTAAAACACGTGGGTGTGAAGCGATGCGGAGTTGAGCGATGTCATCTCTGCCTGATAGCCCTGGTCGGCAATATACTGTATCGACGCACTGAGCATCGTGCTCTTTGGGTATCGCTCGCTGAGCCGGTAGATTGTCTTTCGCCAGAACTGGTGCGGAAGCATCGAACCAATGTACTCGGGCAGCTGGATGCGACGACTCGAATTCCCGATCTGCCGACTGATAGTCAAAGCTCTCGACGATCTTGCTGTTCAGCGTCTCGAGAATTGCCGTCTTTTCATCGGCGCCATATGTCCCGAGAATATCGTGCGCGACCATGTTCGCCATAGCTGCCAGCCCCTCGTAGCTCGACATTAGCAGGTGCATGATGTTGAACGGCGCGCCACCCGCCTCAAGGTACTGATTTACAAATGCCACTGTCGTCGGCTCCATGATAGCATCTACAGATTAAAGTGGGAAAGATGTTAGCAATTCAGATACAGGGATGCCCAAGAAAATACACAAGCGCACCGCTATGTGCTAATGCAGCATGCACAACCACCTCACCGCTAATCATCTGGATTTCTCGGGAAAATTACCTTGTTGTGAAAACTCATTTTTAGACTCCTCCTGAGCTAACTGCTTTCGCTCAGTCTCTGTCAGAACAGTGTTCATTGCTCTGGAAATACTGGCATCGACATCCATGGATGACATGGATGACATGAAGATCCTGGGTGGTGGGTGTTGAAAGGGCGATGTCCCGACTGCGTTTCTCGTTAGCGAAATGCTTCTCGAGAAGAGTAGGCGAAAGTCCAAGGCAATACCGCACTGGGACTACCTTTGTGCAGAGGGTGTTGTGGTGTTTATTATACAGAACTAGTATGACGTAGGGACCAGGCTAGATCAGCAATGCCACTACTTCAACCGTGCAGGCCTTTTGTTTCCGACGGAGTTGTTCTTGAAGGTTCAAATTGCGTGTTGTTTCTCTTTGCCTTTTGCCAAGTAAAAAGAAAAACAAGGGGAAGAAGCAGCACGACCCTTGAAAACAAAACTAAATAAACAACACGCGATGCAGTGTGGCGACGGTACGTGGACAACTGGTGGCAATGGGAAAAAAGTGAAAAATTCAGGCAAATGCGAAGTAATTGAGGAGGAGGGATGGATATCGCGACGCTGTGGTTGCAAAGTCCGAAGCGACAGAGTTTTCTTAATACGAGCTAAAGTGTCGGTTCGTTCTGAGCCGAGTCGATGACACAATGTGTTTTCTGAACCACCTCCTCCCGTGACTTGTTCGTTCACAGCCGTGCCTGGCAGTGGCTTGCGAATGATGGCAGGCCGCCAAGTAGCTTGCCTACTTCCAAGTAGTGGTGCTCCGGTGTCAGCTGCGGTTTGAAGGCCAGGTCTGGGCTGCGTATACATGCTGCGGCGCAGGTAAGAGGCTACACATGTACCCCATCACTACAGCCGTCTTTTACAGAAAAGCAAGGGCAGCTGTCAGCACGCTGACCAGGAATTTACCGGTGGGATTTCGCCGTAGTCTGCAGCTGCAGATTGTTGTTTGCCGCTGGCGGGTCATGTGTTGCGCAGTTCCCTCCCGACACAATCATCCAGTATGACCATTCGCTGCTTGTGCTGCTCTTTCGCACACATTTGTGAGGATGCATTGATTTGCACCGGCTGTGCCAAATGCAAAACATTAGCTGCTTTGGCCACGCAAGGATGAGGGGGCATGGAACACTGTATAAAGCCTTGTTAATGAGTGCCAAACTCGACTATCACTCTCCGCCTTTCTTTACCACTATCCCCTTCCCTCACTTACTAGTCAACCTCATTAGCATATAGCACTAGCACTAGCACTACCAACCATGGTCCTCACTCCGCTGTATCAAGCGTACAAGTCACTTATCTGGGCCGACCAGGCACTCTGGGGCGCGACCAGTGCGCCCGATGCATTCGGCCACCTCCTGGCCCTGTCTAGTGGAATCGCCTACGCGCCTGCGTCTCACCGCCCAGGCCTTTGTTCCAGCACTCAAGCAGACGTTGGATATTTCCAAGCTGCCTGCCACGCCCGAGCGCACTACCCTGGAACGCGCTTGGAACCAGGCCGTAAAGGACCACACTTACGCTGTCGGTCTCGCCAACCTGTGCGGTACATACTATTTTTTGCGCCGCCTTACGCCCTTCAATCTCGGTGGCCAGGACCTGGGAAAGCTGATTTCTGCGCTGCAGTTTGACGACATTGGCCAATGATGACACGGTGGATGGCCTAGACGCGTGTCTCGGGCAGCTTGAGCCAGTGTACCCTGGTATCCAGCTGTTTGTCAACTTTGCCAGATTCGAGACCAACATCATGCAGGAATGCGGACTTGGCCTAGAGCCATTTGATACGCTGCGCAGAGCACTGCCCCAGGACGGCGAGCTGTATTTCAACACCCTTCAGTGCATAGTCGGGTGCCTGCAGAAGAATGCGGGCATCACGCAGATGCTGAGTGAAACTCGCAAGCTGTACGCAGACTCGCTGATAGAGTTTTGGTCCTGCTGCCAGCAGTCTTGTTTGGGAAATCAACGATGCTGCGGCGGCAGCGTACGCGCAGCAGTTTGATGACGACGAGTTTGCTGATGATGAGTTTGGCGCAGTTGATGATGATAGCGCCAGGAGCATTGCCGAGTCGTTCCACACGGCCGAAATGCCTGTTGGTGTTGTCCAGTAGACACTGCAGCCGCTGATGATGGGGCTGGCACATTCCCTCTTTCCTCGCTCTCTCGCGCTCTCGCTCGCTCGCAAAGCCCGAAGCAGAAAACACAAGCAAAACCCCTGAAAAAAAATCATAAACCATCTTGTACTAAAAGCCCTTTGTAAAAAAACACCATATAGTAGTTTCGTGCTAGACCTCATCAATAAACACATACTCCATCACCTCAAGACAAAAGGTGGCAATGGCTGATCGCCAAGTTAATCAATCACGCAGGCCTGTGTGCAGACTTTGAAAAAGCAAATTTTGGACCACGTATTGTCCCACTCAGCCCTTCGCCTTTGCCCTACTCACTGCCAAAAACTGTAATTTTTTATTCCGAGCAATTCGCTTGTTCAATTCGGTAGCTGCTCTTTTATTAATTGTGCCACAGCTGAGGCTCTAGACAACTCTACTGGAAACAGGAGGTGACGCGTAAGCAAAAAGCTCATTTGGCATTTAAGGAACCCAAAAATCTAGCCAACGGAGAGTAAATCATTGGAATGATGTTCAGACAACCCCCGAAGGATGCGGAAATCAGCCAGCCGCCGACAGACACGGTCAGCGAGATAGCGTTCAGCCCGAACTCATATCTGCTTGCTGGGTCGTCGTGGGACAACCAGGTGCGCGTATGGGACATCCAGAACAACGGGACGTCAACAGGCAAAGCAGCGTACTCGCACGAGGCACCGGCGCTGTGCTGTGCATGGAGCCGCGATCGGAACAAAGGTCGCATCTGGTGGCGCTGACAAGGCAGGGCGCATGCTAGACGTGGCGACGGGACAGGCGGTGCAAATTGCGCAGCACGACGACACGATCCGGTGCATCCGGTTTGTGGAGGGAGACAACGCATCACCGATTGTGGCGACAGGTAGCTGGGATAAGACAGTCAAGTACTGGGACCTGCGGCAGCCGAGCCCGCTGGGCGTGGTGACGCTGAACGAGCGTATCTATGCCATGGACTCGCTGCATCCACTGATGGTTGTGGGCACAGCGGACCGCAAGGTGCACGTGTTTGACCTGAACAACCCGACGCAACCGTTCAAAACCCTGGACTCGCCACTCAAGTGGCAGACGCGCAGCCTGTCGTGCTTTGTAAAGAAGGACGGGTTCGCTGTAGGCTCGATTGAGGGGCGTGTAGGCGTGCAGTACATTGACGACAAGCTCAAGGACAAGAACTTCTCGTTCAAATGCCATCGGACGACCGATGACCCGATGGCCACCTGGCGTGCACGCTGTGAACTCCATGTCGCAGCACCCCGTGACCGGTACCTTCTGCACGGCTGGCTCCGACGGGTCGATCGTGTTCTGGGACAAGGATGCCAGGCAAAAGCTCAAGTCGTTCACCAACCTGGGCGGGCCGGTGCTGTCGACGACTATCAGTGGCGACGGCAAAATCCTGGCCTACGCCACCGGGTACGACTGGTCCAAGGGCTTCCAGCACAACGACGGCACCACCAAGAGCACAATTTTCCTGCACTCCATTGCCGAGGAGGACGTCAAGCCGCGGACCAAGTAATTGGTTTTTACATAGGATCTTTGAATTAGGATTGCCATCCAATATTACTGTTGTGGACATGTTTGGGAGTTGCTGGGCCAAACGTTGCCGAAAAATTGCGCAAAAGTATGGCGAGCCGCATACTCCACGTAATATAGCAACGTTTGCAACCCTGCAGAAGAAAATGGACCCTCCAAGAATCTCTCGCCCACACGGTCTCCAGCTGGCTCCTATCTCCTTCCCCTCCCATTCTCTATTTTCACTCTGGGATATCAGCCTGTGCCCACATTTCAACATCTCTTCTCACTGCATCATCAGCATTTGCATTGCGCACCCTCACTCACGACGACATCACCCGGAGCTCTATACTTCCGCAACGCTTTGGTTTCGCACATCTCTCCTGGAATAAATAGGTCCTCCATCTCAAACCCTCTGAATATGGACGAGCAGCCAGACATGCCTACCCTCACGTCCCCTGATCTCTTTGCCTTCCCCTCTCCTCCAAGGCGGTTCCCCGAATCCGTGTCTCGTCCTGCAGCTGCTGTTCGGCCCACCTCACCACCAGTACGCTTGCGTAGCAGCCAGTACAAGCGAATCAGCAAGTCGACAACCTCCTCTCCCGGCCCTGCTTTTCAGCAACGCAAACGAGCCTATGCCTGCAATGCGCCCCACACACACCAAGAATGCAATGTCGCAGCAAATGCACCCCGGGAACATTCCTGGTCTGCTCAGCTGCGTGCTGGCGCTCGACGAGTTGCCGCTCGCGTACTACCACCAGCAGAGGTCATTTGAGTCATCGACATCGTCGCCAGGATCCTCAGAGGCTGACAACTCTGCTGGAACCAGTACTGTCATATCGGACGGGTCGGCTGAGCTTCTGAAAGCGCCCGGTTGGGCCAACGTCGTGCGCGGACTGCCTGGCAGCAAGGCCGCATACCGTGGCTCCATGCACATCCCGTTTTCGACCGCATCAACCGGCGCTGCCTTGCCAGCACCCCTGCAGGAGCACGCCAAGCGGGCGTCCCGCTACTTGTATGATGTTCCTAATATACAACAGCCGCGGCGGATCAGCCGCGCCTCTCGCTCGCTGCTCGACCAGCACAAGATCTACGACATCTACGAGGAATCGCTGTGGCACTCTGCCAACATCGCAAGGCCCATGACTGCCACTGCGCACCCGGGGTTCCCGAACGCCGACGATGTCGAGAGGCAGCGTAAGGCACACCCGGCATCACCGTGGAATCTGATAAGAAGCCTAAAGTTCCAGAACACTGAGCGCAAGCCAAAGTCAGGGTGGGAGGATAGCTGCAGCTTGTTCTCGCAGCACACGACCAGCGACCACGCAAATGAGAAGTCGTCGACGCGTCTGCATGAGCTGGTGAGACGCGCTGGGCTTGGCATCCTGCGCCGCTCTGTCAGCTTCTGCAAGACAATCTCGGGGTCCCGCCTCCATGCTGGCGATCACCCAGCGATTGCTGCTGGCGAGTCGCCGGTGCCCCCGCGTACTGCCCGGAAGCACTCTGGTCTGCTGGCCAACCACGCTGCACACAGCCAAGGCCAAGATCCGCGGCGCTCTCAGCAAAAGGCACATGCGGATCCCCGAGAATCCCGATTCACCGGTCCCGGACGCCCAGCCCGGAGCTATTGGTGGCCTCGGAGCTGTTCGAGACCCTTGGCGACGATATTGACAGCGAGTCAGGCGAGTCAGCTGCTGGACTCGCCGGTCATGGCGGCTCCCACCAACTCTGGCGCCAGCAGCAGCAACAGCAGCAGCAACACCGTTGGCGATGATCGGCCGTAGCAACAACTCGTCCAGATACTTCCCGCCAAAGCGGCCATCATTCTTGGGTCTGCGCCGTATGAACCAGCACCACGCTGGCGAGATGATCGAAGAGGAGGGCGTGGTATCGGACCAGGTGAAGGCATCCACGCAGGTGCCGGCTGCAATGCCGCCCGTGCTGTCGCGTGTCAGCGCCTTGCGCAAGGCTACCAGCATCTCAAAGCAGGGCACGCGTCCAGGCCCTGTACAGCCTCGCCATTCATGACTCTGCCCTATGGCAGCATCACCCAGAAGTAGGTGAAATGTTAGTTTTCAAGTCGTTTCAATTCGCTCCATTACCATCCAATATATGCCATCCTAATACTAGCACATTTGATGTAGCCCAACCCAGTCAGCAAACCCATGTATGTTCAGTCCACGGGCGGACATTTGCAGAACACATTAAAATGTTCACTCGTTGTTTTTGCTCGAGAACAAAGAAAAAGTAAAGGAGCGATCCGAGAGAGAAATTTAGACCTTGAAGCCACGGCTGGCACGGCGACCACGAGCGCGCTCGAACTTGCGGCCCTTGGAGCGGACGTACGGCTTGGTGTTGGAGTCAGGGACACCAGGGGCACGGCCGAAGTGCTTGACGGCCTCACGGGCGTTGCGCTCGCCGCGGAGCAGCAGGCAGTTGGAGCCAGTCGGGGCGCGCAGAGCAAGCTGGTCGAGGGTAAGGATCTCACCGCCGGCGTTCAGGATGCGGGCACGGGCAGTCTTGGTGACGTGCAGGGCAGCGACCGACATCTTGGGGACAACCTCCAGGCGGACATCGTCGGTGATGGTGCCGACAACGACAACGGTCTGGGCAGCCGAGTTCTTCGACAGCGACACCAGGCGCGACAGCGACATGGGCGGGCGGTTGATGCGCGACATATACAGGCGCTTCAGGACGACCTTGTTGAAGTTCGAGTCAGTGCGGCGAGCCAGGTAGCGGTACAGCTTCACCAGCAGCAGCAGGTAGACGTTGTCGCTCACGGGAGCGGAACGGTTCTTGTTCCGCTGGTGCTTCTTGGCGATGTCGATACCCTAAAAGGACGGCAGTGGTCGTTCAGACACATCAGAGTTAGTTGTGGTGCGTTCCATCATAAAGCGGGCTCTGTTTCCATCTCTCCCGCTCAAAGGCAGGCTAGGCTTTCTGTGTTGCTGCTCGTGAGGCAAAGGCTGGGTTGTGCAGGGCGAGATTCTGCGTCGTTCCGCGAAATGCCCCTCTGAAACAAAGCGCCCAGTTTCTGGCCGTAGGTGGTCAGAACGTGGGGGTGTTTGCAGCTGGGAACGAGTGAGTGAAATGGCAGCGCGCTCCCAATTGGCGCCCACTGGTCCCGAACTCTAGCACGAAATTCAGCTCTCTGTCAATTTCACCCGATGGGCTCTGCAGAAATTATTTCTGCGCTCTGTCCTCTGCCAGATCGCCCGTATCCATCGGTCCGCTAAAACGCATGCCATCTCAGCCCGCAGACACAGCCTTCATGCCTCAGAACGCCAACGCGCCGCATCCATCGATATTTTACCATTTTGAATCCGATAAACTAAAGTTGGGATTTTTTGGAAAGAAAGTTTCGTCAAGCGCTCTACGCTGGGCGTGTGGAAAAAGCCGAGGTTGAATCCCACAGGACTGCCAGCGTTTTAGATCAGATGATATAATTTTTCGCAACCCAGATATCAGCGGTCGCACATGATTGGGCCACGCCATTAACTCACGACACATGCATCTCGCAGACGCCCTGCTGCTGGCAGCAGACCCGACTCGTTTTCCAGCTAGGCAGCATCACCACTTGTTTTCTAGTCCTAATTCCACTACCATACACTATTTTCCATATATTTCTCTCATACTGAAGGATGACTGCTGCATTGTCGACAGATGCCTGGCGGCTGCTGGTTGAGGCCGAAATAGACACGGTTGTGCGGGAGCTACGCAAGAATGCGCTGTGGGCTGAAGTGGTTGAGCGTGATGGTATCGGCGCCCTGATGGGTCGGCGGCAGCCGCTGGCCCGGGCTCCACCAGGCCCTACACAAGTCAAAGCTAGAACCACCCTCTGCCCCGGGCACGGACAGCACAGTATGGACCAGCGCCAAAATCAAGCAGTACATGGACGAATTTAACAGCCGACGCAGCTTCGGCAAGGCTGGCGCAAGCATTGGCATGGCGGCATTTGGAGCCAGGGACGACGACAGCGAAGACGATGCATATGCAGTTAGCCGGATCATGATGCTCGAGTCGTTCCTGCTCTTGCGCGAGGCAATCAATGGCAGTGTCGGATCCGCGCACCATGGACCCGCAGCAGTTGCTCGATCCGTTCCTGCTGGTGATTCGCGACGCAGAGACAACCGGGCCAATTACGCGCTGCACTCTGGTCAGCGTGCAGCGGTTTCTGGCCCACGGGATCATTGACTTTGGCCGCTCGGCAGCAGCGCCCGTGTTCCTGGAGCTAGCTCGTGCGGTAACGCAGTGTCGGTTCGAGGCAACCGATGCAGCATCTGACGAGGCTGTATTGATGCAGATCCTGAATGTGCTCAGTGCCGTTGTGCCTGAGTCCTGGCGGCCACCATCTGACTGACGTCGTTGTGTGCGAGATCATGGAGACGGTGCTGAGCATGAGCTGCCAGATGCGCCTCAGTGAGATGCTGCGCAAGGCTGCCGAATCAACGCTATTTACGCTGGTTACGTTTGTATTTGGCAAGCTCAACACTATGCTGGGCGATGTTAATGAGCAGGAGGGCAAAGGGCGAGGAGAGCCGTACTGAGGCTGAGGATTTGGCCATGATCATGCCCTCCGCGTCAGCTATGCTGGTCAACACAGACCGCACGAAGCAGCGAGTCGACAGGCCCCTCCAACCCACCAGCGACATCGGCTCCTGTGTCGATCCATGAACCTGAGAACGAAGATGAAAACGGAAGCGAAAGCGCTGAGGATCCGGTCGTGCGTGCTGACTCTGCGCCTGATCTGACAGCTGCCGCTGAAGAGCTCGCGCTTACCAGCTTCTCGCTGCCAGCGATCCGCGAACTGTACCGTGTGCTAGTCACGCTTGTGAACCCACGCGATCTGCAGTACACAGACTCGATGCGGCTGCTGGCGCTCAATACGCTGCAGGTGGCATTCCAGACGGCTGGGGGAGCCATGGCAACCTTTGCGACGCTGCGTGAGCTGACTCTGGGCGACCTGAGCCACTATTTGCTGCTTGTCCTCCAGCGCGACCAGTCAGTATTGATTGCACCGGCGCTGCGTGTGCTTTTTCTGCTGTTTGCTTCGCATAGACGCGATACCAAGGGCATCTGGAACTGTTTTTGTGCCAGACATTTGGTCCGCATCATGTCGCCACCAGTGATTGAGCGCCAAGGCAGCCGGGCGAATTTGCGGAATGGTGGGACAGCGACTCCTGGATCTGGCCGTGCTACGCCCAAGCTTGGTGCTGGACCACAGCGGCGGACAGTCCAAGGCGCGTGTCATGGCAGAGAGCAAACGCGAGGACGATGTCGGCCTGGGGATCTCGGAGACAGCATCTAAACAGCCACATACTGAGAAGACACATCGTCGCAGCTCAGTTAGCACATTCAGCGCACCTGAAGTGCAGCCACCAGCGCCAGGCCTTGCCTCCAATGTCGCCAGTTGCTTGAGAACGAATATCCGCTGTCTTTTGACCAGGAAGTCGAGCTCTACAAGGAGACCTCGCTGCGCAAGGGTGTCCGTGGCCGCATTGCGATGCACGAGACGCGTCGCCAGCTGCTCGAGGGCCTGCATCATCTACTGACTGGAGACGAGTCGCTGATTACCGGACCTGTGGGTCAATTATGACTGCGATATGCAGCGCGGCAATATGTTTGACTTTTTGATCTCCTTTGTTCACCCAGCGCGCTGTTCCTTGGCCCGAGAGCCCCGATGACTCTGAGGACGAGGCGTTCTTGGATATCATGCTGTTCTTCCTGATCCGTATCGCCAATCGGGCTGGTGTTAAGCCGCCGCATGGAAAGTGGGCGCAGCTGCTTGGCCTTCCTGCTGGTGCTGATGAAGGCTGCGGCAAACCAGCGGATATCCAGGGTGCTTACCGCGAGCAGACCGCATGCTACGAATCTGCAGCTGACATTCCGCTGAGCATGGCGCAGCTGCAGGACCGCAAGAAGCACAAGGAAACCATGACGCGCGCTGCGCAGCTTTTCAACGAGAAGCCCAAGGACGGGATCGCATACCTGCAAAAGGTCGGCGTTCTGCCGCCCGATAACAGCACCGAGTTGTCGCAGCAGCTGGCACGATTCCTTGCGGGAGACGCCGACGCTTGACAAGAAGCTGCTGGGCGAGTTCCTGGCCAAGCCATCGAACCTGGAGGTGTTGCAGTCATACATCCAATTGTTTGACTTTTCAGGTCGCCGGCTCGACGAGGCTCTGCGCAGCATGCTGGGCACATTCAGACTGCCTGGCGAGTCGCAGCAGATCGAGCGGATCATGGAGACGTTTGCTGCAGCATACTCAGCCAGCGACCCAGCAGACGTGGCCAACAAGGACGCGGGATTTATTCTGTCGTACGCTGTGATTATGCTCAACGTCGACCAGCACTCGGTGAAGGTCAAGAACCGCATGCGCTTCGAGGACTTTGCGCGGAACCTGCGCGGTGTCAACGATGGGCAGGATTTCCGCACCGGGTTCCTGACCGACGTCTACAATGCGATCCGCGACCGCGAGATCATCTTCCCCGAAGAGCACGAGGGCGAGGCCGGCTTTGACTATGCGTGGCGTGAAATATCCTCGGATGACTCGACTGTGGGGCCGTGGGTGACTACGCGTGGCCGCACGGCCCAGTACGACCGCGGTGTGCTTGCAGCTACCTGGCCGCGGACTGCTGCGTGCCTTGGCTCGCATTCTGTCACACTTCTCCAGCGACCACACACTGCGCCTCGCCTTGTCGGGATTACATGCTTTGGTGGCCAGCGCCGCGCACTACAGGCTAGGCGCCTGCGTCGACGAGTCTCTGCGACTGATGGCGCAGCTGACCGGTCTCCTCGATCCCTCATTGCATAGCGATCTGATGGCACCGCAGGTGCTGACCCAGGCCAATGGTCGCTTTGCCATTGTCGATCCTGAGTCGCCAGCATCAGCCATCGGTACCATTGCTGAAGGGTTTGCTGGCTCGGAGCAGGTGGCCAGGCTGCGCGAGCAAGAGGATAAGGATTGGCAGCTGACGCATGTCGCTCTAGAATTTGGCAAGGACTATCCGTGGCCAGATCGCGCTGGTATCGCTGTTTGAGTTTGCGGCGCTGTGGCCGACCGAGATTGGCGAGCAAGGGTGGGCAGATATCTTGGAGATTGAGCGCATAGTCATCGATGCTGATCTGCTGCCGCACGATCTGCTTGGCATTGGCGACCTGCTTGTCGGCAATATGTGGGTTCCGCGCATCTCTACAGTACTGGCCAGGGATGCTGCCAAGGAGCGCATGCGCGCGAGGCAGTCCAGCAGAGCCGGTGCGCACCAGGCAGCGCAGCCTACAGGCGGTCTGTTCTCGGCCTTGACATCGTTCTTGGGCGGTGCGGGACCCAATGACCAGGCGCAGACCATGGGCCCGCGTCGCGAGCTCCGGTGGCGTTGGCGCGAGCAGCCCGAGGTGCTGGTTGAGCTGGTCCGCCGCAGCAAGCTCGCAGTCCAGGCCACTGCGGTCGATAGGCTTGTCGACTTTTCACGGATTCCCGAATCGTCGCTGCCGGCCCTGCTGTCGGCCATGTCCTGATTTATTCCCGCAGCCGCTGCCCACGCCACCAGGCACGCCCATCGATGACACGGCCAAGTCTGGTGGAGAGAAGCCAGCAGCTGCGGGGTCGCCTGGGCGCAATGACCCAACCGGTGGCGCCGTGGCGGACGAGATCGAGATAAACTACTCGCCAGCTTCGGTGTTCTTCTTTGAGGCAGTTGTCGCTTTGGTCGAAAAGTCGCCTGCGCGGGCGCCACTTGTCTGGTCGTGCATCGAGCAGCCACTGCAGCGCACGCTTGAGGCATCCGACACGTTATACCATTTTGCGCTGGAGCGGCTTGTCAGCGGGCTTCTGCGTATGGCCATCAGTGCACTCGATCTGAGCACCAAGCAGGAGGCCAACGGGACGCCACTGATGGATGTTGTTGAGCGCATTCTCCGGTGTATCGGGCTGCTGCGCGATGCCCAGGACGCGACATTCGACAGCGTCGTACCAGAGCTGGTGACTGGTATTGCGAAGCTCGTTGATACTGATGGGCATGCCCTAATTGCAGGCTCGACGAGCTGGGAGATTGTGCGGCAGCTAATCAAGCGCGTTGCGCGCACCAATAGCAGCACCTCGGATATCAACCGCCAGGCGCTGTCAGTGCTGGTTGAGATTGTGATTCTGATCAGAAGCGGGGCTGTCGAGCTATCAGTGTACTTTGCTGATGTGCTGGACATCCTGTCTGCGTTTATGCCTGCCGATCGTGAGCTGATTTCGTCCATGGCAGCTAAGCCATCAGGCGAGACATCCCAGCAGCTTTCGGCAGCCGATGTTGCGATGAAGCTTGTGGCGCTGCTGTACGACATGCAGGAGACTGCGAGGACGCAGCCAAAGACCACCAATGCAGCAATGTCGCCCAGTATGGCAGCTTCGCCGCATATGGCGTCTGCATCCCACCAGCACGCTTTTGGCGAGCATTCGGTCACATCGCATGCGTCGGTGCTGCCGCTTGGCAGGACGCCGGGCAAAATGACCCCAATGGCCATGTGGATTGCTGCTATGAACTCAATGGCTGCGTATGCGTGCACAGCACACCGCGACATCCGCCATCTGGCATGCACCAATGTCCAGCGGGCCATCTCGGCGCATTCCGACCCAGATGCTGCCTGGGCTGCCGCGACGTTCCACCGCATCCTGCTTCCGCTCATGGACACGCTGCTCCGGCCGGATCTGCTAGCGGACCAGGCGATGGAGGACACGCACGCCCGCTGCATTTCCATGCTGGCAATGTACTTTTTGCACAACGCTGCTGGTCTACAGCAGCTTGCGGGTACTGAGGGGGCAGCCCCAGGGTCACCGCGCAGTACCGCAGAGCATGCTGTCGACCAAGGCACTGGCAGTGAAGCAGCAGTGCTGCCGCTTGACCAGGTATGGCTGCGATTGGTCGGTGTTCTGGGCACATATATCCACACCAGCAACCTGGCGAGCTCGAGGCTGTCGCCGCGCGGCGATTCGACCACTCAGGCATCTGCGACGGACACAGCCCGGACCGCGGCGTGGACACCTGGGGGTGCTGGCGGAGCTGGCGGAAGAGAATATCAAGAACTGTGTGCTTGTTCTCGACACAATGGGGCTATTCGGCACGGACCGCGAGTCAAGCCCATTGTGGACTGCGTCATGGGACCGTCTGGACAAGGTCAGTCCGCAGCTCAAGGCGCACATTTTCCCATCTGCTGCCGACAATACTGAGCAGGTGACTCTTGCCAACAATGCCCAGGCTGCCGAGACTGGTCAGGAGCCGCTGTTCACCGAGGGTGCTGTGCCTGAATTTCCTGCACCGCTGCCTGATCAGCTGCCAGCGAGCGATGCCGGAAATCCTGCACCGGACCAGGTGAGCGACCAGACGGCACACGCAGCGACCAGACAAGAAGAATCAGCCGAGAAAACTGAGCCCAAGCCCGCACCTGGTGTCGCCCCACCACAGCAGCAGCAAAAACAGCCGCCCGTGAAGCCAGCCCGGCATGCACGCAAAAATATCATCATCGTCCCAGAGTGATATCCCGGCTCGGGGGGAACCCGACAGGCTGTTTGCGCTCACAATCTCGATAGTCGCATTTTGGCTTTATTTTTAGAATACAAGTCCGTTTGGCTTGTCGGATATGGCAAGGCACATGCTGCATTCCCCGGTGTGCTGCACGCGGACAGGGTATGAGGGAATGTAGACATCACAGGCACATGGGAACCACATTCCCTTTCTTTTGTCTGCCTTTTGCCGGCAACAGCGGTCCATGACCCAGGCAATTAATGCAGCACCCAATTAATTTCTTGCGACGCAATGCGGTTTGGCCTGCCGTCAGCCTGACAATAGCCACCAAGTATGTGCCCGGCGGAAGGGTCACGTCTGCCACGGTGGAACGGATATTTCTCTAAAAATGCTCTGTTGCAGACAATCGCCCAGAGCCCGCGACACCACAACAACAATGGGGTATGTA
The DNA here is from genome assembly GCF_002104995.1 of Linderina pennispora. Taxonomy (NCBI): domain Eukaryota; kingdom Fungi; phylum Kickxellomycota; class Kickxellomycetes; order Kickxellales; family Kickxellaceae; genus Linderina; species Linderina pennispora. Next base: position 118,585 of record NW_024468253.1, on the reverse strand, counting down.
GTCTCGACATATCGGGCTACATTGAGGGTGGCTTTGCCACTCGCACCAGGCGAACAAGCGTTCGCTCCCCCAACTGCACCAACATTTTTCCCATCTCTTCTCTCTGCCCGAAAATAAGAAAATAAAGCGCCCACCGACGCGCACCATATGACTTGCTCGCTCGTCGTTGTTGTCAAAGGAGCGAGGGGTGGCGTGCCATGCATGCCATCTAATTTACCTCCAGCTGGCTGCCATCTCGTGTATCCAAATAAACACCGGCGCATGTTCGCTGCTGCTACTCTGATATCGTTCATGTTGTGTGCAACCATTCGATGCAAAGGAAATGAGGAGCGCGAAAGAGATGGACCGACCTCGCAAATCCAAATGCGACTCGATTGCCTTATTCCGCAATCCCAACTCCAACCAATTCCTAGCCCTGGATGCCTGCTGAGGGTGGGCGAGCGGAGCAGCCCAGCCACGGAAACCCCAAGCGCAGCTGCTTTTTTGTGTTTGCTCGAGAACCTGGCCAGCGAGAGAAAAAAAAAAAAAAGTCAGCGGTCTGCCCTGGGGGATAAATAGGCTGTCCCGCGCCCAACCCGCCCCTTGCTAAAACCGTCCTCTGTACAACAGCCCCAGCCCACTCTCCTAATTAACTTTCATATCGCAAACCACTACTATTTCTGTACTTTTTCTTATTTCTCAGCAACAAAATTCCCCGCCTTGTCCTCTCGTCCATCTCCACTGCTCAATCCTCACACCCCTTCTCTCCTGCTCTACCATCTAGGTCTTCGTTGGTACAACGCTATATTTTTAATTTGCTACACATGCAACAATGACTGACAGCCTTGTTGACGATTACGAATATCGGGTGCCTGAGTCCGAGATATATCGGGATCTGGTTCTTCTGCAGGGCATGTCTGCGCAGACATCGCGGCTCAGGCGGCGGCGGCGCAGCCTCATGCTGATGCAGCGCATGTTTGAGGCGACCAAGCCGTACCAGCCTGATCACTCGCAGCCGACCAGCCCAACCTACATGACATCGCCCACATCAATGACGTTCCAGCGGATCCCGACGCCAGACGAAACAGCACAGCGGCCAAGCACAATGGGGTCAATGACGATGGCGATGCGGCGCAACAAGTCACGGGCCTCTGTGCCAATTCCGCTGAAGCTGCTGCTGCCCGGATCGGCTGGCGTCGGGCGGCCAATGTCGTGCAAGGTCCGGGCAATGGCAACTCCGCCCGCCTCCCCTACGCCATCGCGCGCATCGATAAACCCGCGCTTCTCTGATGCCCACGTTGAGTACGTTGGCAAGGATTGTGTTATCCACAACGGCGCCCAGGCCATTGACATTGCTGCAGAGTTCGCCACACAGCGGGCTGCGCCGAGACTTGTTCAGTTCCCGCCATTGTCTCTGCACATGTCGCAGCCATGAACACAAATTGGTCTGTTGTTATCTGTAATACGGCGGACAAAACCGTCTGCCATGTCTTATTTCCTCCTTTGTTAAAAATAAACTTGTTTTTATATTTTGTCGCTGGTGCAGACGCGCTGGGTTGTTAAGCTGGGAGAATGGGCAAATGAATGAAATGTGTATATTGTGATAAGGTTCAAGTGAAGAAGTACTGTACAGGAATGCGATTTTGGACGGGCTTGCTTTTTTCTGGGCAGAAGGACCCGCTGGTCTAACCCCCCGGCAGGAGCGTATCAGGCTAATTAGGATGGTGGGTGTGCGAAAAAGCGGTGCTCAAAAATTGATGATCCGAGGAACATCGAACCGCAGATCCTGGGGCCACGCGCTCTGCGCCGAAGTGACGAAGCGCAGGACCGACTTGATCTCGGAATCCTCCACTGCCTCTGGCAACGGCACGTCGATTTCTTGGTCCGAGCCAACTGTGGAGGCGGTCATATGGGACCTCGTGCTTGTGTGCCGCGAAAGCACACGGCACCGTGTCCGCTGAGCAACCAGGCCGGAGCTCAGAATGTAATCGGGGATGGCTGCGCTCATGTTCATTATGTAAAGGAAATTAATAGTTGTGTAGCAGGAGGTAAGACTAGATGTTGCAAGATAAAAAGGGGGAGAAGAGGGTGGTATGTGTTCCAAACAAAAAGCTGCCCTCTAGGTAACCTTGGCCCTGCGCCGGTTGCTTTTATACAAGCACCCGCTGACATGCCTGGCACCTAAGCCTGCAGCGCAGGCCAGAATTAGAGAAAATTTTGCCAACCCGCTTGTGGGCTGCTTGGACGGGTCTATTTTTGGACTGGATGCCGCATTGTGTCCAGTCAGCCAGCGTCTTCCTTTCCATATAAAGGTTCTTTGTTGGACCTGCCACTGCAGAATACGTGCGTCATTCTCGATCGCTCGCACCCAGCGTTAGACCAAATTGAGCGCCGGACGCACGCCACGGTGCTATTTATTTTTGTCGCGGTGATAGCACTCCATCCTGCGCGCTACTATTCGCACACGTCCTGCGTCTAGGCTAAACGCCTTGTGCATACAAGATTTACAAAGACGGGTCCTGGCCACAGAGCTACTTTTCTTATCCTGCCAGGGGCACTATTTTCAGCGAAAGAGGGGTAAAGTAGACGGTATACTCTTTAGCCGGAGCAACGAGCGAGATGCTCTGGGATTCCCTTCTGCTGGCTGCTTAGCAGTAGGCAGCTGCAATCTTTGGAGCCCCGCCTGCGGACGCGGCAAGCCGAAAACCAAAACAAAAGTTATTACTCGAAAAAAATTGTCGGCCGTTGGTGCTACTGTAACAGGCCCTGCTGCTTTGGCTTGGACCCACGCTTAACACGAGATCGCTTGGTCAGGCGAAAGGAACCCTGGCCTCTTCTTGCTGTCGAGCACTCGCCCATCTTGGTTTTGTTCTTTGCCCCTACGCCCAGAGGCGGGATCGTGATTGTTTCACAGGTGCAACCATTTCACGCCCACCCGCAGGGGATTTTCGATAAAAAGGTAACCCAACCTCGTTCAGTTAGGCATTCGGCGGATCTTGCGCAGCATGCCCTGGCAGAAAAGCAAGCCTGCGGGAGACGTAGCGAGACCAGTCTGCTAAAGGAATGTATTATTACTTGTAATGAGGTTTTGTGGAACAGTTATTTAGCACCGTTTTCTTCTCACTTGGACCCATCGCCATTGAGGATCTTCAGGAGCTCATCAATGACTTCGGCCAGAGGAGGCGTGGTAGAGGCTATTCGCTGGCTTATTTTTAGCTCTGGACGGTGGGGCTCGCTGGGGTTCTCGAACGACGGGAGCGCTGGCCGCCTGCGGCTAATCGTTTGGTTGAAGGTGCGGAGGCGCCGGGTGCTGTCGCTGCGCCGGTATCTGTCGGACTGGACGGTCAACCCGCGTGACACGAGGAATTCTGGGCAAGAACTGTCGATTACAGACGGCATGCTGTACCAGCGGAAGATCAACTACACGGATAGAAATGAGAGGGTAGGAAATAGGGAGGGCAAGGAGGGGTGGTATGTAGGATAGGTTATTGGTCGGCTCTTCAGGGGAAAGGCAAGGAAGGGCGGCGTACCCACACCCTTTATATGGCTCCTGAGGAAGGGAGAAAAGAGCATCTGCATACGCGAAGAGAGCAGTTACCGAGAGAAGCATGCAAACAACACTGGGGCTCTGTCCTGGCCACCCACACTGAGGCAAACAACCTTCTCTTGCCTGTCGCATGTGTAGACTCAAATATAATGGTGATGAAACGGAAACAAATGCCGCCCAGTATCAATTCGGGGGTGAGAGAAGCATAAACACCGCGTGCTTCGGCTCGAGTTTTCGGGCTGGCCCGCCTCTGCTCCCCAGCTACTAACTTTAGTCACCCCTTGTTGTTCCTAGAATCACTTCTTTTGCCGTGAACAAAATATTTGATTCAAGAGCATCCGCTTTAGTACATATTGGCCCTTTCCCAGACAATCCATGGCGGTTGTTCTCTCAACATTTTTTTGCGACGACGGCAACTAAAAGCGATGGGTTCAAATTGCTGACAGCGCCACGCATTAGAAAACGGAGCTCAAGAAGAGGTGCGCATACATGTGTATGCGTGTTTATAAATAGATAGCCTGCGCCTTTACAAGCCGAGGTTTGGCCAGGCGGTACCCAGATGTCGCCGAGAGATGTGCAACTGACACTGTGCCAATAACATCTACAATGCGGATGCTGCCAACATACGTGTTTGCTGACCGCATACTCTCGGGGGTCTTGTAATCTGTGAATTGGGGAATCTCAAACGGGCTGCTGATTCCGAGTGTGTTAAGAGCCGGCAGTCCGTGCAATTCTTCCTTGTGGTGTGCGGCCCGGCACAGTTTGAGGGTTCTGACAGACTGCTTCGAGGTGGGCACCTGGCGTGGGCCCACTAAATCTCCTGATTCGCATCCAGATGGTCGCCGCACGCGCGTGGGTGAACCGACCGAAGACCATCTCGACACTAGCGATCTACGTAGACGCGTCCCCAGGCTTACCTGGCTCGGTGAAGTCTCGGAAATTGAACGGTAAGGGACCGAGATATATGATGACGACGGAATGCAATCCATTGTAGTAGAATTGAGGTGCTGTGAGGATATTAAGGAGGCACGGAAACCACTCGGCAGGTATACCCTCTTTTTGGCTGCACCAGACAGCGTTTATATACCGCACTCCTCCGCACCTGCGGCAAAAGCAGGTCCAAACATGCTGTAGTCAGAGACGATAATGTGGAGCAGTTTGAAAGCAATTCTTTTCCCCGCACATCTCCACCTGCTGCTATGTTTCTTTTCCTCTGGGTTTAGCTGATTCACCTTTGCCTTAGGCTAGTGGAGATATATGTGTGCTATTTGCTCTAACCTAAAACAACAAATACCCGAGAACACGGAGCAAGACACCATTTAAGAAGGTATTCAGAAACATCATTTTCTGTCGAAGGTTTGGAATTAGAATACAGGTTTGGAAGGTCGAGTCTAGAAATTAATGATTTTTGGCTTGGCGATGCCGAACCGCTGGCCGGCGGTAATCGATGCGTTGCGGGGCCGCTGCACACGAATGAACTCCTCAGGAGAGATCAGCTTGCTGACCTCGGTCGGCGTGCTGTAGTACATGGATGGCGTGCTGCTCATCACAGTGCTCCTTTTGTTTGGCATGCTGCCGTTAGACGGATGCGAGGACATTGAGAATGACTCGATGTCAAAAGACTGCAGCTCGTCCGCGGTGGGCAGCGACCGCTCATCATCTAGCGTGAGAAGCAGGTCCTTTGGCTGGCCCGAGGACGTGGGTGGTGGTGAGTCTGAGGAGATGCTGCTCCGCGAGAAGCTAGAGCGTCTTCGGCGGTACTCGCGCGCATTGTCGCCGCGCTCAAGCAGGTACTGGGGTATAGAGTAATTGTGGTTCATTGTCCAACTACTGTGCATATGACAATGGACAGGTATATAGAGAAAAATTCAATGGTGCGTAAGCTGAATAGGGCGCAATGAGCCCTGGGCGACGGCAGGATACTTTTTATACTCTGAGGCGGCAAGGGTTGTAGAAAGGGGTGCTTGCTATCACTCTTGCCCCTTTGTCATCCATGCCTAGCTTCGCTCTTACATGTTTGTTCCACAACGCACCTGGGCACAGGGGCGTATGGCAGCTTTGCAAGCTTGTTGCTATAGCACAAAGGCGGGTTTATTTTGGGGAGGAGTAGCCAGTGGAGAAAGTACCGCATTGGCTTGTGTTCATGCCATCCCCGATCACTGGCCAGGCTCAACCCGGAGAAATAACACAACCGCATCGAAAGGACATCGCAACGATCGCAATAATTCATGCAGTTTTGCCAATGGACCCGGTGGTCGTCTGATTCATGCTCCCAGTGCTGGCCTGCGGCTAATATGCCAAACCCTTTATTTCGGAGCTTATCTGCGAATTGTTTGCATAGATCAAATGGTGCCTCTTGGTCACTTGTGTCTGTCCAGGCCAGTGCAAGGGAATATCGTTGGCTAGAGAGAATACTTTAGAGATATCGACTGTGGTAAGTCTGTTTATATTCACCTCCGTAGTAACCATTTGAACCTATCCGTTCACAGAGGTCCAAGCACCTAGTTCTTCTGGACAATGTCCGCTCAGCCGTGATTAGAACTCCATGCAGTCTAATCACGGCTATGAACACGGATGCACCAGTAACCCGATCTGCATATCGAGAGCAGTGCTCATAAATGTCCGGCAAATCTCTGCAACACGATCTCGGAGGCGATTCGAAATGTTTGTTTAGCCGCTAGTATACCACCGCTGTCCCAAGTATAGCTGAGGGGTTACTGTTTGTGTTCGATTTAGTCTTTTAAGGCAAATCCCTGGATGTAACGATGGAGGAATATAGTTTGTGTAACTACATTCTCCGCCGTCTAGGCACCCCAGTGTAATGCTCAATTCTGAGTTGTATTCAAGATGCCACCGAGGCAGCTTGGACTGTGGACAAATGGTGCATGCGGAACCAGCGGCGGCTCGACACCAGCTGGCCGATAATTGATTCTAGTCATAGTTTATTGGAAACGCCATTCACTAACTACAGAATGATACGCGAGCCCCCTCCTTCGTCTGGATGAGGGAACGGATTGAACGGCGGCTGCGCATATTCCCTATAAGCAACCTGGCCCATGCCAATAGTGTCGCCGTTTCCGGCCTGAGCACAAGTCTTTTCGGTATTCCCGCTGGTCAAACGTGTTGTTGACTGTTCACGGACCTCGGCGTAGTCTGTGGTGTTTGTTACGTGATGCGTCTCATCCAAGTACTCCTTGTGCAATCCGTCAAGAGACAGCTTGAGTAGCCACTTTTGGAGGTACTCTTCGCGGTGGAAGATGCACTGGTAGACTGGATACACTAGCAGAATAAAGCTTGCGGTGCATCCCATGGTCAAATCAAACATGACTGCCATTGACCTGACGGCACGGCTCTGTGCGTAGTGCAGGTACACAATGTGCACAACAATCATCTCTATGTCTGTCGACAAAGCCATGGCAGCAATGGCAACAGTCTCGAACCGTTCGTTGAATGCAGTATGGATATTGCGAATGCGCCACACCAGAACGGCAACAACCGACCATAGCGAGGCAACGATGCCCAGACACACGAAGCGGTATGGGGCGACATAGTGACAGGACTTGAACTTGTCAAGATAAATGACGGTCATGTAGTTGGGAAGTACGGTGCTGATGATGCAGAACAAAAGAACCACAAGGATAAACAGAAATATAGGCAGATGGAACCGCACGCCGTGTGCCGAACGCCGCTGAACAAAGATGCGGTCCAGCAGGTAAACCCGGAACAGGCTTGAGCACGTAAATGTGTATCCAAACCCGATGCGGATCCAAACCGCTGGGAGAATGCAGTGTCGCCACACCCCCTCAATCTCAACAAGCCCATTGCTAACCACCGAGCCAATGAACCATCCGAATGCTCCGACCCACATCATAGTCGCCAGCGGAAGATTTTTGGCACGTAGCGGGGGATAGCTGCGATTTAGCCATGCATACAGCGTCATTAGCCCAGCCAACGAGTACAGCGCGAGACCAATACCAAAGATGATGCGGTCGGACAGGCCAACAGGATCGCGCGGGATGAATGGCCTGGTCTGGTTCTCTATCATCTCCTTATCCATGTAATACGGCGCCCGCTTTTCAAAGACATGCTGAGGATTGTTCATGATGCAATAGGTGAAAAATAATACTATAATAAAAATGAGGGGTAACTGTAAGCAAACAGTGCTGGCGCCAGGTGAAGCAGTGCTGGCACCAGGTGAAGCAGACAGGGTGGGTCCAAAGGTGACGCCCAAGCTGGATTTCGCCTGAAGCTACTTTGAACTCCGTCCAAAATCCATGTAAAAGCTTGTGAATTCCTGCTCGACGTATGGTCCGATCGTCCGTCAATCAGGTTTGGGGAGCTGAATGGGTAGATTACAAATTGCTCAGTGCAATTTGTTCCTTGATAACAATTTTCTGGCTCATGGGCGATTGCCAACCACACCAATAGGCAGAATTTTTGTATAGAAGGGCAATAGAACCGAAGGAAGGGCTGTTACCCAGTTGGACCTGACCAGGGTGATGTAAGCCAAGGCATATATGCTGGAGCCGCACACTCATTGTCCAGAGAAGTCTACAAAAGCAGCAAAGCTTTATCAGTGGACATGTTCATGGACGTCGGGGTCATGCGAGCCTTCGACAGTGCTTATAAAAACCGCATGCACTGAGGGAGGGCCAATCCCATGCTATCCCTAAAGGCGAAAAATATAGATGTTGGCTGCGATCCTAAGGAGTCCGTTTCTTACACTCGCACTTGTATTTGAACGTGGCAGATCGCAAAGGTTTTTACGTCAACAACAGAAAATTTAGTAACGACAATCGTCAGCCCAAATGGAAATATGTGGTGTTGTTCTCCCCTGAAACGCAATCAAACGTGCAGAGTATTACAAAACACTGCTGCTTTGCAAGGCATGGTGTCGCCTGTGGTTTGAATTGGGTGTCGTAAACATTGGCTCAGCAGCCGCTTGGCTGTTGCATCAACTAGCTAAGCCCAGTGCGTAGTCAGGCTAGGTGATAGCCTTCATCAGGGCAACTAAAGTTTATTGGCTCGCTGGCCAACATGTATCATGGTGATCATTGGGATCAGACCGGCTGGCTCATTTTTAGTCTATAAAAAGATGCTAATCAGCGGCTAATCGGTCAGGTCCAGATCAGCACTGGTGTCTCGTCTTGCAGCCAATGGCTAAACAGATCGGCACGTGGAGTATAGCCTCTTGGAATGTGGGCTCACCTCTATGTGGGCCAAACACTGCATGCTGCATATTGAAGGTGGTTGCTAGTACTGCATTAAATACCAATTGATTACAGCATCTTTACAATGGAATTGTCGAACAATGGCACGTCCCCAAGCAGACGCTTGCTGCTTACACCGGCACACCTAGTCTTGTAGGCGGCACCCAGCCGCCAAAACCTTCTTGGAGCTTCACCGCTGCTGCAATGGTACGGATATCCTGGTTCTTGCGCGCAACCACCATTACACCAATAGGAATTCCCTTCTTGTTCAGGCCCATTGGGGCGTGAGTGACAGGGTAGCCAAGGGCATTGAAAATGGCAGTGTAGCCAACCCACACGGTGTGGGTTAGACTCCATCCATGGCGCTGTGCCGGCTTAGGCTGCGGCGGCATAATAAGAATACCGTTCTCGCCGAGCAGCTCATCGAGCTGTTGCTTCAGTTTGGCCCAGTATTCGGTGACATCCGCGTATTTGCCGCCCAACAGCTTCCCTGAAACGGCGAACATGAGCGGTCCAGGCGAATACTGTGACTTGCCACCCAAAATACGAAGGGCCTCACGGGAAGTACTGACTGGTGGCTGATCTTCACCAGCCAAGGTGACAGGGACCGGTACCTCACCATCGCGGATAACTGGCAGGAATTTGAAGGCGGTAGTTAGGGGGTTAACAAATGGCTTGATTCTCTTGACCTTGCTGCCGCCAAGGAATTTTCCAGCGCGGACAACTGCATCGCGCAGCTCTTTGCTGACTCTAGGAGTCACAAGGCTGTTACCGAGTCCCTCTGGCATAATAATAACGCTGAGCTCGCTGAAATCAACTGTTGACGGATCTCCTATTTCCTGAGATGCAAGAATCGACAAAGTCGGCGCAATATCTTCAGCATAGCGGCACATGACACCCTTGGTGAAGCAGCTTCGGGCGTTGTCAGACTGCAGCTCGGGGTACGTTGTCGGGTCATGTGGAATCATTCCGGCAGTAGGCCGGTGTCCAAAGACTCCGCAGAAAAGCGACGGGATCGGAATGCTGCCACCAATATCGGTGGCGATTCCGACCGGTGAAGCACCGGATCCAAGAAGTGCACCCTCGCCGCTCGAGCTGCCGCCGGGCGTCAGAGAAAAGTTGTATGGGTTCAGGGTGCGGCCATAAATGGCGTTGTCGCTCTCGACAGTCGTGGAGAGCGTCGGGGTATTGGTCACGCCAAGGATGATGAAGCCGGCATCGATTATGTTTTGGACAGGCTTGGATGTGACACAGGACACAGGCTCTCGCTTCTGACGCCAGGAAAGGCCATATGTGTTTGGAAGTCCTTCGACAGCAATGGACTCCTTGATGGTGATTGGCACACCCAGGAACGGTTGCGAATCGAAGGCTGACAAGTCACCAGTGGCAACCAGCTTGTCAACAGCCTCGGCATCCTCGATGGCCTTGTCAAATCTGTCTGCAACCAGCCCGTTGACCAGAGGGTTGACCTGTTTGATTCGCTCAATATAGGCTGCGACAACCTGCCTCGACGTGACCTCACCGGTGCGAATCATGCGTGCCAGCTCGGTGGCCGAGTGCTGCAGAATCGGGTTGTAGATATCCAGCGACGAGCGCGGATCCTTTGCCAATGTTTTGGCGTGCTTCTTTTTGGCGCCGATATTGTTGGCACGGTATATGCCAAACTGGAGCGCCTTCTGCGTTGGGTAGAAGACGAGCCAGTGCACTGGCTTGAGCATGATGTCCGCAACATCAAGTAGCACAGTCATGGTTTAGAGATATATTAGCTGTCGAAAGTTGAGGTAGTGAGATGAAGGATGTGCTGCAGGCTGTGGAAAAAAAACTTGATGTGGTCGACTGCCACGTTCCAAGAACGGTGCTTTTAAGCAGAAATCAAGCGCGGCAGCAGGCATGCTGACCCTCCCCATTGCCATGGTGCTCGCACTATTCCGCGTTTGGAAGAAGACAACAAAAATATATGCGGAAAAGGGAAACCAGAATGTAGGCGCATTCTGATAAATGGGCGTTGTCAAAATATCCTCATTATTACGGCTCGGCTTGGGCGGCTCATTTCAGGGCAGCTGGTGTTGCAATAATGTATGCAGGCTTAAACTGCCAAGACTGTTGTAAACTTGCATCGTCACAACACTACCCGTTCTTCGTCAACCCCATTTCTTCTATTGAATTTAGAGAATTATGAATCAGGAACAACAACAACAACAAGCCAGCTCGCCGAATTCAACAAAGGCAGGCCTGCTGAAGCGCTCAGCACGCATTATGTGGAGGTACAAGAAAACGACGTTGTTTGCGGCTGGTCTTGCATACTTTGTTTACAGGCGACAGCAACGGCAGCGCAACCGGCTGGATCGTGCACCAATCATCGACGGCACAATGCTTGCCTGGCGCATCCATGAGGGCTCCATTATCGAAGCCCCTGAGCCCATGTCATTCGAGCTGAGCTGGCTCAGCCGGTTCCTCCGCAAACTCTCTGGAAAGAACGACGAAATGAGCATGCTGCGGGCGCTGATGGCCCTGGAGATGGCCGCGGACGACCCACGCATCAAGGGGCTGGTGGTCAAGCTGGGACCAGCCCCAGACTCCAACGAGCAGACAAACTCTACCGGCACTGGGCTAGGCGTTGCCCAAGTCCAGGAGCTGCGCCAGGCGCTTGAGCAGTTTAGAGCCAAGAAGGAGCAGCAGCTGGGGGCAGGCAGCGGCCGCACGTACTTTTATACTGACTCGTTTGACGACCAGCTCACCTACTACCTGGCGTCGGCATTTAGCGACATCATCGTCCAGCCCACTGGCCAGCTGCCGCTGACGGGTCTGTCGGGCACACAGATGTACTTCAAAGACCTGCTGGACAAGATTGGGCTCAAGATGCACGTCGAGGCGCGCAAGGAATATAAGAGCGTGGTGGCCCCTTATTCCCAGTCGTCAATGCCCGAGAAGCACCGCGAAAACATGATGGACTTGCTAAACTCGCTCAATGACACCATTATCGACGACATTGCGACATCGCGTGGCTCGAGCATTCTGAGCCAGTGCAAGGACACGCACATTAAGGCTCAGGACATTGTCCGCAAGGCCATGGAAGAGGGCCCGATTATCGCCCCCGATGCCCTGGGGTCGGGTCTGGTCTCGGCGCTAGGCTACACGTACGACGTGGCTTCCATTGTTGGTCCACGTAAGCTTACTCTAATCAACACCTATGCGGATGCGCGGCGTCTTGAGATTGAGACCAATGAGATGAGTGGCGGCGCCTATGATGAAAGCGGGTCGACAAAGGAACTCGCAAAGAGCATGCTGATATCCAGCGACAAGGCTGCGATGGCCTCGGCCCTGAAGCTCCTGGAATCAGACCAGCCTGTGACTGTCGGCGTGGTCTACTTACTGGGCGGAATCGAGCGGTTTGGTCCGCGCGGTGCCAAGGCCGTTTGCCAGTCTCTACTTGACGCTGCCAAGGACCCGACAGTCTCGGCTATCGTCCTGCGTATCGACTCGGGCGGCGGCGATGTGATTGCCAGCGACACTATTGGCGCCTATGTCGACTATGTGCAGGACAAGTTTGGCAAGCCTGTGGTTGCATCCTACGGCAACGTCTCTGCATCTGGAGCCTACTACGCTTCGACGTCGTGCAAGCGCATTTTTGCCAGCCCAGGAACAATCACTGGCAGCATTGGCGTTGCATCAATGCGGCCAGTGGTAACTAAGAAGCTGCTGGAGTTTATTGGCACCAATGTCGAGGAGCTATACACTGTTGACAACAAGTCTGATTCGATTTTCCGCGAGCCAGAAGGCGCGGCACTCGAGCGCTACCGCCGCACCATCGACATCATCTACGACGACTTTAAGAGCCGCGTTGCCAAGGGCCGTGGATACAGCAGCGACCAGGTCGAGGATGTCGCCCGTGGCCGGGTGTTTACTGGTGTCCAGGCTCTACAGAACGGACTTGTTGACGAGCTGGGCAGTTTCACGCGAGCCATCGAGGCAAGCGCGCAGATGGGTTTCGAGGCACGCACCGACATTGCCACGAAGCTTGCCGAATTCTACTCACAGAGGCTCATCAATAGCGTGCGGCATAAGGCAGTGGCAGCGGGTCTCTTTGACTCTGTGGACAAAGCCCAAGAGGAATCGCCAGTCGACATCAAGGTCGTTGCGAGTGGCACTGACCCGGATGCTGAGACCATCAAGGATGGTGTTTTGAAGGGTGCTGTGTACAAGAAGGGCGCTTTCACGGCGGATCTGCTGAAGAACGTCAAGGTCAAAGTGTTCCCTGAGGAGGCATCGGTTGCACGTCGTCTGATTTCCAAGGCCAGGAATCTGGGCGGCGACGGCGATGGCGACGACAGTGCTGAGGATGTTCAGCTGGCAGCTGGCGATACCTCCAGCTCATTCTTTGGTACTTTTGCCAAGACTGCAGTTCGTTCGGCCTTAGCCGAAGAGATTGAGCGAATCCTGTCCAATCCATCGTCCGCATTCAAGGGCAATAAGGCTGGTGCTCGCTTTGAGTCAGACGATATCAACTTCAAGTAGATTAGTTCTTGTATGAATCTAGTAGACCTTGAGTATAATATTTGTCATTATCCCTATTCATGCACTGGTGCAATGTGGTTTTTTGTATACACATTAGAACAATTGGTCGGTGCTCAGAAACAGAAGCGATGTTTGGTAGTGCGAAGGACGGTATATAACGCATGTCGAACTGCACAGGCATTTGCACCGCATTCCTTTTCTTGTTTATTAGTTGTCAGTTCAACAATAAAATATGCGCATCTCTAGCAGCACACACCGTTATTCTTCGCTTATCCATCCAGCATGTCTCCTAAACCGACTTTATGATATACTTGAATGCAAGTGCAGTGCATGTGGATATACAATAGCTGATGCCCATGGATATGCTTATGCAATCACTGATAACGTGTCATAGCGGCTGGGAAGAAGTGTAGCATTCCAACCTTCCTGAATCCAGTTAACCAAAACTTGATATAGCAGTACCCGTAATTCATCCAATTAACCAGCGAACTAAGGAATCTAACTAGTAGTAGATCTAGTAGTATTGAATATCAATGTATGAAATGAAGCCCTACAGATAGATCCGAAGAGACCTTATCAGGATTCATTGATGTGCTTTTATCACTGCGCAAGCGAGAGGAACTATGCGTACTGCGATGTATTGGGCTGCTGATGCACCACGATCACATCACCGAGCTTAGGTTTTTACCTTGCTAACAACTGCCTGCAAACATTTGAACATTGTATGCGTGGGTTGGGGAGTATAGCAGTACCTTTTTTGAAGTTGTCTGGGGCTAGTGATGTTCTAGAGCTTGTCAAAATAAAAGGCTGTGGATTTTACCTTCTACTTCGAATATCAGCTCAATCCATGGCAACAGCATTTGGTAGTACCCGTATACTAACATATACATCAATTATACTATAATCAGATAGTATGTTTTCGGTTTGGCTGCTCTGTAGTACAGTTCTGTTGACTTCATTGCGATTATTACTGCAATAATGATCTCTATATACTTGAGCGTTGCTATACTGCTGGGAATAATGAGTATGGCGTTTAAATGCTAATATATTGGCTCACTATGCTGTATTCGGGAACCTAGTCTAAGAGTAGGAATAGGGCGTCTACAAATGTGCGTGTTGACATTAGCTGGGTATATATTTCTTGTCATGGACTAGTGTGGTAGTTAAATCAATGCTTGGACTTTCCCTCTCCAGATTCTCAGTAGCTGTGGTCTCGGAAACATGTGGGAAGCACTGATTCATCTTCCGATTGTCAAAAGCCAATCAAGTAGAGGTACTGCCATCTGCATGTGCTTGGCTTTTAGTACTGTTGTGCGGTCGATGATGACCATCATGATGACGCCATGCCAATTGTCAAGTCAACCGACAACAAAAGCAGCTCTCACGGTGAACCAATGGAGATATCTAGCAGGACCCTGTGACCACTACAACCACAGCTTGTTGCCCTGGTTTCGCTGATGCACCCAGATATCGCACAGCAGCGAAATCTTCAAAAAGGGCAGTGCGCAGGCATTTTTAGTTTTTCTTTTTCCCCTTTTCTTTTTTAGTTTTGAAATTCTATATGAAGTTAAAAATCACAAAAGCAATATTGGCGCTACGTGCCATATTTATAAACACAGCAGTAGGATGGAACACATATGCCAGAGAATCAAACATGATTGTTCCCGAAAAACAATTGCATCACAGTATGCATGCTTGGCAAACCCGCACACCTCCTACTGGTCGATGCACCCTATCTGGGGACAGTGACGTTTAATGACAAGCCATCGACCATAGTGACAATACAGCCAGCCCAGCACAATTAGCCAACGGCACTCTGAAACTATATAAGCAACTGTCTGCCCGTGCTGAGCCCAACTCTCACTATCCACGGCTTCAATTACTATTTGTCTTCCACAGTTCATCCATTTCTTTCCTGCACACTTACAACTACGAGGACTTTTGTGTAATGCGCAATACTGGTTTTCATCATTGCTTCTAGGGCGCTCTGTAGGCCTGTCTGCTTCCGCTGCACAGTGGATATGTTACGGCTGCTTGTACACCTGCGCAACCGAGACGGAGATGGTAGAGCACTGTCGTGCGTTTGGCCATGACTATTACGATCGCTGAATAGGGAAAGGTCCAAGCCGCTTATCGTGACGCGAGCTACTTTTTCGTTTTATAGTTTGACAAATAATTGTGTGTATATAAATAGCATCAAGCACATGCTATAATATTCCTGCAAATATGAAGTCACTATTGTCGACTAATGAGCTGATATCCAGCATTAAATACATGTGGATTATGACACCGGGCAGTCGGTAGTAGAATTCATATTTATCCGTGGCTACAGTCATACATTGACTAAATGGCATGTATTGTGAGTCAAGGTGCGATGTGCGCGCTTGTGCAGGAATGTAAATATGTTGACATTCGGCAACCCATGCCTTCGCCACCATGTGCAGATCCAAATCCCACCTATATAAACTTTGTGGCCGGAACGGCCCATCCTCCTTTTTTCTCCTCAGCGAAATTTCCATTTATTCATTCCATAAAGCTCATAACTACCGTATTCTCTGAAGGTTAACAAATAATTAACGCAAATTCAGTTTTGCTGTCCGATGATATTCAATTTGTGGTGCTTAGCCACATGCAGGTTATTAAACAAGCCTCTTTTTTCTTCCATTTGGTGGACCAGGCTCAGCCCCTTACCGATCTCTTCCACTTTTCTATGCTCCGCTGCTCATCCCCACACTCTCAGCGCCTCGCATTGCATCTGTCCATATTTGTCGAGGTCTCATTCCTAAAACTCACATATATAAACGGTTCCCCTTTGTCATCGTCTCTCCTTCACTCCCATCCACTCCTGCGCATTCCAACTCAAAAAACACCACTTCCTTCATATTCCATCATTACACATTATAGTAGAGCATCCCACCCATCGGCAAACGCTGGATAAGATATACAAGTCCTAAACATTTTGGACTCTACTTCGCTACATCACTTCTTAATCATACCTTTATTGCAGCCTAAATATGCAGTTGTTAAACAGCAAGAACAATTACTTCGTCACTGTCATATCGGTTTGAGTTTCTCCAGAGAGACACTACGAGTTCCCTGTGTACGAATGCGATATATGTGGTCATCTGGTCCATAGCCAGGAAGAGATGAATCAGCACACAAACACCACACGGCATGATTTGTGGCTTCTGTAGCTTGCTTTCTGGCATGTCATAAATTGTAAATTGTCAATAAATAAAGCTATCTTATATACGCACTAAAATTACTCCGGCCGTGATGCGAAGGTCGGCTGTTAGTCAACATAATTTGACAAGCTAATAAAAGTGTCATGGCGAACCAATCATTTGAGCTTTGTCTGATGGTTGTTAGTGTAATGGTAGTCTTGCTCATCTCTTGTCTCGAGGGCCTGTTGCAGCATGTCTCTTGTGTGGCCTTCTTCGTTATCGTAGTTGTGCCTGAAGTATCAGCAGCAATACCCTGCGGAATGTAATGTGGTCATTGGTTATTTGTCACTTTGTCGATTGTGCCATTCCTGCGTGCGTAAGCAAAGGCTTGCACCGACAATGACATTCCTATTAACTGTCCCAACATGTCCAACTTGACAGATGCTGTAGGGATTCGAAACAAGCGTAAGCCTTAAAAACGAAAGGCTATTACGCCTCAAAATTCCCAGCATCCAAGCGATATAGAATCAAGCAGTTAGGACTACAAACCCGAGCATCTTGACATGCCCAAACTTACGCCTGATGTTATCCTAATGCTATCTAACTAGCATCATAAGGATGTCAGGAGAATAGGTTATGTAAGCACTAAAAAATTGGGTATGCTCGGGATTGCGGCGAAACCTGTAATGAATATGAGGAGTGTGCCGACTAGCTCTTATATAACGGGACACTTCTAAACATCTAGCCTGCGATGAGTACATTTGCTTTATATTCATTCTCCATTATTTGACTGGAAAACAATGTCATTCTTTAGATGACCGTATTTACTTTTGTCAAATGATCAAGTAGACTATTTCCAGACTTACCCCACAATGGTTATTGAATGCTTATTGTAGCTACAACATCGTTATGCGTGGATTTGTAGCCATATCTATTTGGAACATGGGTATATGCGATTCAGCTGCCAATGGTATTAATGGCGAACATTGGAAGTTCTTCATATTGCTCTCATGAGAGCTATGGCAATAAAAATGGCCCTGTTATACCTACAATTATTTATGAGCTCTCATCAGTCGACAACACATGGGTGGTTAGGTATTAAAACAAATCCTTACATCTATACAACAAGATACATCCATATTCTACTGTAATGATGGTATATAAAAGGCGGTGTAAGCTACCACCTCTTCCGTTTTCAACACCATACCTTTCGTCCACTCTTGATTAATACGAGTTATACCCCGCTAAACTGCTTTGGATTCTGGTATTTGTGAGGCGGCTGTCCACTTATCCAGAAGGAATAGTTGGTCATGGTACAGACACTGGACATGGTGATTACTCCTTTCTGCAGCACTGCTCACGCCAGTGATGGCCAGGGATACAAAATATATCAGCGTTATCGTTTTACTATGTGTGGTGAAAGCAAATAAATTCACAAATTGACATAAATATTAAATACGTGCTTTTCCCATTCTGGTATCAAGTAAACGATGACATGGCTTATACCGAATCAAACATTTCATCATCGGTCTACTTTGAATACCATTTTTGGCCAAACTGGCGCAGTACCGTAGCTGCAATGATGGACAAAGTAAAAATACTTTGGGAAGAATGAAAGTAGAGCACTGCGTGTATACCGAAATATAAAAAAGTATCCTAACCGGCGGTACTGTAGCCGACAATGGGCAATGGGCGATCTCAAAGTCCACAATGACCCTTGGATCGCTCCCTTGGAGCTGCACAGTGAACATATGCAGCTCTTCAGCATGCATAACCGGAGGCGCATTCTGTCGGTTGATATGCCCTTATTGGTGCTGAAAACAATGGTCATTGAGTACCTGGAGAAAAAATCACTTGCCGTGCCCAATCCAGTTATTGCTTTCATGGCAGATCATGATATAAAAATGTCTGTGAAGGCACGAGGAGCGCGTTCACTGGACAGAAAACTCGTGTGTGTCAAGTTGATGTTTTTTTTAGAATGAGCAAAGGAGAAGTCTGCAAAGGCCATGGTGATCTGCCAAACATGGCTTTTCAATGCGTGTGGTGGACTACTTTAAACAATTCGCTTCATGTGTAGATAAAAATATTGTTTATCATGACGCGTGGTGCTGGCACTCAACCACCGGACAGCATTCTTGGGCCCATTTCTTTCTTTCTTTCTTTCTTTTTTAAAACGAGTAGTACTGAAACTCGTGGCTTGAGGGCCCAAGATTTTTGGGAACAAAAGCAACGCCTCCTGGCTTCCAACTGATACCAGCTGTGACTCGCATATATAAACCCGCTTGCTTGGGTCAGCATGCAAAATTTTTTCTTCCATCATCACCCAATTTTGCACATTTTTTGCATTCGCATTCCCTCCTTCCATCCTTTTTACGAAACCACAAGCATTTTTTGCAGGCTGGTCCTCAACCAACTACACCTTGTTCTACTTCCTAAAAAATCAAGTGCTGAATCGTTTAACCATGTGCTCTTCCCACCGCAACCAATCTGGAAAGTCGAGCAGGCTCGTCTGTTCTGCAGCGCAGTGGATGTGCCTCGGGTGTGGGTACACCTGCTCGAGCGAAGTGGAGATGTATGATCACTGTCCGAGCGTTTGGGCATGATTTCTACGATCGCTGAATGAGAGGAAACAGGCTTCAAGGTTGCATATCGACCACTGTTCCCTCAAAAATAGCATGCTTGTAGTCAAAAACTCTACCACATCTTGATCATTGACATGGAAATAAACGAAGGTGTATATATGTATTACAAGATATATTGTACTTGTCAGCTACTAGCTGACGTGTATTAAAAAGTTAACGTTTGTTGACCTTGTAAATGCGAACCATGAATACGGTGAAGACGATGTTGAAACAGGTGAAGCCAAGCAGAATGAGGAAGTTACGCCAGCGGTTGTGATATCTCCACGAGCTCTGGCTGTAGTACTGCTGGCCGTTTCTGTATGGGCAGAACGAGCATCTGGATGTGTCGCCTGGGTTATCAATGTAGCCGCGGAAGGAGCTGACAAATCTGCCAGCATATCCATCGACATGTCATACCGCTAGGAGGAATGAAGTGGAAGAACTCCACCGCCGCGGCACCTGATGGGCGTGTTGTAGATGTCGTTGGAAATCGTGCCCTCGATGAAGTACAGGTATGGCGAGAGACGGTACAACCAGCTGCGGTAGAACTTAGGCATGGCTGAGTGTGGCAAGGGTAACGCCGCAGGTCAAAGTCATCATGGCGGTGAAGATCGGGTTGATCATCGAGGCAATGACGTCATTGGGGCTGAACGCGGCAATAGCCTGGCCGATGGTGAGCGAGAAAATGCCAAGCAGCTGGTACATGAGGTAGAAATAGATGGTGCGCTGGCCGCTGGAGTTGAGGCCGACCAGCCAGTAGAAGCACACAAAGAAGAGTGTGTTGGCGACCATGGCGAACGGCCACTCAGAGAAGATGATGGCGAAGGAAAAGGCCTCCCAGCCGTACTGGTTCGAGGAGGACTCACGGCCATAGTACTGGCGTTGGCGCAGGAACTGCGGCTGCACCTGATTGAATTACCAGCACGGAGAGCACAGCGCTGTCGAAGAGCGCGAACACCTTGTTTTGAGTGTCCTGCACGCCGTTGCCGGTCCGGATGAACGAGAAACCGAGCGTCAAGGCACTGAGTGCCTGCAGGGCGAAGCGCACCAGGTTGTATTTGAGGTCGCGCCAGTTCGAGCGGAACATGCGGCAGGTCACCAGCTGGATCTGGTAGGGTATCGTGCGCGCATACTTGCTGTTGTCGGCCTCGGCAATGTCATTGAAGCCAGGGGCGTTCTGCCTGACATTGTTGATGTGGTCGATCTCTTCGATTGCAGCCTTGCGCTCGGGCGACGCATTCCAGACTTGCGGCCACTTTATGGCCTCGCCACCGCTGCCGGCAGCATCCAGAATGTACTCGGCAGGGTTGGCCGATGGCGGGCACCTGGGCGCACCATTCTTTTCAAAGTAGTTGATCAGAGTATGGGCGTCCGGCCCAATATCGCCGAAATACACGGTATGGCCGCCGCGCATCAGCAGGAGAAGGCGGTCGAACTGCTCAAAGAGAGTCGCAGATGGCTGGTGGATGGTGCAGAGGATGGTCTGGCCCTCGGCAGCCAGGCGGCGCAGGAACTGCACGATCGTGTACGAGGCCTGGGCATCAAGACCCGAGGTGGGCTCGTCGAGGAACAGGATCTTGGGCCTAGCCACGAGCTCAATACCGATGGTCAGGCGCTTGCGCTCCTCGAGAGAAATGCCCTCGCCAGCTCTCGGGCTCGCCGATCATGCAGTCAGCGATATTGCTCAGGCCCAGGAGGTGGATAACATGCTCAACATACTGGAGCCGGTCCTCTTCGGGCGTATCGCTCCGGGCTGACGCAGCTGTGCGGAGAACCGCAGGGCCTCTCGCACGGTTGCATGTGGGTTGTGCACGTCAAGCTGCTCGGCGTAGCCGGTGATGCGGCGGAAGCTGCCTGGTTGCGGGGCACCGTTCATGAGCAGGTCGCCCTCCAGCTTGCCAATGGTCTTGCGCTGGGACAGCGCGTCCAGAAGCGTGGTCTTACCAGCACCAGATGAGCCCATCAGTGCAGTCATTGTGCCGGGTTTGACATATCCAGAAA
Source organism: Linderina pennispora (assembly GCF_002104995.1). NCBI lineage: Eukaryota > Fungi > Kickxellomycota > Kickxellomycetes > Kickxellales > Kickxellaceae > Linderina > Linderina pennispora. Next base: position 97,548 of record NW_024468253.1, on the reverse strand, counting down.
CGTCGTCCAGAAGCATGCGCTCACCACCACTAACCGGCACAGTGTAGCTGACGTGTTTCCAAGTGTAGGTGGTGCCCTTGAGGAGTTGGTCGTCGGTCGGGCCGAGTTCTGAATCAACATCGCCGAATTCCGTGGCGGCCAGTGCGACCCTTTCGTTGACATCCTGGAGAGCGTCGACCCTAGGTGGATACCGCTTGTAAACGTTGATCGAGTAAGCCGGTGTTGCCGTACTCGACCCACTCCATGACACAGGCAATAGCAACCACGAACAATAGCCAGAAAGCGATCACGGCCACAAAGTTTTTCCACTGGTCCTTAGGCATGGAAATCGTACGCATCCTCGATGTAGCGTCTGCCACTAACATAGCGCTGGCCAGGGATTGAGCCCTTGAGGGCGCACACTTGGTTGGCAATATTGGTGAAGCCGGGGCCGTTCGGGATCAGGTCGCGGTCAGAGCATCGCATCATGCGGTCTTTGAATTCGTTTGAGAGCAAAGCCTTGAAGCTGTAGGCGAGTGGGTTTGCCCAGTACGCCCAGACCATGTAGCGGTGCATCTTGGTAGGCGGGATCAGGTAGCCGACGTACAAGGTCATGTAGAGCAACGCGATGCCAGACATGGTATGGCCAAAGTCCACATATGGCGCAACATTACCGATCAGCCGGAAAAACGCAGTCAGGCAGAGGCTGCCAATAAGCAAAGTCACTATTGCAGCCAGGTAGTGCCCGCCAGTGCGTTCCATGGCACTGGCCCAGTAAACAATTGTGCCGAAAAATGAGGACCTGGAATGTCGCAAACGGCAAGTCAACTAGGGTCTGGGCAAGTGATAAAGCGCCGGGATGGTACATGGCCAGAGCCTTGTGCTTGTAGACGACTTCGCGGCCAGAAACGGCCTTGGGGATCTCGGACTGAGCAGTCAGGGTGGTGAACAGAAGGGAAAAGAAAAGCGCGCCGCCACGGGAGAAGGCGCCAGCGGTGGACTGCGGCAGGCGGATAAACAGGGTGCCGATGATGATGGCGAAGGCAACGTTGTAGATGAGCTTAAAGTAGATGGCCGCGCGGTTGCCCAGGAAGATGCCCCACTCGCGACGCATGCAGTGGTTGAGCTGGTAGATGAACGTGGTGGTGTAAGGGGACCTTTTGCGCATCTTGCTTTTCTCTGTGCCCATCTTGATCCGGTTAGCGAGCTGCCTGATCTCGTTGCCGCGGTCATCTTCCTCCAGGCGCTGCTCAAACGCGCTGATCTGCGACTGTAGCTCGGCACGCTCCTTGGAGGCCAGCCAGAGGTGCTCAAAGTCCTCGGCAGTGGTTGGCGCCTTGTTCTCAAAGCCTGGCATCAGCTTGCGCTCGTTGGTCTGCGTGACGCCAGTCAAAAAGTCCGAGGTGGTTTGGCGCGGCGGCTTCTTTATGCCAATGGACTCAAAGTACTGGACAGCCTTGTCGGCTGGGCCAAAGTACAGCTGGCGGCCCTCATCGATGACCATGACTTTGTCAAAGAGGTTGTAGATGTTCTCGGATGCCTGGTAGATGGTGACGACAGTGGATTTGTGAAGCAGATCGGAGCCAATGCGCAGCGAGCGGATATAGTCGAGGGCGGAGCTGGAGTCGAGGCCACGCGTAGAGCCGTCCCAGACATTGACAGAGGCACCAGAAGCGATTTGCTCAGCAATAGAGACGCGCTTGCGCTCACCGCCAGATACGCCGCGCAGGAAAGCGTTACCGACAATGGTGTCGGCACAGGGCTTGAGCCCGTACATGTCAAGAAGAGCGTCCAGGAATTCGTCCTGGTAGCTTTCGGGCTTAGCGAGCATTTTCTTGCTGGGCGTCTTGCACTTGATGGCGAACTCCAGGGTCTTGCGCACAGTCAAGGTGGGGAAATGGACATCGTCCTCCTGGTTATAGGCGACTTCGCCGCGGATAGGATTTAGCGACCTCGTGCGGGTCCAAACCACCGTAGGAGACTGAGCCAGTGATTTTCTTGTAGCCCTTGCGCAAGTTGCCCAGGACACGCAGCAGGGTCGAGCAGCCAGAGCCCGGACGGCCCAGGACTAAGCAGCATCTCGCCGTCCTCGACCAGGCCGCACATGTTGTGGATGATGTGCTTGTGTTCGCGATCGCGCGAAAGCAGATTTAGGAGGCCAAAGCCACGGATGCTGGATTTGGCCAGCTTGTAGAAGGGGGTGATCAGCGAGGCAATGTGGCGGTTAGCGATATTGTCCCCGAATATGTCGAGGTCATTGAAGACTAGGCCAACCCGGTTGGCAAATAGATGGTCCACTTCTTTCTGCTTCTTGCTGGTCAGCCACTCGCTGAGATCAAAGGCACCGGCGGCCTGTTCTTCGTCGGGAACCGTCAGCTGCTTGGAAAGCTGGCGCTGGATGGACTTGAAGCGCTCGGTACCACGCGAAATGCTGACATGCAGGGGCTCGCCGAAGGAGGTGAGGGCCTCGGTATCTGTAGAGAATGAGTGGGTGGATTGGATGTCGGGGGAAGCGGCCGGTGGGGCAGCCTCGGGATCCTCGCTGGGACATGGTCAAGGAAAACAATGAATTAAAATGATTAGAGTTTTGTTTGATATCAGCGCTACCAGTTAGCTGACAGGGTGGGATAATGGCTTTATGTGCTTCTGATGGTGCTGTTGTCGGACATGCGATTAGATGTCTGGTTGATAGTTTGAAACCCCGGCGAGTGATCGGCATGAAATATCACAAATGAAAATATTAAGAGTATTGCTCATCAGTCGAATGGGTTTCAGATCACCCTCTCCCCTCCCCGACAAGTAAAGCCTGCTAGTGCGACTACGTAGGAACTACCGGCATCCTGGGTGACTGGCAGGACGCGAGAAATCAGGGTATGTGGTGAAAAATGTGAATCCTAGTAGGTTTAGGCAATGAGACCGGAAACTAGACATGAAGAGCTAATGAAAGGGGATAATGGGGTGTGCTTATATATATGCGCATGCGGGCTGTATGCCACACTCGCTGGTGGCCACCAGAGCAACAGCGATCGCGAGTCAAATGTGGCACTCCAGGGTATATGCGTTTCGCCGGTTTCCTAAAATTATACTCCTGATCAAGGGATCAGGCAGTGTTCCCAAAAGTTAGAACTCCAGCACCACTTGACTACATGTTCTCTTCTCGCTCCAGCCTCCCATTCATAGCCTGCTACTTTCCTGCTTTCCATAATTACCTTCTTGAATAAAATGAGGTACGGCATACTTGTAAATTTCATCGACGACAATGTACCCGCTTCAACGGGGCTGGTGGCGGAATACCAGCGGCTCGCAGATACCCGCAAACGCCCCACAGCGCTAGCACGCAACATTTCCACAACCGCCACTCCGACAATCGACCGCAAACGCACGCTCCCCGACACGCCCACCTGGCGGTTATTCAGTCCACGCACACCCGGTACGGCCTTCCCGACGCACGCGCAGCCAATCTCTGATACAGTGCCGCGCGTCAAATCGCGTCGCATCGACAAGCAGCAAAACGACAAGGCGCGCCTACAGGCAGTGGAGAAATTTGCCAAGCCGATCAGACAGGAGGTCGACGAGACCATGGATCTGCTGGCACAGCTGACAGTGCGGCCGGCCAAGGCGCCAGAGACTGAGGCAGTGGACGGTGAGGTACAGTGGACCCTGGCAGAGATACACCGGATGCGGGAGGAGCTGGAGCAAAAGTTCATTGACGAAGATGAAGAGAAGCTGCGCGTGATCCGGGAGGCTGAGGAGAAGGCACGCAGAGAGGTCGAGGAGCGCGAGCGCGCAGAACGCGAGCGGCTGGAGGCCATTGAGCGGGCCGAGCGCGAGAAAGTAGAGGCCATTGAAAGGGCAAAGAGGGAGCAGGAGAAGCAGGAGCAGGATGCAAAGAGAGCGGCAGGAGGCCGAGGAGCGCGTGCAGCGGGAGCGCGAGATAAAACAGAGAGAGGAGGCGAAAAAGGCGCGTGAGGCGGCGGTGTCGCCGGCAGCGCTGGCGTGGGCGGACAAGTACCGCGGGTTCTACCGGATCGTGCAGGAGCAGATGAAACCACGCATCAGCAATGACCGGGAGCTGAAGGCGTGGTGCTTCAAGCAGAAGGGTCTGATCATCCGCAGCGTCGGGCAGCTGACGAGCACAATGGTAGGCGTGCGGCAGGTCTCGGGAAAGCTGCTAGACATCATTGCAGAGGCGGAGCAGCGCGGGGCCTCAGACTGGATGCAGAATCTGGTGGCCAAGGCGATAGTCAAGCAGGCGGAGGCCGAGGTGTCGGCAAAGATGTCGGCGGCGTATCCGCTGGCAGCGATGGCAGCAGCAGTCATAAATAAGGTGCCGGGGGTGTTGGATATGCTGTTTGTGCGGCTGGTGAAAAAGTGCCCGTATGTGGTGCCGCAGTATTTTTCGCCAGCTCTGGGCCGCGAGGAGTTCCTGCGCAGCGCCGGGTACAAGGAGCGCGACGATGGCGTGGAGCCGGCGGCAGCATATGAGGGGCGGATGATTGGGATGGTGGCATTGTTTGCAGCGCTGGTACAAACGCCTAGCACAATGTTGCTGGAGCTCGGGTGGACATGGATGGCGCGCATGGTGAATCTGCCGCCGCGTGCGATCTCACCGGCGCTGGTGGTGACGTTCCTAGGAGCTGGCGGGCACAGCGATGCTGGCAGCGTACGATGAGCAGTTCCGCAAGCTGCTGAGGGCGCTAGGCTAACAGGTGGCTGCCGATGGTGCCCACCGACGAGCCGCTGGCAGTCGCCTCCAAGTCGCGCCTTGGGTCGTATCTGGAGGACTACCAGCGCACGGGCTGTCTGGGCGAAGTCGAAGGACGAGTGATTGCGCCAAGCTGAGCTAACCCAGTGGTTCGGCTCGGCTCGGTGGAGGGATTTTTTAAAATAAAAAATATTGGTTGCTGAGGAGCGGCACATTTTCTCCTCTAAGTGTTTCATTTTTGCTTTACAATTCTACATAATGTCGGATAGCGATGCGAGCTCGGATGAGCGTCACGCGCGGCGGCGCCAGGACTCCAGCGCCTCCAGCACGCAGTCATCGCCACTGGAGCTGCCACCAGCACTAAACCCGGCATCGAGTACTGGCCGGTACATTCCGCCGGCGCTCAAGCGGACAGCTTCTTGCGCAGAGCAACAACGCGTCGGTCTTGCAGCGGGCGAGCTGGGAGACGCTGAAGAAGCAGATCAACGGGCCGGTTAACAAAGTCAACACTTCCAATATGCGCGAAATCGCGGTGCAGCTATTCCAGGCGAACCTGATCCGCGGCCGCGGCCTCCTGTGCCGGTCATTGATGCGTGCCCAGGGCCTCTCGCCAGCGTTCACGCCGGTCTACGCCTGCCTTTTGGCAGTCATCAATACGAAGCTGCCCGTAGTGGGCGAGCTCCTGGTGACCCGACTGGTGCTGCAGTTCCGGCGGGCGTTTAATCCGCGACGACAAGAGCAAGTGCCAGGCGTCGGTTCTGTTTCTGGCCCACCTGACGGTGCAGCGCGTGGCGCATGAGGTCCTGGCATTCCAGATTATCGCCGCTGCTTCTGGAGACACCGACCGACGATAGCGTCGAGATTGCGGTCGGGTTCGTCAATGCTGTCGGTGCGTTTCTGCAGGAGTCGGCGCCGCGCGTGCTCAGCGCCGTGTTTGATACGCTGAGAAGCATTTTGCATGAGGCCGAAATCGACAGGCGCGTGCAGTTCATGATTGAGGTTCTGTTTCAGACCAGGCGCGATGGATTTAAGGCCTGGAGCCCGGCCTGGATCTGGTCGATGAGGAGGAGCAGATTGTGCATGAGGTAGCGTTGGACGACGATGAGCTGGATGCCGAGGATGAGCTGAATGTGTTTCAGAATGACAAGGATTTCGCCGAGAACGAGCAAAAGTATGCTGATATCCGCCGGGAGATCCTGGGCGAGGACTCGAGCGACGAAGGCAGCGGATCGGAGTCTGGCTCCGAATCAGAGGAGTCCGAGGAGTCCGAGGAGTCTGAGTCGGAAGGGGCAGCGGACGGCAATGGAGAGCCGGTGAAGATCCACGATCTGACAGAGACCGAGCGGGTGAATCTGCGGCGCACAATCTATCTGGCGATGATGTCGAGTCTGAGCTACGACGAAGCTGCACACAAGCTGCTGAAGCTGACGGTGCGGGCGGGGGAGGAGCAGGAGCTCTGCAATATGGTGGTGGAAGCCTGCTCGCAGGAGCGCACGTACAAGGCGTTTTTCGGCTTGGTGGGCGAGCGGCCTGTGCAAGCTGGACCACAAGTGGCGGACCGGGTTCCTGCAGTCCTTCGAGCAATGCTACGGAGATGCACATCGCTATGAGACCGGCCACTTGCGCAATATCGCGCATTTCTTTGCCCACCTTTTGGTGACCGAGGCATTGCCCAGTAGTGTCCTGGAGTGTGTGACGTTGACTGAGCAAACAACCACGTCGTCGTCGCGTATTTTCGTCAAGATCCTGCTGCAGGATATGGCTGAGGAGCTGGGTCTGGAGAAGCTGGGCGAGCGCCTGCATGGCCTGCTGGGCATGTTTCCGAACTGAGGGCCGGGCAGAGATCAGGTTTGCCATTAATTATTACACCAGTATTGGACTGGGCGCGATCACCGAGGAGATGCGCGAGCGGCTGGCGAGTATGGCGCAAGGAGAGCACATCGTCATCGTCAGAGTCGGACTTGGATTCTGGTTCTGATTCTGGTTCTGAGTCGTCGGGTTCATACAGCTCGTCGTCGTCGTACAGTTCGAGGAGCTCACGGAGCTCGTATTCGTCGGCCTAGCCGCAGCCCGTCGCGTTCGCCAGCGCGTCGCCCACGCGCCGCCGATTTCATGCCGGAGAAGCCCCGTGTGCGCTCGCCGTCGTACTCGCCACCGCCCCGCCAGCCGAGTCCCCGGAGAAGGACCTACCGCGTGCGCTCTCCCAGTGTCTCGGATCGATCACAGATCGCCTGAGGGTCGGTCTGACAGAAACAGAAGCAGGAGCAGAAAGATATCTCGCGTGCGCTCGCCAAGCATCTCGGACGATGACAGATCGCCTGAGCGTCGGTCTGGATAGAGGCAGAAGCAGAAGCAGAAAGATATCTCGCGTGCGCTCTCCCAGTGTCTCTGGCAATGAAAGATCGTCTGAGCGCCGGTCTGACAGAAGCAGACGTCACTTGCAGAATGGGCCATAAATATTATTTTTCTTAAAATAAACCCCTTTTTAGTCTCGCCAGGCTACATGGACCTGGTCGGTGCGGAACCTCTGCGTAATCCACGTATCCTGCATCTTGGTGGTCTCCCCGCGCGCAAACGCCAAAGCGCCGGCCTGCGCAATCATAATGCCGTTGTCAATACAGTACCGCATATCTGTGGCAAACACATTGCCGCCACGCTCCTTAGCCATCTCGCCCATCATCTCCTGCAGCCGCACATTGCAGCCGACGCCGCCCACAACCAAAACCTCACTGCTGTTAATATGCGCCATCGCGCGCTCCGTGATCTCCACTAGCATGGCAAACATGGTCTCCTGCAAGGAATAGCAGAGATCTTCGGCCGAGTACTTGTCCTTTTGCGTCTTCGCCAGCTGCTCAATAAACGACAGGATGCCCGAGAACGACACGTCCATGCCCTTGACCGTATATGGCAGCGGGATGTACTTTGAGCCCTTCTTTGCGTACTGCTCGATATTGTAGCCGGGACTCGGGTCATTCGGCAGCTTGAGGACACGCGCAAACCGATCAAGGCAGTTGCCAATGGCAATGTCCAGGGTCTCGCCGAAGATCCTGTACGTCTGCTGCGAATATGCAATCACCTGGGTGTTGCCGCCAGAGACATACAGGACAACGGGATTCTGCGCGCCCGTAATCGCCCTGCCCATTTCAATATGCCCCACGCAGTGGTTGGTCCCTACCAAGGGCTTGTTCCACAGCTGTGATAGCGTGCGGGCCACCAGGGCCACCGACTGCAGTGGCGCGCCCATTCCCGGGCCCTTGGTGAAGCAAATGCAGTCGATGTCCTGCGGCTGCAGCTTGGCTTGCGCTAGCGCCTTGTCTAGGAGCGGAAGGATCAATGCGCGGTGGTGGGCTGCAACATCGCGCGGCTGGAAGCCGTGGCCTGCTGGCGGATTGTATGTGTCGCGGATGTTCGCCAGTTCCTCGTATTGGGGCGCTAGCTCCGAGGCGGTGATTCCGGACGGATAGGTGTGCTTGACGATACCGACGCCGAGCTTGTTGGCCGACCCCTCCAGGCCCAGGGCAATGATTGTTCTAGGCGAAGACATTGTTTTGCAAGAAAGTTGATGGGAAAGAAGCTGCTCTGAAGTCTCCACCTGAAACAAAAATGCAACATATTCTTTTAGTGCCGCAAGCCGAGGGGTTTAGATATGGTCCATGATTACCGATTAACCTTTTTTCAGAAAAAGCTCGTACTTTTTTGTCGTCAGCATTTACCTTATCCAGCATTCTGTTTCTTCTCTTGTTTTAGACCATTACTTTTTTTTCTTACAAATGCTCTGTTCCAAATCGGCGTCCCTGGCGCGCGCCGCCCACGGTACCAGCCAACGATCCATGATCCACACCACATGCTGCGTATTACTCAAACACAAACCGCCAAAACCGCGGCCGCTGCCTACCTTCGATCTGCAGAGCATCACGTCCACAGTGCACAATCCCTTGATAGAAGTCGACCGGCAGGACCGCAAAACCCAGGCAGAGAAAAAGCGTCTTGCAGAAGAAGCATTTGCGCGCTACGTTCCTCCAAACATGGGCAGTCACCCATTAAGCCTGGAAGCAGAGTACGAGCAACGCAGCCTCGAGTTCTTGAAAGCACACGCTGGCATACAGGCAACGGTAACGCGCATGTATCAGGGGTGGTGGGGCCGGAGGAAGCCCTTAATATCAAACGGGTGTTTGGTGTGGTGAAGGTGTTTGTGCCGTTCCGCGAGCAGGAGTACCGGGAGCCAATGGAGCGCGGGTTCCGCGGCGAGTTTGCGTTCCAGAAACCAACACTGAGCTACATATACTATATGGGGCTTTTGCAGCTATACGTGCGCATGCTGTACGGACTGGGGACTGCAGAGCGGCAAAAGTATTTTCGCGACTTTTATCTGATCATCAAGGCTCTGCGGCAGCGCCCCCAGATCCACCGCAAGGTCCTGGCCATGTCGCAGTTCAAGACTCTGGTCATGCAGTACTTTCTGATCGTGGGCCAGCCGAATCTGGCGCTGTTTGCAGCCGCCGACCTGCTGCCAAAGGGGTACATGGGGATTGTGCCGAGATGGGCTGTCGTGCGTCTTCTTGGCTTTGAGGCTTTGTATGCGGGTGACGCAGAGAAGCTGCAGGAGATTCACGATGTGGAACACGGCAATATGCCCACGAGCCCGCTGTCGGACCGCGAGTACCGGTACAATCTGCTGGCGCATGGCGGTGTTCCGGTACTATAATGGCCGAACCGTGACGGATCTGGAATTTGTGCGCCTGGTGCGCATGGCCGAGAAGCGCGAAATGCCTGGCGAGCTGATGGATTTTTTGCCGCACGTGCTGGTGCGGTTCGCTAGTGGCCCCCAGGAGCTGCCGCCGGCGACTCAGACGGCGCTGGTGCATGAGCCGCGGGCCAGCGAGTGGCAAGCCGATGGGCTGCAGTTGGCTGTGCGCTATGTTTTGGCGTTTGTGCGTCTTGGCCGTATGGGACAGGCGCGCAAGCTCCTGTATACGTTGGCCGATATGCCGGCAAAGCCCGTCGATGGTGAGCGTGGTGACTCGCAGCGCCTGGCGCGCAGTCTGCTTGCGCTGCTGGACGCCGATGCTGCCGATCTCGTAGTCCTGGCCCTGGAGCACCTGGCCCGGAACGACCTGGAGACAGCACATATGCCGATGACGCGCGCGCAATTCAAGGCGCACCTGGCCGAAGAGATTCGCACGACGGCTCTCCGAAGGCCAATTCGGGGCTGGCCACGCCTGCAACCGCCCTTCTATGCTCAGTGTCTGGCCGGCTCTCGCAGTTCACAGCCATGGCTATGGCGAACCGGACTGTACCGCGAAACCCCGGTGCTGGGTGTGGCCTGGGTGGCTGCGCATTTCCGCGCAATGGACTCGAAAGCGCAGGATGAGGCCATGAGATTCTCTGTGCGCGCGTTCCAGCGCCGGCCACCGCTACTGCGCCAGTTCCTTGCGCATAGTGCCATGATGATGCCCTGAAGAAACCGCGAGGTTTGTCCACGTGCTGTCGCGTCGCATGTGGGAGAACGAATCCGACCGCTTCGCCATCCTGACCAAGGCTTTCAAGGAGATTGCGCTTACCGAGTGTGCGCCAGCTGTCGGCACGCTTCTGCTGAGCGCTGCTCTGGGCCCCGAGTCACCTATGCTGACGTCGCTGGGCGCCCCGGCGCCTGCCAGCCGCGCTGCGCTGGTCCTGCGCCTGACCAAAGTCCACCTGACCAACGCATGGCGCCCGATCTCCTGTCGTATTTGTTCCGGGCTGCGCTTTCGCTGCAGGCCACCGGTGCCTGAGCGCCTACTGCGGAAAGAAATGCTGCGTCACGGGCTCATGCCAGATCTGCATGCCTTGCAGGCCATGATGTCGCTGCGCCTTACAATGCGCTACCAGCTAGACACGGCGGTACTGATTATCGAGCGTATTCTGCGCGATGTGCCGATGGAAAGCGCTTGGTCGGTGTATATGGCGATGCTGGATGGCCTGAACCGCGCCGCGATGCCGGGCGCCGTCGAGGACCTGGCCATATATCTTTTGGACCATGCAGATCTGACCTTGCGGACGTTTGGCGCGCTGGCGTCGGTGTGGCTTGACACGACCGGCTTCAATCCCCAGGCCTCCACCGACGACGTGCGTCGTGTGTGGAACATCCTGGCGAGCCAGACACGGTTCACCATTGAACCGCAACCACTACCATGCGGTGATCGAGGCCTGTGTACGCAAGGGCGATGTGAATGCCGCCTGGAATATCATTCAGGTGGAGATGCGCGAGGTGCGCCCGGACCTGCAGACATTCTATACGCTGGTGTCGCCGCTGGCCAAAAACAGCAAGCTGTGGCCGATCGGCAAGGCCGCCGTAGGCCAAGTTCAATGCTGCCCATCCGGAGATTCGTGCGCAGCGCAATGGAGGACAAAACGAACACGATCAAGGTCAAGGCACTGCTGCATTTCGCCCTGCACTAACTTTTTCCAGATTTGACTTTCTGCGCTGAGCTGATAATATCTTGTATCTAGATGTCGCAATTATCCTGTCGCATTAGCACCCCCAAAAAGCATCATGTGCGAGTGCCAGCAAAACTGTAGAGTGCGGAAACAGGATTGGCAACTTTTTCCTCTTTCTTCTAATCGCCGAAGAGCTTTGATATCTGCAAACGTGGGTCTGTTTATTTTTTTAGATGCAAGCGGATTGCCCAAACAGCCAAGGCACAAGAACAGCATACGTCCTTGGTCTCCCGCCCCTCCCTTCCTTTTCCTGCGTGCTCTCTTTCTCCCTATTTACAAGCCAATCACCCACCTACGGTTTTTTACCCTGGCCACCTTCCTGCGCCTCACTTCTTCCACCCATCCCCCTTTTTCCATTATTCCATATGGTTATTTCTATTGATGAGGCCGGCCAGACTGCCGCAAGCACAATCACCATGACCAATATCAGCTCGATGCCGCTGACTGTCGACGGCTGTGTGCAGAGATGGGAGGACTATTGGGCCAACGACGGCATGCTGTGGGATCAGGGCGCGCCATGCCTGGCCCTGCGCGAGCTCCTGGAGGAGCACGGCTGGCTGATTCCCAAGGGCCGCTGTCTGGTTGCTGGGCTGCGGCCGCGGCCACGACGTCCTGTATATGGCTGGCCGCGGCATCGAGTGCACCGGCGTCGATATCTGCCAGGGCGCCATTGCTGCTGCACGAAAGGTGAGTTTGCAGCAAGAAGGGGCCATCTTGAAGCAACCACAATTTGCACATACATGGGAGATGCGGAGCAGGAAGCCAATATGCCACCTAAACATATGTTTGTTATTTATTGTAGCAGCTGGCCGCAAATGAAACCAAGCTGAAGGCAAAGGCCTCTTTTATTACTGAGGATTTCCTCAACTACACAACAACGCTGCGGTTCACAATTGCGTTTGAATACGGGTGAGTTTTTCCAAGGGGCGTTAGCGAACATGGCAGTATATGCAGCTGTTATTTTTATAAAAAATTCCTGCTTTTTGCGCTAATCGCTCTTTTGTTTCAAGTATGTAGCTTGTTTTCTGCCATCCATCCGTCGCAGCGCCAGAAGTGGGCTGAAGCCTATGCGCGCCTGGTCAGTCCGCAGGGTATGCTGATTGTTTTGCTTGCACCGCTGATCCAGCGCGGCAGCCCGCCGCCATACGTCGTCACCTATGGCCGAGTGCGAGCGGTATTTGAAAAAATACTTTATGCTGGTCCGTGTCGACCCCAACTGCAAGTGCCTTGATGGGCATGAGGGCAACGAGCTCATCTGCATCTGGAAGCGCTTATGAAGCCCTTGCCGGCCCGGTTGCCCTCGGCATATAAAATACCGACAATGCGTGATACACCTGATATTTGTCAGCCGGCCCCTGGTGGCAATGAGTGGTGGAGCTGAAAGGCGTGTACGGACTTTTGATGCATGGAGGGGATCTTGAGGTGCTGTGAAACGCCCTCTTGTTTGGCCCCACCCCCCGTGCCTGGACTCGTGACTGACAGATGTGGCTGGATTGCACTGCTGCCCCGAACCACTCGGCCATACGATTCTGGCGCCTTTGACCTCTTTCCCAGTAGCGCCCCACCCAGGCAGTGCCTTTTAATATATTGACCATGTCAAACAATCCACTTCTTTTCAGTCTTGCCCGTTTCTGCCAGGGCATTGCCTGAGTCTCGAAGTCAAGGTTGCTAGGCAGCACCCCTACTTGGATTTTCTGCTTGCTTACAATATGCAATGCACTATCGATGAGATGCATGAATCACAGCTATCGAAAAGGTGGCAAAAAGAATTTCTATTTATCATTTGAAACACCTTACTTTGCAGACATAGGCGGTATGTATATGAGGTTCTAGGAACCTGACAACGTCGCCTAGTCCTATACACATGGATATCAGGAAATTGGAGGGGTTTGCTTTTGGTAGTAATACGGATGGTAGAGCTGCTCTGCATTCGCATACACAAATCGAAAGCGCCCAGCCAACTACACCAATGCACTATCTGCCACAAACTGCTTCGGGCCAAACTCGGAAGTGACTACTCGCAGCTTTTCGGTTAAAAGAAGCCGCTGTCATTCGTTGGCATGGAGCAGACGGTTCTTAGAGTTCCGCAGCAAAGAGCACAGTCACACACGGGCCATTTTTTCTGGCACTGTCCACGTCACTACGCGGAGACCACCTCAGGTTCTGGCTTCGCAACAAACACTCGGCTAATTTCGTCAGCTTGATTAGAAATGACAAAATTCTCCCAACATTCCATACCCACAACCACGAGTGCATCGTATGAGGTCGTTGCAATTTCAATATTTAAAGCCTGTGCGCCGCCCCTGAGTTTCAGGGGAAATTACAGCAACAGCGGACAACAGGAGCCCCCTTATCTCACCCCTCTCTCTTTCCTGCCACAGCACCTCGAATCGACTATATTTTGCAAACGACAATGAACTCTTCACTGGCTGGACAAGCAACGGTAAACTCGGATGAGTACAACCAGATCTGGCACAATTGCTGGAACGACAAGCGCACGCCTTGGGACAAGGGCGATATCTCCCCGGCCCTGCGCGAACTGATTCAAGACAAGAAGTGGCAGCTGCCATCCGGCCAGGGCCTGGTGCCCGGGTGCGGCCGTGGCTATGACGCCATGTTCCTAGCCTCGCCGCAGCTGCACATGACTGGCGCCGACCTTGACGCAACCGCTGTGGCCACGGCCGACAAGCTGCGCGAGGAGAAAGGAATTTCAAAGGACCTGGCGGATTTCCAAGTCATTGATTTTTTCAAATTCACCCCACCCGCCGACAAGTACCAGGTTGCGTATGACTACACGTTCTTCTGTGCTATCCATCCGTCGATGCGCGCAGACTGGGGCAAGCGCTATGCCGAGGTTATGTCTTCTGGGCGGTGAGCTGATCGTGCTCATGTACCCGATTTCCAAGGACGATAATCCGAATGGCGGACCTCCGTTCATTGCCACCGAAGACGACTACCACAAGGTGCTTGACGCTAACTTTGACTTGGTGCATGTTGACCCACAGTGCAAGACTCACGACGACCGCGTCGGCAAGGAAATCATTTCAGTCTGGCGCCGCAAGTAGATTCCTATCCTGTGTGGGCTTCTAGATCCATTTACTCAGTTACTATAACAACAATTAACACTAGCGGATGGCCTGCCTCATGTCTGGCGGTGTAGACATGCCGACCACAGCATGCACATTCTTTGCCTTGCGAGAACCGCTTTTGGCCACCGCATTCTTTTGCACTACAACATGATCCTGTGCTCTTGCCAACGACTCAGCAAACAGTACCCTGGCTGCTGGCTCGCTAGTCATTGCACGCGGCAGCCGTGGCGGCGGAAGTGTGAGCTGCAGCAATGATCTGCCCGCAGTCCTCTTTGGCACAGGCGACAGATCCACAACGGAGTTCATCGCTTTGCTATTCAGCCCCACATCGCCCAGGAGCTGTACCAAGTCATCAATGGCAGGCTTGTTCACTTGCCGGAACCGCACAGTCCCGGTGACGTTGTCGGTTGGTGTTGGCGAGCTCAGTGTCTCCTTCTTCTTCTCTAGTTTAGCATTGGGCGGTGCAGCCAGAAGCAAGCTGTGCTGCGGCTTGCGTGTTGGCGTTTTGAAAGGATCCTCCTTTGATGCCTTTGCGTCACCAGCTGTGCTCTGCTTGTTCTGTGCCGGTTTGGCGATGAGCGGCTTTCTCTGTGCTGCTTTGGCAGTGGCTCCAGGCTTGTATGGCTGGGCCAGGTGCTTGCGGACCAGGTCAAAGTTTTCCTTTTCCGCAGCTACCTGCGACATAGGTGAGAGCTTCAACACCTTTTTGTTGCTCACGCTTGCCTGCTGCAACACCGTGCGGTTTGGGGTTTGTGTTGAGGCTGCGGGCAATGCTTCTGGGTCGACAAAGACGCTGAAGGCTGCACGCTGTTGTGCTTGGTGGCGGCGATTCTGCCTTTTGCCATGCATTGGTAGAAATAAAGTAAACAAGTATGCAATTTTCTTAAGAAATGTACACAAATGCAAGAGAGCAGGCCGACAAGAAGAGATAGGGGCCACGTCTAGCTGTCCCCTGGGGCTTGCGCTTTGAGCAAGGGCTGCTGCAGGCTCTGGGCAGTAAACAGCCCTCGCCAGGCCGTTCTCATCAGTGTTTGGGTTTAAAATGCAGGCTCGTAGCTGGACCGAGCCGTTTAATAAAACGAGTGCATCTTTTTGTTCAGTTGTTTACAGCGGGGAAAACTCAGTCGAGGATGGTGGTCGAGTTGAGCTTGAGCACGGCTCGCTCAGGGATGCCGGCAAAGTACTCACGGGTGCACTTGGCCTTGATGCGCAGGTACTTTAGATAGGGCCACTTTTGGTCTCGGAACGTCCTGCCCACCGCGTCAATCGAGAACTTTTGCACGTCCATCATGTCCAAGACCTGCAGGCTCTGCAAAATCTCAGGATTTAGCGCCTGCAGGAATGTGTCATCGAGTCGCAGGCAGCTCCAGGTCTGCAGGATACGCAGATGCGTGCATTTGGTCACCAGCTCAGTCATCGCCGGCGAGCTGACTGGACACCCACCAACATTGAGCACCTGCAGCGTCTGCGAAAGATGCCCAATGACGGCATGGATCGTTGTATCAGATGCGTTGGTAGCCCGGATCCGCAGCTCGCGGAGCCGTGGACAGTTTTCGATAATAGGCAGCAGATCGGTGTCGCTGAGCTCGACACGGTTCGTGACATCGAGGCTGGTCAAGTACTGCAGACACCCAGCAGCCATGTGCAGTGGCTGCGAGTCCCACATGATAAAGTCGCTGAGATCCAACTTTTCTAGCCGCGGGTAGGTCTGGAACAGCCGGCAGAGGATGTTGGCTCGCCGGGTATGGCTGGCGATCCCTGTCGGGTTGCGCACGACGGCTTCGAGGATGTTGGGACAGTACCGCTCCATAAACTGGTGCATACGGGTCACGGTGCCGTCGGACACCTCGTGGTGCATCACAGAAGTCGAGTGGTGGATAAACGAGCCAAACGCATGACTGGCGCTACCAGATCGCGACAGTCCGTTCGCTGCACTGCTGGAACCCAACGGTCCTGTCGATCCGCCCCCACCGTTGCTGCTGCTCCAAGCTATTGGCGGCGGGAGTGCCTCGCTAAGCGCATTTCCAGGTCCAGGCGTGCCAGGAATCGGCACCGCGTAGGCAGGTAGCAGGGATGGCGATGGAGACGTCACAGAACTTCCACGGGACATGCGCCTTCCAGAAGAAGCTGCAGCGCCTGCCAAATCGAAAATATCCGGGCGATATGGTGGTTGCTGTTGCTGCTGCCGAAAGCTCGACAAAGGGGTGGGCTGCTGCTGTTGAGTTGCAGATCGCGATGAGGATGAAACACTGTTAGCAAATCCGCCAACACCGTTTCTGGAAGTCGACGTCGACACCGCTGCGCTGCTTGATGCTGGCGTCACAGAACTATAGACGGCTGGCTCGGGGGTGCCGACTATTGGAGGAAGCATCGGAGTATTCGCCAAAGACCCCTCATCTGTCGGAGCCGACCCGTGCCCCAGTGAATGGAGAAATTGCGGTGTTGGCTGCGGCACACCTGATGACACTGATCCAGATCGAGACATTGGCCGAGATAACGACCAGCCATGCTGACTCGATGTGCTCATGCGCCGCGACGACATGCCCGCCTGATGAGGTGTGTACTGACTCTCGAGCATGGGTGGTGCAATGAGCACGCGCCTCACGTGGTGGCCATAGTGGCTGAGAACCAGCTTCATCGCCGCCAGCCTACGCTTGTCGAGCGGGAACAGCATTGTGCGCCAGAGCAGCGGGTTGGCCGCTGAGCGCCACTGGCGCGAAACCAGGACAACTGATTTCAGATCCTCGATGCCCAAGTATGCAAACACCGCCCGAAACAACTCTGTCGGAAGAATGTGGAATGTTGATGCTGTTGACGATACCGAGCACACTGACACTGACCGCTTGTGCGGATATGAATACATTGACTCGGTCTCGGTTGCTGCTGCAGAGTCAAATATGGAGGATGTAGAGGCATATGAGGCTGCCACTGACGACACGTTTGACGGCGCTGGGTAGTTGTGCACATAGGCGCCGTAGCCGGTGTAGCTGGGCGGCCGTGTGCCTCCGTTGTTGCTGCGGCCAAAGGTTGCCACAGAGCCTGTGCCACTGCCATTGCTGTTGATGCTGCGACGCGAGCCAACTGGGATATCCATCGCTGATATCGGTGTGTAGAGCAAGCATGTTGGCGTGTGGTCGTCCGAGTGGTTCGCAAAGGCCGAGCAGGTGCAGAAGGCGTCCGGCTCCTGCGCGTCCATTTTGTGTGAATTGAGTGTGGGGGAAGTTCAAATGAGAGGGTGAAGAGGCGAAGGAAAAAAGCAGAGCTGAGGCTAGCGTACCGTAAATTCCCAGTCGAGCGAGCAAAAAGCTGGAAGGAGGGCGATGAGATTTGTCACGTGTGGCGATTGGCTAGCAATTGCTGGTGCAGCTGTGGAGCGGTCCATGCTAGGACAAAAAGCATAGAAGCCGCGTCATCCTCCAGCCTGCTATTTTTCCATGCTAGCGATTCAGGCTCCACGCAAGCACATTTTTTCAATTTCAGTTCTTGTCTTTTCTCTCGTTTTTTTTGTTCTCCTGTGCTCCATATATCTGCTCCACACTCGCTCTTGCTGCTCTTTTTAAAATATGTCTGCGCTCAAGCCCGGAGAGGTCAATTTGGGAACCACCATTATGGCGGTCCAGTTCGATGGCGGCGTCGTGGTCGGAGCTGATTCGCGTACAACGACAGGCGCGTACATTGCGAACCGCGTCACAGACAAACTCACAAAGATCCACGACCGGATCTACTGCTGCCGCTCTGGCTCGGCTGCCGACACGCAGGCGGTGGCGGACATTGTCCAGTACCACATGCAAATGTACACGGCGCAGCATGGTGAGGCACCGACAGTCAAGGTCGCTGCGTCGCTGTTCCAGGAGATCTGCTACCAGAACAAGAACAACCTATCAGCAGGCATCATTGTTGCCGGCTGGGATGAGCGTGACGGCGCCTCGGTGTACAACATCCCGCTCGGTGGGTCGCTGCACCGCGAGCCGTTTGCGATCGGCGGCTCTGGGTCGACGTACATTTACGGCTACTGCGACAAGGTGTTCCGCCCGGATCTGAGCCGGGATGAGTGCATTGAATTTGTCAAGAACTCGGTGTCGCTCGCTATGACCCGCGATGGCTCATCTGGTGGCGTTGTGCGTCTGGCGGTCATTACCAAGGATGGTGTGGAGCGGCAGTTTGTGCCTGGCGATCAGCTGCCCGAGCAGTATGTCGGATAAGACTGCTTTTTGGGCTGTCTGGCTACCCCCGAGCCATTTTACCTTCGAGTCTGCGGCCTGGGATGTAGCGAGATAGCGCACCCACCGCCTGGTTTCCTTTTCAAATATAGCCACATCTTGTCTGCTACATCTCCGCAATATATGGCATGTCGCACCAGAGGAACAGTCACGTATGCGCTGGGTCTGCTATACGGCAGCTGATCTGCTGCGAGAGGGGCAATATGCACGAGGCTGCTCGTTGCTCAAAGTGCCTGAGCCAGGTGCGGACAACGCGACATGTCTGAACAGCAGCAGCCGTTGGCCCAGGCTCGCTGCTGTTTCTGTGTGAGGCGATCTGGTCGCGGACCTTGCATCTTCTCCGTAGCCACACCATCGCGCATCCAGTAGCACCGTGTTCCGCTGTAGCGCCATGATCTTGTGCTGAGGGTAGGGACAATCAGGCCGTGTGGCGGGAAACACAGGCATCGGCTGCACCCTTCGGCATCTACTGGGCCTATGAGACGACTGAACGGCAACGGCTGCTGGCAGAAGATCATGGAGCCGCTTGACGTGACGCTTGCCAACTGTCGTTCTATAACCAGAGTCCGCCTGGCGCAGATTCGGACAACAGTCGACGATGACAACTAGTCCCATTTGAGGAAACACTACACAGTCAGCAGGTATGCCCAGAGTAGATGATGCTGGGCAGCCAAGAAATCCACAGTGCATGAGCCGCCCACTATTCGGTTCCTGGCCCGAGTCAGCATTACAAAAATCCCGTTACATCTTGCACACTGCGATCTTTTGGGGGACGAGGCAGGCGGAAAAAGCAGACTGCCGGTTTCATAGACGAACTCCAGCCCAAACATGAGTTTATCGCCAGTATGCTGTCGGCCACATGTGGCCATACGGAGCCGAAGCGGGCATATCCATGCCCCCAAAAAGCAGCCAGCGTCCACTAAGCGGGAATTTCCCTCCTAGAAGCTAACGGTACCACTGCAAGACTGGTGGCGGCGTTGTCCATTAATACCCTGTCCGACCGTCTAGAATATACGAAGCACCTACAACACTCTGAGCGGGGCATACCAGCAAGAGGATGGAGGTGTGGCTGAAGAGCTACAGCGGCCTAAACAAGCTATCTTTACACCAGTAGACGTGTTATGGACACCTACTGAGGTGCTAGATTCTCAAGGACATCCCACTGCGAATCGCTGCAGCGGATCACAGAGACTCGAGGAGTGGAGAGATACTCCACTGCCTCCAGTTTTCCGCAAGGGCTTGCTCAGTGAGGACCTGTGGATCTAGTCCGCTGCAGATGGAGGGGACGTGCACATCCCAATCACTCCACATCTAGCTTGGCCCAGGTTTACACTGCACCCAGTGGACGTGCGCGACCAAGATTTTGCACCTGCACCAAAGCCACCGCCAACATATACCATACACTGCATACACTAATAGGAGAGATGGTTAGTTGCTTCGATATTCTGGGATGTGTGACTGCAGTGCATTCTGGCCTGCTACCACCATCTCATACTCTTGTAAAAGGCAGCAATGCTGACAGCATTGTACTCTCGAATCAGCTCTGGCTGGCTGGGAGGTAGCTGAATTAACAAATGGCTGTCGATGTCAGCCGGAGCACTTTCTCATAAAAGCCAGCTTCGGTTGAGCGTGGACAAATATGCCGGTTGGTGTGACTTGTGATTCCGGCCACGCTGGACCCGCTGCTCTCCCCCACTACCACGGTTTTCACCGGATATCCGTCGATTTTACAGACAGACAATGCCTTCCCGTTCTAAATTATCCAGCCCACCGCCACTAACACACCCTTGCTTTTCACCGTGTTAAGGCTACCTGTAGAGGTGACTTGCTGCCCAGCAAATAGCTGCCAGAAATAACCCCGTCGGAAGCCAAGGTATCACATTCCCGCTCTGCTGCCCAATTCCACCAGCTGGTTCCGCGTGCACCACGGATGCGGACAAACAGGCTGAATATGTGATGCCGTAGCCATCCGGTCAACCCATGCCCTGGCTGCCGAAAGCGTTGTGCGGGCGGGTTTCTGGTCACTAGGATAGCAGCTGCTGCAAGATCATGGCTGCACACCTTTCGTCCATGTCGCCATGTCAGCGATCCCCACCTGCCCTCCCCACCAGGAATCCAGACCGTCTTGTTTTGTTCAAATGGATGGCTGCATGGAATACAGCAGACAGACGTGCTTTGGTTGCCAGGCGTCGGGGCTATTCTCGGAGGGATGCTGCAGCTGGGGGCTTTCTCGACCAGTGACATGCAATGGTGCTGCATTAGCCCTTACCAAATCAGCTGCGGGGCAATTGGCCAGAATACGTGCTTTTCCTATTTGGCTCTCTGTACGACGCAATATGGACTGATCCACTTGTACAAGGAGATGAGCGAAAAGGAAACCGGGCATGTCCGCAGGTGGGATTTTTTTTCCTTTGGCAGCGCGAAGGGAAAGAAAAGGTGATGTTGTTTCTTTACCGGCAACTGAACTGCCGGCGTACAGAGAACTCGGGATGGGACGGCAAGGGTGCCGGCTACGCACCTTTTGAGCGCCCCCCCCCCCGGACAGCAGGAAGGAGGGCCGGTAGCCATGGCCAAGACCCACCAATTCTGGCCTGTTTCGACATTCGGGCAGGATGGATCTCGCTTCGGCCACCTACCCTCCTCCTTCTATGCGATCAAGGCTGGTCCGTCCGGCAGCAGACGTATAAAAGGCAACCCGGCGGCAGCAGCGGGGCGAATATTTCTACCATCTCACCAAACAAAGCCAAACATATTATTCTAATTCATTTCTCTTATTTCCCTTGATACTGTATCGGACACTACCAATCCACATCCTCCATTCGTATTTGAAGCAACTATCGCTTTGAATCGCTATACTACTAGTATTTCACTGTACTTTTCTACTTTATTTGCTGTTCCTTTAATCGGGCTCAGCTACCATCCATCATGTCTGTCGACTCACGCACACTCGGAGTTACAAAGTACCAAGTCTTCTGTACCGTCCTGGCCGCGCTGGGTAGTTTCAACTTTGGTTGGAACAACGGTTCGGTGAACATCCCGGGCGATGTCCTGCAAAACTGCGTCACCGGCCGCAAGTACTACGGCGTGTTCCCGTCTTGCATCTACGTCAAGTCCGGAACTATCTGGGGTATCATTGTCGGCTGCTTCGCCCTCGGTGCCATCATCGGCGCTGTCATCTCCAACCCGGTCATCAACCGCAAGGGCTACAAGTTTGTCCTGTGCTGGTTCGCTCTGCTCAACGTCGTCGGTGCCCTGCTGCTGTCGCTAACCACCAAGATCCCACAGTTCATTATCGGCCGTCTTGTCGTCGGTATTGCCGCTGGTGCCGCCAACAATGCCATGGCTACCTATGTTTCGGACATGGCGACCCCGCGCAGCCGTACCATTCTCAGCGGTGCGCTGCAGTTTGCCTGTAACTTTGGTATTATGCTTGACAACGCCTGCGCCCTGGGTCTCGCCCCTCCCCCTCGCTGGAGAATCCTGTTCGCTCTCACCGGCGTCTTTGGCCTGATCAACTTTGCGCTGTTCCCGTTCGCCCCCGAGTCGCCCAAGTGGCTGGTCAAGAATGGCCGCATCGACGAGGCGCGCGAGGCGCTGCAAAAGTTCCGTGCTGGTGCCGACATTGAGCAGGAGCTGAACGACATTATCCAGACTGACAAGGAAAACCGTGAGCGCACCGCCGATGTCAACGTCATGCAGGTCCTGCGTGGCCAGACCCCCGACAACCTCCGCCACCAGCTGCTCTGTGTGTCTGCGCTGATGTTCCTCCAGCAGCTGTGT
The DNA here is from genome assembly GCF_002104995.1 of Linderina pennispora. Lineage (NCBI taxonomy): Eukaryota > Fungi > Kickxellomycota > Kickxellomycetes > Kickxellales > Kickxellaceae > Linderina > Linderina pennispora. Next base: position 75,298 of record NW_024468253.1, on the reverse strand, counting down.
GGTATCAACGCTGTCATTTTCTACTCGACCCAGATCATCAACAACTCGACCCACGACAACCCCGCCGACATCCCCACTCTGGCCCAGATCCTCACCACTGTCATCTCGATTGTTGCTGTGATCTTTACCTTCATTGGCATGATCCTGTGCGCCTATTTTGGCCGCCGCACCTTGCTCATGTTCTCGCACGCCACCATGGGCGTTTTCTCGGCTCTCATGGTTGCTGGCTCAGTCAAGGACATTACTGGGCTGGTTGTGACAATGGTGTTCCTATTCAACGCCTTCTTCAACCTCGGTGTCGGCCCCATCCCGTGGGCGACAGCCTCGGAGGTGACTCCGATGTACGCCATGACCGCCATGTCTGCCATCGGCACTGGTATCGGCTACCTGTTCACCTTCGTCATCGGTGTCATCTTCCCGCCCATGCAGGCATCCTGGGGCAACTGGACATTCTTCTTCTTTATGTTCTGGAACTTTGTCGCAGTCTGCTTCGTCTTCCTGTTCGTCCCGGAGACCAAGGATCGCCGTATTGAGGACACGGTCCGTATTCATTCGTGTGGTATCCACTTTGTTGTCGGCAAGAAGTGGCAGGTTAGCGCCGCCAGCGAGAAGGACGAGTTGGCTCGTGCTGAGGCCGCTGGGGGCGACGAGACCTACATGGCTGCTGGTGTTCAGGCCTAAATCAAATCGTCCACATCCAAAACACACAAACCACACTCCTCACTAGTACAAAACAAACCACATTACTTTGCGCTTCTCTCTTACCAACCCTCATCCATTCTTAGCCCAATAGACTTCTCTTGAATTTATAATATTCTAAAACTTCCGCAGGTTGGACCACATGGCTGCTGGCTGTATGACCCCACTCCCTCGATCGCATTTGTTCTGTATGCAGTCAATTGATGTCTCAACCAAATTTACCCGTTCAGTCCTGGTTCGAGAGCTGGTTCCCTGAAAAAATCTCCGTATTATACTATTATTGCACACCCACATGCGTAATCGAGATCCAGGCCTTGACACATGATGTTCTAATGAGCCTTCCCTCTGAAAGTGCATGCTGGCTCGCCCTCTCTCCACAGCCCTTTGGATATTTGTATTTAATGCCGACTGCTTCCCCTGACACACCTACTCTCGAGTAAAACTTTTGCAAAAAACCTCCACACTCTGTAAACTGCTCTACACCTTCCTTTCTCCTTGCTATCTGTTTGTAAATTATCACAATCTACTAGTATCTCCGCATGTCCAGGGACTCGCGTACAGTGGGTGTGACCTGGTATCAGTCATACTGCACGTTCCTTGCAGCCATTGGCAGTTTCAATTTCGGTTGGAACATGGGATCGGTGAACATCCCCGGTGATCTGCTCCAGAACTGCGTCACCGGCCGAAAATACTACGGCGTGTTCCCGTCATGCTTCTACACCCGATCACCTGTCGTCTGGGGTCTTGTTGTCGGTACATTCGGTATTGGCGCCATTATCGGCGCAGTCCTCTCCAACCCGATCATCGACAAGAGAGGCTACAAGTTCACGATGACATGGTTTGCGTTGCTGAATGTTGGCGGCGCGCTGCTCCTATCCCTGGCTACCAAAATCCCGCAGTTCATCATTGGACGTCTTTTGGTTGGTGTGGCGGCAGGTGCTGCCAACAATGCGCTGGCTGTGTATGTGTCCGATATCTCGACGCCGCGTGGCCGGAATATCCTCAGCGGCACGTTGCAATTTGCAACTAATTTCGGAATCATGGTTGACAATGCCTGCGCCCTCGGTCTGACACGCCCACCGCGCTGGCGCGTCCTCATGTCGCTGACAGGCGTCCTAGGCCTGATCAACTTTGTGTTGTTCCCATTTGCCCCTGAATCGCCCAAATGGCTCATCAAGCACGACCGCAGGGATGAGGCTCATGCGGCGTTGACGCGACTCCGCAAGGGTGCAAATATTGAGCATGAGTTTAACGACATTATCGAGTCAGATCAACTGAACCGCCAGCGCACTACCGATGTCAACGTCATGCAGGTCCTGCGCGGCCAGACCCCCGACAACCTCCGCCACCAACTAATGTGTGTATCTGCGCTCATGTTCTTCCAGCAGCTATGTGGCATCAATGCTGTCATTTTCTACTCGACCCAAATCATCAACAAGTCGACCAAGGCAAATCCGGCAAACATGCCGACACTAGCACAGATTCTTGCATTCCTCATTTCTGTCGCTGCCTTGGTGTTTACTTTCTTCGGAATGCTGCTGGCTGCATTTATTGGTCGACGAATCCTGCTTATATTCTCGCACCTGACCATGGCTATATTTGCATCGATGCTGGTTCTGGGATCAGTCAAGAACCTCACTGGGCTCGTCGTCGTCATGGTGTTTCTGTTCAACGCCTTCTTCAACCTAGGCGTCGGACCGATTCCGTGGGCGGCCGCCTCAGAAATGACTCCAATGTATGCTATGACTGCCATGTCGGCCGTCGGTACTGGTATTGGCTACCTGTTCACATTTGGAATCGGTGTGTTCTTCCCTGCGGCAAATAACTGGTGGAAAAACTACACGTTTTTCTTCTTCATGGGTTTCAATCTGGGAGCAGCCCTCTTTGTCTATCTGTTTGTACCCGAGACCAAGGACCGTCGTATCGAAGACACAGTCAGACTGCACTCGTGTGGGATTCACTTTGTGGTGGGCAAGAAGTGGCGGCTCAGCGCAGTAGAGGAGAAGGCTGATCTGGCGGGGCAAATGGCAGACGATGACCTCTTAGATGCGACTGACTCCATGGCTTAGAGCTCTACTAGCTTCATTTCAATATCAACATTTCAAATACAGTTCCTGTTATGCTTTCGCATGCTGGAGGCATTGTGCCTCTTATACACATGTAAAGCAATGCCCTCAGGAGCACATTGCACTTTAGCCACTATGCAGCATGCACTCGACCAGCTATGTATATCAGGAAATGTCTGGATACACTTACAAAAAAGCATCGGTGGCTGTACGAAAGAACATATTTTACTTTACGGCCGGCAGACTCTGCGCCTTGGCCACCCGGTTCTTGACAAACTCGGCCCACGAGTAGTGCACCATGATATCGTTGCTTGACTTCCACAGGTGGGCCTTGATGGTCGCCAGTGTGAATCTGGGCGCAACCGTCTTCCCCTTGCACGCCAGATCCAGGTACATCTCGGGCCGCCCAATGTATTCCTCAACTGCCTCCACAGGCTCCTGCATCTTCTTCCTCCGCATAATATCCTGCCATCCAACTAGGTCATCCAGCGCGACACGCTCCTACCTCGCTGATGGTCTCCCCTGCAGCAACAAACAGGTCTATATACGGGTTGCCAGAGCCAGCCGTGCGCGGGTCCACGTGCGTGCCTGTGCCCTGGTATGCGCGCACGCACGAATCAACCGCGTTGATGTAGTTGGGTGCTGGTTGCTGCATCAGCGGCAGCGCCAGCTTGTCCACCACATACATGGCCAGTTTGCGTGCTCGCAGATTGCGGTTTGCCACGAGTCGCGCATTGGGGTTCGGGAACGGTGCCAGCGTAGTGGTTGGCGACGGCGCCAGAATAAACGACAGCTTTGCTGGTTCCTGATGGCCTGCTGGCAGTCGGTTGAATAGCAAAAAGTCTGTCAGCCATGCCGGCATGCACAGCTCGAGCGACAGAACCGGGTCGTCAGCGAGCCGGAACAGCGAGAGGGACGTGTCGTTGTGCTCGGGGTGCGCCATCAGCTCGATGGTATTGCGGTAGATCGGGTAGGGCTCCGAGGCCTCAAAATGCTCCTGGCTCAAGTGGATCACGACGTTGTGCGGCAGAGGCAGGCGCGGGCAGATGGTTGGCGAATACAGCTGGTCCCAGGGTGCTGGCGGATGCTGCAAGAGCGCCAGCGAGCGCTCGGTCTCGGTTGGGTACCGCGGCCCCGCCCACTCTGCAAACTCGTCCTTCTCACGCACTTTGGGCTGCGTTGGGCTGCTGCCGTTAGTATGCATCTGGGGGGGCTGCTGGGCCGGCGGGGACGGTGGGGCCGGCTGAGCTGGTTGCTGGGAAGCAGGCGCTGCCACTGTTGCTGGTGCTGCACTTGGGCTGTTGCTCGCACTGGTAGGGTTGGCCTGGCCGCTGTGGGATGACGGCGAGCTCTTTTGCCGCCGCACTCGCATCGACCGGAGTCGCTCCATAAACTTGCCAGAAGACCCGTTGCTCGCATTGGACTCGGAGTCGTCTGCCTTCGCTTGCTGTTGCTGTTGTTGCTGTTGGGCTTGAGCTGGTGCTGTTGGGGTCGCAGAACCTGTAGTATTAGGAGCAGCAGCAGTATCGATGGACGGTGTATGCTGGTGGCCGGGTGATCCCAAATACGTTGACTGGGAGAACAGCTTTGGCGTGGTCCTGGCTCTGCCTGCCGCTGGTCCGTTCGGCAGCTGGCCAGCGCTCCATGCCCCATCGCTTTTTGCCGATCCACCATTAGCCAATGTCGCTGTGCAGTCGTCTTCGTCATCACCATCAGCCTCATAGGAAACAGACTGCCGGCTTGCCTGCCCCGCCAATGGCACTTTGTTTGGCACAACCAGCAAACTGTCGTTTTGGGCGCTCTGGATACCAATCTGTTTGGTGGTTGCTAGCAACTGTGACGCAATTGACGCTTTTGGCCGGCTCTTCAGCATCTGCTGGTGCTCCAGCTCCTCATCCACCGACGCCAGGGTTGCCATCTGAGACAGCTGCGGGCTCATCGACCCCGGCGCCTTTGCTGCCTGCAAGCTAACTGGCTCAGGAGGTGCGCTTCTGGGTGGCTCATTCTGCACAGCTGACACCACAGCGCCGGTTGGCACCTGGGTGACCCATCTGTTGAGCAGCGTGGCATCATGGCGTGACAACGGACCGCGCTTGCTACGGCTGCGGACGTATGGCAAGAACAAGCGCTTCAGCATCCAATTTCCGATATTGACGCGCTCATGGTCCCCCATAGCCCGGAGTGTGTCGTCGGTAACACCATCTACCTCGTCTACGTGAACTTCGGCGTTCCATACGCGGCTCTCGTCAAGGCGCACAGTCAGAGCACCAATTTTGGTGTCGACATGGCACCAGGTATTAACTGACTCGGGCTCGGTCGAGATGGCCATCTGAATTGACTCAAAGTCGCGACCACAGATACCAGGGAACATGTGGCTCGCCTTGGCCTGCTCCTCGGTCTCGGGGAACTCGTAGATACGACAGCACAGAAGCAAGTCCCAGAGCGATACACGGCCACGCGTGTCCTGCGCCAAAACCTGGCGCTTGTTGTCTAGAATCTTGTGCCGGTGCAAGCCGTGCTTGCCATAGATGGTTTCGTCGGGTTTTCCCCGCACTGGCACAGCTTCGGCCTCTTCTTCCCCATCATCGGTCACTGCCACCTGCGGCAGTTGTCTGGGAGAGCCGACAGCCTTATGCACCTCAGCTTTCATAAACGACGAGTCTGGCAACGGCGACTCGGGCACTGACAGCATCTCGTACTCGTTCTGCCTGGCGGTGTCCTTGCGCCGACTTTCGGCCTTGGAGCGGCCCGGGATGGCCATGGGTGTGGCCGAGTGCGAGGCTAGAACTGAAGTGATTGATGTTGGATGCTGCATGGTGCCCATGGACTGCGAGCGGCTGTGGGAACCACGCGCAGCCCCCAGGCTGCCTGACGACTCGCTGCCATGAGAATTCGCGTCGTAGTACTGGTCCTCGCCGTCAGACTCCTTTAGCACACCGCGCTTGACCCATTCTGCATGGATAGCCTTGAGTACTGGCGACACGGCTGCTTGGCCTCGAGACTCTGCATTGCCCTGCTCAGCGGCCGTGAATTCCACTGGGTCTGCTGTATGTGTGCGCCGGTGCCGCCCATGGTGGTTGGGATGCAGTGCTAGCGGGCTGTCGCCCATCCTGGGCGGACTGAACGCCTGCCAGGTGCCGATGACCGACCGTCTGGTCAGCTCGCTCGCCTCATCGGACTCGGAGCCCGACTCGCCGTTCGCACGCGCGATTGGCGCAAGGGCGCCACGGGCTGGCGGATCGCCAGGCGTAATGCCCCGTGACCCACGCACGGTGACGTCGCGCCAGCGGTTGAGCCTTGTGCCCTTTGTGGCTGTCCAAATGAACGAGTCATCGGCAGCAACCAGCTTCACCACACCTTGCGGCTCCTTCGCTACGGCCACACAGACGACGCCCGAGTTTGCATACCCAGCTAGCGACGTGGCGTCGTCAAGCGAGCCGCCACGCGACTGTGGCGCTGCTGATAAACTCTGGTGGTGCTGTTGGTCGTCGAAAAGCCCGGCACCGACAGTTTTGGCAACCAGACCATCGCGGCTCGCAGAGTAGAATGTCTGGAAACGCGGATGGCTCGAATAAAGCGACCATACCGAGTCGTTGTGCTGCGAGAACGTCGACAGGCACCGACGCATGCGCATACTCCATAGCTTCACTGTGGTGTCCGATGATCCCGAAAGCACGAGTTCCGAGTCTGCAGAGAGCATGACGGCACGGATGTGGTCGGTGTGGCCCGACAGCATCGTCACCTGCTTGCCCATGCGCGTATCCCACACGCGAACCGGCTTCTCTGGAGACCCCGACACGACCAGGGAGCCGGCGGCATTGCACGCCAGAGTATAGACACTTGAGGATTCAGAGGCATCGCCAAATTCGCTGACAGGGTACACGGGACCGCTGCCAGCCATCGACAGGTCCCAGAGCTTGATCTTGCGATCAAGACCGCCGCTAATGACCATCTGGCGCTGCGGCGCATACGCCAGCGCCTTTACGTAATCCAGATGGGAACCAATCGTCTGCGGCCGGGCGTTGTCGTCGTATGGCGACCACGCACGCACGGTCTGGTCTGACGAGGCTGTGACGATGGTGTTCCCGTTGTTGGCCACGACCAAATCGTTAATCCAGTCCGAGTGCAGGATTCGGGATGTCTTTAGCGACGACCTTGGTTTTGCAGCGTGCTTCAACCTGTGCCTGTCTATTGACCATGATGACAGGCCATTGGCAGCAGGCGTTTCGCGCAGGGGGAAGTCCAGTGACCATGCTTTCACCACGCCGTCGCGGCCGCCAGAGAACAGCACGCCGCCAGTTTCCCGCTGGCTGGGGTTTGCAAATGACAGGGCCAGAGCATTGACACCGAGCACATGCCCGTACAGGTCATCTGATTGCACAGAAGTTGTCGGGTCGTCTGGCAGCGGTATTGTATATGAGACTGTGCGGCGTGGAGCCCGCTTGGGCCGGTTGTGGTCGGGCGCAGGGGCAAACATTCCTGGGTCTACCGACCCGAAATCGTATGCGAACCGGTGTGGCCGATTATCCTTCACCCGAGTGTAATTCAGGGGAGGCACAAAGGGCATAGCCATGGCGGGAAATTCGTTTAAAGGTATTTAAATATAAAAGGCGCAGAGTATGCAAGAACAAGAGAGGTGAGAAAATGAACCCGCATTTTTAGGAACTGCCCAGGAAGGGAATAGGGGCAGCGCTAATGAAATGCTAGATCCCTAGCATCACGCACCGCTGATTTCCTTCATGGGGCGATTTCGCACAGGCCACGTCCCTCGGTATGCGTCCACCTAAGCGCCCTGACAACCCCGACGTAGTGGAAGACCGCAGCTATGACGACGAACACGTGGAATATCTGGTGCGAGTGCAGCCAATAGTCGCACTTTCCAGGGAACCACCGCTCGGGGATACGCGTGCCGTACAGCGTCGCCCCGACAATGTAGAACCCGCCCATCGCCAGCATGTACGGGACCTGCACCGCGTTGAGCACATACTCCCAGCCAAACTTGATGAGCGCGTGCATGGCCGGCAGCACCCCCGATAGGCCCAGCAGCACAAACGTCACCGCCCGCAGAGGCCGGTACTCGGACGTGCCGAATTTGGGCGTGACTACCATGGCGATGGTGATGGCGCCTAGCGTGGAGATCAGGCCCAGGTAGAAGAGCTTTAGGTACGGGTTGCAGTAGAATGTGTAGCAGAACATGGGCACGCACGAGCCGACGATGAGGAACACGATGCCGACGTAATCGCACTTGTTGTACATTCTCTGCACGCCATGCGAATGGCACGACACTGTATGGAATGTGGCCGACAGACCCATGCACCCAACAGCTCCCCAGTAGAAACACGTACATTGTGACAATGTCCTGCCAGTCCACGGTCTCGAACTGCGGAAACACGTTCTGCGTCACCGTGTAGCAGAGCCCCAGGAACCCGAGCGCGCCCAGCAGGTGCGTCGTGATGTTGCCGGTCTCGTTGTGCAGGTAAAAGACCGACTGGAAGCACTTTTGGAAGGAATTCGTCGGCGCGCGGTACCCGGTCCGGATATAGTGGTTGTCGCGCATCCACGCTGGCAGCTCGTCCCAGACAAGAATGCGCTTGGGCTGGTGTGCCTTGGCATTGGCGTTGCTGTCATCCAGTAGCCGCTCTGTCTGCAAAGCAATGGGGTCTGCTGGCGACGCGCGTCTGGAGAGAACCATAGCGGGCAAAAATGAGGGGAAATCGAAACTGCAGAGGAGAGTTAGCAAGTATACCATTCTAGAAGTGAGGCGGTCGTGGTGGCTATAAATCCGCAACATTTTTCAGTTGCATGATCAATAGGTTGAAAAATCCGTTGGCTCTATGCGCTGGAGGTTTCGTTTTCACAAGGGCGTCGGTCCAATGATGGCCACAGCTGCCAGCGTCGTCCTCAACATTTGGCCTCATATAGGCTGATACTGGCACATGAAAGCGCATACTTCGTTATTTATTGCAAACGCAGTGACGCAGCTACTTTGCACGAGCCAAAAGCGTGCCTCCCAGCCCCAGCTTGACCGCCTCCTGGACCTCCATGATCCCGCGCGCCGTCGACACGATCATGATCTCACCGGGGATCACGCCCTTGACGATGCTCCACGACTGCCCGGCCGCCAGTGTCCTCAGCTGGAACGCGTTGCAGCTGATCCGCCGCGATGGCTTCGAAATGCAGTTCATGTTGCGCAGGACCGGGTGATCCTGGTAGTACTTTAGCGACAGCCACAGGCGCCGCTCAGCCACGTTCAGGTTTGTCGTCGGTGTGTATTCGGCGTCGGGGCCCAGGTGCGTGCCACGCGTCACCGATCCGACAAAACCCTGGCTGTAGAGAACTCGAGACACAGCTAGGTTCAGTTTTGTCTCGGGGATAGCTATGCGGCCAAGCCGGGCGCGGAATCCGTTCTGTACGCGTGCGCAGATATCGTGGACGCCGACCATTTTGTGAGGTTTAGAAGGAATGCTCTGTGAGAAAGTGCAGGTAAGCAAAAGGCGAAAGGAGCAAATTCCGAATTTTGCAAGCAATGCAAAAATAAAAAATTGGGCGCTTATCGAAGAGAGCCAGTCGATATCGGCTCGAGCCATGGTTCCGACGAGCCGGACTGCCACCGGTTCGTTTCTGTTGCGGAGATGGCAAGCACAGCTTTTAGCTGAGTATCCTCCAAAATTCCGTTTCCACCTTTTTTGGGATTCTGATCACGCCAGGCTGCTCGCTGCGAGTCCCGAGCCAGTGGGTACGGTTTTGTTTTTTTCCAGACGACGCTGCATATTTCGGCCGGCAGCCGCCTACGCTGCAGGTCCAGGTCATACGGGCATTCAATCCTGTACCGCTTCGTCTGTTGTTGTCAACAATTGCATTCTGTGACTGTTCGTCTGTGTCCGTATACCTTCGCAAAGCTGTTTACCCTCGATCGGTGGTTCAAACACGATTCCAGCGACCACTGGCAAAAGCGAAAATAAGGCGGTTGGATCACAGAAGTTGGCCGTGCTGCAGATCTGCCCTCGTACCCCCAAACGAAGCGGAAAATGTGGAAATTCTTTCTCATCCCGTTTTCTTTGCCTGCTGCTGCTCTATGTGCGATGGCTTGTGAAATTTGCGAAATCAAAAGGTCGACAAGGTGGCGGCTGAGCGCTCGTCTTCCCTCTTCTGCCCAAAATTTTTATCTCTTTCTCCATCTGTACTCTACAACCTTTTTCTCTCGTGTATATTTCTATCGTAACCAAGAAGCAGACGCAGGGCCGGTCCGAGATTAGCAACTCTACACCAACTCTAAAGCTACACGGTTCTATTTATATACTTCCACACCCGCCCACCTTCTCGGTCCATGAGTATTTCTTGAAGGAGCTCCTTGGGTCGCCCACATCAACAATTTCTAGTGCACTATTCCACAAAAAAGTATGGCTGCAGCATCGGGAAAGTCGACTTCCGAGTCGCCCACCGGGAAATGTGCGTGGCCCCGCCACACAGCAAGCACCGCATCTCCGCCACCGCCGTGCCTCGGCACAAAAGCTCGCTGCTAGTGCTGTTGGCAGCGACGACGACACCCAGGTCACCGAGTACGAGATGCCCGCGGTCCAGTACAAGCCGTTTATGGGCCCCGCCCACCCCAAGTACACAACCACCATCGACGAGACGCCGGCCTTTCTGCGCGACACCTACATTCTGTCCGGGTATCGGCATCTCACATACTCGTACCGCATGTGCTTCCACTCGCTCACGTACCTGCACAACGAGACCGGCAATGTCCTGACGCACTTTTTCGCGCTGGTGTTCTTCATCGGCCTGATCATCAGCACAAACTACAACCTGCTGCCGCAGGGACTGTCGCCGGGCCGGTCGTCGTGGGGCGACTACGTAGTCTTCTACGGCTACCTGCTGAGCGCCTGCGTGTGCTTCCTGCTGTCGTCCATGTTCCACCTGTTTTCGTGCCACTCACACTCGCACCACGTTGCCTGGCTCAAGTGCGACTTTGTCGGGATCCTGTTCCTGATCCTCGGCTCGCTCCTGCCCGGCCTCTACTACGGCTACTACGAGTCCCGCGGCATGATGTGGACATACATGGCCATGAGCTTCACGCTGTTCCTTGTCGGCATCGTGATCAGCGTCTCGCCGCATCTGCAGAAGCCCAGCCTGCGCTGGCTGCGTCCTGTCGTGTTCTTCTCCATCTCGCTGTCGGGCGCCTTCCCCGTCACCCACCATGTCATTGCCCACGGCGTGGCCATGTCAGCAAAGTCGATGGGCTTTTACTACACCATGGGCATGTTCGCCCTGTACGTTGCAGGCACGCTGCTGTACGCCTTCAACATCCCTGAGCGCTGGTTCCCGGGGAAGTTCGACATCATTGGGAACTCGCACCAGCTCTTCCACATGCTGGTGTTCTTTGCAGCCCTGACGCACTTTTACGGTATCGTGCAGGCCTTCAAGTGGCACCACAGCGCCCAGGCCTTCAGCTAGACACCCCCAATCCACACCCATGTGTACTATACACACTCTATAAATCCTTTCCTTACTCACTAATTCTAATATACCCCCGTAGCTCATTGTTTGGCATTGGCGACAAACGCTGTAATTTTGGCTGGGTCTTTGGCCTTGTTCGTCTCAGTGCCACTCGACACATCAACTCCCCATGGTCTGCCCACATCCACCGCCTCCCTCACATTGTCTGGTGTTAGACCGCCAGCCATTATGAACGGCAGCCCGCTGTCCGCCAGCCGGCGTGCGATTGTCCAGTCAAAGCTCACTCCCCGCCCGCCCTGCTGAGTGGTGCCCGCAACCTTAGTGTCTAGCAGCACAACCGAGTGCCGGAACGTCTTGAACAAATCGGAATCCTCCACCGAGAATGTATCGTCGACATGGAACACCTTGATCACTGGCACTGGGATCTCCCTGGCCAGATCGATCGGCTCGGTGCCGTGCAGCTGCACCAAGTCCAGAGGCACCTGCTCGACCACCGCAAGGATATGCTCCAAGGGCTGGTTCTGGAACACACCCGCCAACAGCGGCCCCTTGCGGGACTTTAGGATCTTGGCCCCGCTCGTGGTGAAAAACTCGGCCGCTGTCGCGTTCTCGCAGATGCCATCGTGGATGTGCTTGACGTGGACGATGTCAGCTGAATCGCCAGATGCTTGCTTGACTGCCCGTGCAATGGCTTGTCCAGTCGAGACATCAATAAGACGCGGGGAAGGGGCAAAAATCATGCCGATAATATCCGCCCCTGCCTCCGCCGCCGTCACTGCTGCCTCGACTGTCCGCACACCGCATATCTTGACAAGTGGTTTCGACGGCATGTTTGACAAGGAGATTGCTACAGAAAAGGATATAAAGAATCTTGTACGACAGATTGGCTAGCAGGCGCTCGTCTGTAAACATTTGCAACGGCAGTCCTAGCATATGGGAGCCACCTAGGCAATCTGCCGGATAAATGCGATACCGGTGAATTGTGGCAGCATAACCGGTTTAGTCCGCGGGTCTTTGTGAGCATACTCGCTGAGCCCATGTAGTGCGAAAACTGTTCTCCAGACTATGCATACAGATGTTAAACTTGACACCAACCGGCCTGGCATACTCAGAAACTGGTGCTGGAATGCCTATGTGGTGACACTAGTGAATGCTGTATCATCAGCAATAAACAAGCCAGACTTATTCAACATGCTCCTCTCCAGGATCGCATCGTGGTGGTATTTGTACGACATCTTGTCCACATCAAGGAACGCTACATCAACAGTGATGTTGCTCAGCTTGACCACGTTCTCGCGGGCATCGCCGATCTCCAGAATGCGCTTCGCATCAACCAGACCGACAAGGAACCTGTGGAGCATGCCTTGATAGTCAGCAATAGCCGAACAACGAATATAGTTGAGGCAATGTGATTTATTCACTAATAGAATGGCTGAGAAAGACACCCACTCTCAAATATAGAGCGACTTAATGCAAAAGGCGCACAAGAGTAATTCCGGTATACAGTGGCAGCATAACGACCTCGACGCGTGGGTCCTTGCGAATGTACTCATTGAACTCATGCAGCATGATCGCAGTTTTTGTGCTGATTAATCTTTCGTCGGTTGGTACGTCCAGCGGCTTGGCATCTCTGGGCACCGGGACCGGCGCTTCAACGAACCGAATCACCCTATCAAATGCCGTGTTGTCGAAGATGTAGAGCCCGCTCTTGTTGAGCATGTTATTGCCGAGGAGTGTGTCGTAGTATTTACGGTACGAGGGCTTATCGGCATCGACGAAAATGAGGTCGAATGTGGAGCCAGACAGTGACTTTAGGATATCATCAGCATCGCCGACAATAACTTCGATATAGTCCTCGACACCAGCCTCCATAAAGTTCTTGCGTGCGAATTTCCGCAAACTCCTCGCTGATGTCCAATGAAATAATCGGCTTGTGGCCGGTTTCGTCGACACCACCCTTGACGCCGTTCCGCTTCAGTGCATTAGCGTAGAAGATAGCCGACGTTCCAATGAACGTGCCGATTTCCAGAATGCGCTTGGCGCCGACCAGACCCACTAGAAATCCCTGAAGGATACCTTGGTAATCCTCAATCGCCATTACGGCAACATTTTCACCAAGATTATCGACAGCGCGTCTACGTACCGCGTCGATATTAGGAGGAATAGGCTCGACGGGAAGAGTATCATTGGTGGAAGCCTTTAGTGCATAGTAGGCACGAAGTTTTTCGATCGAGTACGTGTTCAGCTCGTCGTGGGTCGGAGAGTCTGAGAGAGTGAATACCATGGCTGTACCGCTACTTTAGTGGATAATAATGGAAGGCAGAGAATGTAGACATACAGACCTGGCTGTCTTCTTGTCGGCTTTTTATTCAAGCAAGCAGTGGGAAAATTCCACCACTTGTGCGAAATATTGCTCCAGTGGCGTGTCTTCTTTCCCAACAATGGTTTCTGGACATAGTCCATGAGAGTGTACAAGGCACAGCGTTCCAGGGCAAAGCTTTTACATTGTGTTGTACGCCACTAATTTTTGCTCTTTTCACCTCGGAGATGCCAACAGACATGACTGCCATCAAATGTCTTGGGGAGGGGGCCTGTGTACTTGATTTTGGTACTGTCAAAGCGGATACGCCCTTACAACCATTTGACTTTTCATCTGCTAAGGTATGCTCCTTACAAGCACAGTGACGTATAGTGTAGTCGTATACTGGTACTATAAAAGAACCTGTGCACTATACATTACCCAGACAATGGCCGTGGCTTGGCCAGAGGACGCCACATCCATACATTGCCATTGGTGTGCGATTCTCCACCGTGCGTGCAGCATCGTATTCCATATCAGCCATGTGGATGTCAAGAACCATCCTTCCAAATAGTCCTCAAGAATGTATTCAACGGCATAAACTTTAGTTGACAAAGCGCATAAGCGTGATACCGGTATATAGCGGCAACATAACCGCCTCCACACGAGGGTCCTTGCGGATGTGCTCATTGAACTCGTGCAGGGCAATCGCGTCAGTATCACTGATCATGGGCTCGTTGAACGGTATGTTCAATGGCTTGGAGTCTGCAGCCACCGGAGCTGGCTCGTTGATATACCTGATGACTTTCACAAACGCAGTGTTGTCAAAGATGAAGAGGCCATTCTTGTTGAGCATGTCATTGTTGACTATGGTCTCGTAGTAGTTGCGGTACGAAATCTTGTCGGCGTCAACAAAAGCAATGTCAAATGTGATATCCGTCAGCGACTTGATGATCTCATTTGCATCGCCGACAAGCACCTCGATGTAGTCCTCGACACCAGCCTCGATAAAGTTCTGACGGGAGGTTTCAGCAAACTCTTCGCTGATATCGAGGGTGATGATGGGCTTGTGGCCAGTTTCGTCGGCACCACCCTTGACGCCGTTCCGCTTCAGTGCATGGGCAAAGAAAATAGCCGATGTGCCGGTGAAGGTGCCGATTTCGAGAATACGCTTGGCGCCGACAAGACCCACCAGAAATCCCTGAAGGATACCCTGGTAATCCTCAACCGACATATAGGCCATCATTCGCCCGTACTTTTCGATGGTACGCCTGTGAACAGCATCTACAGAAGGAGGAATCGACCTGCCAGTGAGCGTGTCGTTGTTGGACACCTTGAGGGCGTAGTAGTTACGGAGCTCTTCCGGAGAGAAAGACTCGAGCTCGCTGCGGGTGGGGGATCAGGAAGGTACAAGGCCATTTGTGCTGAAGGAATCTTGGATTGAAGCAATGCTGTGGATAGGGACAGCGATAGGGATTTTTGGACACTCATGTCCATATTTATACTCAGAATAATGGTAGGTATACAGACCCGTTCGTGTGAGGCAACGCCCCTTGGAATATTTTGTGAGAATATGTCCGCACAGCGCACAATACTCCGACACCTATTGTATGTAGCAAACACTACACCATGCCCGCTTGGATATATCCAGCAATAGGGATTGTACATGGGCCTGTGTCTTGACATAACAAAAGTGATACTTGGTGCACATCTCCAACCATTCTTTCGTAAGTCATGCAAAGGGATTCTGATGGTCTAGCTGTCTGTAGCCAGCCAACATTGCAACATGCAGCGCATAGGAGAAATAGACAGGCATTTCCAGCCGGTGCACTTGGACAGAGATTGTGTAGCACCGTTGGCAATGGGAATTCCCCTTGCACAAGCTGAAAGGCGGACATGTCGATTGTTCGCAAAGCACTATATGCATGTGCTGCCCCTTGCTCGAGCTGGCTTCCCACGCCTTCATTGTTCAAGTTATTGCAGGCTTTTGCCACCGTCCCTCTCAACATGGACCAGCCATTTTCCACAATCGGTGGAATGTTAAACGTCCTGCCCTTTTTCCACTGTCATGGCATCATTCTTTTACAAGCTGTTTTATTTCGAACCCGCACAAACTACTATGGCGTCCTAGTTAATGAAGCGCAGGAGGGTGACACCCGTATACAGCGGCAGCATAACTGCTTCGGTCCGTGGGTCGTGGCGAACATACTCGTTGAACTCGTGGAGAGCGACAGTAGTCTCTCTGTGGTTGAAGTCAATGTCGAACTTGACATCCAGCGGCTTGGCATCTGCAGCGACAGGCACAGGGACATCAAGGTATGTAGTGACGCTGGAGAACGCGGTGTTGTCAACAATGAACAGCCCTGACTTGTTCAGCAGTCCCTTGTCAATGATTGTGTCGTAGTAGTACTTGTACGACACCTTGTCCGCATCAAGGAACGCGACATCAAAAGTGATGTTGCTCAGCTTGGCCAGGTTCTCACGGGCATCGCCAACGATGACTTCAATGTAGTCCTCTAGTCCAGCCTCTCTAAAGTTGCTGCGGGCAATCTCGGCAAATTCCTCACTGATATCCAGGCACACCACAGGCTTGTGGCCAGTCTCGTCGACACCACCTTTGACCCCGTTACGCTTCAGTGCAGTAGCAAAGTAGATGGCCGAAGTACCGGTGAAGGTACCGATCTCCAGGATGCGCTTCGCATTGACCAGACCAACAAGGAACCCGTGGAGCATGCCTTGATAGTCAGCAATGGCCATGCCAGCCATCCGACCAACCTTCGCAGCTGTACGCTCGCGCACTCCATTGACAGTGGGCGGAATGGACGCGACAGAGAGATTAGGGTTGATGGAGGCGTTAGTCGCATAGTACGCGCGGAGCTGCTCAGGGGACGCGTCGTTAAGCTCCTCGCGAGTTGGCGTGTGCAGATTTCTGTATGATGAGGCCATGGTAGGAAACGTAGAGTAGTAGTAAGAAAAGTGGAGTGACGAACAGCTGAAAGCAAGCGGGCACGGGTGGCTTTATAAGCGAAAGCGAGCACAGGCCTCTTTTGCCAAGATATTTCCGACTCGAGCAGTGCCCTGTCCCTCTGCAGCAACGGAATGCATGTGCGCATGCCATAGCCCTGCTCCTCCCCTGATCCAGCACTTGCGGTCTGCGGATTGGCGTGAATGACCTGCCAGAGGAAATCATCAGATAGCTGCAGAGACGGGCGTTCTCACGAGCGATAGAAAGGACTTTCCGAGCTTGAATCGCATGGCTACGGGGATCTCCAAAGATCTGCTTCGCAATTTTCCTGTTTAAAGAATAACGACATAATCCTGTGCTTTTACTCAATAGGCCATTGCTGAGCTCGGTGTTGGAGCTACACCGAGGGGCGACGCCCAACGAGGAGCACCTCCTCCCACTGGATATTGACCTTGGCGTCCCTGTCGGATACTCCGGCAGCGTCCATCAGCTCGCGCATGACTTGCTCAGTAATATTGGGCCGCGATGGGTACTTTTTGTGATAGTTCACTGGTCCAGACCATGTGGACAAGAAATCCTCGAGCGTGCGCCAAGTAACCTCAAAGTGCATGACGACTGGCTTGGTACCGACAGTGAACCGCTGGCTATCCCCTTCCATGCTGGTGCCTGGGTATACTATGCGTTGTACATCCTGCCACTTGTTCTTACTCAGAATCGGAACGTACTCGCGGTAGTTATCAACCAGTCTTTCGCGACCGCGGTCCCAGAACGGGCCAAGCTTGGTTGGTCCAATGCCAAAGTCCCTGAATATCGCATCACACTGCGGGTAGTCAACAAAGTGGCCGAATCCCGTGTATCCAAATATTGCCAGGGTCCCATTTGGCCTCAGCACCCGCTCCGCCTCGGCGACAAACCTCTCCATATCGAACCAGTGTGCGCCTGTGGCAACAGTCATGACATCAACAGTTCCGGAGTTGAGGAACGGCAGTGCCTCAGCCGGGGACTCGACAAATTCAATCGGGATTTGGTTGGAATTCGCCTCACGAGCGCTTTGCAGCATGGTAGCGGAGATGTCCGACCCAACTACACGCGAAAATTTGCCCTGGAGCTGGCGTGCGAAGATGCCAGTTCCAGTGGCGACATCGACGGCGAGGCCAGTGTGGTTATTTGGGCCTTGCGCCCTGTGGTACTCGATGATCGTGTCAGCTAGCGAATCGCGGTAGCGGGGGCGATTGCTATCGTAGTTTGACGAATTGAATGTCTTGCTGCTGTATGTCGCCATTGGTAAGTGAAAACTAAAATGTCTGAGCTTGATGTTGATAGCAAACAAGGATGGCCATGGCTCGCCGCCTTTTATACGAATTCTAGCACACCTGTGCTTATCCAAGCAGTATGCAAGCCTGCCGCAGGATGGGTATACAATCTGCCGCAAAAGCGAGTCATAAGCCAAGACTGTAGCAAGGATGGTGACATGGCTACTGAGATGGGGGAAAACGTTGTTCCAGGGCTAATTACCGATCGCTGGGATCATACTAGATTAGTCCTAGCACAGATGCAGCAACGAGTGCAAGTTCGCTAGAGTCTGACCGATGTGCGCGAGGCGCATGCAAAACTGTGTATTCGATTGAAGGCGGTGGCACTGCCTCAAACAGAAAAACAATGCAGATCTCACGGTAGCACATTGTTATGCCGCTGCAACCGTCATTGTTGAAGTATGCGCAATATACTTGGGGTTTGCAGTTGTAATTGGTGTTACTAATGGAATGCATAAATTTCCAACCCAGCACCTCAGTATCCAGCAGTAGCTATAACGGCAAAGACGTAATTTCAACTATGATAGGCATGGCTAGTTGCCCCTGGTTGCAAGATTCCAGCCTGTATGCGCAGAGTTGTCGGCACCTGCCAATCCTATTTGTAGTACCATTGCTTGAGAGCACCCTATTTATCTGCCATTTCGGATGCCAATATCTGCACATATAATCTCGCTTCACGCTTAGCATAGCCACCCTCCCTAATAAAAAGGCAGCTTTTCTAGCTATCGCAGGTTAGTAGCACGTCTAAAGGAATTCATGAGCGAAAAACAGAAATGGAGTGAAGGAATATTCCCACCTTGCAGGCACACCTGGGTGGACTCGAGATAGTGCTGTAATCCGAAAGCGCTAAAACCCAGGGTCAAGAAGGACCACCTTCAGGTTGCGAGGAGCTGGTGTGTGTCCTGAACACCTAGATGGTATTCTTCAAAACAAATGCCAGCTCATAAATTGCGCCTTGTATAGGTACTAGCTGCCCAACAACAAATGCGCTCATCCGTGGTGGCTATTCCGTGGTTGTTTTCGCAGTTTTGAGGCGTGTCTTTCCTTTATATATATCTTGTTAAATCCGCCCAGCCCTTCCTGGTATGTTCCCAAGCATTTTCAACTCCTTACATCCCTCCCATCATTCTTTACACTCTTAGCATTTCTGGCCTACTGTGTTTCCTTTTCCATGTTGCAAAAGGCATTGCACTACAGCTTTGCTGGGACCGACAAGACCAAGCTGGCTCCACGGCCTGCAGGGCCCAGGTCCCGACAGAGTCCGAAGACAATAGGGTGGGACGACCTACCAGCGTGGTTGCGCGATAATGAGTACATCCGCACCGGATACCGCAAACCCACAGGCTCGCACGCCAAATGTGTCGAGTCCCTGTGCCATGTCCACAACGAGACCGGCAACATCTTCACCCACATGCTCGGAGCACTGCTGTTTGTGTATTTTATCTACTCTGCACCGCAGACGGTATTTTCCGAGTTTGACACAATCGGCAAAGGCGAGCGTATAGCAGTCTACGGATATCTGCTGACAGCGACCACATGCTTTGCTGTATCCACAATATTTCACACATTCCAGTGCCATTCAGAGCACACCAGTCCGCATCTATAACAAGTGCGATATGCTCGGGATTTTGTCAAACTTTGTCGGGTCAATATCGGTAAAAATATTCTACATGTTTTACTGCGAGCCGCAGATCCGGACAATGCACCTGACGCTACTGGTCTGTCTGTGTGTGATGTGTGTGATGCTTGGTTGTTACGCCCAAGTTCAGCGCCAAGGAGTTCCGTGCATGGCGCTCAGTGGCGTTTATCCTGCTTGGGTTCGAAAAGCTGGTGCCTGTGTTCCACACCTGGTGGATGTTTGGCGCCGAGTACATGTGGAACGCGGTCAATATCCCCTGCATGTTCTGGATGGCATTCTTTTACATTGGTGGCACTGCAATCTACGCGTCCCGGGTGCCGGAGCGGTGGTTCCCGGGCAAGTTTGATTTTTGGTTCGGCTCACATCAGATATTCCATGTGATGTCGGTCATCGCTGCCACCATCCACTATGTGGGTATCGTTGAAGGTTCTCAGATGGACGCACACAGGCGGGGTCGGGTAGCTGCCTTAGTGCCTAGATAGGTTGATCAAATAAATTTGCCATGGCCCGAGTCAGAATTTGCCCCTGCAATAGGATACAGAGGACCAACGGCGCGTCAAAAGAACTGCTAGAAGCCCCTCACCTGCCTGCTGAGTAACAGGAGGACGGCAATCGTATGACGGCAGAGGGGTACGCTAGCTATGTGTGGAAATGTGGTGTGCTTTTCATCGCCCAGCTGCATACAAGACGCCTCTTGAGAATCGTCGCTGTCAATCGCGGCGGGTAAAACGCCAAGAGGCGGATCATCCGGTCCGATGCAATTGCCTTAAACGGCAGCAGCGCTGGCCTATGAGCCGCCTGCTGCAATCGCCTCATTGACAAGGTGTGCGGTTTGCCATGCAATTCTCTGTAGAACAAGGCGAATAGAAAATGGTGAACAAACATGCTGCTGCCTGCTAATTACTTTTTTTTAAAAGCCTTACTGCTCACCTTGTCTTTTTGTTCGAGCTTGCCATTCTTTGTCCTTTTTAGCCTTTCTCTAGCCACGGGGCTGTCCTTCATTCTCTTTTCTTCGCTAGATCGTGATTGCATATTCATTCATTACAAGCGTATCTTTGCTAGTGCATCCAAGAGAGCTGGTGGATTTTGAACACAGGAAACAAACGCTCTTGGTTCTGGAGACTTGTATGGTCTGCTTTCTGAAGGCAACAGTAGAAAGCGGTTTATGAGTGGTCTGTGAGATTCAGGCTTGTCTTTTGTGCAATCAAAGACGCCTTCTGGCTCCCTAGCCTTCCCACTGTAACAGCTTTGCGAGCATTGACAGCTGGAGTGTCTAGCTCCACACGCTGCTTCACGTCTTCCTTCTTCCCTTCTTTTGCAGCGAAATCCTCCTTTTTCTTACTCCGTATTCCTGTTACTTTTATTTTCTTGGTACTGTGCACCTTCCTGTCTGGGCAAAAAGCAGGCAGCGCGGCATTCGGTTACAGCTCTTTCTTTACCATAGTGGACCCCATGGACTTTAATTACGCATCTACATTGCAGCGTGGGCGGCGAAACACAATATCGGGGAGTTTTGCGCGCTCAGACTCATTTCTGGCATCAGATATTGGCGGACTGGGCAAGCACGCATGCCGACCATAGCACATGGCACGGCGAGGCTCTGCGGCGGGCGCGCTCGTGGATGGTTCCGGCCGGACTCGGCGGGCTGTCTGGACGACTGGCAATTAGCAGCATTGGAAACTACATTCCTCGCATAAGCCTAGGGGGCATCAGCACAATGGCGCCGTGGCGGTGGGGCGGCAGCGCTGCGGACGACGAGATCGAAGAGGTGGCTGCGGCAACCGGTCTACGGCATGTTGCAGACGAGAAGCACCAGATGGCAGACTCCGCGGCCACTGCACGAGACATTCTCGATCGTCGACGATCACCGATATGGAAAACTACAAGGCGGGGTCGGAAGGAAAAGACCAGAATGTGGCCGGAGTCTATGAACAAGTGCCGAGCTGGTCGTGCAGAGCGAGGGCGCGGAGGGGAAGACTGCAGGCAGGCAGCTCATGACTGCATTCCAGATTCCAGCATACATGGTCGAGGATTTTATCATGTCCTCGTATCGCCCGCTGAGCTTTTCGACAAAAGAATGCCTCAGGTCGTGGGGATATTTGCATTCCGAGCTTGGCAATATCCATACGCACCTGGTTGGTGCCATCATATTTGTTTGCTTGGCTTTGGTAACGGGCCCGTTGATTCTGCCAACAGTCGCCCGCAGACGACCAGCCGGTGCGCCTGGCGTAGGATACATCGACTACATAGTCGTGTATGTGTATCTGTTTGCTGTCATGTTCTGCCTGAGCGCGTCAGTGGCGTTCCATACCTTTGCGTGCCATTCGAAATCGCGCCACTTCCACTCACTGCGGTGCGATTTTATTGGGATCCTGATTCTGATCGCTGGCTCATTTGTGCCTCTGCTCTACTACGGGTTCTTCCACTCGCGGCCCATCCTGATCGGGTACATGGTGATGATTCTGGGTCTGGCTGTGGCCGGGGTCATCACATCGATTGTTGGCAAGGTCGAGGACCCGAGGCGGCAGGCATGGCGGCCAGTTATTTTCATGGGCATTGCCATATCGGGCCTCATTCCGATCATCCACGGCACCATTCTGAACGGATACTACGTGTCGGTGCGTGGCATGGCGCTGTGGTATGTGGTCGGCATGGGCGCACTGTATGTTGCCGGCACGCTGATGTATTCGTTCAAGATCCCCGAGCGGTACCGGCCAGGCAAACACGACGTGTTCCTGAGCTCGCACCAGATCTTCCACACGTTTGTCGTGCTAGCAGCACTAATCCACTACGTTGGTGTTATCCAAGCGCTGATGTGGACACACAATGTGTCGTAGTTTCGCCATTTGTCTAGTTTGAGTCTGTAATACTATTGCAATAAAATATCTAGGGTTCCTCTTTTTTTTTTGTCTAAAGCGGTTTGCGTGCAACGATCGCAAACTGCGGGTAGTCGATGGCGACGGTGTCGGTCAGGGTCTTGTTCAGCTGATTCCATGTGCTGTTCAAAGTACTTGTCGACGAACATCTGGCTCGCCCGGGTGGATCGTCCATCCATGCCTTGTACCCCGACCATGTTTTGAAGTAGCCGGCGAGCTCCTCCAATGTGGACTGGCGCTGGTCAATCCACGCTTCTGGCAGTACCTCGATCTCCGGGATGCGCTGCTTCCAGACCTCTGGGTATCCAACATACCGGACATTTTCAAATGCAGAGGCCTTGACAGGCGCAACCAGAGGCTGGTACCCGCCCTCGACAAGCTTATATCCGTCGTCCCAGTACTTTAGCAGATACTGCTCGTCGAACGCCAGCCTGTTGACGAAACTGCGCGTCGTGTCGCCAACCACCTCTGGGTATTTGTACCCGACCAGGGCCATGGTGCCGCCGGGCTTCAGCACGCGCAGAGCCTCGTCCAGGAATGTGTCGAATTTGAACCAGTGCACGCCCTCCATGACCGTTAGCAGGTCGACTGAGTTGCTCTCGATCGGGAGCGATTCACCGGTGCCGACCTTGTATTCGACATTGGTGATGTCGCGCGCGTGAGCGCTCTCCTGGGCCGACGCAATCATGCTCGGGGACAGATCGACGCCAATGACGCTGTCGAATTCGCGCGCCAGATCGGTGGTGAAGATTCCTGGCCCGCAGGCAATATCGGCCGCCCTGGCCTTGGGCCCGGCGTGGTAGTTGTTCAGCCAGGCCAATAGATTGCTGTTGTACGTCGGGCGAAGGCTCAGGTAGCGGTTGGCGTTGAATCCTTTGGTGGCAAAAGCAGACATTGTTTGAATTCTCGGAGATGGATGGTAGTGGGAAAGCAAAAGATGAGTGCTGGGCTGGAGCAAAGAGGGCGATCTCCTGAGACCCTTTATAGTGCTGTGGCCGCAGCTCTCCTCGCACTCGTGTGTAACGAGTATTTGGCTATATGACCCATCTAGAACGTGGGCAGTAGTGGTATCAGGCGCTGACATCAGCACCACCAGCGTCCTACTTATCAGTGTTAGCATAAGCGCTGCTTCTACTATTGCATCATCGGGCTAGCAATGCATATATCGGGGCTCGGGACCAGCTAGATACCCCGCAAAAAGCCTAAGCGCATGAAACGGATATTGGTTTTCCCTCGGTGATAAAATCCAAATTCCGAGATCTGATCACTGCCACCCTTGCATTGGCCAACCCCAACAATCGCGTCAATTGCAACACATGTCAACTGAGGACACATCCGCCTACTCACGCCAGCTATGTTCTATTCAACCGCACGCCCTTCATGGTTCTCTGCGGGACGATCCTCTGTTCGTGGGAACATTCGCGCTTGTCAAAGAAGGCTCCCTGGAGCGTCGCGTGTTCCTCTGGCGTGTTTTTGCGTGCATCGGCCCCTTGTTTCAGGTGTGTGGAAAGCGATGTTGGAAAACGTTCTGGTAACCTATGGTGCCTCTCGGCCCTCATAATATATGCGCAGCCTGTGCTGGAAGACTGGGAACATCGGGGGGAGTCACAGTGACAAGTATGCCAGCTTCTCTTTGGCTGGCGAGGTTCTTTTTAATTTTCTCTTTTGCCCACATGAGTTGAGAACTATGCTGTTGGGGCAAGATCACATTCCAGAGCTCCAGTATGTGATTAGCGGGCTCGCTTGTGTCAACATTAGCGGCGTTTGATGGTACCTGTTTCTGAGGAGAACTTCTTTGGTAGAAGGTTCGGGACTAGATCGTTCCTTTCTTCTGCTCATTTTGGCTCCTCGTTTTTCTCACTGGTTGTTTTGGATGTACCCTCAAGTTGGCTTTGCTAGGCGGCCAACCGCCTCTGGCAGCCAGGCGGTCTTTTTTTTTCCTGGGCGTCCGGGATGATGAGATTATTTAAATCGCCATAGCACTACTACTGCCCTCTTTGTCCTGCCAAGCACCCGTTTTTGTATTTAACTCTTACCCTTTTTTGCCTTTTTAATCCCTCCTATTTTTTTATATACTTGCTGTGTTATCAAATACGTCTACTGTACCAGCAAGCGTCGTGCATTTGTTAATCGATTCCCTGCACTTTTAAGCGCTACACATACACGCCCCGTTCTTCTATCTATAAGCTATCCAGACTGCTGGAAACCGCTTACTTTAGCATCTGCTAGTAGTCCGGCTCCCCTTTTTCCTTTTGATACATGTAAGTAGTGACTCGGCCCTTGTGGCACTAGCAAACAGCACGGAAAAAAAAAGTCATGCAGCAGGAACCAAAGCGCACACTAAAAGGATCGACAACTACCAATCAAATAGCTGATAAACACAAGCTATGAGCGCAAATGGAAAACCAGCAGTCACGGAGTCGGTCGCTGCAACTCCGTCACAAAGCAGCGATAAAATCAGCACAAGCGACGGGCACTCAGTGGACGTTGACGGCAGCCTAAGCCCCGACCGGCTGGCCGAGCTGGTAGCGGACAAGGACCTGGAGGGGTTCCGGAAACTGGGCGGCACCGCAGCGCTCCTGCAGCAGCTCAACGTCGACTCTGAAACCGGCATCGTCCCGTTGCGCCCCGGCGAGTCACTCAGCGCACTGGAAAAGACGCCAACGCGGGCGGCGGAAATTGCCAACGAGCTGGCGCGGGAGCAGGACGACGAGTCACTGACGTGGCTGGGCGAATTCGAAAGCGACATGAAATTGTACTATGAGCGAGTGGCGAAATTCGGGGTCAACATTCTGCCGCCGGTCAAGTCGCGGTCGTTCCTGGGCCTGGTGTGGGATGCGCTGCACGACAAAATGCTGATTCTTCTGGTGGTCGCGGCGATCGTGTCCCTGGGCATCGGCATCTACCAAGACGTCAGACCGAACCCGGACCCGGAGGACAGCGAAGACGTGCACTGGGTTGAGGGGTTTGCAATTATTGTGGCGATTTCGGTGGTGACACTGGTGGCGTCGATAAACGACTTCCAGAAGGAGAAGCAGTTCCGCCGCCTCAACGCCAAAAAGAACGACCGGCGGGTGCGGGTGACACGCGGCGCACAGGAGCGCCTGGTCTCGACCAACTGCATCATGGTCGGCGACATTCTGCACATTGAGCCCGGAGACATTCTGTGCGCCGACGGAGTCGTCGTATCGGCATCCAATCTCAAGTGCGACGAGAGCTCAGTCACGGGCGAGAGCGATGCGCTAAGGAAGCGCTGTCTGGAGGAGGCCGACCAGGCCAACGCCGATAGGCGCAAGGAGCGCCAGAGAAGGCGGACGGAGCTGCGCGCCAAGCGCCGCGACCAGCGGTCGGCAGCCCTGCGCAGCAAGGGCGAGAGCATGGAGATCGAGACCGAGGGCCAGTCGGGCGTAGATGCCGACGAGTCGACCGATGGCGAAAACGACCTGACCCACAAGGCCACGGTCGCCAGCGGTGCGCCTGCCCCCGAGAAGCCAAAGCCCAAGGCGTCCAGCAAGAACGCCGACCCGTTTTTGATCTCGGGCAGCCGCGTGCTGGAGGGCGTCGGGCGCTGCGTGATTGTGGGGGTGGGCGAAAAGTCATTCTACGGCCGCACGCTGATGTCGCTGCGCAAGGAGAACGAGCCCACGCCGTTGCAGGCCAAGCTCAACGATCTGGCCGAGCTCATTGCCAAGCTGGGCGGCGCCGCCGGTCTGCTGATGTTCATCGTGCTTATCATCAAGTACTTTGTGCAGTTCGGTCGCCATGAGGTGTCGCATGAGGCCACCAAGGTCGTCGACAACGTTGTGCGCATCGTCATTACTGCCGTCACCATCATCGTGGTGGCGGTGCCCGAGGGCCTGCCGCTGGCCGTGACGCTATCGCTGGCTGTGGCGACCACCCGCATGCTCAAGGACAACTGCCTGGTGCGCGTGCTTGCCTCCTGCGAGACCATGGGCAATGCCACCACCATCTGCTCCGACAAAACCGGCACATTGACGCAAAACCGCATGACTGTCGTCTCGGGCTGCATCGGCGACCAGTACCAGTTCAGCTCGTACCCGCCGGGCACCTCGGCCATGCAGCGCCGTCGCGCCAGACAGCCGCCCTCGGACGGGCTGGTCACCGACATGACTGGCCGTGCGGTTGCTCCCGACAAGGCCGTGCTTCCCACACTGCTTGAAACCGAGACCCGCCGCCAGCGCCGCCTGCGCGACCGTCGCCAGCGCCACCAGCGCCGCCGTCTGGGCCGCATGGGCTCGTCGGGGTTCTCGTCATCAAGCGCCATGACGCCATTGTCGGATGCCTCGCCCAGTGTCTCGGGCATCTCGGACCTCAGCGACTTCAGTGACGACGAGGACCTGATCATCCCCACTGCCGAGCTGGCCGAGGAGGCTCCGCATGCGATCATGAGCCTCTGCCACGACGCAATCGCCGTCTGCTCGACTGCCTTCATTCCAGCCGACGACTCCTCGTCCGCCCCAGCCTCCCATGTTGCTGCCAGCAACGCCAAGTCCCCCCTGTGGCGGCGCATCCTTGGCCGCACTGGCAAAAAGGGAGCGCTGGCTAGCAACGAGGAGAGCAGCGAGGCCAATGCGCAGGTTTCTAGCGCCGACAAGTTCACCGGGTCAAAGACCGAGACCGCCATGCTGTCGTGGTCCAGAGATTCTGGGTGCCCCCAGCTACACGCAGCTGCGGGAAGGACGATGTTGAGCGCAGCGTGCAGGTGTGGCCGTTCAGCTCCGAGCGCAAGTCCATGAGCACGCTTGTCAAGATCCGCCGTCCGCGAGGACGGCAAGTCCATCTGGCGCCTGTACGTCAAGGGTGCTCCCGAGATGGTGCTGGAGAACTGCCGCTGGGTGGTTGATGTTGACGGCGCCTTCCAGAGGCAGGACCGTGAGGAAATCATGAACCAGCAGGCCAGCTCGAACCCCTCGATGAGCAACTACAGCGGCGATGATGAGGACGCCCCCGCCTTCGCCTCTGTTGCCATGCCCAGCATCCCGCAAATCAACCTCGAGAACGACAGCGACGAGGACAATCTTGAGGTGCGCGGGCCGGCCGGCGAGCCGGTCCCGCTTCTGCGCGTCGACGCTACCGAAGACGACGATTCGAGCAGCCCGAACATGCCCGCGCTGGCCACCGGCGACTCGTCGTACCTGCTATCTGCCCACTACACGGGCTCGCAGAACATCGGCTCGGACACCACCGACGTCAACGACGACGCATATGCCCTGAACTTCCCGCCGGACTTTGCCCATAACCCGGCGATCCCGGCGCTGCCTCTGGACGACGAGACTCTGCGCGACCTCCGCCGCACCGTTGCCCACTACGCGTCGCGCGCCCTGCGCACCATCGGCGTGGCCTACCGCGACTTTGAGAGCTTTGACGAGGCCCGGCTGGTGCAAATGGAAAACGACAGCGAGCTGCGCGACTCGGCCGGTCTGGTCTGCCTGGGCATCTTCGCCATTGAGGACCCATTGCGCGACGGGGTCACTGATGCCGTCAGGCGCTGCCAGAACGCCGGCATTATCGTCCGCATGGTTACCGGCGACAACGTGCTGACTGCCCGTGCCATCGCCACGCAATGCGGCATTTACACGCCGGGCATGGGCGGAATCGTCCTGGAGGGCCCCAAATTCCGCCGTCTGAGCCCCGAGCAGATGGACGTCATTGTTCCGCGCCTACAGGTTCTGGCGCGCTCGTCGCCCGAGGATAAGCGCATGCTGGTCGAGTGGCTGCGCACACACGGCGAGGTGGTCTCGGTCACTGGCGACGGAACCAACGACGGCCCTGCCCTGAAGGCTGCGAATGTCGGCTTCTCGATGGGCATTGCCGGAACAGAGGTTGCCAAGGAGGCCTCGTCAATCGTTGTCATGGATGACAACTTCAAGTCCATTGTGCGCGCCTGCATGTGGGGCCGTGCTGTCAACGACTCGGTCAAAAAGTTCCTGCAGTTCCAAATCACCGTCAACGTCACTGCCGTGCTCATTGCCTTTGTGTCGTCCATTGTCGACAAGGAGCAAAAGTCGGTCTTCACTGCTGTCCAGCTGCTGTGGATCAATCTGATCATGGACACCTTTGCCGCCCTTGCCCTGGCCACCGACCCGCCCAGCGAGGAGCTGCTGGACCGGTACCCCGAGAAACAGGGCTCGCCCTTGATTACCTTCACCATGTGGAAGAACATCATTGGCCAGTCCATCTTCCAGGTCGTTGTGTGCTTCCTGACTCTATATGCCGCCGACGACATCTTCCACCTGCACACTGTCGAAAGCAGCTACGACATGCTGGTTCTGCGCACTCTGGTCTTCAACACGTTTGCCTGGATGCAAATCTTCAACGAGTTCAACTGCCGTGTGCTGCACAATGAGGTCAATTGTTTCAAGGGCATGCAAAAGAACATGTTCTTTTTGTCCATTGTGCTCATATCCGTCGTCGGCCAGGTCATCATCATCCAGTGGGGTGGCGCCGCCTTCCAGACCACTGCGCTTAGCGCAAAGTACTGGGCCTTTTCAATTGTCGGCGGATTCGTTGCGCTGCCTGTCGGCCTAGTGCTGCGACTGGTTCCCGACCAGCTTATCTGGTGGATGATGCCGTTCATTCCTCAAGACATCTACAAGACCCCCGCCAATCTTGAGTGGCAGCCGCCAGCGCAAAACTGTCCAGAGCAAGCTGATTGGCGACAATGGCAACCAGCGCCACGGCAAGGGCTCGGACGACGAGTACGACCAGTACAGCCCCCTGGCCGATTCCAAGGGCATGCAAAAGACCTCAGTGTTCAAGTTCGGCTCTGAGCTGTCCAAGCGCTTCCAGAAGCCCCGCGACACTGCCCGCACCCCAGGCCGCACCCCAGGCCGCTCCAGACATGCTGTGCAGCCCACGCCACCTGACTCTGCAGTGAATCAGGCCAGCGCCGAGGTTGATTCTGCTACTAGCCCCCGGCTGGCGCGAGAGCCGCGGAAGCAGCATGGACGCCGTGGCAGCGATCAGCCGACCAAAAATGTATTGGCTGCTGCCATGGTCCCCTCGATGGTGGCCAGCAGCGTCGGCATTGGCATGTCCACCAGCGCCATGCCGCCAAACAAGATGTCCTTTGCCGACCTGGTCGACCAGGAACTCGAGAAAACCCCCAGGCCCCCTACACCCTAAGCAAAATATCAACTGAATAAATTAGCTTTTTACTGGGTCGGGAGTTTCCTGCGTACTGAGGGAGAAAAAAACAGGCCAGTATCCCTCACCTCTCATTGCCCATATGCATGGCGCAAAAGAGGATGCTTAAAGTGGTTAATCCCTTGTCATCTGGTTAATGCAAGCGGCATGTCTTGCATATGTGGTGGCCTCCCACCATTTCCGCCTCCTATTCGTGTTCAGGCGAAGGAACAAGGTTTGGCCGGCCTATTTCGCCTCCCCAAGCTAGATGTAAGTGTGACAGCCATGAGAATCTGTTCAGTTTTTCCTCTGCTATAAACGGGGATGGCATGAACATTTTGGCACAATGCCTGCCACCGCAACACATGAATAAAGATGCCTTCCCCGTGTGCTGTGGTATACATGTATACCCAGCCCACAGGTTCCTACTAGGACATAAGACAACATGCGGGTGTGGTTTTCAGGATATAGCGCTGGGAAATAAAATTGGTGCAATCTGCGAATCACAGGAAACCAGTTTATGCGAACAAGTATTTGTAGAAAAAAAAAGAACACTAGGAAGTATGCAGACTCGTGCAATGTGCATCCCTCCCTCCCTCCCGTTCCTGTGCAACCATGGTTCTGAGCACATTAGGCGCTTTGATTTTCGCATGTGCCTCAATATCCCCCCTATCATTTCTCTGACATCCTTGTCTGACATTGCTGCACTGGCCCTCAGTGACAAAGCAGGTTAGATGTTCACCAGATGCATGTGCAATTCCCCCGTCACCTACCCTCCCCAAAAAAACCCCCTCAAATAGCTCATGTCCTGACCTCTCGAATTCTTCTTCCCCCTGCTCCTCCCGTCTTGTCAACTAGCGCATAGTATTGTTTTTGGTTGACCTCCGCTAGCGAAAAGCCTTAAATTGCCCCAAGCTTCCTTCTTTCCACGGCTATTTCAACCCCCGACACTCTTTTGCTAACTTATTCCCTCATTTCACTCTACCCCAACAGTTATCTATACTGGGTTTTCTGTTCTATACAGGCATTTGCAAGGAATATTCGTGATATGGCAATCCTCAAGACGAAACTCCGCCTGTATGTGCGCTCTGTGTGGCGCTGCAACGACTGCAACTGGTCGTCGGAGAGCGCAAGTGAAAAGGACAGCCACCAGGACACCTACGGCCACTTACGATTGGGCTTTGATACACCACATATCGTGATTGGTTAGCACCCAGTTTCTCTTCTCGTTGTGAACGATAACCTTAGGCTTAGTTAGATTGGACATGTAGCCTTGCGTACCGCCAAAACACACAATAACACACCTTTATCTCGTCTCTTACATTTGGCTATAAAAAGCTCCATGGTATCAAACCAGCCAACCTCTATAGTGACGAGAACCTACACGTCATCCGCTATGCTGCATATTCAGTCGCTGTGCTTCTGTTGCAAATCCACACCCCTCTTGCCCCCTTCAGAAATAGAAATAATTTGGCCTGTCATCTGTGCTGCACGCGCCTTATTATCAAGCTGACTTGGTCACACCTCAATACCACCTGCTTCCCCCGTCCCCATCCGCTCATCTTTTCTGACAGCAATTGCTGGTAGGTAGGTATAGAACAGCGGGTACGACCCTATGGGCGTCAGCAGCATGGCAGTGAATCCAATGGCCAGCGGCAAAGGCATGAATTACTTGGGCTTGGTATTTTGATGCGCATTGCTGATGATGATACTGATAGGAAGGATCAGCCTGGAAACACGCCGCACCTGGAAGGCATCAGTCGCTCTCCTACAGAGGGTAAGGGGCCGAGATCGCTGAGCGATTGGTGGCAGCTATCTGCTTACCGATCGATATTTGTAGATCGATTGATGGGTGTTTTTGAGTTGACTACCAGAGGGTATACGAGACTGTGTGGTGTGACTGAGCTGAATACACCGAATAATCCAAAGGAAAGGGTCCCAGCGCTACTGACAGCAGTTCCTGTTAAAGGCTAGCTAGAGCAATTGGAAAAGGCAGAATTTAGCGTTTTTGATCTGCAGTTGTAGCAGCGGACAGTGAAGCTGGTATGGCATCTGTGACACGTAGACTGCAAGGGGACGCGGATAAGCCAAACACCAACCATTGAATATACTAAAAAAAAGTCAAAAAAAAAATGGTGTTGTGTTAGTTAGATATGTAGGAGGTTTTAAAAGGTGTGATATTTAATACTGAAGAAAAGAGAGAAAAGAAAATAGACAAGTTGCACGGAGGTATTTTCAATGCGGCCGTTTGTGCAGCTCATCAAGGGCTAGACGTTACCTCCATAGTGTAGGCTGTAGCGGGGCTCTTGCTGGCGCCCGGCTTGCCACCACCTGATTCGACTGACATTGCCTCGCCCAGCGTGCAAAAAAGCGCCTGTATATCCAAAAAGAGAAGCCCCGCAGGAGCAAAAGACACTGCCCGATGTGAGGCTCGAACTCACGACCTTGAGATTATGAGACTCACGCTCTGCCAACTGAGCCAATCGGACGCATTCCATGTGATTTCCAAACGACCAGTTGTTCGACTGATCCGATCACGATTTCGAGTTCCTTCAGAAAAAAATTGTATAAAGCGATGTGGAACATGGAACCACATAAATGTGGTTTGTGGTTGCTGGTATGGTCTGCCTCTTCCATCGAAGGATAAAATGCATACATCTACATGATCATTCATTGAGAAATTTTTAGTTTAAAGCTACTTCAGGTCATTTATTTTTGTAGCGGAGATACACGTTTGAGTAGAGCATATCAAGAACGTCATCCTTCAGCTTGTCAAAGCAGCTCATCGTGATTGTGCCCCATCCAAGTAGTCCTGTGCAACTCTGATGACTTGGCTAGACGTGTTTATCGCCAGCGATGATTCGGGAAGTATGAATGTGGTCAGAATGGCAGAAACAGGCTCGCGGATTCTCTCAGAAATGGTGGTCGAGTCGTCAATGACTAGTCGCGGAAATGCCTTGGCCATGGTTTGCACGATGCCAGTAGTAATATCAGTAAGTCCAATCCCAAACGATGACGGCCTGGTCAGCCTTGATTCGGGCGATTCCGATCTCCGTGTGTCGTCGAACAAAAATGGAGCAACAACATCTTGGGATGCATGGCTGCGACCAGTTCCTGATATAGAACACGTGACATGTAGATTTGGAGTCGTCGTCGGAGGCTGCAGGGTATCAAACGACGATATAACCGAGCCAGATATCGGCCTCAAGTTCGTGTTCTGCTCGGGCGTTGAATGGGTTTTGAGGTCAAGATGGATGTTGGCTTTGAGTGCCGCGTAAGCGTCGAGGAAGGACATCAGCTCGCTGCAAAAACAACGCACTGCAAACTGTTTGAGTCTCTCGTGCTCTTCCGGATCCTGTAGAGCTGCATAAAAACCCTCTCTGGTTGTTCCCGATTGCCGTCTAGCCGTGATGGGCAGCCGGCTTGGACGTCGGAACTCGTCAATAAACTGGTCTGCGTCATTCATGCTCGACCTCCTGCGTTCTCGGTAGGCAATATAAAACGACTCAACCAGTGGTACGACAATCGACTGTATGTAGATGATAAACATCTGAGCCCATGTGAAGAATAAAGGGGTGATGTAGTGGTTGATCGGCTGAATCGCAAATTCCCAGACAATGACAATAGGATATTGTAACATCCCAGTCACAACGCAGATGATAAGGGAGTTTCTAATTCCATATGCATCGTGGTATCGCCAGATAAGCGCAAGGAGAATAGGGCAAGCAATGAAGTAGTAAATGCCAGAAAAGATGGCTAAAGGCAACATCACCCATGCTCTAACGCAATTGTAGTGCATCGGACGGATAGTCAGTAAAGGCGAAAAGATATTTCCGAACAAGAGACCAATCGCCAGAAGCACCAATAATATCAGGAGTATTTTCCCCACTACTCGGTTTGACATGATGCCACGGGCTAGCACGGTTAAAACGCGACTTCGGTTAGCATTCTTCTGTCGAAGGGATAACTCTTTGCTGTTACAGCAGAGTCGAGAAGATATCGATACACGCCCACTGTGAGATCCATGACTGCTGCTCCTCTGTTCGATTTCCGCAGGCTCGATGACAATAGCGGCTAGGCTGGTCGAATTATTTGTGTCAACTGTATCAGGGACTGATGGCCGATGCCTATGCAGGTTGTGAACGCTTTGAAGCGACATTGCGAGAGAGTGTTTGCGCTGTCCATCTGTCGGACTGATTGTTGGCTGTGACTTGTTGAGGTTGTAGGACGACTGTAAATATCTCTGCCCGCCTATCTCACGCAACCGGTCCAGATACTGGTGTAAATTGCCTGGCCGAATAGGGTTATCCCGTACCTCGTGCCCAATCGCAGTATGTGAGCGCGCCTGAATGTAAAACCGCAAAGCGCGAAGCCCAAATGCATATAGCCAGATATTGTATCCAGTGTACAATAGCCAAAAGTCGAGAAAGCACGGGAATAGTGGTATAGCGTTATGGCATAGGGTGCAACAGCCGAATATGAACCCACCAACCACCTGCAACGTGAGCAGAAACACTGACCGCTCCCTTAACGAGCGCTCTTGTGATCGCCTTGCTCTCCAGATGTACAGCGAGAAGGTCACCACTGTGAATATAATGTAAAAGCCCAGCACTGAATAAAATACGATTTTGTATACTAGGATGGAACTTTTGCCGACAAGAGCGGGATCGCTACCGAGAAGGTATGTATCCTGGTGCTGTAGTGCTAGCATTACCATGCGAAGATGTGAGAGCACGTATATATCTGGTTTGGATCTGAAAGTTGGACTATGCCATGGTACTGGATATAGGATCATAAGAATAATAGCAAAGATAGCTGGAGAAACACAGAAGAGATAGGTCATATTCCATAGTTCACTGATCTGGGCAAGCTCCAAAGGCACCCAGACATGGTCCTGCAGGAACATGGCGTAAGAGTAGCATCATTGCTGGAGAGCTGCAACTCTCGGCCTCCGACAGTCCAGACCCGTGCCTGGTAAAGCACGGCTGTCCATGCACATCTTGGATTAGTGAGCTAATCGCCTGGATCTACTAATCTGCGACTTTCACGTTATCTCGGCATAATCACAACCTAATCCGCAACCGCGGTTGGGACCATTGCTGGCAATCGCCAGGAACTGCAACCTTTTCTTTTCCGAGAAAACCATCGTTGCTCGAAAAGCGCTATTCCCCCCCCCCACACTCACCTTCCCCTTGAAACTTTTTCATAATGGACAAGCAGGTTATCGGTATCCTTGGCGGAGGCCAGCTCGGACGCATGTTCATCGAGGCGGCTGGCCGCATGAATGTCGAGGTGCGGGTGCTTGACCCGACCGCTCTCTCGCCTGCCAAGCAGATCAGCAACTCGGACAAGCACATTGACGAGCCGTTCACGTCCTCGGAGGCGATCAAGAAGCTGGCTGATGGCTGCGATGTCCTGACGGTGGAGATCGAGCACGTCAACTGCGACGAGCTTGCCAAGATCGAGAGCCTTGGCCTGGCACAGGTCCGCCCGTCTTCCAGCACCGTGCGACTGATCCAGGACAAGTACCTGCAGAAGGTGTATCTGGCTGAGCAGAGTCTGGCCCTTCCCGAGTTTGTCGGGTGTGATTCGCTTGACGAGGTTGTTGCTGCCGGTGAAAAGTTTGGCTATCCATTTGTGCTCAAGTGCCGTCTTGGTGCGTACGATGGCCGTGGGAACTACGTTGTCAAGAGCAAAGATGATGCGGCCAGCGGGTTCAAGACGCTGGGCGAGAAGATGCTCTACGCCGAAAAGTTTGTCCCTTTCACCAAGGAGCTGGCAGTCATGGTTGTCCGTCGTCCCAGCGGACAGGTTGCGACCTACCCTGTGGTCGAGACCATTCAGCGTGACAACATCTGCGAGCTGGTCTATGCCCCCGCTCAGATTGACGGCGACATCCGGCAGATTGCGATGAAGGTCGCCACTGATACCGTTTCATGCCTGCCAAGCGGCAGCGCTGGTATCTTTGGCGTCGAGATGTTCCTTCATGAGGACGGCCGCACCGTGCTGGTGAACGAGATCGCTCCTCGTCCGCACAACTCTGGCCACTATACGATCGAAGCCTGCCATACTTCGCAGTTCGAGAACCATCTGCGTGCTGTTCTGGACCTGCCACTTGGCAGCACGGAGCTCAAGGTCCCGAACGCGGCCATGATTAACGTGCTGGGCGGCCAGAATGGCATGCAGAGCGTGCTGGACCCGTGTCTGGCTAGCCTTGAGGTGCCTGGTGCTACTGTTCATCTGTATGGCAAGGCTGGTGCCAAGCCAGCACGCAAGATGGGCCACGTCACGGTGGTTGCTGACTCTGCCCTTCAGCTTCGTCGCCGCACTGATCTGATTGTCGGAAAGCTCTCCAATGCCTCGGATGAGGAGCGTGAGCGGCTGGCTTACCGTAAGTCGCAGGAGCAGACTACCGACGGCTCGGTTAACGACGAGGAGAAGAAGGATGTCAAGCACATGAGCCCGCTGGTGGGTATCATCATGGGTTCTGACTCGGATCTGCCCACCATGCGCCCTGCCGCACACATCCTTGAGCAGTTTGGCGTTCCGTTCGAGCTGACCATCGTTTCTGCACACCGCACACCTGACCGCATGTTTGAGTATGCTAGGTCTGCCCACACGCGTGGTCTCAAGGCTATCATCGCTGGCGCTGGCGGTGCTGCGCATCTGCCGGGCATGGTCGCTGCTCTGACGCCTCTTCCTGTTATCGGCGTCCCAGTCAAGGGCCGCTGCCTGGACGGCGTCGATTCCCTCCACTCGATTGTCCAGATGCCGCGCGGCGTGCCTGTGGCTACTGTCGCCATCAACAACTCTGACAACGCTGGACTTTTGGCTGTGCGCATCCTGGGTGCCTCGTGCCCGACATATCTGGACGCGATGCAGAACTACATGGACGACATGCGGGTTGGCGTCGAGAAGAAGATTGCTCGCCTTGATGTCACTGGATGGAAGGACTACTAAAGATACGACGTGTTGCATTTTACGAGTGTCCTAAAAATAACAGTGTAACTAACACAAAACTACGATAATGTCTTTAAGCAGGGGTGGCAGCAGCGGCGATTGCTGCTTCGGCAGCTACAGCCTCAGGTGGGAGTCCTGCAGCAGAGGCGGCGGCAGCCGCAGCAGCAGCAGCAGCATTA
Organism: Linderina pennispora; assembly: GCF_002104995.1. Lineage (NCBI taxonomy): Eukaryota > Fungi > Kickxellomycota > Kickxellomycetes > Kickxellales > Kickxellaceae > Linderina > Linderina pennispora. The sequence continues at coordinate 38,696 of NW_024468253.1, read as the reverse complement.
GTAGCAGCGGCAGGCGGGGCGGCAGGCGGGGCAGCAGTAGAGACAGGCACAGCTGATGGAGTCGCAGCAGTGGATGCAACAGAGGCAGCGGCTGCCGCTCCCTTGTTTTTGACCGCGCCGATGATCTTGTCCCAGTTGAAGTACAGCGCCAGCGCAATGCCAACCAGGACAAGAATAACTAATATCCAAGTGATGATCGGGCCGAGGCAGCAGCAGACGGAGCAGCATGCGCAGCGCATACACCCCCCACAGCAGCATTCACAGCACTCGCCCACGCCCGAGTCACCGCCAGCTTTGCGCTGCTCATAGCGGTCATTAACGGATTTTCCTCTTGCGAGCTGTGACGCATTGTAACGAGTCGTGGACGAGGTGATCGGACGTTCTGGGGGCTGGTAGCCGCCACCAGACCTGACATTTGACAGGTCGACCGTAGTCATATCGCTGTGGCCATGTGAGTGGCTGCTGTTAAGAAGCGGCTGCTGGCTCTTGACAGTGGATAGGTATTCGGTTGAAGGGGATGCTCCATACTTGGGTGCCACGGGCGAGTATGGCGAGCTGACATTGCCATGCCTTGAGTGTAGCGTCGAGCTGGTATTGGCAGTGCTGATCGGGGGTGGGGGAGAGTATCTAGTCTCGCTTGATGCTTTGACACCCTTGGGTAGGTTGGAGAGGACGACTGCATTTGGGTTCAGCGGTGTTGTGCTCTTGTCTGACCGCGCGGTCTGGGGGCGTGACTCCATTCCTGGGTCAGGGGCAGTGTGTCCCATGCTCATGTTTGAGCGACCAGTTGATGGACGGGACCCGTTGTTCATCGGTGGAGCCACTCCAAGTGGATATACCCCATTCTGGTAGTTTCCATGAGTTGACGCAATCTGCTGGTATGTAGGAGCCTGCGGTGCGGGCCCCCGGCCATACTGCTGCTGCTGCTGCTGCTGCTGCATGCGTGGCGGCCCACGGTCGCCAGGATAGTGGACTGGCTCATAATGGCCACTCGAGTAACTGATATCATTGTTGTCATTATCGCCGTAGCCACCATAATAGCCCGCCGACTGCTGGGCACTGGCTGGCGGACCGTTGTGGCTGCCATGATAATACGAATCCACATTATACCCGTTGCTCTGTGGTGGGTGTCTCTGCTGTTGCTGCTGGTTTGAGCGGCTCTGGGGCGGCATGGGGTTGGCTACGTGCATGTTCTGATAATTGACGAGCTGCGGGTTGCTCGCCGGCATCATAGAAACGCCTCGGCTACGACGTGACGCGTCGTACCAGTCATCAATATCAAAATTGTCGTCTGCTTGAACACGACCAGAGCCTGCCATTGAATAATAGTATAACGCGGATGAAAGGAGGAATGTGAGGTGAGAGGGAGAGGATACAAGTGTGTAGGTAGTGAGGGAAGGAGGGAGAGGGGAGAGGACGGAGGTGAAGAGGAAAGAGGGGAGAAAGCTACTGCCTGAGTATGTTTATTTGTCGTATGATGTCCAGACCAGCAGGATAATATGTTACTTTAAAACGAGTAGGTGTGAAAAAGAGTAGTTGGGAGAAAAGAAAGCAAAACAAGAAAGAAGCACCTTTTGTTTCATGCGAAGAGTACCGGCAGCTGCTGTCTGTCTGTCTTGCATTCGTGTGTACAGCGATGGTGTAATTCCTGCTACACTGGCCATGGAGCCAAAAAGCGTGCAATAAGAACGACGTTCCAATTCTCACCACTTCTTTCCCTCTCCCCATCAATTTAGCTGGCCTGGTTTGTCAGTGTTAGGAGGGAGATGCACGCGAATTCTTCATCCATAGCCCGGGATCTTCGTGCGTTACATGTAAGAAGTGTACAAAAATCGTGCATTGGTAGCTACAGCGATCCGATTTTGCCCAGCTTTCCCCATTGGCCAAACCATTCGGACCGCTTGGATCAGACCAAAAAGCGATCGCCGAACATAAATGCAGCCAAAAATAAAAATAACGCGACATCGCACCAAGGCCATATAGAGAAAACAACCTCTGTTTCAAGAATCACTAAAGGCTAGTACTAATGGTCGCTAGGAGGACGGCTGTTAACTCCCAGACCAGCAGGGATAAAGTTGGTGCCAGGGAGCCCAGCCCCAGGCTGGCCAGGGTTGAACTGGTTCCAAAACCCATTTGGTAGAACAACGTTGTTCTTGCCGTTATTAGCAACACCGGTAGTGCCGTGGATATTGACATTTGTGGGCTTACCGTTGACGATACTGTTGCTAGTGACAACATGGTGGATAATATTTGAGTGGACCCCGTGCTGATCGTCGTTGATAATGTCCTGCGACGTCTTCTCGATGCTGTTCGGGTTGCCGCCAGGGTGCTCGATCTTCTCAAAGTGTTGACGAGCTGGAGGCCGAGAAGATTGATGGCCAGAGCTGCGGGGAGGTTCTGCCGCAGGGTGATCCTGTGGCGTATCGTGATGCTCATTAACAACCACTGGCGGATGGTCCGAGACCGGTCTAGCGCTGTTGCTCTCTGCTGGACGGCCCTGGGGAGCAGTGTGTTCATCAAAAGCAGCTGGCTGCTGATTCTGAACAGGAGGGCGGTCCTCGATTACAACAGGACGGCGGTCGCCTTCAGCTGGGTGGTCCTGGGTAGCAGGGCGACCCGGATTTTGGCCACTGCTGCTGCTATCAGTTGGGTGGTGCTGCGATCCGTCGCGATGTTCGTTAAAACCAGCTGGCGGGTAATCCTGAACAGGGGATCCGTTCTCCACTACAATAGGGGGGCGGTCGCTGTCTGTTAGGCGGTCTTGAGTAGGAGGGCGATCTTGAAGCGGCAGCTGCTCAGGCTGAGCCACATGCGGAGCTGCTGGCGAATTTGTATCCCCACTGGGGCCCTCACGGACAGCAAGAAGCTGTGTAGGGAATGCCGAGGCAGCTACAGCAAAAACTGTGATAGCTTGATAGATACGCATAGTTAGAGTGCTAGGTTTGTGGTCGGTGATTACAGTATAGGGTATAGGGCAAGAGGCTGTATAGGGGATGGGCGCGAAGGTATATGAGGGAAAGGAACAGAGTAAAGGGAGAGGGGACAAGAAGAAGAGAAAGGCGACTGACAGATAGACAAGACTAATGAATTCTCTGCCTCAGCTCGGTTGGCTGTATATTCTGCTACGTAGCCATTACTATCGTAAACAAAAGGATATTCATCTCGCCTTCGTTTGGCAAAAATGGATAACAAGAAAGGGAGGGAGGGAGATGGATGTGCTGTGGCTGTAGCAATTCCTTGTCCATATTTGTTGAGAGAACAAGGAAACTGGTTGGAAAATAACGTCAACAGCGCCACCAGAGCAGCGCAACAGACAAACATCTAGCTACAGCTGCCACTGCAATATTGTTGCTCATATGAATACCGCAATTTACCTTTTGACCGTAGATACCAGCGAGTGTTTTGGGTCTGAGAGCCAGCGGACCAACACCTAGCCCTTAAGAAATTCTGGTGGTGAGCAAATCAGCAGATAGGCAGTTTGGGTATGTGGGTAGCACTGGCCCTGGCGATATACATTGCGTGTGAAGACGCATGGGCGCTATTGTCTAGCATGGCACGCCTCGGCATTCTGCCAAAGCAATGTCCTGCTTCTCACGCTATACTCTACCATCTGGCCTTATTGGGCTCCAGCAAGAGTGGTTGTGGCAGAGCAGAATTCATTGTCAAGAGCTATGACCCCTGGGAGCAGGATTGCGGGTGACATGTACAGAACAGTGGGTTTATATAGAGGTCGACCGGTCAGAGGATGCATCTGACCAACCTCTCCTCAATGTTGATATCCCATCTACGGTTATTTCAAGTATGCCATTCGTACATCAGCTGTTCGGCGCTGCGAGGAACCATCCGGTCACCATGACACTCCCGAAGCGTCTGCTGGCCACTCATGCAACTAAATCAGTCGGTCCACTGACAGGAATTCGTGTCCTTGACATGACGCGCGTCCTCGCCGGACCCTTCTGCACGATGCTCCTCGGGGATCTCGGCGCAGAGGTCATCAAGGTCGAGCACCCAGCGCGCGGCGACGACACTCGTGCCTGGGGTCCTCCATTCAAGCTGTATGAAAAGCAGGTTGGGGCCATTGAGGGTGTGACATCCAAGGGTGGCTTGTACCGCCAGCCACCCCTGTTCAAGGGCGAGAGTGCGTATTATTTGTGTGCCAACCGCAACAAACACTCAATTGCCATTGACATTAAGGTCCAACAAGGGCGGCAGGTCATTCTGGATCTGGCCAAGGAATCCGATGTTTTTGTTGAGAACTACGTTCCCGGAAAACTGGCCGAGTACGGGCTCGGCTATGAGGACCTGAAAAAGGTCAACCCGAAGCTCATCTACGCATCAATCACAGGATATGGCTCGTCGGGGCCTTATGCAAACAAGCCAGGATATGATACCATCATCGAGGCCGAGGCTGGTCTCATGCACATTACTGGCGAGGCCAACGGGCCACCGGTCAAGGTTGGCGTGGCTGTCACCGATGTGACCACAGGCATCTACGCCCACAGCGCAATCCTAGCTGCTCTGCTGTCGCGAGTAAAGTCTAATGTCGGCCAGCACCTGGACGTGTCGCTGATGCAGACACAGGCTACGGTCCTGGCCAACATTGCCTCAAGTTACTTGGTAGGAGGCAAGGAGAGCAGCCGACTCGGCAGCAGCCACCCGTCGATCGTCCCCTACCAGGTGTTCCCGACCAAAGACGGCAGCATCTGCATTGGAGCTGGCAACGACAAGCAGTACAAGATCTTCACCGACGCCATCAGCCGACCGGATCTGCTTGAAAACCCAAAGTATGCGACCAACGCAGATCGCGTGCAGAACCGCGATGAGCTCGTTGCCCTGATCACTGAGGCGCTGAGCGACTGGAAGACTGACGATCTGGTTTCTCGGCTGGAGGGAAGCGGCATGCCGTTCGGGCCTGTCAACACAATTAAGCAGACATTTGAGCACCCGCAGCTAGTTGCACGGCAGGTTGTCAAAGAAGTCGAGCATCCATTTGCAGGCATTCTCAAGCTGGTCGGCCCTGCTGTCGAGTACTCCACCTCAGAGGTTGGCGTGCGTCTACCGCCACCTATGCTTGGGCAACATACGGAGGATGTCATGCGCAGTGTGTTAAACTACTCTGATGACCAGATCGAGAGCGTGGCCCGTTCTGGCGGCGCAATTTTGTACGACTACAATATTTGAAGTCAATTAAAAATTCTGGAATAAATAGGCCAAAGCAAAACGTGGTTGCATTGCAAGGTCTTCACTGGAGATATCTGTGCGCTTGCAGCTTGCAGAGCTGCCTGGCTGCAGGAGTAGTAGAAAAGTGGGGGTATGGAGCTTCAATGATGGCCATTCAGCTGGCTGCCTCATTAAATCACTCGACATTGTCGACCACCAGACAAACAGCCTGGCCACTGCAGCTGCTGCGAGGGGTAGTTGCACCAGCTGTTGTTGCGAACTTGACTGCTGCTTCTACCGCCGCTGCTGCTGCTTCTGCTGCTGCAAGCGATCTTGGACGAAGCATATCAAAGTCGTCGCCAGGCACGTCGATGGTATAAAACACAGGTGAGATCCAGCAGTTCCAGCAGTTCTCCTCAAGCTACCTACCAGCATACAGCTCTTTCTCTTGCCGCTAATCAATCCCAATCCTTCGCCACCCTCCGTCTAAGCGTAATCTTACTCCTCAATCATGCGTACTGCCGCCTCGTTCCTTGCCATTGCCTCTGCTACCGCCTTTGCCCAGGAGATCGGTGCCACCGACGGCCCCAGCATCGTCTCGGGCTCCAACGCCATCTCAGCTCCAAACGTCAACAACGGCTGGCAGGCCGAGGGCTCCTTCTTCTCGGGTGCCGATGGCGGCCACGGCAGTCTGTTCAACAACATCGTCGGCAGCTCGTTCTCAACCGTGAACAGCAACAGCCTGTCCAAAGGTAACATCATCAACAACCCATCGTTCACCTCGGTTTCCGGCAACGACGGGTGGACCGCCAACGGCGATTCCAACCAGCTCGGCCCCGTCGGGAACTTCTTCGGCCATGGATTTGTCCGCCGCAGCGGCGACGTCGTCTTTGCCAGCAACCACCACCAGCTGAACCGTGCTCCAGGCTTTGTCCACCCTGCCTTTGTCCACCCAGCTATCGTTGGTGCGGTGTACAGGCGCAGCAACGACGTCGTGTTCGCCAACAACCATCACCAGGCTACCGTTGCTCCAGGAGTTGCCGCTCTGGGAGTTGCCGCTCCGGGACTTGCTGTTCCTCAGTTTGTCCAGCCGGTCTTTGGGACTGCTGCCCCGCAGTTCATCCAGCCTGTGGTCCAGCCAGCTTTTCAGCCTGTGGTCCAGCCGGCTTTCCAGGCTGCCCCAGTCGTTGCTGCCGAGCAGAACGGCCAGAAGGCAACCGTCATCCAGAACCAGGCGTAGCTCCTATTCTCATCACTAATATCTGGCCGTGCTGAGCACGAGCCCATTGCACTTGATGCTCTTCCAATATATCCTGCATTCATATCACCAATCACGCAATGCAAGCCAATGCTGCCTACGTCATAAATGTCGACACACGCTATTGTCATCATCCTGACCAACAATTCACGAGCTGAGCAATGGCGCAACAGCAGTAGTCAGACCCCCGCCTCTCCCCGATTACGTGCATTTGGCTCGGCTTCATTTCAGAAACCGCACCGCATTGACAAAGAGACGGTCCTAGCCCAAAGAACAAATGCTGCGCACGCTAGCGACGGGGAGCGGTGTGGTTTGTTTGCGGCGTGGTTGTTCGCGGTGTGGCGATATCTGGCAGATAATGGCCACGACAAAGCCTAGCAATTGTCACAGAAACAAGCGGACCAGCCCTCGCCAAGTAGACATCAATTGGCAGAGACACAGCAACAGCCTTGTTGGTTGACCAACAGTAATGCAGACCATTTGCGTGACCGGCGAAACAAGGGAGCTGTAGGAGAATGGCTCCTACCGGCAATTGTGCTAACGCAAACTTTGAATCCCTACATCACAACCAGCTCTAAAGGACAGTCTAAAGGACAGTCTAAAGGACAGTCTAAAGGACAGTCTAAAGGACAGGCCCGCCTAGTCCCGGATCTCTGGTATAAAACCAGACCAGTCGCAGCCGGAGCCAGCCACCGCTACAAGCTACTGATCTCTACCAGCTCTTACTCCTCACGACTAATCCCTCGTCAACCACAGACTACAAATCTCCAACCATGCGTACCGCCACCACCTTCATTGCCATCGCCTCTGCCTCGGCGATCGGCCAGGAGATTGGCTCCACCGACGGCCCCAGCATTGTCTCAGCCCCCAACGCCATCTCAGCTCCGAATGTCAACAACGGCTGGCAGGCTGACGGCTCGTTCTTCTCTGGCGGATCCGGCCAGGGCGGCAATGCTTTCACCAACATTTTCGGATCGTCTTTCTCGACCGTGAATAGCAATGATGTATCCAAGGGCAACATCGTCAACAACCCATCGCAGTCCCATGTCAAGGGTAACGACGGCTGGACTGCAAACGGCGATTCGAACCTGCTTGGACCCGTCCAGAACACATTCAGCGCTGCTGGGTTTGTCCGTCGCAACAGCGATGTCGTGTTTGCTGACAATGCCCATCAGGTGAATGTTGCACCGCAATTCGCCCACCCTGAGTTCGTCTCTGGCGGCTTTGCGCCAATCGGCGTTTCTGGCTTCGTGACTCCTGGCTTCGTTAACAACGGTGTTGTCAGCAGCGTCTTCAAGCGCAACGGTGATATCGTGTTTGCTAATGACCACCACCAGGCCAGTACTGTTGTTGGCACTGCCTTTGGCATTGCTGCTCCGCAGTTTGTCCAGCCCGTGTTTGCTCCAGCCTTTGTCCAGCCCGTGTTCACTCCTCAGTTTGTCCACCCAGTTGTCGCCGAGTCCATTGCTGCCCCAGTTACAGCTTCTGCTGTTGTCCCGGAGGTTGTTGCTCCCGTCACTGCAGCTCCTGTTGCCAGTGTTCCTGTTGCTGCTGAGCAGAACGGACAGAAGGCCACTGTCATCCAGAACCAGGCCTGAGTCAAATACGAATACTGCTATCATATAGTTGAGCTACATTCCGCTAATCTTTACCTACCTACATATAAGATTTTATAACCCAAAAAGTGTCCGACCGTCTGCTAGAACCTTCATAATTGATTAAAAAAATAAAACTTTTAAACCTCCAAGCGAGTTTGGATAAATTGCTCTTTAAACTCTTTTTTGATCTTGAAACCAACGTGACAAGCTGTTATTGTAGTGGTCACAGGTCTTCACTAGATATCTCCATTGGTTCAGCGCAAGAGCTGCTCTCATTGTCGGTCGGCCTGATAACTTCCATGGTGTCATCATGGTGGTCATCACCGGCTGCGCAACACCCTTAGGATATTCATTCATGAGCACCTATTGAATAAGGCCATATAGCTCTTCTAGTGGTCATGCAATATTTGTGGATTAATCTCATAAATTAATTTGTCTTATGAACATGCGTAAGCAGTAGTATTTGGGCCACAATGGATCCAGTCTGTATAGACTGATTCAAGAGACTGTATCAGTGCTAAAGGCCCCAAGAACCATGCAAGCCAGATCATTTTTAATATAAAGTTCTTAATGCTATGCATCTGCAATACAGCAAAACTGAACAGCATCGTTTCTCTTCTTGTTTTGCCTATTGAATTTCTCAAATGAATATTACCTGCAGCACTACTGTCATAAAGATATCACTTGGTAGTACTGGTTTCTGTGATTCTATGTTGCCCCGCCTAGAGCAGTTTGTACACAGCGTCAATATCATCAAAGAGCATACATACATGCTTGCACGATGGATATTACTCCATCAACTAGCTGACGATGATGCTTTTGATCCAGCAACATTTGTGAAAAAGGGTTTTTTTCGTTCCATTTATTTATTTATTTATCACAACCTGAAGGCAAAGATGACCATATCTGCCGAGGACTTCGTCAACCGGAAGGACAAGTCAAAACTGTCGAGCGCAGATTTCGGTGATGTAATTAGATACCATATTTATGATTATCTAATACATAATGGTGATATCGAGCTACATGGCGTACACAACATGAATCAGGTAGCAACATACGTGGATACCGAGCTGATGACAGCATACAAGAACAACATTGTGTTGTTCTATGGCACTTGCCTACAGCGTATTCTGGCCAAACTGATTGATATTCGCAGCCGCAAAAACACACTGCACAGTACAATAGGCAATGTGTCCAAGGCTGAGTTCAATAATGCATGTCAAGTGTGTATTTATACACCTGCACAGAAGCTCCGCCAGGCAGTTGCCTCTAGACACCCTGATCTCAGTGTGCTCACCCCACCGATGCTTGCAATCTACAAAAAGCTGGCACCAGTCCTTAATGCCTATGATGCCAAGTACAGATTCGCCAAAGACAGCCGATACTATGATGCCAAGGTAAATCCACTTAAGCATCTGCGTGCATACATTCGTCTATGCCAGCTTATCGAGAATGAGCAGCTTGGCAAGTCTCCCCCCCAATGCTTGCCTCTGCGGACATCATGGATCCCAGGCCATGTGCGCTTAGACAAGCAAATACTCAAGCAGGTGTTTATTTCGAAAACACGCGAGCAGGTTACAGAGATCAACACAGCAAAGAGAACAGCAACAGAGGCAAGGAAAGCAGCAGAAAAGGGCAAAAAATTGGCCAAGAAGGCTGCACGCGAAGCAGCGAAGATGCCATCAGGTGCAACAGAGGCTACTGCAGCAGACATTCCGGCATGTTCCCAACCCGCGGCCCTACCAGAGATCGAAGAACCCAACTGTGAAGTGGCATGGCCTTCTCTGCTGTACAAGCGAGTCATGTATGTGGGACATGACACAATACAGGCGAGCCTATTCGTCTTGGCTCTCGAACCGCGATCTCGCAGCAGTTCTAAACTTCAGAATCATTTTCCAGTCACTCTGTGATTCAGGCAGTATTCCTGAACTGTTCTGTCGTTCTACGGCCATTGCTGCCGATGCTTCTGGCACCACCCCTGCAACAAAGAACCCGCGCAAGAGGCGTACAGCAGCAGGCGATTCTGCTGCCAGCAGCAGCGAGCCAGCGCTGAAGCGCCTACGCTGAGCAGGCCATCAAGATGGGAGATTTCCATGACCGCCATTGCATCAACAACCATCCGACACGTTCAAATGACCGGTTCGCCGTGATGCCCTTATAGACGTGTCAACCCATGCTGACTAGCAGCTGAGCTCGCATCGCGAGCAGAGCAATTCTAGTATGCACATGAGTACAATAAGGTGCCTCACAATACTCTTCTCCAAATGCAATGGTCCAAATATTCTTTTCAGGTGTTGCTGCCTTTATTTGCATTCTGCTGTTGTCAGTACGTCTTCCAGTTGACACATGCTCAGGAATCCGGGGAATTTTCGTGAGTGAGGAAATAAAAAAGAAAAACAGTCACAAATGATATCTCGCATATTTTCAAATGCGCCGGAAGGGGTTTATGCAGCTGTCTTGTGTGCGGCGCATTATCTCACATACAGGAATAAAACAACTCTTGCTGTCACAGGCTGCAATCCACCGAGTCCACCAGAAAAGCAGATATGTTTAACAAAAAAGAAAACGAAAAAAATAATTGTTTTGGCGTGGGACTCGGTGGCCATGGGTCCAATTGACGGCATATACCAGCGCCATGGCGCAAATTATTCAACCCGATATTATCCATAGCGACATCCATATATCCGTATGTGCCAAACGGATAATATATCGTCATCCAAAGAAAAGCAGCGCAATAACAAAGTCAATTGGACCACTACCACTCTGTGCGTGCGACTTCAACTCAGGGCAAACCGCATAAGCGCATGCAAGGCTGCAGCAAATGGATGGCTTAGGGGGGACATCGGTCAGACTCGGAATTTTATCGATTCCACAACTGCGGAGGCTGATGGAGAAACATTCCGCTGCCATTGGCCTGAATTTCATGCTTACGAAAATTCCCTCTGTTTGGCGCAGCCAATGTAACCCACACGTTAGCCCGCCCCGCCCCGGAATAATCCGTCTTACCCGTCACCACGCCAAAATGCTACCATGCAATTGTTGATATTCTCCATACCGACTGTGAGAGGACAAACCTGGTATATAAAAGGGCAGGGCCAACTCACCCTCACATTTTGCCTATTAAAGCTCAGTACTCATTACTACATAGTTTTTATATTCCTGAATATCGTCAATACAAGCACACACAAAATCACCCAATATGCTTCCCAGATTTCGTTCTACACTCTTGGCCCCTACGCAGCGCGCCATTTATTTCCGGGCCCGTCCAATGTCCACCATCGTCCCACGCACAGAGCCGCAGAAGAAAACACTGGTTCTGTTGGGCACAGGCTGGGGATCGGCCACGATCCTGAAGAACATCGACGCGAAGAAATTCAACGTTGTGGTGGTATCGCCGCGCAACTACTTTCTGTTCACGCCCCTGCTCCCCAGCTGCACAGTCGGGACTACCGAGAACCGCTCGATCATGGAGCCCATCAGACACATCGTCGGCAAGCGCAATGTGAAGTTCTACGAGGCCGAGTGCACAGACGTCAATGTCGCCAAAAAGCAGTTGGTGCTCGAGCGCACCTCACAGGCGGTTTCATCCGGCTCCGACAACCTAAAGACTAAGATTTCCTACGACTACCTGGTGGTAGGGGTTGGCGGCACATACAACACGTTTGGTACACCGGGTGTCGAAGAGTATGCGTGCTTTTTGAAGGAGATGACCGACGCCAGCAAGATCAAGCGGCGGCTCAAAGATGCCATTGAGAATGCCTCGTTCGACAATATAACCGAGTCAGAGCGCAGCAGGCTCCTTCACATGGTTGTGGTGGGCGGCGGGCCCACGGGCGTAGAGTATGCTGGCGAACTGCATGACTTCATGGTTGAGGATATGAAACGGTGGGTGCCCGAATTGGCCAGCAAGTTCCGGATCACGCTAATCGAGGCCTTGCCCAATGTTTTGTCGTCGTTCGACAAGAGACTGAGCGAGTACACGAAAGCGATCTTTGAGAAGAACAACATCGATTTGCGCACCAGCACCATGGTCAAGGAGGTCAAGGACAAGGTGGTGGTCGTGCAGAACCCTGATGGCACCAGCGAGGAGCTGCCGTATGGGACGCTGGTGTGGGCAGCGGGAATCCGCGCTAGGCAGTTTGCGCACACATTGCGCGAAAAGCTACCAGATGCGCAGACCAACCACCGCGGACTGGTAATTGATCAGTATCTGAGAGTCAAGGGCGCCCAGGATATCTGGGCATTGGGCGACTGCACGGTGACGGAGAATGCACCGCTGGCCCAGGTCGCCTCGCAGCAAGGCAAGTGGCTGTCAAGGTCGCTGAACATGATGGCAAGGGACAGGTCGGTCACTGACACGTTTTGTCAGATGGAGGAAAGAGCACAGCCGTTCAAGTACGTGTCTAATGGCTCGCTGGCGTATATTGGTGGGGAGAAGGCGATTGCTGAGCTGCCGTTCTTCAACCAGCACATTACGGTTGGTGGGCCATTGACCTCAGTGATGTGGAAGGGGTACTGCCTGTGGGAGCTGTTCTCGGTTCGCAGCAGCATGTCGGTGGCTACGGATTGGGTTCGGCGGGCGCTGTTTGGCAGAACCGTGAGCGTAGATTAAAATTGAATATCTCCTCTAGTTTTTTGTACCCATGCTGTCATGAATATGTATTTCCATTTGAGCTAGCACAGTCTTAGTACCAAGCACTCCAGCCCTCAAACATCCTGGATAAAGAGTTCGGATCAGTAGCCTGCTGGATAAGCTCATTAACCTGCCCCTCAACGCTAATATTGGCATTGAGTCGCTTGCCCACATGCAGGATGGACCGGCTTGCCTCCTTATTGTCTTCAGCATTCATCGGCAGGGCGGCATTGGGCTGCGACGACATCCTCGTGCTGTTGATGCTGGCGGTCCGTTCGATCTTGTCGCGGCGCAGCGGGATCAACGACCACATGTAGAGTGGATCCACCTTGAGCACATTCAGAATAGTGATGACCACCCGGGCGTTCTCGCGCATCTTGTCTAGGGCGACACGGCAGCTCTCCTTGAATGTGGCCTCCAGGCCAAACATACCCATGCCGTCTTGCATTTCGCGGGTCAGACGGAATGGCACCAATTCGGGCACCGGTAGCAATCTGCCCAGATCAAAGGCAATTCCCAGGTCGATATGCACCAGCTCAGCAGTGCGGGTGTCCACAAGGATGTTCTGCAGATGCCTATCGCCGATGCCCAACGCCCAGCCGGCCATTGAGGAAACTGCTGCCGACCGGATATACACGTCACGGCGCTCGAACCACGTCTGGGCATCGTAGAACATGCTGTAGAAGAAAAAGCGGAAGATGGGCGGGGCCTGGGCGCACACGCGGGAAAAGATGTCGAGCTTCTGCTTTGGCGTCACGTCCTTTTGTTTGTGGACATTATGCACGGCGGCGCGCATTTGCATGGTGGTGGGCGCGTCAGGGCGGTATTTAGACTCGTTCTCGCGGAACCACTCGCCAAAGGGCATGGTGCTGTCGACCCACTGCAGCACACCACAGCGCTTGGTCAGCGGCACTACCATGTAGGTGCGAATATGAAGCCGGTCTGCAGGCGCCATGAAGCTGTTGATGACCTGGAACAGCTGCTCAATAACTGCATCCTGGCGCATATCATCTTTGCCCTTGACCAGCTGCTTGTACCGCTGCCCATCGGAGCCCAAAAGCCGCAAAATCTTGGGCAGATTGATGCCACCGGCCAGCGAGTACCCCTCAGACATGGATGAGATGAATGGCACGCAGGTGTAGTCGCCGGGCACGCCGATCGTGGGCCGGGCAGTGAACACGGGGATGTTTTGCGGCAGATCATGCAGAAGCCGCGAAATGCGCATCTTGCTGCCAAACCCGATAATCTTGTTGACCAGCTTCGAGCTCCGGTACTTTTCGGGAACAGCGCTGACAGCTAGCTCAATATAGACCTCGCACATCTGGTCGATGGCATCGACGATGCTGCGCAGCTCGGCATCAGTGGACTTTAGTTGCAGCAGAATGCCCTGGGCAGCCTTGCACCGTTTCTCCTCCATGTCATCGGTCTCTGTGCGCTCCCTGCGCTTGCTCGAGGCAGCGCTCGATGTGCGGTTGGCGTTGCGCAGGGCAAACAGATGGCCGATGATGTGATACGGGTATTCGACGGCCATGCGGTACACCAGACGCCTCAGCACCAGATGGAACGGGGTCTCGTCAGTGCTCAGCCGGGCACACAGCTGGTGGGCCAGCGGCAGGAACTTGGCGCTGGCAATCCGGTCCACGGTCTGCTGGGCCAGAGTCTCGGCCATTTCGGGCGCAGACGCATGGGTCATTAGGAGTGAGACCAGTGGGTAGACGCTGCTGTCGAACGACCCGGAGCTCTCAAGGCAGCGCGCAAAGGCCCACACAGCAATCCGCAGAAAGCCCGAGATCTGCGACCGCATGTCCAGGACCTCGGCTTCATCTTCGGCCACCTGGGCCTCGAGCCGGCGGAGAATGCCCCGGAGCCGCGCCTGCTCCGAGCCATGAGACTCACGGATGGCCAGCTCACACGCGCGCAGCTCGCTGTGCTTCTGCATGCGCACGGTGATGGCCGCCTCGTCGTCCATAGAGCCCAGCAGCTCCTCGCACTGGCGCTCGGCAAAGGTTGCCAGGACATGCAGAGCCTTGCTGGTCCACGCTGTGGGCTGTGCCGAGTGCAGGAGCGCAGCGGCCGTTTTGAAGTGCTCCTCCCACAGCACCGCCGGCCGCTCGATGCGCTGGCAGTCCATCCACTCGCCGATAGTCAGCGTGACGCGCGCCAACAGCATGCGGTCCCCGGCTGTGATCTCTCGGCGGTGCTGCGTCAGCATTTCGATGGCCAACGTGCGGCTGCCAGCCTCCCACAGAACTTCAGCCTCCCACAAGCGCAGCTCAAGGTCCTCTGTTGGCGCCAGAGATTTCAAGCGGAACACGTGGTTCATGGCCGTCTGCCAGTTGTGGGCCCGGCGCGACACATTGCAAGCCTGCAGCGCAGCCGCCTTGTATTGAGCAAACACTGCCGGTACATCGAGCGCCTGGGTTTGGGCCATGGCATCGCAGACCGAGATCTCGTGCAGCGCCAGGTTCAGCAGATACAGCGTTTCCTGATCCCTGCCAGGCCGATCGGTGCCCACACGGTCCAGCACTGACCGGACGATCCTGGCGGTCACCAGGAGATCACGGTTCTCGAGGGCTTTGTTGGTGATCAGCGGCATCAGTAAGCCGATAGCCTTGCCCACCCGCCGCTCACCGGTGCTATCCTCCCGCACCAGCAGCTGGCGGGCCGCCCGCTCCGCTGCCGCTGTCTGTCCGTGGGCCCGCAGACTCAAGATATTAAACAGCGTCTGCTCGGTGCTCAGCTGGCCGCCCAGCAACACCGAACTGGTGCCCGCCGGACAAACAGGCGCTCCAGGAACCTCCCATTTGGCTAGCCGCCACGCCGATGCAAACGCCGCGTCGCCATGGCTCTCCGGCGCTACCGCAGTCAGCATGCCCAGCTGCACCAATGTGCTACCGATCTCCAGCCCATTGTTGTCGCTACCGGCGGCCTCCTGGTACATCAGCAAAGTGCGCCAATCGGCCTGATTCCAGCACCGCCGCATCACATCGCTGGTGGTTGCCACGCTGGTCAGCAGCCGCGCCGCCGCCTGATTGCCTAGCCGCTGATACGATGTCATCAGAAGCGCACGCGCATCGCTTGTCAGCTCATCGAGCCGCGGTCTCGCTTCATCCGAGCACGTCAAGTCGCATTCCAAAAGAAACACTGCTGTCTCAGGCATATCCAGTCGGGACGCCAGTGCAGCCAGCTCAAACAGAGGCAAGGGCACCAGTTGCAGAAACTCGCGGATATCCGTGTATTTGGCGTCCAACCGCCGCACCTGCAGCATCCGCGCCACGATCTCCCGCGCCAGCTGCGGCGACTCCTCACGCCAGTTGTGCGCCAGGTCCAGAAGGAACCCAGCCACCTCGCTGCGCATTGCCTGGCCTGCCCGCAGCACCCGGTTCAGCACCCGCGGCAGCAGCGGGCCAGCCACACTCGGGTCAACCGAGAGCAGTCCCAATGGGTACTCTTCACCAGTGCACTCGGGCCGCGACGCCAACGAGCATGTGAGCTGGCATAGCGCCTGGCTGGGCGTGGCTCTTTCCGGACACAGCGACAGCAGATGTGCATCGTCGAACTGAGTCGCGAACCGCAATGCCTGCGGCTGCCGTGGTATCGACCGCATCAGGTGCAGGCTCGAGAAGATCTGCTGGTCGCTGTCTCCGAGCTTGTCGGTTGGGTCGTCCATATGCACCGCTGCATTGATGGCCTGGCATACAACCTCAAGGTCTGTCGCCTGCCGGAATGTCCGGCACACCAGCCATGGCAAGTCATCGCCGACATCATCGCAGCTACCTTGAGCCTGACTGCCTGCTTGCTGCTCAAACACCTCCAGCAGCAGCCCACTCTGCATTAGCGGCGCCAGCACTCGCTCCCTCGCGATCTGGTCGCCGACAAACCCAGCAATGTGCCTGTCGACTGCCTGCTTCACCTCTGTGAGCTTCACAACGGCAGATACCGCCAGATCAAGCTTACCTAGCGAGGTAGCCCCCGGCGAATCCTCCGGTACTGTCAGCTGCAGCAGCCGCTCAGTGCATTCAACCAGGATCTCCGCACACGCACCAGCATAACATTCGAGCCTTAGGTACCGCGTCGCGCACTCGGCTATGTCGGCCAGGCCCATGCGATCATCAGACTCCCTGACTGCCGCAACAGTGACAACAAACCCTGGCCGGTGGCTGACCATTTCAGCGATCTGGTCCAGAGCTGACCCGAGCATTAGCCATGGACCCCCGGATTCGCTCGGGTAAGCCCTGGCCACCGCGTCGATGACAGCCGCGAATACCTCCGCAAAACACAAACTGTGCTTGGTTTGCCGCAGCAGCGAATCAGCCATGCCTGCCAGTAGATCCACCGCACACTGGCTGAACCTGTCGCGCGGACAGCGATCGAGCAGCAGGCATGCACATGCAATCTGCACATGCTCAGCTCCACTCCACGCATTGACAAGTAGACGCGCCGCCGAAATCTGCACCACATCGCTGCCTGCTACCTCACTCGATACCATGTCAATGAGCAAAAGGACCGCTGCCAGGAGTCGCTGCCGATCGTACCCCACTCGTGTCTGCGCGAGCTGCAAGTGAAGCCGTGTGATTAACTCGCACACGCGGGCGCCAGTCAGGTACTCGTGGACCGAGCCCGCGCCATGAGCCCGCGCAATATGCTCAATCGCACCAATAACCGGCGCACGGCCATAGTAGACACTCCACTGCGGCATGTTGACTTTGGCATATTGGGTCTCTGCAAGCCCAGCGCAAATCCGGCCAGCAGACGTAAGCTGGCCAATGTCAAGCTGTTTGATCGAGACCAACCGCAGCAACTGGAACACCAGGTCGGATGACCGATCGGTTAAAAGATCCTCGAGAACAAGAGACGTGAACTTCGGAACCAGCAGTTCCTCGCGGATCTTCGCATACCGGTCCACATCCGCCGCCGATATCACCAAGGCATGTGCAAACAGACGCTCGAGACAGTAGTTGCGGAGCCCTGGAGCCAGATCACTGACCAACTCCCCGGCCCTCGCAATATCACCCTCCACCATACGATCCACTGCCAACTCTGCCACCACCCGGTCGCCAAACTCCGGGTCGCCGCTAGTGAGCCCCGCTGGCAAAGTGCCAAACACGTCTCTGTCTATCCGCAGTAGCTCAGGGACATACCGGGAACACATCGTCACCACATCAGTACCGCTGACAGTCTCCGCAATATACGCCAATAGCCGATGGCAGAGACTCGACACCACATGCATGTCCGCTGTGAGCTGCTTAAGCAAAATCACCAGTGCTCCAGGAACAACACACTGCGACTTTGCCACCAGCATCGCCAGGCCCAGGTCGCGTGTCACTAGGTTGCTGATGCTACCCGAGGTGCCTGCCATTTCATACACCACGGCACCATCCTTTGTGATGAATTTGAGCCGCAGCCGGTGCCCAGCGAGCTCAGCCTCAGCCGCCAAGCGCGCACCAAACCCGGGCGACATCTGCACGCAGTCCGTCAGCACATCGACGCCGGAACCCTCCAAGGCTGACAGTGCTCTGCCCAAGCCATGCTCGTTGCGGCTCCACGGCCCGGCAATCAGCCGAATAAACGCCGTTTCCACACACACGTCGACTCGCCCATTCTTGGCCTCCACCGCCAACCACGCAATGAACCGCGCCAAGTCGTTGTCCACCGCCTTATGCTCCTGGGCAAAACACCGCACCACACGGGCGACTGTAACAAGCACCGCGTGCATTGTGGGCATTTCCAATGCGTCGCTGTCGAGGAGCCCGAGTGCCCGGTCCACCAGTTTCTGTCCGGCTGGCCCCGAGGCTGCACCGGCGCGTATAACGCAGTCGGATATAAATTCGCACGCTACAAGGAACGATGTGTCGTCCAGGCCTGTGATTGCTTCCTCAAGCGCTGTTGCCAGCCCAATGCATTCTCCAGACATGTGCACCACGCTGACAACCGACGCCAGCCAGCGCCACGGCTCCGGATGCAAATCACAGGAGAAGCATCGCATGCGCGTCTCGCACAAATGCCCTGTCTGGCTTTTCCCGCGCCGACTGAGCGACCGCTGAGTCGGGTCAATGGTCAAGGTTTCCGATGACTCGCCATAGCTATTTTCCGTACTCTGTGCACCTGCCACTGCCCCCAACTGGCCACCGACAGAGATATTACATAGCGTCTGTGAGTTCGCAGATGAAAACAGTGACTGAAGCACTCCAGCTAGCATTGGCTGGTGCTTATGCACACCTTGCGTCCAGCCGTGCGTGAGACTGAGTGCCTGGCACACCAGATCAAGATGCATTTCCGAGCCTGCAAGTGACTTTAGCAGCTGCGCATATTCATCTGCAAGCCGCTTAGCCCGGGATTCCGAGGGTGTTGCGTCGATGTTGCCAGGATTGAGTGCCGCTGCTATGAACTCCACCGCCTGCCACACGACATGGGCTATGCAGGGGATCGCCTGAACCGTCTCGTCCGCAACTGCCTTGGTCATGGCTTCGAGCAAATTGCGCGCTACCAGCCACCACTGCTCAGCAGACAGCGGCGTTTGGCAGGTCCTTCTGCCACCAAGATATTTCTCGCATGTGTTTTGGTCGCCACTAGCTAATATGCGATCAACAAGCCGCGATGTCGCTGCTTGATCGGCTGTAACCGCATCCAAAACATCAAGGGCCTGGTCGAACTGCAGCTCGAACCCCCATGCCGCCGCAGGAACTGCCATATCCGATGCATACTCCACTGACCGCCGACAGCAAAGTCCCCCTAGCCCCAGAGCCCGCCCCACCACCTTGACGAACAAATTACCAGGCCAATGCAACTGCACTGCCCTGTCGCAAAGACCCATGATGGCTCTGCTGACAGCACCGCCGATCGCCTCGTCACTGGCCGCTAGCTCCTGCAGCACAGCAAGCCGCGGCGCAAGTATAACTGCAAGCTGCACGTAATCTGGGTCTCGAATCTGCCCGCATACATGCAAAGCGCTGGCCGCCTGCTCCCAGCTCTGCAGCCCGTCAGCCACTGCGCCCCGACACAACATATCGAGAACCAGTCCTGCAACTCCGCACAGCTCCGCCTCAATGCCAGCCAATGCATGCCTCCAGACCATCAGGCTATTGCACTGCGGCTTTGGCTGTGTGTCCAATGAGTCCAGGGCACGGATCGCCCCCAGAACCCACTCGACCAGCTCGCTCGGCTGCTTCTTATCGCCAGCAAGAACCCCAACCAGTGCGCCGTAGCACTCCTGGTAACGCCTTTTCGTCATGCTTTCCGGATACATATAGATGATAAACCACACCACCTGTGCGGCTCCGCGAGCATTCGCAATGCCGCTGTCCTCGGCCGACCCAAGGGTGGCTAGGAGCCGCGACAGCGACGTATGGCCGGTGCGCATGCGCTTCCGCCGCCTAAGCGACCCCTGGCTGTCCTGCGACCGGTCGGCACGGTCCAGCAATTTGACTGCCAAAAATCCCACTGTGTCGAAGAACCCGTACTGGAATGGATCCAGTGTCGTGTGCAAGTACTCCATCACCGAGCGCCCCGGTCGCGATTTACAATGTACCATCGGCCACAACGAAAGAAGCGCGCGAGGAAGCGACATGAACCGGAACTTGTCCCACGACCCCGTCGTCAATGTCTTCAATGCCATCTCTAGCAGCGCCCAGCCGTCGTCGCTGTCCGCCAGGTTGCAGTATATGAGCCTGGTTAGGATCCGGATGCACCGCAGCACCGAGTGTTTTGTATGTGTGGACCGCGTCGACCACAGATGCAGACATGGCGACAGTAGCTTCATGGAGAGCTCGGAATCCCCAATCGCTTGATCGTCCGGCAGGGCAATTAGCACCGCGTTGACTGTATCGATGATATGCATATGGCACGGGTTCTCGCGCTCATAATAGCACAGGAACTCGGCACAAAACCCCATCACCGGTTCCCGAAGCTTGGCCATTCGCGCCGGGTTCGCGCTGCTCACCACTGCTGACAGAGTTGCCGCATACTCGACATCCCCGGGCACCACTGCTGCTGCCGAGGCTGCCGAGTCCTGCGACTCTGCCACACTATCAAACCTTCTCAGGAACCGAATACACAGACCAACCACTGCCAGGACCAATTTATCCCCGCAGCCACGCAGATGCGGCGGATGCGCCACCCACGCCCTTAACACCTTGCCATAGTCCAGTCCCAGCACCGGCACCAGTGACGGATCGTCCGCAAATGCCTGCGTGATATGCTTCGCCATGAATTTCGCCAGCCTGCCCGATACATGCGGAATCATGGCAATCCAGATATGCCGCACATGGCCTGAGTACTGCGACTGGATCCTGCTGGCCATGCGCTGGCCCGCCAGCGACAAGTCAAGGCCGTCTTGGCCGTGCCTATTGATGAACACCTGCGACTCCTTGATTAGGATACGCGCGGTCCACGATACAATATGCTCACAGACCTCTTCACTGAGCGTGTCCATGATTGTGCTCTGTTCTCGCTGCGACTCCTCGGCGAGTATCTCGGCTATCTGCTGTATCCCGTGTGTGCGCTCCGTGGCCTTGCTGGACTCGAGTTGCTCAAGCGGCTTGAGAAGCGCTGGGTCGATAGCCACCTTGCCGCTTTGCCACGTACCAGCGGTGTCCTCTTCGGCTACTAAATTGACGTGTCGCCGTGAGCCACTCATTTTGGAGGGTTTCATATAGTGGAGAAATTAAAATGCGAATAATGAAAACTAGAAAAACACACGCGAAATGAATGTTATGAAAGAAAAAGCCCTGACTCACTGCATTCAGGGCAAGTGTTTCTGGTGTGTCCGAAAGGGTCGTCTATTCTCTGGTACTCAGCTGCTGATCAATTTACGGCTTCAGCACAAGGAGGGGTATTATTCTTTGGGAAATCACAAGTTAAAAGCCAGTGACTTCACAGTATAGGACCCTCCCCCATGGCTACCTTAACAGTACCATCACCAGATATGCTTTCAACTCCGACCAAGGTGTGAAGGAGGACCTATTCTCAGCTACCCGGTATCCTCAACGGAACACTCTGGCTCGACGTGCCAGGTGGGGTGGAGCTAGGCCAAGCGACGGAGGCTGGACCCCAAGATGGGCGACATGCTCGTGACTTGCAAAGAACATGTTGGTGAACTGGGGGATCCGCTGGCCACCAGGCCCGATCTCAACATGCCCAGGTACAACTAGGCCGGCTCTCTTGCCGAATCCAGTATCGCCACCCAGGGCCCCGGGGAATGGAGCCAGGCCGTCTTGGAGCTGGAATTCGCCAGATAAACCTTGAACGAACCCTTCAGGCACGCCGCCGGAAGCGAGTACTGACCCAATACTCCCAAATCCGCTGTTAATGTCTGGAGATGAAATTCCAAGCGATTCATCGGTGACGCGCGCTCCAATTGAAACCCCGTGTTGCTGGCAGAAAACAGGGGTGGCAAGTGCTAGTACAAACAGCTTCATATGATAGAGCAGCAGATTCTCGGTTGAAGGATAATTGCTGGATCCATGATGCTTTGGAGAGACAGGCTGCCTTTATACTCTGCTCCGTGGCTTGTGGTGCCAGCATTTCTGCGAAATTAAAAACAAATATTCGAAGAAAACTGTGGACAAAAATGTCATTTACAAAACGCACAATAAACCACCACTGGCAGAATAGATGGAAGAGCCAACATTGTGGAACCAGTCCTACTCGAACAATAATAACGTTGGTACCAAGTGCATGCTCGGAACAACTAGACAGTCGTAGACGTCAACAATGCGACAACAATGACATGTATTTCCCATTTCAGTGTGCCACATATACCAATATATAGACGATTGCATAGCGTTGAGTGCGCAATACATGGAATGTGATGTATTTGGGTTGGGATACAAGCTATATCTAATTATCAGCTAATGTAGCTCAACTATATGATAACAGTATTCGTATTTGACTCAGGCCTGGTTCTGGATGACAGTGGCCTTCTGTCCGTTCTGCTCAGCAGCAACAGGAACACTGGCAACAGGAGCTGCAGTGACGGGAGCAACAACCTCCGGGACAACAGCAGAAGCTGTAACTGGGGCAGCAATGGACTCGGCGACAACTGGGTGGACAAACTGAGGAGTGAACACGGGCTGGACAAAGGCTGGAGCAAACACGGGCTGGACAAACTGCGGAGCAGCAATGCCAAAGGCAGTGCCAACAACAGTACTGGCCTGGTGGTGGTCATTAGCAAACACGATATCACCGTTGCGCTTGAAGACGCTGCTGACAACACCGTTGTTAACGAAGCCAGGAGTCACGAAGCCAGAAACGCCGATTGGCGCAAAGCCGCCAGAGACGAACTCAGGGTGGGCGAATTGCGGTGCAACATTCACCTGATGGGCATTGTCAGCAAACACGACATCGCTGTTGCGACGGACAAACCCAGCAGCGCTGAATGTGTTCTGGACGGGTCCAAGCAGGTTCGAATCGCCGTTTGCAGTCCAGCCGTCGTTACCCTTGACATGGGACTGCGATGGGTTGTTGACGATGTTGCCCTTGGATACATCATTGCTATTCACGGTCGAGAAAGACGATCCGAAAATGTTGGTGAAAGCATTGCCGCCCTGGCCGGATCCGCCAGAGAAGAACGAGCCGTCAGCCTGCCAGCCGTTGTTGACATTCGGAGCTGAGATGGCGTTGGGGGCTGAGACAATGCTGGGGCCGTCGGTGGAGCCAATCTCCTGGCCGATCGCCGAGGCAGAGGCGATGGCAATGAAGGTGGTGGCGGTACGCATGGTTGGAGATTTGTAGTCTGTGGTTGACGAGGGATTAGTCGTGAGGAGTAAGAGCTGGTAGAGATCAGTAGCTTGTAGCGGTGGCTGGCTCCGGCTGCGACTGGTCTGGTTTTATACCAGAGATCCGGGACTAGGCGGGCCTGTCCTTTAGACTGTCCTTTAGACTGTCCTTTAGACTGTCCTTTAGACTGTCCTTTAGAGCTGGTTGTGATGTAGGGATTCAAAGTTTGCGTTAGCACAATTGCCGGTAGGAGCCATTCTCCTACAGCTCCCTTGTTTCGCCGGTCACGCAAATGGTCTGCATTACTGTTGGTCAACCAACAAGGCTGTTGCTGTGTCTCTGCCAATTGATGTCTACTTGGCGAGGGCTGGTCCGCTTGTTTCTGTGACAATTGCTAGGCTTTGTCGTGGCCATTATCTGCCAGATATCGCCACACCGCGAACAACCACGCCGCAAACAAACCACACCGCTCCCCGTCGCTAGCGTGCGCAGCATTTGTTCTTTGGGCTAGGACCGTCTCTTTGTCAATGCGGTGCGGTTTCTGAAATGAAGCCGAGCCAACTGCACGTAATCGAGGAGAGGCGGGGGTCTGACTACTGCTGTTGCGCCATTGCTCAGCTCGTGAATTGTTGGTCAGGATGATGACAATAGCGTGTGTCGACATTTATGACGTAGGCAGCATTGGCTTGCATTGCGTGATTGGTGATATGAATGCAGGATATATTGGAAGAGCATCAAGTGCAATGGGCTCGTGCTCAGCACGGCCAGATATTAGTGATGAGAATAGGAGCTACGCCTGGTTCTGGATGACGGTTGCCTTCTGGCCGTTCTGCTCGGCAGCAACGACTGGGGCAGCCTGGAAAGCCGGCTGGACCACAGGCTGAAAAGCTGGCTGGACCACAGGCTGGATGAACTGCGGGGCAGCAGTCCCAAAAACCGGCTGGACAAACTGAGGAACAGCAAGTCCCGGAGCGGCAACTCCCAGAGCGGCAACTCCTGGAGCAACGGTAGCCTGGTGATGGTTGTTGGCGAACACGACGTCGTTGCTGCGCCTGTACACCGCACCAACGATGGCTGGGTGGACAAAGGCAGGGTGGACAAAGCCTGGAGCACGGTTCAGCTGGTGGTGGTTGCTGGCAAAGACGACGTCGCCGCTGCGGCGGACAAATCCATGGCCGAAGAAGTTCCCGACGGGGCCGAGCTGGTTGGAATCGCCGTTGGCGGTCCACCCGTCGTTGCCGGAAACCGAGGTGAACGATGGGTTGTTGATGATGTTACCTTTGGACAGGCTGTTGCTGTTCACGGTTGAGAACGAGCTGCCGACGATGTTGTTGAACAGACTGCCGTGGCCGCCATCGGCACCCGAGAAGAAGGAGCCCTCGGCCTGCCAGCCGTTGTTGACGTTTGGAGCTGAGATGGCGTTGGAGCCCGAGACGATGCTGGGGCCGTCGGTGGCACCGATCTCCTGGGCAAAGGCGGTAGCAGAGGCAATGGCAAGGAACGAGGCGGCAGTACGCATGATTGAGGAGTAAGATTACGCTTAGACGGAGGGTGGCGAAGGATTGGGATTGATTAGCGGCAAGAGAAAGAGCTGTATGCTGGTAGGTAGCTTGAGGAGAACTGCTGGAACTGCTGGATCTCACCTGTGTTTTATACCATCGACGTGCCTGGCGACGACTTTGATATGCTTCGTCCAAGATCGCTTGCAGCAGCAGAAGCAGCAGCAGCGGCGGTAGAAGCAGCAGTCAAGTTCGCAACAACAGCTGGTGCAACTACCCCTCGCAGCAGCTGCAGTGGCCAGGCTGTTTGTCTGGTGGTCGACAATGTCGAGCGATTTAATGAGGCAGCCAGCTGAATGGCCATCATTGAAGTTCCATAACCCCACTTTTCTACTACTCCTGCAGCCAGGCAGCTCAGCAAGCTGCAAGCGCACAGATATCTCCAGTGAAGACCTTGCAATGCAACTACGTTTTGCTTTGGGTTGCTGCCTCTAGGCTACTAATGTCCTCTACCCTAGCACTCATTGACTTCATATGCAAACATCAATCAGGGTCGGCTCGGCTCGATCGCTTTCGGCGCAGTTGCACCATCGCAAGATGCTCTAGGTACACGAACCAATGCATTACTGCCTTCCTGCATTGCGATATTGAGAGATATGCCTCGAAAAATAGCATGCTATAGTGTGCAAGATGTCTATTATTAACAACAACGGCCATGTATAAATCCAGGCTCGGTGAGGTTGAATTGTGAGGACTCTTGTTGAACTGTCCGTATACTTTTCTCATCAACCTACAAAAAATCGTTGCAATGACTAATTCGCTTCTCTTATCTCTCACTGCCATTCTTGCTCTTTGCGATATTGCTGGTGTTGCTGGACAAATCCGTGGCGACGAATGCCGGCGGTTCTACTGGTCGCCTCGGCTAATGAACCGGTATCTGCACGAAAATTGGGTGGTAGACGAGCGCGAGGACGACATACCGCAAACGCGAAAGGCATACGAGCGCAACCTGCCATCGCCATACCGAATCCTGCACCCGGACGAACAGGACGAATACAACCACCGGCAGCACTACCGGCTGACGGTCTATGTGGACGACAACAATCACGTCACAAAGCTCAAATGCTGCTGATTTTTCCTCTTTGCCACTGCAAATCCTCTTTCCCAACCGGTGCCCCCGACGATTGGCTACAATTTGGCCGAACCAAAAGATTTCCTTTGTGAGCTCGTACCGCTCAACCGCCAGCTCCAGGCAGTGTGGCCGGAGTTTCACGGAATAGTGGGATTAGCTCATGTGAAAGGCAGTGGGGAATTTTTATCTATGGCGCGGGAAATTTATGGCTGGTGTCGCTTAATAAAACCAAACTCTACGCTAAAAAATGCCCAGGGATCAGGGAAAAGGGCTACAAAAGATTCCGACGGCAAAAGGATGAAAACCACCCGGCTCTGCAGAGCCCAGACGACGTGCATATTCTCCCTCGGAGGCTGCGAGCAACGATGCAGTTCCGTTGTCCGGCCAAAGAGGGAGTGGCGGGCAGGGGGAGCGAGGCAGGGCATGGTTGCTTTCGGAGATTAGGCTAGCCAGTCAGAGTGTCCGGAGCCCGTCAGTGCGCCCACTCTACCCCCAAAAAATATTTTTCCACCATTGCAGGCGAGTCACAGATAAAGTCCAGGCTGGGTGCCACGCTCCATGCTGTCTGCGCCCTTCCGCGGCTCGCTTTGACTGTTTTTTCTTCAGAGTATAAAGAATAGACGCGGCGTCAAGGTCCAGGCACTCTGGACCTTTGTTTCTTGTCTCCACATTGCTTCATTTCTTTGGTTCTTATTTTAGATCCGCAGAACTCCCTCTTGCCCTTTTTTTTTTTTTTTAGATAATCATGTTTGCGAGGACAAGTGTTCGTCTTAGTCGCATGGCGACAACCTTTGCTCAGCGCCAAGCCATGTCTACGCTGAACAAGCAGGCCAAGCCGCGCACATCCCGGCTGCGCCAGATCAAGCGCGCAGTATACGCCGTCGGACTCGGCACGGCAGGATTTATGGGCTGGAGCATGTACACGACCCGCAACCCGAGCGACCAAATGCCGTTTGACCCGTCAAAGAAGACTCTGGTTCTCTTGGGTACAGGGTGGGGCAGCACAACTCTGCTCAAAAACCTCGATACAACCAACTTTAATGTCGTTGTTGTATCTCCGCGCAACTACTTTTTGTTCACACCGCTGCTGCCCAGCTGCACTGTCGGCACTATTGAGAACCGCTCGATCATGGAGCCCGTGCGTCTGCTGACGAGGCACAAGGAGCGCGAGGTCAAGTTCCTGGAGGCTGCGTGCGTTGATATCGATGTTGATGCCAAGCAGCTGGTGCTCGAGCGCCATACCAACTCGGACGCGATCCTGACTGGCAAGGGCAAGGTGGACGAAGAGCCGTTCAAGCTCAACTACGACTACCTGGTCGTAGGTGTTGGTGGCACTGTCAACACATTCGGCACTCCAGGTGTCGAGGAGCATGCCTGTTTCCTGAAGGAGATGGCCGATGCGCGCCAGATCCGTCGTCGTCTTATGGACACTGTCGAGAAGGCGTCGTTCGATGATGTTACCGAAGCCGAGCGCGACCGTTTGCTGCACATGGTCGTCGTGGGTGGCGGGCCAACGGGCATTGAGTACGCTGGAGAGCTGCACGACTTTATGGAGGACGATCTTTCCAAGTGGTACCCAGAGCTGGTGGATCGCGTGCGGATTACACTTGTTGAGGCTATGCCCAATGTGCTGCCGGCGTTTGACAAGAAGCTGATTACGTTCACCCAAGACACGTTCAAGGAGAACAACATCTCGATCCTGACACGTACCATGGTCAAGGAGGTTAAGGAAAAGACGTTCATTGTACAGAACCCGGACGGCACGAGGTCGGAAATCCCTTACGGACTGCTGGTGTGGGCTACGGGAATCAAGGCGCAGCCTATCACCAACAAGATTCGCCAGAAGTTCCCAGAGGTCCAGACCAACGGACGTGGTCTCTTGGTTGACGAGTACTTGCGAGTCAAGGGTGCTAAGGACATTTGGGCGCTCGGCGACTGTGCTGTTTCGTCATATGCTCCGCTGGCCCAGGTCGCCTCGCAGCAGGGCAAGTGGTTGGCGCGTAAGTTCAACCATCTGTCGAATGATGACCTCATCACCGATCTGTTTTTGCAGATGAACGCAAAGACTCGTCCGTTCAAGTATTCGTCGCAGGGATCGCTGGCTTACATCGGAAGCGAGAAGGCTATTGCTGACCTCCCCTTCTTCAACCGCAACATTACTGCTGGTGGAGTGGCCACCTTCTGGTTCTGGAAGTCGGCCTACCTCAGTGAGCTGCTGTCGCTTAGGAACAGGACACGTGTTGCCATTGACTGGGCCAGCAGGTGGATGTACGGAAGAGATCTTAGCCGCGAGTGAATCTCGTGTTGTTGAACATTGTCTTCAATTAGTCTAGATAAGAAAAGTATATATGACCCTGATATGTGTACACCACGCGGCTGATGTATAGCCCAAGCATGAAAAAGAAATTTCTGGTTGGCGTGATACTTGCTGAGAGCCTACATATCCACCGGTTCATCAAAGACCCTTGTTTTTCTCACTCGCCGCCGCTCATTCTGGCACCACCACACCACCACCACCACCACCCACTCACCCATCAGGAGCGGCAGCAGCGGCTGCACTGCCACTCGCCAATCACTCTTTCGGAAATCAACCGCTCGCACCTAGTTTATTATTCAAAGCGTGTTCAAAAGGGCGGTGGACCTTGCCAGAAGCTGCCGGAGGCGTTCGCACTCTCTTTGCAGCTCGTCCTTGTAGCTCTCTGCTTGCTGCTTTGACTCCAGAGACGCAACACTGGCCAGGCTGTCCAGCATCACCGAGTCGCCGTCGTCGTCCTGCGTCTGGCTGGTGGCACTGCTGGTGCTGGTGGCACTGCTGGTGCTGGTGGCACTAATGCTGCTCTTGCTGCTACTGGAAGAATCCGAAGCCAGCTCGACCGCCATCGCCAGGCTCTCGAGCCCACACAGCGTCGGTGACTCACACACTGTCGCATCGCTGTCGATGCTGGGCGACCGCTCGATGCGGCTGTGCTGCGGCGTTGTGCGGTTGCGGCGCTTGATGACCGCCCGCTTCATCGTCACAGGCCGGATCTTGTTGTGCAGCTTGTAGTACAGCCCGCACGCATTGCAGATAACGTTGCCGTCGGGGTCGCGGCGCCAGAGCGGCGTGTAGTCGACCCCGCAGTTGTAGCACGTCGGCGTCAGGCCCTGCTGCATCTGCTGCTTGGGCGACACCCGCTTGCGCTTGACCGCGTGTCCGTCCTGGCTCAGCTGCTTCTGGTTGTAGGCTGGACAGCCAGCGCACGACGAGCTGCCGCCTGTGCCGTCGCATTGGCCGTTGCCAGGGCACGTGCCGGCGGACTCGGTCTCAGTCGACGACGACTGCGATGGCGAGCAGCAGCCGCCAGAACACGACGAGCCGTCGCGATTGGCAGGCGGTGACGAGCGCTTCTTGATGGTCTTCTTGAGCGGATGCATGGTGTTGTACGCCTTCAGGTAGAGCCCGCACCGGTTGCACAGGTGTGCGCCTGTCGCCGGATCCCGCCGCCAGAGCGGCGTTGTCGTGGTCTTGCAGTTCATGCACGAGATGGGGCCGGCTGGCTGGCGGGCCACCCGCGGAGTGCTGGTGGGCTTGATGGTGCGGACAGCCGGCAGTGGTGCCGTGTTGGCCAGGGGTGCTGTTGCCGCCACAGGTACTGCTGCTGCCACACCGCCAGTCTGCTGCCGCTCGAGCTGCTGCTCAGGCTGTGTCGGGATAAGAAGCGAGGAAATGGAGAATGACATGGTTATTATTGTTTTTTTGCTACTATGTACAGGCGAAGAGTGTGGAAATTGATGCGGTGGAGGAATGGAAAAGCGCAGGTGAGGAGAAATCTGATGATGCGCTACGAGATTCTTCCACCCCAGCTATTTATGCCTCGCACTTGGCATCATCTTTTCCTTCACAGTGGGTTTATCTGACGAAAAGATAAAGAGCGCGGCGACTCAATCGGATAAGCCAGCCCCCGTCCCCCAAATCGCACCATCCTGCTCGGCTTTTCCAGGGCTTGGCTGATGATGATAATCTCGCTCGGAAATGCCGAGCACTCGTCGCACGCAGTAAAATAGATGACTTATTTTTCGCAATCTGATGAGAGCATGTTCCAGAATGATTTTCCGCTGCTCATTCTCGTCCTGTGCCTCAGACTGCACTAGAAAAAGTACCGCTTTTGGCCAATTCTGGCGGCCAATTCGAATACCCGATGCAGCAGCGCCTTAAACCAGCACCGGTTGCTCCTGTTCACGCTGATTCCGGATTAGCTGCAGACTTTGGACGATGGAGAGTGCGCCCAATGCCGACTTGAGCTTGCTGGTTCTACCCACAGGGAATGGAGAACGTTCTTGAAGAGCACAGTACATACGTTTCTCCTCTGTTTTTTTATCTGTTCGTACTATTGCTGGAAGTGGCTTTGCACATGCTGTGTGACAACTGTTAACCACCAGGGCCCGGAAAGTCCATGATGAAGGAAAGTCCTATGGACAAGCAGTTCGCTTCCTGCAGAGCTGATTTAATAATGAAGCAGAGGACAAAGGATATCGAGATGAGACGCATTGGAGCCCGCTGGCTACAGTGTGCTTGCGATATGCCGGCCTAGGCATAACAGATATAGTGAGTTTTATGTCATCCAAAAGCGTTCAACCATGCTCTCTTTAAAGACTTGCCCAAGAGTCAATGAACAACCTTGCCGTTTTCTAGCGATCCGAAACCACATCTGTTTCCACAGATCACAGCCATTCTGTGTTCTATTGTTGTGCGCTAGGCGAAAGTTACATCATCCACTGCTTGGCATATAAGTAGAAGGAATTCGCTTCATATCATTGTGGTTTACCTATGCTCCAGCGAATAGCGTAGGGAAAGCCCACTTGAAGGATAAAACGTCGGAATCACCGGTGTTCCGCCCACCATACCCAGACATACACGACGCTACACCTGGCGTAGAGGTACACATCACAGTTCAATAGACTTAGTCGCCCTATCTCTCGCATCCTTCGACCATACGTCCTCATGCGTGCCTCGAATATTATGCGGGTCCGATGCGACCAGCCTGTCCAACTCGCAGATCATGCCATCAACCATGTGCTTCTTTTCCAAGAGCATCCTATTAGCGTGGCTGACCTCCTGCTGCAGTTCACCGGTCTTGTTTAGATTTGTCTCCAAATAGGCATTGGTTCCGTGGTGGTTGAGGTGCTTGCTTTGTGCCAACTTGCTATCATAATATTTCTGGCCCCATTCCCGCAATTCGTAGTTGCCATAGCTTATCTCGTACATCAAATGCTCCATCCTCCTGAGTTTCCTGGTTAGCTGGTCGTCCTCGTACGGCATTGTTGGATTTCCTGAAATAAGCATATGCTGTGTTGATAATTTTGTGGCGAGTAATGTTTGAAAGAAGCATGCATGAGCGATATGTACGTTTTGTAGTGCTATGTAAATTTATTACTGCTCACCAAGTCTCAAAGCACCCAGGACAACACCGATGGTGGCATAATGTTTATTCAAGGGGCTACAAAATAGTCTGCAAATGTAAACATGTTGGCTCCTTTCTGGATACTGCGAATATTCTCGATAGTGTTTGTATTCACATTTGTCTGACTAGCTAAATAACATCACTAGGAATATTCTTAGTTTAACTGAA
Source organism: Linderina pennispora (assembly GCF_002104995.1). Classification (NCBI taxonomy): domain Eukaryota; kingdom Fungi; phylum Kickxellomycota; class Kickxellomycetes; order Kickxellales; family Kickxellaceae; genus Linderina; species Linderina pennispora. Next base: position 7,091 of record NW_024468253.1, on the reverse strand, counting down.
CGGCGTGTTTGTACGTCCTTATAAGGCAGCTATGCCAGTAAAACAAAGTCTGGGGCTCATACTGTAGCTTCACCAAAGATATTCTGTGCCTACCCATGAGCTTTGGCTTGCGGCTTGCAGCTAGGACCAGAGTTGAGTGCTAGAAAATGCTCAAATGAAAAAGGTATGCCACTACTAGCTAGTCCGGTCAGCTCTATTCCCAGGATGGCCATACTTACCATCTCTATCATCTCCACTACCCTCTTGCTCTCAAAGGTTTTCTTGATATTCACTTTATCAGTCAATTATATTCTTGGACATCTTGGTAATCTCTTGCACCTCCTCCTCTACCACGACCATCTCCGTACCATGGAGAAAGGCACATAGCTGTTTTCCAATCTTCTTGAAAACATTTAGAGCATTTTCTCGATTAGCAGGGCGGTTGAGTGATTCCTTTAGGGAAGAGGGATAGGTTTTGACCTCCTTGTCCAAAATCTTGAGAATGATATGACAGAAAAGCTCATACTTCAATCTTACCACCTCCTGGAACGCCAAAGTTAGCTTAATTTCTTCAAAATGCGTGGCATATATTCAGAAAACTGACTAATGGAATGGTTAAATGCAGTATAGAGGCGTGAATGAGGAACAGGCAAACGTAAGGAGGCAGTGGTTATTTATATAGCAGCACTTTCAGTGTATCCGCGCTGAGTCCGGCAAGTATATGTTGACCTTAGGAGAGTCCAGTAGTTTATGACCAATATAGAATGAATGTGACTAGAAAATACTGAGGAGGAAAAGAGAGGGTGGGGCCGCTCCAGCTCACAATGTTTATATAGATGGGGATTTGAATCTGCACATGGTGGCGAAGGGAATGGGATTGCCCGAATGTCAACACAGAACTGCCAAATAGATAAAGTACATGCAGGCAAGAGTATTGTCCTGCCATGTGGATTGCAGGAAATAGCGCCAAATCTACTCTACCATTATTGGCATACCCTCAGTAACCTCTATAGTTTTGCGGCAGAATGCTAAAGAAATTCTCTGAACACCCAAACTGAGCGATTGGAATACTGGTACAGTGAAGGTAAAACTGCTCATAATGTGGTCCAGCTGAATCCTAATCATAACCCCAGCACGGTTCTTCATCTCGCTATGTGCTTATCCCCTCTACGGTACCAAGTAAAATGTATGTTCCTTATACTAAACTCTTGTCTATGCTGGTCCACAAAATCACCCTAATCAACTGCTGCAATTTGATATCCACTGTGTAAAGCTGGCAAAAGCATATAAATGCAAGTATTGCGAGTTTACAGTCGCCGCCAACCCAAGTCGGCATTGGGCGCACTCTCCATCGTCCAAAGTCTGCAGCTAATCCGGAATCAGCGTGAAACAGGAGCAGCCGGTGCTGGTTTAAGGCGCTGCTGCATCGGGTATTCGAATTGGCCGCCAGAATTGGCCAAAAGCGGTACTTTTTCTAGTGCAGTCTGAGGCACAGGACGAGAATGAGCAGCGGAAAATCATTCTGGAACATGCTCTCATCAGATTGCGAAAAATAAGTCATCTATTTTACTGCGTGCGACGAGTGCTCGGCATTTCCGAGCGAGATTATCATCATCAGCCAAGCCCTGGAAAAGCCGAGCAGGATGGTGCGATTTGGGGGACGGGGGCTGGCTTATCCGATTGAGTCGCCGCGCTCTTTATCTTTTCGTCAGATAAACCCACTGTGAAGGAAAAGATGATGCCAAGTGCGAGGCATAAATAGCTGGGGTGGAAGAATCTCGTAGCGCATCATCAGATTTCTCCTCACCTGCGCTTTTCCATTCCTCCACCGCATCAATTTCCACACTCTTCGCCTGTACATAGTAGCAAAAAAACAATAATAACCATGTCATTCTCCATTTCCTCGCTTCTTATCCCGACACAGCCTGAGCAGCAGCTCGAGCGGCAGCAGACTGGCGGTGTGGCAGCAGCAGTACCTGTGGCGGCAACAGCACCCCTGGCCAACACGGCACCACTGCCGGCTGTCCGCACCATCAAGCCCACCAGCACTCCGCGGGTGGCCCGCCAGCCAGCCGGCCCCATCTCGTGCATGAACTGCAAGACCACGACAACGCCGCTCTGGCGGCGGGATCCGGCGACAGGCGCACACCTGTGCAACCGGTGCGGGCTCTACCTGAAGGCGTACAACACCATGCATCCGCTCAAGAAGACCATCAAGAAGCGCTCGTCACCGCCTGCCAATCGCGACGGCTCGTCGTGTTCTGGCGGCTGCTGCTCGCCATCGCAGTCGTCGTCGACTGAGACCGAGTCCGCCGGCACGTGCCCTGGCAACGGCCAATGCGACGGCACAGGCGGCAGCTCGTCGTGCGCTGGCTGTCCAGCCTACAACCAGAAGCAGCTGAGCCAGGACGGACACGCGGTCAAGCGCAAGCGGGTGTCGCCCAAGCAGCAGATGCAGCAGGGCCTGACGCCGACGTGCTACAACTGCGGGGTCGACTACACGCCGCTCTGGCGCCGCGACCCCGACGGCAACGTTATCTGCAATGCGTGCGGGCTGTACTACAAGCTGCACAACAAGATCCGGCCTGTGACGATGAAGCGGGCGGTCATCAAGCGCCGCAACCGCACAACGCCGCAGCACAGCCGCATCGAGCGGTCGCCCAGCATCGACAGCGATGCGACAGTGTGTGAGTCACCGACGCTGTGTGGGCTCGAGAGCCTGGCGATGGCGGTCGAGCTGGCTTCGGATTCTTCCAGTAGCAGCAAGAGCAGCATTAGTGCCACCAGCACCAGCAGTGCCACCAGCACCAGCAGTGCCACCAGCCAGACGCAGGACGACGACGGCGACTCGGTGATGCTGGACAGCCTGGCCAGTGTTGCGTCTCTGGAGTCAAAGCAGCAAGCAGAGAGCTACAAGGACGAGCTGCAAAGAGAGTGCGAACGCCTCCGGCAGCTTCTGGCAAGGTCCACCGCCCTTTTTGAACACGCTTTGAATAATAAACTAGGTGCGAGCGGTTGATTTCCGAAAGAGTGATTGGCGAGTGGCAGTGCAGCCGCTGCTGCCGCTCCTGATGGGTGAGTGGGTGGTGGTGGTGGTGGTGTGGTGGTGCCAGAATGAGCGGCGGCGAGTGAGAAAAACAAGGGTCTTTGACGAACTGGAAATTGCTGGCTGGCTGCAACATTCACTGCGAGCCCATGTCACGCGTTTCTTTTTTATAAAAATAATCTTTGTCGTTCTCAAAAATCCCCCATTCGGCCACAACACAATGATGCCAAGGTTGGCACTGCGGCCTGGCGTCGATGTCGTCGTCGTCAGTTTTTGCGAGATTATTTAAGGTCGTTCGATTCATCTTTTATCTTCCTCCTTCACACAGCTTTTTTTTATTATCTCCACGCCTTGTTTTTTGTATTATTATCTTTTTCAAGCTCCTCGATACTCCAATATTCCAACCTCTCTTCCAGCTCCAGTATTAGTCATGTCTGAACCTGCCAAAGACCATATTGTGTGCTTCAACTGTGGTGTCGACACAACACCGCTGTGGAGGCGAGACACTGAGGGCAACGTAATCTGCAACGCCTGCGGACTGTATTTCAAACTTCACAACGTCGTGCGGCCCATCTCAATGAAGCGCACGGTCATCAAGAGACGGCGACGGACTCCGGGCGTGGGCAACAAGAAGCAGGCCAAGGAGCAGCGCAAGCAAACCGAGAAGGCCGCCAAGGCCATCCTGATGATGCACGGGCGCCAGATGCCGCCTGTGCCAGCACTGGTGCCATCCTACCGGACAGCCAGTGCCATGTCCGAGGAGGACGTATCGTCAAATTATTCGTCAGTGCCATCGTCGCCCCAGATGGCGGTGGTGGTGATTCGCAGTGACGAGGGAATGAACTGCGGCGGCATCCAGGCTTCGTTGGGAATGGAGTACCTGATGAAGGCAGCCGAGCTCAGCCCACCGCTGGAGCCAACCAAAAGGTTCTGTGAGCCCACATTTAGCCTGCTGGACTCGCTGGCGACCGTGGCCACGGCCGAGATTGCTCTAACAAAACGGTTCCCAACCTCGTTTGGCAGAGCCGACGTTGAGCGCGAGTGCGAGCGCCTGGCCAGCATCAACAACAACACCTTGTAAAAAAATTTTACTGCCTCATTTTTCACTTGTTTTTTTCTTCCCCCATTTCATTGAAAATAATTTTTTCCGTATTCACAATTCACAAATGATATTTATCTTTATGCCAAGAGCTCCTCCGCTTGGTCCAGCTGCGACTTGAGGAAGCCAAGGCGAGCGGCAAGTGCCAGAGGATTAACGCCCTGGAAGCACGGGCCTGACGGCGAGTCTATCGGCTCAATCTCCTCGCTATCTTCGCCATCGCTCAGCTGCGGGACACGCAGCGGCGATGATAGTACCTCCACTATTGTTGCCGCTGCCGATGCTGGTGCTGGTGCTGGTGCTGATACTGATGCTGCCTTTGCAAGCAGTGTGGGTTCTGTGGACTTCAAGGAATCTTCCAGTGCTGTGGGTTGGGGGTCAGTGGACTCGTCTTTGTCAGCTAGCGACATGGCGGCCAGTCGGTCCGGCAGCACCAGCACTCGTCGCATCTCCTGGCCGGTGGGTTCCTGTGGCGTGTCCTGAGCACCGGTATTCCGGGACTCGGTGTACTTTGACCAGTAGCTGCTGTTGCCGGAGCTTTCGGATGCACTATAGGCGCTGTTGGGTAGAGTGTCTCGGTATCTGCTGGGTTTCGTGTAGGGGTCTTGTACGACCATCATATTCTCAACATAATCGGCCGAGTCGTACTGGTCCCAGTATGAGCTTTCGTCGTAGTCCGCCATGTGTGTGTGTATATAATAGAGTTAGGAAGGAGTTGGTTAAAGAATGCTCTAGTCGCTGTGTGCTGCGGGGAAGGAGGAAAATGAAAGGGGGAAATGACGGCGTCCTTTTAACCAGGGGGCTTATTCTCCGGCTGTCCTCGATTGGGCAGCCAGAGTAAATAGACGGCACGGCAAATCGCTGTGCACGCGCCTGGGCTCTGGCTGTTGATAAGAAGATAAGCCCGCAACCCAGGATTTGCTGCCGCTCACCCCTTTGCCGCTCACTCTGCCTGCCGAAACACCTCCTGCTGTTTGAGCATGTGACGCCCTCTTCCCCCTTTGGGCTGCCAAATGAGGGCATGCTGTTTTTCGCGAGCCGCAGCAGCAGGCTTGGGTGCGCCAGCCGCCTGCGCTGCCGGCCAGGAGCAGTTTTCAGACCATTCCCACGACAGCTTTTGATATGCCAGTGTGAGAGCACGCCGATTAGCCAGGATCTAATCGGGAGCGGTTTCCCGCGCCCAGGGTCAAGGCTGCGCCGTGCAGTGCCGGGCAGATAGCAGCGCGAGCACCACCTGATCGAGCAAAAACATTGCTGTGAGAAAATATCCTCTGCCGAGGATAAAAACAAGGCGTTCATCTCTCAATGGAGCCACCCCATTCTCCTTTTCCTTCCTCGTCCCTCCGCTTCTTTTATCTCTATTCATTGCCTGCACTCCTTTGAACAATATACCTGCTTATCATGGTGAGCACCAGCGACGGCACGTCAAGCTGCCCCTGAATGCAAAGCCCACCAACAATCCCCACCTGCAATGTAATGCAAACAAACCCGCCACCTCAATACCTGTGCCCACTGACCGCCGGCCTGCCAGCATATCTGGGAGTCTCTCGCGGCCACTGAGCTTCTGCTATCGTCCAGCCGCGGTCCCACACTACAACGTCGCCCATGAGCCGCGTTCTGCGCAATGTCGCCGACGCCGACGACAGCGACTCGTCTCGTCAACATTCACCGGAAGAAGCTGGAGAAGGCGGAAATTGCGCGGCGCCTGAAGCGGCACCTGGTCACGCGTCCTGCCAGCAGCAAGCAGCGTGATTCGGTGTCGTCGAACATGCGCGCCGGGTCGATTGGTTACACCAGTATCAACGACTACAGCGGGTACGCAGGTGACACCAACGAGTACTATGACGACGACAACGACGACATTGACGACACAAACCGCGAGGTGGTTGACCCTACGCTGCCGTCGGGCGACATTACGCACCAAATTTACCGCTGGCAGAAGCAGCAGCAACAACAGCAAAGCAATAGTGAGGCGCCCCTGGCGGAGGATGCTCGCAGAGACTCGGTCAGCAGACGTCGGTCGTTTTCGGGATGGGACTCCGACTCGGAGTGGAATCTGGGATACACCCGTGATCAGATCAACGTGCCTGGTGGGTTCCGCGCCAGTTCATGCAGGAGCGCGCTGGCCGCCAAGGACTCGCGCCGCCGGGGCTGTTGACCGAGAGTTTCATCGACTTTATTGCTCTGTATGGCCATTTGCCGGCGGTACTACCTCAGTGACGAGGACGAAGAGTACCTCGACAGCCGGGTTGTGGCAGCAGCAGCGGACGAAGGCAGGGGATGAGCGCACACCGCTGCGACGGACAGCCAGCAGCCTGCAGTCATCGGCGTCAAACAAGAAGGCGTTCTTTTTGCTCATGAAGGCGTTTGTCGGTACCGGCGTTCTGGTTCTTCCCCGTGCATTCTACAATGGCGGATTGCTGACGTCGTGTGTGCTGATGATATGCGTCGCAGCGTACGCCTGGCACTGCATTCTCCTGCTGGCCGAGGTGTATCTGAAGGTTGGCGGCAGCTACAGTGAAATCGGACTGAAGCTGTATGGGCGCACAATGCAGTAGCGGTAACCGCATCGATTGTGCTGGCGCAAATTGGCGGGTGCTGCGCGTACACCATTTTCGTCGCGCAAAACTGGCGCAACGTGTTTAACACGCTGACAGGGTGCCAGGCGACACTGGGCACAATTTCTGGGTGCTAATTCAGCTGGTTGTTTGTACCGTTGGCGATGATCCGGCAGATCAGGTACTTTGCGCCGGTTGCCATGGTTGCCAACATCCTGATCGTTATCAGCCTGGGCTACTTGCTTGGCTTCGACGTGTGTCAATCGCGCAGAATGGTTCGGCGCCCATCATGCATTACAATCCGGTGCGGTTCCCACTGCTTGTGGGCACCGCCGTGTACTCGTTTGAGGGCATAACGCTTGTTATCCCGATTCTGGAGAGCTTGAAAGAGAAAAAGACTTTGGCTGGG